>NC_134024.1:15332282-16070407 GCF_040712315.1 Castanea sativa | reverse complement strand
ACGTGACGGCGAGTTTCGCGGCGGGATTTGTGGCCTCCGTTGCGTCGAATCCAGTCGACGTGATCAAGACACGTGTCATGAACATGAAGGTGGAGCCCGGGTCGGTCCCACCGTACAGTGGGGCCCTAGATTGTGCTCTGAAGACTGTGAGAGCTGAGGGACCCATGGCCCTTTATAAAGGGTTTATACCCACAATTTCTAGGCAAGGGCCTTTTACTGTGGTCCTGTTTGTGACACTTGAGCAAGTTAGGAAGTTGCTTAAGGAGTTTTGAAAACTTTATGGTTTTGATTAAAAAAAATTGATGTTGACGAAGAATGCAGGGAATTAAAGGTCGTCTACTACTACTTTGAATAAATCATATGATTTTTTATATCAATTTTTGTAGTAGAGGATTTTAAGATTTATCAAATTGGATTGTCTTTTAATATTTGTTATTTGAGTAATGCTCTGTTCTTTTTGAGAAAAGTAATGCTCTGTTCTTTAATTAACAAAAATTTAGTACTTTTTGCAATTCTATTCTTTTGAATTTGGACTGCCTCAATTGTTAACTAGGAAAAATTATCTTATGCATTTCTCCTATGAAGCTCATTCCTTGGCAATGGTGGACGTTACCCCTCCAATCAAAGGCAGAGGGAAGGGTTGGGGGTACACTAAAATTGTTTTAATAAATTTTAGGTAATGGCTCCCTCTCATTTTTTTTCAAAGTATAAATATTGTTTAGGGTCTGTTTGGATAAGCTGTTTCAAAAGGCGCGTTTTAAAAACTAGCGTTTTTAAAACGTGCGTTTTGAAAACTTCATTTTAAAAACCACAGATAAGTGTTTGGTAAAAATGTGAAAATATGCGTTTTCTATTTTTAAAGTCATATTCAGCGTTTGGATAAGCTGTTATAAAAATAGCTGTTTTGAGTGTAAATTTCCAAAAAGGACTTAACTATTTTTTGAAGGTTATATTGTCATTTTTTCTATGATCAGTGTTTTTTTTATTATTGAAAATATGTAATTAAGCTTAACAATTACATTAATAATAACAACAATAATAATGTTTTTGTTGTTGAAATTCATGAAGAGAAGTTTATCAAATTTAAAATATTAAAAATAATTCATCAAGAAAAAGATATTAAAATGATTAGGAAAATAATTATATTAAAATGTTAATTGCCAACAATATCAATACTAGACAATCCATTATAATAATAAAAAAGTTCTTATCCGAAAAATCAAACACCAAAACAGAAATAATAAAAATATTGTTCACAACCCACAAATGGATCGAGCTATTTTGTCACGAACAAATTTCATCTCCTCATCTTGTATATTTTCAATGTTTGCCTGTTTGCTACTACCTTCTTCACTACTATTGCTTCTTGGTCTGTCCAAGTCATGTTCATCCCAATTGAATCCCTCATCTTCCCTATCATGTTTTCTAATAAAATTATGCAAAACACAAGTAGCAACTATAATGTTTCTTTGATGCTTAATGTCATAAGGTGGCATTTGCTTCAAAATTTTCCATTTATTCTTCCACACTCCAAAAGTTCGCTCAATTGCACTTCTAAGTGATGAGTGAACATAATTAAACCTCTCTTCTATGTGATTCTCTCGACCAGCTCGTCGAAAATCTGAAAGATGATACCTCTGTCCTTTATAAGGTGGCAAATATCCTTTCCTTAAAGGGTATCCAGCATCAACTAAATAATATTTTCCTAGTAAAAGAAAAAAAAAATGTAAGATGTACATAAATAATATCTTTCATACATATTTAATGTATAAAAATTTTATATACCTGGTGGTGGTTTTGGAAAGTTGACAGATTGTCGACGGATAGCATCTAAGAAAATACGTGTATCATGTGCTGCACCCTCCCACCCAGCCATAACAAATGTGAAAAGTAAATCAAAATCGCATGCTGCCATCACAATAAAAGATGTCACGCCCTTTCTATTATAATATGAAGCTTTTTTGTCGTCTCCAACAACAACTTGGATATGTGTACCGTCAATGGCACCAATGTAGTCCTAAAATAGAATAAAATTTTAGATACTTGGGAAATAATACTAACAAATATTAGAAACAATTAAAAAGAATGTATGAAATGAATACCTAAAAGTGTGGCATGTACAATGGATTTTTCTGTATATGTCTTGGAATTATACTAAATGTAGGGTCAGAAGGCTTGAGGATATCCATTGACATTATGTTAAGGCATTTTAAAACTCTATGAAAATGTCTGTGTATAGTCTCACCAGAATGTTGGAATCTTTCTTGAACCATCCTATAACAAGCTCCTTGTCCAAGTATCATTAAACATATACCTACTGACTCTTCAAGCCTAATATGTCTTGTGTGCTGAAGTCCATATGTATGTTGTAAAACATTACACAATTGAAGGAAAACATGTGGCTTCATTCTAAACATTTCGTAACATTTCGTTTCATTACCCGTCAAACAATCCATCAACCACATATAGCCAGTTTGTTCAGAATCTCTACAAGGTTGTTTATCCATATATTTCATATAATATGTCAATGCAACATGACATCCAGCCATAGCAAGATCGTATAATTCCTCATCATCATATTCATCAGTTTCCACATTAGAAGAATGATCTTCATCACTATTATCAATATAATCATTGTAATCCATAGGAATAACACCTAAAATATTATAGCAATAAATTAGATAAATCACAATAAAGAAAATGATTAATCATTTAAAAAATAATTAATCATTTAAAAAATAATAACTAGATAAATCAAAATAAGTATCTATCACACAACAAAAGCCCACAAAAGTATCTTAGATCGATACTACCTATGGAAAACCATAGGTAGTATCAATCTAAGATTAAGTGAAAAAACTACTTCATAACTTCATCTATGTTAATAACTAGCACCCTAACCGTTTTACAAAACTACTCAATCTCAGATTAACATGTGGGTCTCGCATTAGTAATGTAAAATTATTTTCCTTTACAAATGGTCTCAAAAAACTATTTGGATAAAAAAATTTATTTTTATGTGTGTGTATATATATATATATATATATATATATATATGTATGTATGTATATATTATATATTTTTAATGAGGGAGAATGATTACTCTCTTTGGAAAAAGAAAAAAAAAAAAAAAGAGATCTAAATATGATTCTAGCACATTAAATTTTAATAAGTTTTAATAATTAAATTTGTTTGCACATGTAAAAATATATGATTAAGAATGTGGGTCCCAATGTGAAGTTGTTGTGATGCCAAGCTATGGTTGCTATATGGTGCTGGAGCAATAAAGCAGTACTAAAGTCATAATTATAGCCTGGAGTAGTGTAGTATAAGTGGAGCAATGCCGCAGTGCAGAAGAGTTAGTGCAGCAGTGTGCAGATTTGCTAATAACACATAAGCATGTGACTAACTAGTGAGTTGTTAGTGAGCTGTCAAAAAGCTAGGAGCTTGTTACTAATCAATTGAAATTTATTATTATTATTATTTTTTTTGTGTGGATAATTCAGAAAACTTTGATTGACACAAAGTTACAACTTACAGATGTATCAGCAAACCCCAACAAGCAAAACAACAGTAACATGAAATTGCAAATTTAGGTCAAATAGGCAAAATAACATTCAAAAAGATGGACTGACTAGTACATACAAGAAACTTATTGGCTTAGAACTACAAGGTTTCTAAGTTAACCAAATTCCAATATTCTAGAGGGACTGTTCCAGAAAATTAATTTGCTTCTTCTTACTTAAAAAAAATTTCCATTCAAATTGCTAGCAAGTTCATTTTAAAGTACACAAACTTACACATTTGCACAGACTCTTTTGTTCCATGAAAATAAATTCAACAATGATGTGGGAATAAATATTTCCAGCTTTAGAGTTCCAACTTCCAAAAAGGAACCAATTACAGTTTAAGTGACAGAACAAAATAGGGAAAGTAGATAAGTCATAACAAACACTGATCCAATTGCCCATACTTTCTGCTGCATTAAACAACAGGTCAACTAATAGTCTAAAACCAGGCCTCAATTTCATGTACTAAAATTTCCATTACAATCCTTAAGTAACAAAGGAATCAAGCAATAACAGGTCTCTTACATTTTTCTTGTTTATCTTTCTAACTCCTTGGTCTCTCTCTAAAACCATATCAATTAGTGCAAGATCCAAACACAAGATAATCAAGCTATTGTCAGCCCAATGGTTGAGCCTTTTGAGCTATTAACATCCAAAACATGACTTTTTTTGTAGCATTCTTTCTTATTGCTACATTGTTCCAGTACTAGAATCATCAACTAGTGTTGGTTTTTTGTAATTCTCATTCTCTGTCAAAGTTGCATGCAAACCAAACTAGAAAGTACGATTGCTGATGAGAAAGACTTTTTGATCTCTCTCTCTCTCTCTCTCCAAAACCATATCAGTTAATCAAGCTATTGTCAGCCAATGGTGGAGCTTTTTTTTTTAGCTAATCAACAGCCAAAACATGACTCTTTTTTTTTTTTTTTTTGCATTCTTCCTTATTGCTACATTGTTCTAGTACTAGAATCAACCAACTAGTGTTGGGTTTTTGTAATTCTCATTCTTTATCAAAGCTGCATGCAAAAAATAAACTAGAGTAGTACTATTACTAATGAGAAAGGCTTATTATTTGTCATCAAGTTTTGATTTCTAAAAAGCTCCTTGTCCAAGTTTGGATTAGTACATGTTTGGTGTGTATTATTTCTCAGCTTGTCAATTAACTGTTGACTTTAGCTTGCACACTAAAACTAAAGAAAACAATACTTCTAGGCATCATTTCAGGTATTTGAGAGAGCTCAAGCATGATTACATCTACCTCAGGAATTGAAATGGAAGGTGCATCTTGTGCTCCAACCAGCACACTCATATCTAGGAATGGTGTTGTAACTTTATCAGAGCTCAGGCATGATTACTTGCAGCAGTAACATGCTTCCTTGCAGCAGTAATGCAGCAAGCTCTTCTACTACAGCAGCCACTGCACTACTCAGTCAGTCCACAAAGATCTAACACTCTGATACAATATGTTGCCACTACACTACTCAATCAGTACACAATATGATCCTAACACAGCACTGATTTAAGTTTTTTATCACAAAACCTAACAAACTCAACATTGGTGAAAAAAAAAAGTTGATTTATTGGTAGAAAATTGTGAGAACAATGAAAAGAGGTCCCAACTCTTGATTTATTAATACCTTTCTGTTCAAAGATACAGCCAAGCTTCTATCTTTGTAATTCAAACACCCTAACAGCCCAACAAGTTAAACACCCTAACAGCCACATTATTCAAATGATAAAACAATAAAACATTAAACATCTCTCTCCCATAAAACATTATTCATAGGATAAAACATAAAACACCCTAAGTGCCAAAGTAGTGCCCTCCTGACAATCTTGCCTCCTCTTGCAGAAACTTAAGTTGTAAATATGGTTCTTCCATCACGACAAACATCTCTCTCTTCTCTCGTTTCTGAAAAATACGTGCTGCCATGAGGTAGAGTTCGGAACCCTTCTCAATGCCATCTAAGGTGCACACGCGTTCCATGACATTACGAATAGTACTACTTGGCTCCACTAAAAAAGCTGAGTTCCTTAACTCCACAACATCACAAATACGACTAAGCTGTTGTGTCAACTGTAATGCAGTTCCTCCTTTCTTCCCTTTGCTCTGTGTGGATGATGGTAAAACTCGCTTCTTTCCTTTCTTTTGTGTTGGGTTAGGTGGTTGTGTGAGATTAGGAGTCTCATCTTCATGAACGTCATCATCATCATTTGGAGAAGATGAGTCAGCAGAAGTATCACCTAACCCCTCCTTAGGCGTCTCAAGATCATCAGGTAACACACCTGAAGTGGGCGCCCATGCTAAATTTCCTGTGGCTGCAATGTCCTTAAACATGATATCTAATAAGTCAATATTCTCCAAACCTTTCTCTCGAAATTTTGCAGCTTCAGGAACCTCCTACAATTTTGAATATTCTCATTAATAACTCAAATAGCATGGTTTATCTACTAATACAAAATATGTACAATGGGTTATACAAAACATACCATTAGTTTCCTCTCCCACCACTCATCAGTTGCAGCTATTGTTCCTTTGGCTGCATCCCATCCCAATCCAGTTTCACTTCCCTTCAACTTATTCCAAAGTACCCAATCTTTCTTCAAACTATCCCATTTATGCTTATACTTCGCCCTAGGATATTCCTTTCTAGTTTTCTTTTCAAAAGTTGCTATAATATTTGTCCAACCCTTTTTACTAAAGTGGGTATTAGGTCGATTACCCTTAAATACCTCATCCACACAAGCTTCGCAAAAGATAGTTGTTACTCTTGATGGCCATTGAGCTCTAACATTTGAGCTATTTTGGGATGACTTACCCATCTAAAAAAAACATGAGTTTGTTAATATTAATGTTCAGCCAAATACAGCAAGTTCTACAACCAAACCCATGAGAAAATCACAAAGAATCAAACAGGAATTCCTAGGTAAGTTCTACAACCACAAAGAATCACATAGTTTCAACCAAAGAATCAAACAAGAATTCCTAGGTTATTGCTGCAAAAGCTTCAATCCAACCAAACATTATTTCACAAAATAGATGTTCTTTAAGAGAGACATATCACTACAGCCACATAATGAAGGAAGGACAAACAAAATACAAGGCCATTATCCCATGCGTTTCAAAAAGGATGAAAACTTATGGCAGAAATTCCATGGCATCAAAGTTACTTAACAGAGACATTATTACACATTATACAGCAACAAAACCATGGAGGATCTGTGAGACAGAGAGAGCACTTACTAGCAACAGCAACAACAAAAAATCTCTAAATTCTAATATTTTGAGTTCAAGTAGTGTAAACCAACATGTCAAAAGCCCAAATCTATATCAGAAATTCAAATATGGGTAAGGGAGAATAGTTACCTGGAATTGCGATGAAGAACGATGATGAACAAAGCAGAGCAAAAACAACGAAGAGCCAATCCTTATGAAATTGATGAGTTTAGAGGCAGAGGACTGAGTATATATATATGGTGAAGGGAGCGGACTGAGGATAAGCATGGAAACAGAGGGTATTTCTGGTTTTCAGCCCAAAAAAAATAGCGGTATCACGATTTGCAAATCGCGCGATTTCGAAATCGCAACGGGAAATTACCTTTCCTGAAACGTGAAAATCTGCCGATTGAAAAACGCAATCCCACAAATTTTGCCCAGCCAAACATATCTTGATTTCTGCGGTTTGATAAACGGACGTTTAGCTCTCTCAATACGCCTAAACAAACGGGCTCTTAATATATTATTGTCTTATTTTTTTTCTTTTAATACTGACTTTTTTTTCATATTTAAATCATTAATTTTAGGAGCATTTAAAGCCGAATTAAGGATATTAAAGTATAAAAAGTCAATATTAGTTTAGCATTTTTTGAGAAAAATTTTCAGCTTCGCCACTGGTGCCAATTCACAATAACCACAATTAATTCTAAAGAATAATTGTCTTTTTTTTTTTAAATAGTTTAAATTCATTAGGTATCTATTCAAGTTAAATTATTTTTTATTTTAAACACGCATTGTTTAATTAAATTAGTGGAAATATTATTTCTAATGAAATATATACTCTCTAATTTACAGAAGGAAAAAAAAAACATAATTTTCATTCAAAACTTGAATTTATTTTTTTTAAACAAAGTAATAGTTACTCCCAAGGCTTAGAGCGCTAAAATTTATTCTTTATTGTTTGAAATAGTTACTCATTGTTGAAACCTAGTTGTCATACATATACTAGGTGCATGACTACCGGTTACCGTTGAGGTGGTTCACTTAGTAAAATAATTTACATTATTTTATGGTTAACATATCCCATAAAATAAGGAATAAGGATTATGTTAATGGATACTCTTAAGGTTTTGGAAATAATCCATAATAGGAAAGTGTTGACACAATTTTCATGAAAAATATAAAAAGATGCCAATAACATTTATTATTTTATGATTCTTTCAATATTTTTAGAAATATTTTATTTGGAGAGATTTTAAGGAGTCTCTAGTGCCTTTTTTTTTTTTTTTTTTTTTTTTAAGTTTTAGGGTGTGTTTGTTTGGAGATATTTTAGGAAGGATAGAAAATTTAGGAGAGAAAAGTGGAGAAATAACATTTTAAGTGGTTGTTTGGTTGGGGGAGAGAGGGAAAAATAAGTAGTAAGGATTAAGTGTTTTTTCAAGTTTTCTTCCTAAAATTGAGAAAAAGTCAAAAACTAGGAGATTTCTCAATTTGAGCGGACCAAAGTGCCCATATATATGTGCACATGGGCGTTGTGCTCACTTGTTCTTGGCTTTAATACAAGAAGCAAATTAAAAACAAGTTTTAGATTCACAATCACATGCCTCAGTTGTATACATAATTAGTTTTTAAAAACCATTTGATTCTAGCTTAACTTCTTTGTGGGAAAGAAAGAGTGATAAATCAAGTCATACATTCAATCTTCATAATTCCTTGTTAGCTAAATTGAGATTCAGATTTCAGAACACCTCCCCCCACCAAAATAACCCCTTCAAAATGGAGACTTGACACTAGGATTTTCTTCATTCGGCTTAAAAGCACCTTAGGCCAAGCAACTCCAATAGATGATGTATTTGACAATGGATGCGATTTATATAAAACCCTGCTTTGTCTTTGAACCAGCAAAAATCAGTAATCAAGATTACAAACCCTTAAGCTTACATCAAGGAGATGGTAGATATGTATAGCATGAGGCTATGGATGAGTATGGGCTTGAGCTTGATACAGGCATATCAAACTCAACCAACCTTGTGCCAATTCTATCCAACAAGTTTCATCATCTTTTGAAGCTTTATAAACCATGTTGTGGACCATATAAGCAACATCATATGCACAAAACAATTACATCAAGTGATCATATAAGACCTGGTATCATCTAAGATCACATAAGACTTGGTATCATCTAGAATTTGTCCTCGGATAAAGAAAAGAATAGCGCTCTAAGCCTTGGCCTTCTGGTCTTCCCCTATCCGGCTTATGGGGATGTTGGCCTTCTAATCTATTTCCTCTATCAGCCTTTCGGGGTGATTGGCTATCTGATTTTCTATGCCTTTCTTGGTTTTCAGGTGATTGTCCTTCGCTCCCACCCCTTTGTAGAAGTTCAGGGGTAATGCACAATAGTCCAATTCTCCACCTATATCTGGGCTTTGAACATATTGAACTTCAGAGGCTTTGGCCTTGTCCAGATTTAATAGTCAAGAATGACGAGGTTCCAATCCTCTACCAGACCCTTGGCTTTTATCTATATGTTGGAGTTCATTTGTTATCTGGCTACGCCGTTCCTCTAGAAAGTTCAGTTGGTTGTCAACTTTGACAGTGCAGAAGTGGTTGAATTTGCTCCCTGTTTACACACAGGTAAATAGGTGTTATCATCACTTTATCGCTAATTTGGAAATTCAAAAGAATAAACAATTAACCTCTCACAAGTCTTGAGAATAAATTCAACAACTAAAAAGTTCCCACACACACCACAACTAAAAAGTTCACAGCACCATCATCATTATTGTCTTAACAATATAATGGCATGTTATTATTAAGAACATGAAAACATGCATCCAAATAGATGCAGTTACAATGTTAGAATAAGACAATTGATTACACTGATTGTGTCAAGGAAAACCAGAATAAACCGATTAGGTATGAAGAAAGTGACAAATTAGTTTCAATTCATTGAGGTACTCCAAAGCTCCAAAAATATCTTGACTTTGCTAAATTCAAATTCCATTAAAGCACAAGAAACCCAACAAAACTACAGTCATGGTGATAGATATTTAACCCACCTCACTCCTTGAACCAGATCTCTTGGAATTGGAATTGCTTGGAGGCATAGACCTGGCTAGCATTGGCTCTGGAGTGGAAAAATTGGCAGACACCCCAACAGACCTGGAGTTGATGCTTTCTGGATCCAGATGCAGCTGGTGTTGAGGCAGATTTTGATCTAATAAAGATAAGTTCAGTGGAAATTACCAGATAAAACATTCTAATTTAGCACAATTGGTTCCTCAATAGATTGGCTGAGTTTGACTATTAAGCTCCTCAAGGCTTCTTTATTTGACAAGTACAAGCTCCTCGAGGCTTATACACCAACCGATGAAGCCTAAGTTTGAGTTTTGAGTTTATTTTCTAACAAGCAAGCCTGAGTAATGCCAGGCTCAATTTGATCAGGATTTGCTAACAGCTGAAGTGAACACAATGCTTTGTAGGGGAAACTACTAAAACAAGTCCTTAAGAAACCTACTACATAGACACAATACAGACAAGAAGGATGTCATAATTGCTATTATTACTAGTAAATTTATAGTTCAAGAAATAGGTGTCTGATCGGGCTAGAGATCAAGCTTGTGAACAAGCTTAGCCAAAACTTAATGGCCGTTTGGAAGTTAAAAAAAAGAGGGAGTAGAGTAAAGGAAGGGAGAGTAATTCAATTACTTTGTTTGAAAGTTTTTAAATGAAAAAGGGAAAGGGGTTTGGAGGGGTTTCTACTACTTCTAACCCCTCATTTTAATTCCTCAAATTGGAGAGATTTGGGAGAAAGTAGAGGAGATAAATTATTGACCAAATAAATTCTCTAATTTACCCTTTCTAAATTAACAAAATTACAAACCAATTATATAAATAATCTCTATTTGTTTCCTGAGAAAATTTAAGGTGAATGAAAAAAAAAAAATTGAATCTCACTATTTCACTGACACTGAAGCTAAACAATCATGTCATTTTCGCTAAAAACCCTTGAAAGACCACGAAAATGAAAAAAATAAATAATAAAAAATCAACTAATAACTTGAAATTTTTGAATTTTATTACTCCAACTTTCTGGGCAACCAAACAAAGTAATATGACCCGGTTTAGAATTACTGGATTGGTGAGGGTCTTGGGCAATTGGGCTGGTTTCGGACAAGCCCGAGAGCTCTCCAGAGTGGTTGTTTGATTTGGTTTCGGATATGCTTGCCAACTGGGTGTTGTTGCTATTCTTGGCCAAAGTTAAGCCAGAGGAGCTAGAGCTAGAGCTTGAAGTGAGTGCACCATTGGCCACTGAGCCACGAGTTCTCAGGGGAGAGACTGGTGAGGCCAGATCGAGCCGCGAAAGGCCATCGAAGAGGTCCTCATCAAGATCCCCGACACCATTCTCAACCTCATCGACAAGCACTACAGCATCGAGCTCGCTTGCGGCGAGCTCACTGTCGTCCGTCTCCGCTAGGGCGATGACGTCGTCGCCATCCTCGCCTGTGTCACTGATGAGATCCAATGGCCTCTAGCGAAAGACAAAGCCACCGTCAAGCTTGACCGCTCGTATTACTTCTTCTCCCTTTGCACCCCGAAGCAACACGCCTCCGATTTCGATTCCGATTCCGACGACGAAGGTGATGATAAAGACTCCGATAATATGTTGAAGAAGGAAATGGAAAATAGAGTGAGATTTGATTTGATCAGAGTTTGTGCGTGTGCATTTCTTTGTTACTGGAAGAGTTGGGCATAGAATTTATTTTTATTTTTGAGGTAATAAAAATTATTTTATAATAGTTAATAGTAGTTTTATACTTTTATTAGTGTTATTTGATGGAATGAGAATGTTGATTAAATAATTATTTAATCTAATAAATTAATTATAAACCAATGTTGTAAGTCCATTTTCAAATAGGAGTAAATTTGTCTATTTAAATCATTTTCTCTCATTTTTATCCTAATTTTTAAAACATCCAAACAAGAGGAAGAGTTAATTACTCTCTTCCCCCCTAACTAATTTTAAAAACATCCAAACAAAGTGGAGAATAATCATTCCCCTCTACTCTTCTTCCCACTACTCTCCTCCCCTCTACTCTCCTCCCTCCCTAAACTTCCAAACATGCCATAAATTAACAGAACCTTCATATGGTAATTTAAGCTCAAAAGGTGGGAAAATAAGAGCCTCGTGTTCAAAATCAAACTCATGCTTGATCCAAGTTCAACATAGGCCAGCTTGAAGAAAGTAATAGGCAACTCAGCTTTTGCACACCTAGTTTCTATATTAATTTGAAAGCCAATCTAGATGTCTTCAAGAGAGAACTTAGCATGACAACCGGTAATAGACACTCTTAAGTAGGTTGCAACTTGAAAAGCAAACACAAATAGAAAACAGGGCCAGTCACCACCACATACCCTTGGTGCGTTGGTCACTTCACAAGTAAAAGTGCTTATAGGGTGCGGGGGGCAAAAAGTGGGAAAATAAGAGCCTCGTGTTCAAAATTAAACTCATGCTTGATCCAAGTTCAACATAGGCCAGCTTGAAGAAAGTAATAGGCAACTTAGCTTTTGCACACCTAGTTTCTGTATTAATTTGAAAGTCAATCTAGATGTCTTCAAGAGAGAACTTAGCATGACAACTGGTAATAGACACTCTTAAGTAGGTTGCAACTTGCAAAGCAAACACAAATAGAAAACAGGGCTGGCCACCACTGCACACCCTTGGTGCATTGGTCACTCCACAAGTATAAGTGCTTGTAGGGTGTGGGAGGGCAAAAGCCGGAGTTCAAGTCTCCAAGAGGGAGCTTTACACACATATACACTTCGATTAGGTTAGAGTAAAAATTATATCTTGTATAAAAAAAATAAAACAAAATAAAATAAAAAAAGAAGAAAACAGGGCGGCCTAGGCCTAGGCCATTTTAGGCCATGGCTTAAGGCCACTAACATAGAAAGGCCCTTAAATTAAAATGGGGACTGTAAGTTTTTTTTTTTCTAATTGAAAAAAGAGTGGGTAACTTGCACATTTTTTTTTATCATATAGGTCTTATAAATTGATATGCCTGATCACAATAAGTAATTCAATATTCATTTATTCTTTTCTTGAAATATCACATTAGTTTGTAAGTTTTTTATAGTAAAATTTATAATACTTTAGCATTTTCTTCACACAAAAAAAAAATATGAATTAATAGAAATACAACATAATCACCAATTCACCATTAAGTGAATGAAAAATGCTAAAACTAACACAAATTTTATGACAAAACTTACAAATTGATCAAACAATATAATAAATGAATGTTTTGAATAACTTTTATTTATTGATATCTCGTTAGTTTGTAAAACCTACATAGTAAGTATCACTAGCTCACTTTGGATAAATTAGTCTTATTAATTAGTAAAAATTAATAATAGATTTGAAATAAAAAATTATAATATAAAAAATAAAATAAATATCATTTAAGTGATGTTTAAATATAAAAATGCCCCATTAAAATTTTATGATGTTACATATTTGTCCATAAATTTTATGCATCTTTCACATTTATATGGGCAAAAAAGTAAAATATATATATATATATATATATATATATATATATTTCTTTTCATTTCTTTTCTTATTGCAAACCAAACAAAGGAAATAAAAATTCATTTTTTTTTCTTTTCTTTTCCCCTTCTCTCCTTATTTCTAGATATACATGAGAGATTTAATTTTTTTTTTTTAATTTCCTTTCTACTATTTATTTCTTTTCTCTTCTCTTCCTTTGTTTATAACCAAATAAAGCGTAAGGGTGTGTTTGGTAGGAAGTTAAATAAGAAGGATAGGAAAGAAATGAGATAAAATTGGAAAGAAAATGAGTAATGAGTGCGTTTGGTTGGAAGATGAGAGAGATAGAGAAAATGGTGAGACCCAATAATTTTCTCTTTGGCTGACCAAAATTCAGGGGTTGTTTGGTAAGGTGTTTTGAGTAACAGTTTTCAGTATTTAAACAACATTATATTTTTTCACCTACATATATTTCCAAAAAATATAAACAACATTACTAGAATAACATTATCAAACTGCCCCTCAATCTCCCTAATCCAGAGAGAAAACTGAATTGAAAATGGCTGACCATGTTTTGGACAAAATTGCCCCTTCTAACGTCCCAATTTTTTGAACTTTTTTTTTTGGTGCTTCTTTTGTCTTTTTCTATGTTCATTATGTTTCTTTTTTGTTTTGCATTGATCAGATCAATTCTTCGGTTTTTTTTTCTTTCTTGTGTGCTTATCCAGTTATCCTTTATTTGATCAACAGTTACGGACAGACTTGTGAAGGAAAAAAAATCGAATCATTGAAGTAATACAAGTGCTTTCACTCTTCACCACTTCACGGGGAAATGGGAAAAAGTTGGTAGCGGGAAACTTCTTGGAAGGTTACTCCCAAAATTTGATAACTATAAATAAATGTATAATAATAAATTGGTATAAATTACCCATTAATATATATCCCAATTACCTAGAAAAATAAATAGCACTTGTTTAGCATTTCAAATAATTTATTCCCAGCAAAAGAAATAGATAAAATGTAAATTATGTAATTGCTTTTGGAAGGTAAACTTTTGCCGGTCTTTCTATATGAATTCTTTGACCCATGACAGCTGGTCTCACACTCAGGCCTTATTTGAGAGGAGAGAATGGAATGGAATGGAATGAAAAGAATAATTTTAAAATATTCTTCCATTTTCTTGTTTGGGAATTTTAATGAAAAGAATGGAAAGTCCATTCCCTTATTTGGGAGTTTAAGTGGAAGGGAATAGAATGGGTAGGAGGGAATACTCATTCCTCTCTATTCCCTTAAAATCTTAAATTTTCATTCCTCTCAAAATTGGGAGGAATGGGAGGGAATGAAATTAGATTTAATGAATTTTTTACTAAAACTCCCAAAATACCCCTATATATTCAACTTTTTATTTTAAAATAAGGGTCTAATAATAATATTGTTATAAAATGATTTCATTCCATTCCATTCCCTCCATGTTACTCCCAAACAAGATTACTCACATTCCATTCATTTGCATTCATTTCATTCATTTATTTTAAAACATCCAATCAAGGTTACTTAATTTCATTCTATTCCATTTTTTTCCATTCCTTTCCCTTACTTAAATCCACTCCATTTCATTTCATTCCATTCCTTTCCATTCCCTTATGATCATTCCATTCCATTCCCTTATGAACTCCCAAACGAAGCCTCAGACTCCACTGCATATCCAGCGTTATTTCAAGAGGCTTTTTTAGCTTTTCTCAGTCACACCTCAATTTCCTAAATCACTTGCTCACAGTTCAAAGCACATCCAATTCCTTCATGGCTTCAATTCCTTCTTCTTCTTCTTCTACCCGCAAATGGAAATATGATGTCTTCGTCAATTTTAGAGGGGAGGACGCCCGCACAAATTTTACAGACCATCTATATGCTACTTTGGAACAAAAAGGCATTTCCACTTTAAAGGACGATGAAACATTTGAGTGGGGAAAACGTATTCGTCCAGAGCTGCTCAAAGCAATAGAAGAATCGAGAATTGCTATTGTAATTTTCTCAAGAGACTATGCTTCTTCGACTTGGTGCTTGACTGAACTAGCAAAGATTGTTGCTTGCATGAAAAGGACAGGGCTAGTAGTCCTGCCAGTTTTCAACTATGTGGATCCAAGTGATGTGTGGAATCAGAAAGGGATTTATGCGAAAACCTTTAAGAAACATGAAGAGCCCTTCAAAGATATCAAAAAAAAAGATGTGTCCATGTGGAAAGCTGCTTTGAAAGAAGTTGGTAGTATTTCTGGATGGGATTTACGGAATAGGTAAGAATTAATTTTCTTTTCAAATGACGTGATATATGAGATTTTTTCAATCCTAAATTTATTTATTGTTTACAAGCACAAATTGGACTTTGGTTGAACAACTTTTGCATAGTTTGTGCCATATATATAATTATACACTTTGATTTTCCTTTTGATAGTGAACGAAGCTAAGGTCGTACTTATGCTGAATGTTTTGTCTCTAAATTAATGTTGCTAGCTCTACCTTGTCAATATTATTGTTCTGCTATCTTTGCAAGCCTGAATCAAAAGCTATCCAAGAAATCATTCGAAGGATATCTAGTGAATTGAATTGTAGATTCTCAAAGACTATTTCTAAAGACCTTGTTGGAATTGACTCCAGAGTGGAGGAAATGTTGGATTATTATTTTTGCGAAGGGTCGGGTGGTGTTCACTTTGTTGGGATTTGCGGGATGGGTGGAATAGGTAAAACAACTCTTGCACAATAAATTTATAGAAGAATTTCTAGTAACTTTGAAACTAGTAGCTTTATTGCTAACGTTAGTGAAGAAACTAAAAATCAAGATTTAATTTCATTACAGAAATAGCTTCTTTCTGAGATCCTCGGGCAATGCGAAATAAGGATATCAAACGTTTGTGAGGGAATCGATGTTATAGGGAATAGACTACGGGATAAAAGGGTTCTTATTGTTCTTGATGATGTGGATAGAGAAGAACAACTAGAAGCACTAGCAGGGAAACATGATTGGTTTGATTTTGGAAGTAGAATTATTTTAACAAGTAGAGATAGCCATTTGTTGAGAAGATGTGGAGTGGATGCTGTATATACAAGTAAGGGGTTGAATGATGAAGAAGCTTTTGAACTTTTTAGTTGGAGAGTTTTCAAGGAACCCTATCCTAAAGAAGATTATGTGGAGTTGTCTAAGGAATTTGTGAATTATGCTAAAGGCATTCCTTTAGCTATTACACTTGCAAGCTCTTTTATCATTTCTAGAAGCACATGTGAATGGAAAAGTGCTGTAAATAAATTTAAAAGACTCCCTATTTTAGGCATGATAGATGTACTTCTAAAGAGTTTTGATGAGTTGATGGTTACACAAAAAAATTTGTTTTTGGATATTGCGTGTTTTTTTGAAGGAAAGAACATCAATTGCATAAGAGAAATACTACAAAATTTTGGTTACTATCCAAACTATAATATTGATGTTCTTATGGACAAACATCTCATAACCATTGATGCATGGGGTACTATTAGGTTGCATGATTTGCTACAATTTATGGGTCAAGAAATTTTTCGTCATGAATGCCCTAAACCCGGTCAACATACTAGGTTGTGGCGTGATGAGGATGTCTTAGAAGTATTGACGAGTAATACTGTAAGTTGACTAGTCTAGACTTGAACTATGTATGTATGTATATATGTATGTATGTATGTATTCTTTCAAATTCTTTTAAGAGTTTTATAATTATTCTAATTTCACTATTCTTGATTACTAGGGAATAGAGAGAATTGAAGGCATAGTTCTAAAAGCACCTGTTCCTATAAAGGTACAACTGAATGTGGAATCCTTATCGAAGATGATAAACTTGAGATTGCTTAAGATTCAAAATGAGCTTATCCCAAACCACCTCAATTATCTTTCTAATGAGTTACGCATTATAGAATGGCATGGATATCCTTTAAATTCTATGCCAGCCAATTTCCAACCAAATAAACTTTTTGAATTGAAAATGCATTGCAGTGCCATCATTCAACTATGGAAAGGAATTGTGGTAAGATTTTCACTTATGCAAATGTAGTATTCTTTTCCTTTTCATTAGCGTTTGATATTATCTAATTTTCTATTGATATATATCAGAGTTTAGGCAATTTAAAGCTAATTGATCTGAGTGATTCTCAAAAGTTGATCGAGACCCCAGATTTCAGTGGAGCCCCATTTCTTAAGCATTTGATTCTTTGACGTTGTACAAGATTGTATAAGATTCATGCATCTATCAGAAATCTGAGACAACTTATTCAATTGGATTTAAATGGTTGCAAATGTCTTGAAATCCTTCCACCCAAGATCAGCTTGGAATCTCTTGAGGTTTTTGATCTTTCTGGTTGTTCAAGACTGAAGAAGTTTCCAGAGATTGTGGGAAATATGTCATGTTTATTGAAACTTGATTTGGACAAAACTGCTATAAAAGAATTATCAGTATCAGTGCAGAATTTAACCAACCTCACTTTTTTGAGTCTAAAAGACTGCAAGAATCTTTCAAGTGTAGGTGTTTGTTGCAGTTGGATTTTTTTTTTAAACTCTCACTCTATCCAGTTGTTCAAAATTGAAGAAGTTTCCAGAAATTATGGGAAATATGTCACGATTGACAGAATTATATTTGAACGAGACTACTATAGAAGAGTTGCATCATCAGTGGAGCATTTAATTGGCCTTACTTTTTTGAGTCTAAGAAATTGCAAGAATCTTTCAAGTCTTACTGATGCTATTTGTACAATGACATCTCCAAAAACTCTCATCTTATCTGGTTGCTCAAAACTTGATGAACTACCTGAGAACTTAGGGAATCTTGAAGGTTTAGAAGTGCTAGATGTGAGTGGAACGGCTATAAAAGCGCTACCTTCCTCCGTTGTTCTCTTAAAAAATCTCAGAGTAATATCTCTCTGCAGATGTGAACGGCTATCATCTAAATCTTTGAATAAGCTCCTTGGTTTTCTTATATTGCTTGTTGTCTTTAATATACTTATATCTGGAAGGAAATAATTTTGTTTACCTCCCGAAAAGTATTATTCCGCTATTTTACCCATGAGAACCTTTTTTGAAATATTGCACAAGTCTTCGATCATTGCAAAAGCTTTCATTAAATATACAATGTATTGATGCAACAGACTGTACTTCACACTGGAAACTTTATCAGTGACACCTGAAGATAATTTTCAGCCGACTCCTTGTCTTTTCAATTGCGTAATTGAGGAGTCCAAATCTTCTGTCCCACTTTTCCTGCTCCACTCTATACTCCACCAATAAAAACTTGTCACGTGTTCACCTAAGTAATTAAATACTATCATTATTGACTTATTAATGTTACCGTTATTAATTAATAGTAGTATTTAATTAATTAGGTGAATACGTGACAAGTTTTTATTGGTGGAGTATAGAGTGGAGCAGGAAAAGTGAAACAGAAGATTTAGACTCGTAATTGAGAACTAAAGATTGCTAAGACATTATGTCATTAATGACCAGGTATCTCCCTCTTTCTTACTCCCAAAAAAGATTTTATATATATATATATATTTTCCCCTCTCTCTTGCATGTGAAATTCCAAACCTCATGATTTTTTTGATTCAGAGACTCTGTGAACCATGCTGGGTATATGGTGTCAACATTCCTGGAAGTGAAATTCCGAAATGGTTTAGCTACCCAAATGTGCTGACATACCACACCAAAGAGGGTTCGACTCCCTAATCTAATTGATAGACTCATTCCATGTTTCGGAATTTGGATTGAGAATTCAAGCACACAAGACAAGGTGACGCTGATTGCAAAAGTGAAATCCATTGAAATTGGTAGCTTTGACGAATCTGCAAGGCTGATACGCTATTTTTCTCTTCTTCTTTTTTTTTTGGGTAAGTCACCGTCTTTCTCTCTCTTCTCTTATGAAACTTGTTTGTGGCTGTATATTTCTTTTTTCTTTTAATTCATTGGCATTTCTTTTCTTAAAAAGGGCCTAAGGTATTTTGTCTGTTAATCCAGATATGGAGCTTACCCCAAGGCTTGTAGGACTTGCAAAAGGATTTTGCTCTCAGGTATGTGAGTGGGATGTTAAGCCTCTATATATTTGGTGTGGTGGTATTCTTCATTCGAAGTTGCTGAGGGCCCAAATTTATTTGGGCATTTTTAACAGGCGTTGAGAATCAGTAAATATGATGATGACCCAATCAGTGATGAATATAGCCGGGTTGAACGGCATGGTTTACCAGCCCTAAGGGTAATACCTTTTTGTTTTGCCATGGATATGGCCTTCTCCTTCATCATTTCTGAGACAAGCTGCTATAGCAAGGGAAGGGAAAAAATTGGTAGTATTTATAACCTCAAACTGTAAGACAAGCTCCTCTTGTTCTCTGCTTAAATAGTTAAGAAATGGTGGGTGCATATGCAATTGCTTGCTAACTATTTCAAGCTATCTGGTACCTCCAACAGCCTTAATGAGTTATAGACTTACAGCTACCAATGCCATGACAAGCACCAGCAATGTAGTGCGTTTGGAATCTTCTTAGAATCACCTGCAATGAGTTGTATTGACCTTGCATATTGAGGATAATTATAAAACAACTTGTTCTCATTTATTTGTTGGTGTACTAGTAATCTTGAATTCCATTTCTTGCAGATTGTATTAAAGCATGCTGCTCCTATTGCGAATGATATGGTGGCTGCAGATCCCTCTTCTACAGTGGTGCATTCTTTGAGAAGGAATCAAGAATAGAAATCCTTAATATTCATGCTGCTGGCCAAACAAGGTGAAATTGACTATGAAGCTGTTGTAAAGCTTGCAGAGGTGATTGATTTTGGCTGGTGCCAGTTTTCATTTGATTATCATGGCTTCTTAATCTAGTTATTTGTTGCAAATTGTCCTAGGGCTTTAATAGGGCTGATCTTCAAAATTTTGGCACAGAGGCTGGAATGTCAGCAATTTGTGCAGAACGGGATTGTGTCATGCATGAAGATTTCATGAAGGTAAACCCTTTCATTCATTCAAAAATTTGTTCTGATTCTGGCAAGCAACTTATAAACTCTTCCCACCTTTTTTTTTTCAACGTTCTCTTCTCTCTTTTTTTTTTTTTTTTTTTTTTTCAACGTGACCTGATTTTCAACGTTTTTATTTTTTTCAACATTACCTGAAGGTTCTCTTCTCTCTCTTCTTCTTTTTTCAAAGTGACCTGAACTTTTATTTTTAACGTGACTTAATCTAATTTTTACATTATAATAATAAAAATAATAATATAAATTTATATATATGATGTGATAAATTTTATATTATCTTTCTTTTTTTTTCAAAAAAAAAATTATATTATGTAGTGAGTACAAATAAATCTATTTCTTACATATTATGTAACAAGGGTATAATAGTCAATTTATATAAATTACATTTTACATCCTTCCATTTTTCTCTCCAACTGAACAAAAGAGTTTCCACCCTCCCACTTTTCCACTCCACCAACCAAACACACGAGAGAAAACTAAATATTTTTCATCCTCCCACTTTTCCAATCCTCCAACCGAACGGACCCTTACAGTGTTGTTGGCTGACCTGGGGGAGGCCACGGTTTCTCCCTGTTTACTAATTTTTGCGGATTTCTTTGGAATCTCTAGCATTTTCTTCTATGATACTAATTGTAATTGTGACTCGTGGTCTTTTAGACAATTTGGGAGCATTGATATGCTCTGTTTCATTTGTTCATCTTGTTGCAGGCTGTGTGGAAGCTGAATGAAACAAAAAGATTCAAATCCAGTGTCCACTACAGTGCTCATTTTGGGAAAGACTAGTATTGTGTTATTTCATTTTCAGACCCATGGATGTTTGAGCATTGCATCTTTTTCCATGGATACGGCCACTTTTTACAATAAGCTGTGTTTTTATTTGCTTGTTGTCCAAGGAGTTCCAAAGATATAGTAGATTGGACACTTGCAAGGAGAATCACAGCATTTATTGGAGGCAACCAAATCATTGTCATTAATGGTGAGCTTTTAAGAATATGCGCTAATTTTATTGGTATGAACAATAGCAAATTAACACTTTGCTTGCATGTTTTCTTCGTTTTGCTGTTAGCCCTTATCATGGAATTATCTGTGCACAGGTTATGTGTAAGCACATTCCGTTTTAGTTCACTGGTTCTTCTTGGTGTTATCTATTGTATGCTACTTGCTAGAACCAACTCTTTCCATGTGGTACTCATATTGACCTCGCCATCATTTGCTGGTTACTATGAGTTTATGGTATGAATGATGATAGGGATACTACAACTTTTTGCTACGTAAACCTCACAAACTAATGTGTCACCAAATCATAGAAAGATAATTTAGATATTTATTGTTATATTTTACTAGTATTTATCACATCAATTTATTATTGGCTAGTTAGAAAACTAATATCGTGATGCATTTTGCTTCAGGTTGAAAGAAAAAACGTGTTATAGGGGGTTCAGTTTTGTGATATTTGCTGATGAAATTTCGGCGAGGAAAGCCTTTAAGAAAGTACATAGGATACTTGCACAGAAGGTGTGTCAGTAAATGTTATCGTGAAATATGATTAAATGTTATGCTGCTAATACTGCTGGTAATTTCAGCAATGCTATTGTTGGCAATGGCCCAATAGGCATGTGGGTTGTCAAGTATCAAAGGAAAGAGCCTCAGGAGTTCCTTATACAGAGTGGTTTGGGCCACTGTCTGTCACATGTGGTCTCAGCGAAACTCAAGAATTCATGGATGAGGGATCAAAACAGAGGAAAGCATAGTGAAGAGTGTGAGAAAAGATGTCAAGTTTTGGATGATGTTTAAAGGAAGTGGCTGCCACACTATCCTAAACAGAGTTCTCTGTTCTAACTGGTTTGTACCTCATTCCACCCTTAATGACTTACGCTTAAAAGTTTTCTAGTAGTTGGGTTTGTGATTCTTTTTTTAGTAAAAACAAGATGTTGGGTATAATTAGCACCAATCCGGTGCTGTATTTTAGTCTGAAGACTTGTGTCTCTATGTAAAACTGGGTTGGTACTTGGTATGATGAAACACTGCTTTTCATGTTGAGTAGGAAGTTTATGTCAGGGCAATTTCTCTTGTTGTAGCGGACTAGCTGAAGTCAACGTGTTTCAAATGTTTCTGTTTGCAACTTTCTATTGGTTTGTTTCATAATGAATAAATAAAAATTATGAATTATCCAAAAATTATAAAAAGAATGGCCGATGCCCTTTTTTAATCTTTGAATCATTGAGTTTTGAGGAGTAAGGACAACCACCCAAACCAGACACTTCCAAGTCCAACACTATAATTCTTAATATGTTTGATGGTTGCATTTGTCATTGTCTTCCCACTTTAGCACCTTTGTATTTCATCCTAATATTTTATTGATAAGCCAATTTTACAATTCTTTTGCTTTTTCTTTTTTTCTTTTTTTCTTTTTTCTTTTCTCTTTTGAGGGTGGTTCCGGGAGGGGAAGGGTGTTGGAAGTCAAATAAAGGAAGGTCTTTTTGACTTTACTGCTGAAGGAAACAAAAAAAGTAAGTAAACTCTTGGGAAAGAAAAATAAGTTTTATTCAACCTTAAGAAATTTCCAAGCAATGACATACTTTTTTCCCAGAAAGAAGAAAAAAAAAAAAAAGCTGTATGCCATTGTATGTAGAAGGTTCCTCACTGCAAGAAAAAAAAGTGTTTCAAATTGTTGGAGAAAAGGAAGCATTTAGGTCTTATTGCTTCCTCGGCAACAGTGGTGGTCAGCGTGCCAATTCACAATTATCACAATTATTTCTAAACATGTTTTGTTTAATGAAATCAGTGGAGATATTATTTCTAATCTCTAATTTACAGAGAAAAGAACATACAATTTTCATTCAAAACTTGTTGCTAAGAGAAAAAAAACAACACAAATCCATATTGGGAGTGGTGATAGATGGACAAATGGGGTGGAGAGATTTTCATTCAAAATAACATACAATTTTCATTCAAAAATGTGACAACTTGTACCTCTTGATGAGGCTAAACCGCTGAAGGACCCAAGATCTAAGTAAGGGTAAACCCTACACGCCTTGGAATGATGCTCACAATGATAGCTGATGGATATTTGAGTGCACATTAACCCAAAAAAAATCTATTTTCCGTGAAACTCACCCAACCTAAAACAACAAACCTTTCAATATAACTTAAGATCCTGTTAACGGATGTACTTAGGACAATTGTTAATACACTAAACTAGAATATTATACCAAGACATCATTGTGGCTTTAATATCAAGACACTGTCAACACATGATGATAATCTTAGATAACATGGTTGTTGTCCTCTTCCTATTTCTACTAATTAAAAAGAAAGAAAATTTCCTAATTAAAGCATATTCTTTTCTTCAATCTTCATATTTCTCCCGTATCACTCTTTCCTCTCCCCTTCCCCCCAGCCCCTTTAATTATTAGGTACTCCATGAGCAAAACTCTTCCCCTTACATAAAAGTCAATCTAATGTGGGTCCTTGTGGGGCTCACTATTCATATGGAAGGGCGTAAAGCATTATTTTAGGGATACCTTGCAGTGACCTTGTATTTAACTTCCCTTTAGTGGTGTGTCAAACACACCACAACAACAACAACAACAACAAAGCCTTCGTCCTAAAATTGGAGTCGGTTATGGATCTTCGATAGATTAGATTTGGTCGGCCACACTCCACGTCCAATGAAAGTGTCAGGCCTATTGTACATGGCATCAATGGACTATATAAGATACAACAAAAACTACAAAAATATATGTTTATGAAATTCACATAGGAAAAGAACTGCTTTGTGCAGAAGATAGATGTATCACTTACTCATCTTCTATGCCTTAATTAATGGATTCCATGGCAAGGTTATTTTTTTTCTATTTATTTAGTTATGTTTATTTATTTGCATCAATGGTTATCACTTATCATTTTGTCAACAATAATTGATAATGTCAATTTTTAATTGTGCAAAATTCTTTCCCAAATGATTTTAGACAACTAAATCTTAAACAAAAAATATTCGACTTGGAAGATTTTTTATAAGTATTCAACTTTAGAAAACTAATAAAGTTGGGATTGATGATCAGAGGAGTGACAGCCGACAGAATTCGTTTTGAATTTTGAAAGCAATGAAAATAGGCCTATTTAAAGAAAATGCTTGATTCATTTTTGTATATTTTCTTTTTTTATGCCTTCTCATCCTTTAGACAAAAATCATATCCTTTAACATTGTTATTCATCCAATTGAATATAGCCAATACCAGTGAAAAGTATTTCACTTCAAATGTTGCTTATAAGATATTTTTTTTAGACTTATTGTGAGCGTAATGATGGGAATAATTGGTTATGGGAAAACTAGTATTTTTCATGAGTATTTTTAGAGTAGGACAAAACTTAGGTACAATGCCTTGAGTGCTATTCCTTAGGTTTCCTTATTAAGATTCAACCATGTGACTACTTAACTTAAAATACACTTCCATCCCATGAAAAAAAATTCACATGGCAGACTGGGATGCATGGACCCGGCAAAATGCCCACCGTCCGATGCAGCGACACGCGAGGGACACCGTTGCCTACGTGTCGGTGCCGCTTCCAGCTTTTTTTTTTTTTTTTTTTTCGTTTCACTACTCGTGCCAACGGGGAGCAGACTCAGGCTGATTCGCGCTGAATCGGGCTGATTCATGCCATCTCGGTCCGTATCGGGCGAAACCGCCGAAACGCCGATTTAGGCCGAAATTTTTTTTTAACAAAAAAAAAAGGTGCAAAACGCACCGTTTGAACTTAATAAAAAAAACCCTAAACTCTCTCACGCATTCTTCACTTCAAACTTCAGCTCTCTCTCACTCGTCTTTGTGCTCTCTACCTCTCTGTCTCTACTCTCCGTCTCCCCTGTGAGACACTCAGCCACTCAGTCACACACACAATCTCACTCTCAAATCACTCTCACACTCACACAATCTCACTCTCAACTCACTCACAACCTCACCAACCCACTCTCAATCTCAAGTTCTCAACTCAACTCAAGTCTCAACTCTAAAGCTCAACCCACTCTCAGGAGTCTCAACTCAAGTATCAAACTAAAGCTTTCAATCTTAGTTTTTCAATTTTTTTAAGCTCAAGCTGATCTGATTTTTTTAGTTTGAAGCTCACCTCACCTGATTTGATTTTTTAAAATTTTTTATATAAGCTGTAATGTAATAATGTTGTGACTTGGGTTTGATTTTTTATTTAGTTAATAGTTATTACTCATTGTGATTTGTGAATCTGTGAACTGATCTAATTTTTTTAATTTTTTATATAAGTTGTAATGTTATGACTTGAGTTTGATTTATTATTAATTTATTTAGTTAATAGTTATTATTTGTAAGTTAAATTGAATCTATTGAATTTGTAATGGATGAAGTTACTAGCATAGAAACTTCACCTTCATCTAATCAAGAAGTGCCAAATGATGAAGCTCCTCTTTGGCAGTGTGTGAACAAAGTAGAAAAACCACCTGGTTCTACTGTTAAATCAGGTGGAAATGCACACTTTAAGTGCAACTATTGTGGTGTAGTTTTTTTGGGATCCTATTCTAGAGTTAAGACTCATTTATTAAAAATTCCTAATAAAGGTATTAAAGCATGCCCTAAGGTGACACCAAGCCATAGGCAAGAAATGCAACGAATGCATGATCAAGTTGAGAATGAGAAGTTAGAGAGAAGAATACCATGACTCCTCATTTCTAACTCTTCAAACCCTTGCCCTTAAACTTCTTGTACAACCTTGGTCATCCTCATGTGTTGAGAGGAATTGGAGCACATACAAATTCATTCATTTTTTAAAAAGAAACAAAATGGCTCCTGCATGCTCTGAGGATTTGATATATGTGCATCCTAATCTTCGACTCTTGTCAAGGAGTAATGAAGAGTACGTAAATACAACAACAAAGATGTGGGATATTGCAGGAGATTCTTGGAATGAGAGCAGCATACATGGAGAAGCTGGAATTCTTGAGAATGTTATCCTTACACTTGATGAGCCAGAGTTGGAGGCCATGGTTATTGGGAATGTTAACACTAGTGTTACTACTAGTGAAAGTGAAGTTCGAAATGAAGCTATGAATCTTGAAGATGATGATGGTGGTATTTGATTGTCTTGTTGATTATCTTTTCTTTTTTTTTAGTTTCAAACTTGTGAGTTGTATTCTAATTTCCGAACATCATGAAATGTTTTAGTTTCAAACTTGTGGGTTGTATTTAATTTATGAACATCATGTCTTAGTTATTATCTACTATTGCTTTTAAATTTGGTATACTTTTATATAATGTGAAAAAGTATGCTTAGCAATATATTAAATATAAATAAAAATATTTTTAGAAATTTTTTAATCGCCGCACCTGCACCCAACTTTTTCAAAAATTGCCAAATCCCGCACCTGCACCCGAAAACGCACTCGTGCTTCATAGATAGTAGAATCTTAAAGGAGGTACCTAAAGAACGACACCTAAGTACTGTACATAAGTCTTGCCCTTTTAGAGTATGATCGGTAAGACAAGTTATTGAAGAGAGTATGCTATAGGCATTTCATCACTTGTGACTGTCATTTAAGTTTGTATTTACTTGGAAAAGAAACGAGGATTAAATCTTCGAAAATTTGTATCTTAGTTTTTTTTTTTTGGTTGTCTTCGCTCACATCTTGTATTTGTTTGGACAATTTGGTTAATACCTAAAATTGTTCCAAGCATGCTAGAGCATAATAGAAAAGCTTCTAAGGGTCTGGAGATTCTAATGCACTATCTCTCCACAATATTCCTCTTGTTCTGTTTGAGTGAAGAACACATAATTCAATGAGAGAGTCAATTCTCAAATACAATTCATATACTTAGGAACATCAAGTTGCCCAACTCTTGTTCACCTGTTTTATTTTGATCAATAATATTGAAGTTTATAATTAAAAAAAAGTTGCCCAACATTACCAAGTCTACAGTCTACTAAATGAAAATTTTTATTAAAATAATGAACAAAATTTACAATGAAATCCAAACACTAAAAACAAAGATCTGCCCCATCTGCAAACACAAAAATCATTTGGTAACTAGAAGCTAACACAACCTAAGTCCTAACAAGCAAGCTAATGCAAGTGCATCCGAGCTTCTGAAGTGCATTTACAACTCCAAATTAAAACAACTATTCCAAAACCATACGGGCAATTCACATCAGAACCAAATCTTCAAAGCCAGTTAAAAGGCTAAAATAAAAGACCCACAATCACAATCTGGAGGTAAAAAAAAAACGAGGACTCATAGTCAGGATAACAACCTCCCAACATTACAAATTCAAAATAACTTAAAACACAATATCAGATAAGCATCCCAGTAGGAAAGTCTCGTCTTGTGGTTGTGGTAATAGGTGAAAACGGCAAAGTTCCACTACCTAGAGTCCTAGACTTCTCTGAATTTCAACCTGATAGAAAAGAGAGAGGAAGTAGATTTCTTTGCAAGTGTGGTTGGTGAAAAGCTGCTGACTCATTTGTTATAAACAGGTGTCAATTGTCTATTGGTTGGAAGGCTTTGGAAGGACCATGTCAGCTGTCCAGGTTTTAATAAGTTCTCGTCCGGTTAGCATAAGAGAAGGTGAAAAAAATATTTTAAAGAAAAGAAAAATATACTGATGGGGCGGCATGACTCAGTGAAAGAAAAAAACAAATTTGAATGATTAAGGGAGAGTTTGGCGAAGTTATTCTGGTAACAGTGTTCGTGTTTTTTAGAAATATGTATAGGTGAAATTGTGTGTAAAAATATGTATAATGTTGTTTAAATACTGAAATTGTTGTTTGAAATACACTATCAAACAACCCTTAAGTAAGAGATTTTTAATAACATTATTTAAGGTGTGTTTGTTTCGACAGTAAAGCAATTCCGGAAAATGTTTTCAGGAAAGGAAAATATTTTCAGGAAAGGAAAATATTTTTAGATGTTTGGTGGCATTTTAAAAAATACTTTGGAAAATATTTTCCGGTGTTTGGTTGTCATCTTGAAAATATTATAGAAAATGCATTTTGTATTTGTTGCTCACATTTTCTCACATTTTCTCAGCTTCCAAACAAATATCATGAACAACAAAACCCAAAAAAAAAAAAAAAACTCATCAAATTTTCTTAATACAGCTCAACAAAACCCAAAAATAAAAAAACCTCATCGTCAATTTTTCTCAATACAAATCAACAAAACCCAAATCGGTCAGAGAAGAATGAAGACAGAGAGAGAAAGAGGTGACTGGCGATGGCGAAGGGGAGATCGTGCCGGCGCGGCGCGGCGAAGGCGAAGGCGAGATCGTGATCGGCGATGGCGAAGGCGAGATCGTGATCGGCGATGGCAACTGGGTTCGACGAAGAGAGAGGCGAAGGCGCGATCTCGCCGGGACTAGGTTCGGCGACTGGGTTCGCCGAAGAGAGAAGCGAAGGCGCGACTCGTCGGCGCGGGTTGGGGTGCGACTCGCCAGCGCGGGTTGGGGCGCGACTCGCTCTCTCTACTCTCTCTTCATGCTCTCTCTCTCTCTCTCTCTCTCTCTCTCTCTCTCTTCGTGCTCTGTCTCTCTGAATTTTCTGGAAAATTCCTATTTGAAGGTAAAATAGACATGGAATTCATTTTACGGGTGGGGAGGGTTGATTTTACGATCAACTGGTTTCATTTTCTGTTTGACCAAAATTTCAGGTGTTGCCAAACACCCGCAAATGCTGAAAACATTTTCCGGAATTGATTTACTGTCGAAACAAACGCACCCTTAGTTTTATAGAAATATGTGTGGGTGAAAAAGTGCCTGAAAATATGTATTGTAATGTTTAAATAATATTTTTCATTATTTAAATACCGTTACTAAACGGGGCCTAACTTTTAGGATGGCCAATAGTTTCGAAGTTAGGAAGTCACGTCAGTTGTGAGTTTAGATAAAAACCAATTACAACATATCACTTAATTTTTATTATAAAATTATTGTAAAAATATTGTGAACATAGTACTAAGATAATTACATTTAAACTTATTTTAGTTGGGTTAAGACAAAATTTTAGTATAAGTTTAAGTTTAAGGTCTTCCAACAAAATTTAAATTTGGGGTGTTCAAACAAAATTATATGTATAAAATGTTTTTTTTTTTTTTTTGGGCCATGTCAGGGGACCCCTAGCCTTGGCTGGCTATAGCACTGCCCATGATCATTAAGGTGGCGTTTGGATAGCACGTTTGCGCGTCCACGTCCACGTCTGGGCCTTTTTTTTTTTCAAGCGCGTCTGTCACTGTTCATTGATCATAAACAGTGATTTTAGGCCAATGAACAGTAATTTTTGGCATGAACAATACTTTTTACACATTTAAAAATTATTTTACTACAGTGTTTTTAGTTTTCAATTTTCAGCGCGTCTATCACAGGTGGTTTCATTTCACTTTAGACCATTTCACGGGAAATGAGAAAAAGTTCAGCAGGAACTTTCTTGGAAAGTTACTCTCAAAATGTGAATTTTTTTAAAACTATAAATAAATGTATTATAATAATAATCTTACAATATTTATGAATTATGATTTTTTAAAGTTACCTAAAAACTAAAAATTTACTAAAAGTATGTTGTTAACAGATATATTTTAATAGATAAATCAAAACAAAATCTGAAACATTACACATAACATTGATTTTTATTTCTTAATATTGTGGGGGGTAAAAATGCTTAAATGTACATTTGGGCCTTGGGCCTGATTTGTTGGTATAAGTCTGTTTAATTAGAATTTTCGAGACCCACAGGCCAGTTCGCGCTACAAGAGGCAGAGGAATTGTCCGAGGAGTATCTCCTCGGACGGGCCCAGTAAAGGCCATGGGATGTGCTAAAGGATTTAGAGACAGAATTCTGGAAGATCTGTTGGGTAAAGGCGTGATCCAAGCACTCGTTAGAAGGAGGAATGTGCAAGAAATATCTGAGGAAAAAAGCTGCTACCACCGCATTAAAGGCCCTACATCTACCTTCCTGGCCGCATTAATGGAGAAATGACCTCTGAACAGTAATATTTAGCCCTCCAGCTATTATTTGAAGACTTCAAGAAAGTGGTGGATGAGACAAGTATCTAGGAGGAAAATCTGAGTGACACGTGGGAGAGAAAGAAGAGAAGAAGGGGGATATAAGAGGACAGGAGAGGTATGAAAAGGGGGACGGAGAAAAAACTAGAAGACCAATTGTAATCTTTTGCTTAGAGAAAGAAAGGCAATACAAGTGGTCCTCGGCTTACGTCCAAGAAGAATTTTTTGTCATATTCATCTATTATTTGCATAGATTGCGGCATTCTAGCCTGCTTATCAACTCTCCAATATTCCTAACCTAGATTTCAAACTCATACTCTACAAATTTCATTGTATAAGACTCTTTGGGCCTAGGTCCATCTAGTGATTGGACCGGGTACAAATTGTGCACTTACAATTGGCGCCGTCTGTGGGAATCTAGTGTTGAAGGAATTGGAACATCATAGCAGGCTTAGGTTCGCATCATGCAGAATCTCAGGGGTCCCAACGCGAAGATCATTTTGAGCGTCTTGAGCATCAAAGAGATCAAGAGGGAAGTGTGCATACAGTATACCCTGATGCAAGCCATTCGCGTGGTGGAAGCGGCGCCGCCCATGAGGATGATGCCAAGGCCATGCAGAGGGAGATTGACCACCTTAAGAAAAAGCTACGCCGTGTCAGATGAAGGCGGGCTTCACCTCCGTCCAATCCTTCCTCTGAGGGGTCCCAGGGAAGTAGTTACAGTCCAAGGTCCAGGACTCCCCCTAGCGAAACCTTCTCTTACGAGAAGGATGAGCTTCCAAGTCGTAAGCATAAGAAGTTTCCCTCCAAGGGCTTGGGAAACGATGCTATGAGCCGAGCGTTGCACCAACTCTCCAAGTCACCCTTCTTACGCAGAATCGAGAAGGGAAGGCTCCCACGGCGGTTCACTCAGCCCACCTTCACTATTGATAATGGCAGGATAGACCCAATCGAACACGTGAGCCATTTTAATCAGAAGATGGCAGTACATTCTCAGAACGAAACATTGATGTGCAAAGTCTTTCTCTCTAGCCTGGGACCTGTTGCTATGAGATGGTTTAATGAACTAAAGCCGAGGTCTGTCGATTCTTTCATGGAACTCACTAGGGCATTCGCGTCTCGATTCATTACATGCAACAGAGTCCCTCGGCCTTTGGACTCATTGTTATCCATGGCCATGAGGAAAGGTGAGACTTTGAAAGCGTATTCTGACAGATACTCGGAAATGTTTAATGAAATCGACGGTGATTTTGACAAAATGGCGATTAACACTTTCAAAGTGGGTCTTCCAATTGATCACGATTTAAGAAAATCTCTGACCAAAAAGCCCATACGAAGTGTACGTCGCCTTATGGATCGCATCAACGAGTACAAAAGGGTTGAGAAAAATCAACAACAAGGTAAGGGCAAGGTGAAGGATATCCTTCAGGAGAGAAGAGATTTCAGGTCGGACAAGTACCATAACAATAAGCCGAGGAGAGATTTCTCTGGGCAATCTAGTTCAGCCACTCCTCAAGTAGTTAATACCGTATTCCGAGAACTAGTGCACCAATTGCTGGAGAAAGTCCGCAAGGAACCCTACTTCAAGTGGCCCAGTTTGATGGCGAGGAACCCTACGAAACTGAATTAGAACCTCTTTTGCTAGTATCATCAGGATGTGGGTCATACTACTGAAAATTGTCGAACCTTTTGGAACCATTTAGAGCAGCTTGTTAGTGAGGGAAAATTGAAGCAGCACCTGTATCAACCCAATAGACAAGGAAATCATTCTGGTTCAAATAATCAGAAGAACAACTCATCTCGGCCACCTTTGGGAATGATTAATGTCATCTTCGCTACACCTGGTAGGACTGGTTCCTGTCCTACAAGGGTGATGGCGGTGTCACATTCCCAGGCCGAGGAGTCTGGCTCGAGGTCGAAGAGGATCAAAGGGAGTATGCCTATTTTGAGATTCCCTAATGAGGATAAGGTTGGGACTATTCAACCGCATGACGATGCCCTGGTGGTCACATTAAGGATAGGGAATTATGACATCAGGAGGGTGATGGTCGATCAGGGTAGCGGTGCGGATATTATGTACCCTGACTTATTCAAGGGGCTTAAGTTAGACCTGGAGGATCTCACTCCCTATGATTCGTCGTTGATAAGCTTTGAAGGGAAGGCTGTCATACCAAAGGGACAAATTCATTTTCCCGTACAGTCGGGCCCGGAAACAGTCGATGTAGATTTCATTGTGGTTGACGCATATTCTCCATACACGGCCATCGTCGCAAGGCCTTAGCTGCATGCTTTGGGTGCTGTCTCCTCGACTTTACATGTTAAAGTGAAATTTCCCTCAGGTGGATTGATTGAAGAAATTCTTGGGAGCCAATTAGTAGCAAGGCAATGCATATCGGCCGCAATTCTGCATCAAGCCAAATCAGAATCCTTGACCTCAGCTGTGGAAGACTTATAGCAATTAACAACTCCGGATGTGCCCGGGGCAGTGACAGCAGAAGAGGCCACATGTGAAGAGTTGGAAAGATTTCTCATAAATGATGACCCCGAAAGGTTCTTTCAAGTTGGGATACGGCTACCACACCAAGAGAAGATGGAATTAGTGATGTTTTTGAAAAACAATATCGATGATTTTGCATGGGATCCCTATGAGGCTCCGGGGGTTGACCCAAGTTTCATTTGCCATCATCTGAACTTCAATCTTGCCGTTATTCCTAGGAGGCAACCACCTCGGCGTTCTTCGAAATAACATGCCGAGGCCGTCAAGGAAAAGGTGCTCAAGCTCAAAAGAGCTGGGCCTATTAAAGAAGTTTTCTACCCAGAATGGTTGGCGCACACTGTCATAGTAAAAAAGAAGAGCGGAAAGTGGAGAGTATGTGTGGACTTCACAGACCTGAACAAAGCCTGCCCAAAAGACTCGTTCCCGATGCCTCGCATCGATCAGCTAGTGGATGCTACGGTTGGGCATCCTCGGATGAGTTTTTTGGATACCTTTCAAGGTTATCACCAAATACCTTTAGCGTTGGGTGATAAGGAGAAGACTGCCTTCATTACTCCTACGGGGAATTATCACTATAAAGTGATGCCATTCGGTTTGAAAAATGCAGGGGCTACTTACCAAAGGATGATGACCAGGATGTTCGAATCGCAGCTTGGGAAGACCATTGAGGTATATGTGGATGATATGGTAGTGAAGAGTAAGACAATACCTATGTATGTGAAAGATTTGGACGACACCTTTCAAACACTTAGGAAGTACAAGCTGCGCCTTAACGCCTCAAAGTGTTCTTTTGGGGTGGGCTCCGTAAAGTTCCTAGGCTACATGGTGACTCATAGAGGAATAGAGGCAAATCTGGCACAGGTCAGAGCCATTCAGGGCTTACAACCACCTCGAAATCCGAAAGAAGTTCAGAAATTGACCGGGATGATTGCTGCTCTCAGCAGGTTTATCTCTTGGTCCGCTGATAGTTGTAGACCTTTTTTTCCAATTTTTAAATAAGTGGAAAGGATTCCAATGGTCCGAGGAGTGCGCTTTAGCTTTTCAGCAACTTAAGGAATATCTTTCCCGGCCACCCATCATGTCTCGGCCGGAGGTCGATGAAATCCTGTTTGCATACCTAGCTGTAGCTATCCATGCAGTCAGCTTGGTTCTGATAAGGGATGACGGTGGAGTACAAAGGCTGGTTTATTATGTTAGCAAATCTTTGAGTGAAGCTGAGGTGCGTTATTTGCCTTTGGAGAAGGCAATTCTGGCCGTAGTCCATGCTACACGAAAACTTCCTCACTACTTCCAATCCCACACCGTCATGGTTTTGACTCAACTGCCTCTCAAGTCAGTATTGCGAAGTGCTGACTACTCGGGGAGGGTAGCCAAGTGGGGAACTATTCTGGAAGCTTTCGATATCAAATATTTGCTGCGCACCTCGATGAAGGGCCAGGTTCTTGCTGATTTAGTGGCAGAGTTCATCGAACCATCGTTAGAAGAAGCTACAAAGGAATCGCACATGGATGAAAAATCAGTTGGCATGATCACATGCAAAGGGCCTCCAATTTGGAAAGCGTATGTTAATGGGGCAGCAAACTAGAGGGGATCAGGCGTTGGACTTATTTTGGTATCCCCTGAGGGAATTACCTTTGAGAAATCATTGAGATTAGCGTTCCCGGCCACCAATAACGAGGCTGAGTACGAAACTGTCTTAGTCGGTATGGATATGGTCTGGAGAATAGGGGGAAAGGCAGTTCATATGTCCTCGGATTCTCAATTAGTTATGGGCCAAGTGACGAGAACCATGGAGGCTAGGGATCCAAGAATGCAAGAGTACCTGACCTAGGTCAAATGTTTACAATCCAAGTTTGATTCTTTCATCCTTTCACATGTTTCTAGAAGTGGAAACACGCATGCGGACTCGTAGGCCATTTTGGCGGCGTCCTCGGCTCAGTGTTTGCCTAGGATTATCCTTGTCGAAGACTTGTTGAAACCGACTTTAACCACCACAAGTGTCGTCCATATCCATCAGATAAGGCTCGGACCTAGCTGGATGGACCCCGTAGTTTCTTTTCTAAAGAGCGACATCCTGCCCGATGACAAGTCTGAAGCAGATAAAATTCGTCGAAATTCGCCTCGATTCTGGTTGTCCGAGGATCAAAAGCTGTATAAACGCTCATTTTCCGACCATACCTGCTATGTGTACATCCTGAAGCGACGGAAGCACTTTTGGAAGAATTGCACGAGGGAATTTGTGGAAGCCATACTGGGGGGAGATCTTTAGCCCATAGAGCTCTGACTCAGGGATATTGGTGGCCCAATATGCAGAGAGAAGCTTAGGACTACGCAAGAAAATGTGACCAATGCCAGAGGTTTGCTTCCAATATTCATCAGCCTGGTGGTGTCCTTAATCCTTTGTCTAGTCTTTGGCCATTCGCTCAATGGGAACTGGATATAGTTGGGCCTTTTCCGAGGGCTGTGGGAAATAAAAGGTGGCTACTCGTGGGAACTGATTACTTCACCAAGTGGGTTGAAGCTGAGCCTTTATCAAATATTAAGGATGTGGACGCCAAGAAATTTATCTGGAAGAACATTATCACTTTTGGGGTACCTCGCACACTTATTTCAGATAATAGCGTTCAATTTGATAGTAAAGCTTTCAGGAAATATGGTAATAACTTGGGTATCACAAATAGATACTCCACTCCAGCTTATCCTCAGGGAAATAGTCAGGCCGAGGCCGTTAACAAAGTTATAGTCAATGGACTTAAGAAAAGACTGGATGACGCAAAGGGTAGATGGGTAGAGGAATTGCCACACGTTTTGTGGACATATCGGACTACGCCGCAAAGATCCACTGGAGAAACACCCTTCTCCATGACTTACGAGGCTGAGGTGGTGATACCTTTGGAATCTAGGTTTCTCACATTGAGGACGAGTTCTTTCAACCCGGGAAATAACGATGGCCTCCTGGAGAAAAGCCTGGATCTGGTTGAGGAACGGCGAGAGGCCACCATGGTCCAACTGGCTTATTATCAGCAGAAGCTCAAACGAGGATATGATGCTCATGTGAAGTTAAGGCCACTAGCGCCTGGGGATTTGGTGTTAAGGAAAGTCATGGGTACTTCCAAAAATCCAGTGTGGGGAAAGTTAGCACCAATTTGGGAAGGACCATACCAAATCATTTCTGTAGCGGGCATAAGGTCATATCGCTTAGTTGATTTAGATGAAAAAATTGTACAACGCCCTTGAAGGTATTATTATTAATAAAAAGCATTTTTGTCGTTCGTTGTTCAAATTATCATTATGTAACAGTTCGATTTACTTATTACGAATATCAAACAGAAATTTGGTCATGCATGGTCCTCGGACCATATACCTCATGGAAATTGATATCCTATTGATTGTTAAACAGAACCTTAGTTATGTCGGGTCCTCAGACCTTCTACTTTGGGAAAATTAACATTTCAATTCGCTATTTCTAAATATCAAATAGAAACTTGGTCATGCATGGTCCTCGGACCACATACCTCGTGGAAATTGATATCCTATTGATTGTTAAACAGAACCTTAGTTATATCGGGTCCTCGGACCTTCTACTTTGGAAAAATTAACATTTCAATTCGCTATTTCTAAATATCAAACAGAAACTTGGTCATGCATGGTCCTCGGATCACATACATCATGGAAATTGATATCCTATTGATTGTTAAACAGAACCTTAGTTATGTCAGGTCCTCGGACCTTCTACTTTAGGGAAATTAACATTTCAATTCGCTATTTCTAAATATCAAACAGAAACTTGGTCATGCATGGTCCTCGGACCACATACCTCGTGGAAATTGATATCCTATTGATTGTTAAACAAAACATTAATTATGTCGGGTCCTTGGACCTTCTACTTTGGGAAAATTAACATTTCAATTCGCTATTTCTAAATATCAAACAGAAACTTGGTCATGCATGGTCCTCAGACCACATACCTCATGGAAATTGATATCTTATTGATTGTTAAACAGAACCTTAGTTATGTCGAGTCATCGAACCTTCTACTTTGGAGAAATTAACATTTCAATTTGCTATTTCTAAATATCAAATAGAAACTTGGTCATGCATGGTCATCGGACCACATACCTCTTAGAAATTGATATCCTATTAATTGTTAAACAGAACCTTAGTTATGTCGGATCCTCGGACCTTCTACTTTGGGGAAATTAACATTTCAATTCGCTATTTCTAAATATCAAACAAAAGCTTGGTCATGCATGGTCCTCAGACCACATACCTCGTGGAAATTGATATCTTATTGATTGTTAAACAAAACCTTAGTTATGTCGAGTCCTCGGACCTTCTACTTTGGGGAAATTAACATTTCAATTCGCTATTTCTAAATATCAAACAGAAACTTGGTCATGCATGGTCCTCGGACGACATACCTCATGAAAATTGATATCCTATTGACTGTTAAATAGAACCTTAGTTACATTGGGTCCTCGGACCCTCTACTTTGGGGAAATTAGCAGAAACCGTGCCTCATAAGTGTTGATGTGTTGATGAGCCACAGTAAGTTTGATGGATTGCTTTATGCCCCAAACTAAATGCTAAGTTCAGTTTTAGATTGTGAATTGTTGTATTACATATATTATGGTTTTGAGGCATAATTTACATATATACACTAAGTGTATGTACTTTTATTTGAAGATACTGCTAATCGAAATGTTATAAAGACTTTACTATGTATTAGGGGGTGGAGTTAATTGTTCCACTCATGTAATTTTGCGCTAAGGAGAAGCGAATTAGTATTTTTGTACTGAAGGCTGGAAGTCAGTTGAAGATCCAACCTTTCAAACTTCTCATTAGTTTTGTCAAGATATACACTGGAAATGAAAGCCCTAATACAAAAATTATTACATGAAAAAAGGGGCGGGAGTCCTAGCTAGCCTAAGTCTTAAACCTTGGTGGGGGGTCCTGTTGGATGTGCTGGCAGCCCTTCTGCATTGCTTTCCTCCTCCGTTTGTTTTAGCTCTGCTTCGAATGAAGTCTGGACTTGTTTCCCTTTGTCCCTTGCCACTGGTGGAGGAGCATTGGGCTCAGTATCCTTGTTCGGAGGCTTCTTGGCTTTGTTGCCTTGTTCTTTCTCTTTGTCAGATCAGTAGGTTCCTTAGGAGTTAGAGTGGGTTCTTGAATGATGAGTGGATGCGTTAAAGGCGCTGTCTCGGGGGTAAGTGTGACAGGAGGAAGTTCTTCGAGCACTTGGATGTCCCGAGGAAGCCAAATGTTCTCAGGTTTCCTCAAATCGAAAGTCGTGGGAATCCCTGCCACGTTCAGGGCTTCTGCCCACACTTGTTAGCAATCCTCCCTGCATAGCTCTGTGAACTCCTCTGTCAGTTGATTTTCTGTCGCTTTAACCCCTTCTTTGTAAGCAGCCTTCTTGGCAGCCTTCACGCTTTCCTTAAGGGTACAAGCCCCTTCCCTCACTCGAGCAAGCTCCTTCTTCAGGTCAGAGTTTTCTTGTTAGGCTTTGGACAAGTCCTCATCCTTTTCACATAGAAGTTTGTGTTGCCCCTCTACCTGAGTTTTCATCGTTTTAAAGCTGGCCTTGGCACCATCTCTCTCCCTCTTCTCCTCTATCAGCTACTTGGTTAGGTTCTCGTTCTCCGCAAGGGTTTGGCCTAAGGCCTTCTCGGTCTCCAATCTGACCTCAAGTTCAGCTATAGCCTTTTTTCGAAAGTCTTCCACCCACCTTTCTGCAGCAAAGACTTCTTATATGACCTGCATTAAAGTATTAAACAAATGCATTATTGTTCAAACAAATCCAAGGTATGTATGAATGATTTTTCACTAAAACGTAATGAAAGCAGTAAGGTGGGGTTAAATACGAGACACTCACCAAAGCCAAGTCCCTTTTGAGAGAGAGAAAAAGATGTGGTTGAGTCATCTTGTCTTGGGCATCCATGTCCTTTGGTAGGAGAAGAGGCTGTTCCAAAGCCTCAGCCAGGTGATGAGCGTGTCCTTGCTGGAACGCCCTGATGCTGGATTGGTAGGAGATTGGGGCCCCATCTAGCTTCAATTCAGGAGACTAGTTGGCCTGTGTACGACGTACCTTAGCCAGGTCATGATTCTCCCCACTCTCCACTGAAGAGGCACGAGTTTTACCTTAGCCTACTTTCTGTTGTTGTTGTTGTTGTTGTTGCTTGAGTTTCTTCTGCCTTTCCCTCTCTGTCTCCTCAGCCTCGTTCTTCCTCTTCTTCTTAGGATCTGAGATGTGAACCTTGGGGTCAATAGGAGGAGGGGGTGGTGGCAGGATGGGAGGGGGTTGCGATCCAACCGTTCCCTTCTTAGGAGCTTGGGTGCCCCTCATGTTCATCAACTTTCTAAGGGTAGACATGTCGTCTTCCTCGAAGCTGGATTCGAGCTGTGCTATCACTAAACCTTTTATTCCGAAAGTTTTTGCGGGCACCTGTTCTTCGTCCGAGAGGATGACGAGATGATCCTCTCAAGGTTTCTCAGCTTCTTCAAGACAAAACTGGTCAATCTCCTCGTCGAACGATTGTTGCAAGGACGCAGGTTCTTCTCGGATGGCTATTGTTTGGGAATGTGCCGAGAGAGGAATTGTTGCGATGGGGCGAGAGTACAGGATGATGGAGGGGTCGTCTGGGAGTTCGTGGTCAGAAAGGAAGCCTCGTCGTGAAATATCTATCCTTTTGCGTCGTTGGTCTCCTGCGGTGATCGCGTTGTCAATCTCTTGGAAATCGTCTGATAAAGGATCGTATCCTAATATTAAGTGGGCTGCTCTCACTTATAGGTCTTCGCTAACAAACACTTCGGATCGAAGAACGCGATTGAGGTCTGCGACGCTGTAAAGACTTAGACGCAGCCGTACGTGTTGTTTATCTGTGAAAAACATCCGAGGAGACGAGCATGGTTAGATCAGCAATGAATATCAAAGAAAGGTGTAGTAATACGCAATGTAATAAAAAATGGTAAAGTTAATGGGACTAAGTCACAGGTTAGGGAATCTAACTCCTATGGAGTCATACTTGGGTCTCCCCATTCGACTGGGAAGTGAGGACCATCAGACCAGTTTCCCGAGGCGATAAGATAGTCATCTTTCATGCCTTTATTGGATTTGGGAAGACAGGATAACAATGCTAGATCTGGATTTAAGGTAATATCCTACACCTTTAAGTTTATGGCACTCGTACATGTAAACGACGTTGTGCCATGTGAGGTTCAGCCCCATTTGTTCATTTAAAGCGTCAACACAACCTAAGACTCTAAACACATTTGGTGTGCACTGATCTGGGTATAACCTATGATTACGTAGGTATTCGCTGGTTACGTTTCTCATGGGAAGGGTCATCCCACCTTCTAGGAATGCGATGATGGGGATGATAACTTCTCCCTCTCTTCTAGCGTTACCTATGGCTTCTACTGGGCAATATCTTAAGCCTACGTCTTGGGGAATATGATATTTGGCCCGAAAACCCGGCGTCCGTATCTACTAAACACTTAAATCTACCCATCTGGTGGGAGTGAGAATGAAATTTTAGAGAAGGGGAGGGGTCTAGTTGGTGGCCGAGAACAGAAGCCGAGGAGAAATGAGTAAAGGAAGTTGAGAACTTATGGGAAATAGTTAGGCGATTCTTCACAAGCTTCTTGAGAGGAAAGAGAGTGAGTAACTCTTAGACTTGATTGATTTCTGAAAGGATGGATGGAGATTCGGTTTCCTAGGCGTTTTGGCGTGTGGGAGGCGGCCTCGAATCAAAATTATCCCGCCCAAATTTTTAGAGCGAACCCGGACCGTTGGATGCGTATCTCACCGTTGAACGTGGGGAACAAGACGTAACTTACAGTCATTAATGCGTGTGTTCTGGGTTTCGAAGCGTCAGGGGCGGTTTTAAAGAAACGAAAGGACCCCTACTTGTGTGGCGGTATGCAAAGTGTGTGGAGGGTGCGCTGTTGGTTCAAAACTCCATTTCTCTCCTCGGATGGGGGGAAAATGAAGTTTTGAGGGGCTATTGTGGGGGGTAAAAATGCTTAAATGCACATTTAGGCCTTGGGCCTGGTTTGTTGGTATAAGTCTGTTTAATCAGAGTCTTCGAGGCCCACAGGCCAGTTCGCGCTACAAGGGGCAGAGGAATTGTCCGAGGAGGAGTATCTCCTCGAACAGGCCCAGTAAAGGCCATGGGACGTGCTAAAGGATTTAGAGACAGAATTCTGGAAAATCTGTTGGGTAAAGGCGTGATCCAAGCACTCATTAGAAGGAGGAACGTGCGAGAAATATCTGAGGAAAAAAGCTGCTACCACCCCATTAAAGGCCCTGCATCTACCTCCCTGGCCCCATTAATGGAGGAATAACTAATATTCAGCCTTCCAGCTATTATTTGAAGACTTCAAGAAGGTGGTGGATGGGACAAGTATCTAGGAGGAAAATCTGTGCGACACGTGGGAGAGAAAGAAGAGAAGAAGAGGGATATAAGAGGACAGGAGAGGTATGAAGAGGGGGACGGAGAAAAAACTGGAAGACCAATTGTAATCTTTTGCTTAGAGAAAGAAAGGCAATACAAGTGGTCATCGACTTACGTTCGAGGAGAGTTTTTTGTCATATTCATCTATTATTTGCATAGATTGCGGCATTCTAGCCTGTTTATCAACTCTCCAATATCCCTAACCTAGATTTCAAACCCATACTCTACAAATTTCATTGTATAAGACTTTTTGGGCCTGGGTCCATCTAGTGATTGGACAGGGTACAAATTGTGCACTTACAAATATATATCCCAATTACCTAAAAAATAAAAAACACTTGGTTAGCATTTTAAATAATTTCTTCCCGGCAAAAGAAATAGATAAAATGTAAATTATGTAATTGCTTTTGGCAGGCAAACTTTAAAACCTTTTCCGATCTCTCTGTGTGAATTCTTTGACTCCATTGCATACTCAGTGTTATTTCAAGAGGCTTTTTTAGCTTTTTCAGTCACACCTCAATTTCCTAAACCACTCTCTCACAGTTCAATCACCTCCAATTCCTTCATGGCTTTAATTCTGTCGTCGTCTTCTTCTTCTTCTTCTACCCGTGGATCGAAACACGATGTCTTCATCAGTTTCAGAGGGGAGGACACCCGCAAAAAATTCACAGACCATCTATACGCTGGTTTGGAACAAAAAGGCATATCCACTTTTAGGGATGATGAAAAACTCGAGCGGGGAACACCTATTGGCCCAGGGCTATTCAAAGCAATAGAAGAATCAAGGTTTGCTGTTGTAATTCTCTCAAGCGACTATGCTTCTTCGAGGTGGTGCTTGATTGAACTAGCAAAGATTCTTGATTGCATGAGAAAGACTGGGTTAAAAGTACTGCCGGTTTTCCACTATGTGGATCCCAGTGATGTGTGGAATCAGGGGGAGATTTATGCAAAAGCCTTCAATAAACATGAAGAGCATTTCAAAGATAGCAACGAAGAAGATGTGCACATGTGGAAAGCTGCTTTGACGGAAGTTGCTAGTATTGCTGGATGGGATTTACGGGATAGGTAAGAATTTCTTTTCTTTTCAAGTGATGATATATATATGTTTCTTATTTTTTTATCCTAAATAATTGGACTTTGGTTGAACAACCTTTGCATAGTTTGTGCCACTACCATATATATATTATACACTTTGAGTTTCCTTCTGATACTGAACGACGCTAAGGGCGTACTTATGCTGAATCTTTTGTCTCTATATTAAATTTGCTAGCTCTACCTTGTCAATATTATTGTTCTGCTATCTTTGCAGTCATGAATCAAAAGTTTTCCAAGAAATCGTTGGAACTATATCTAGTGAATTGAATCGTAGCTTCTCAAAGACTATTTCTAAAAACCTTGTTGGAATAGACTCCCGTGTGGAGGAAATGTTGGATTATTATTTGTGTGAAGGTCCGGATGATGTTCGCTTTGTTGGGATTTGTGGCATGGATAGAATAGGCAAGACAACCCTTGCACAAGAAAGTTATTGAAGAATTTCTGGTAACTTTGAAGCCAGCTGCTTTATTGCTAATGTTAAAGAAGAAACTAGAAATCAAGGTTTAGTTTCATTACAGAAACAGCTTCTTTCTAAGATCCTCGTGCAAAGCGAAATAAGGATATCAAACATTTGTGAGGGAATCAAAGTTATAAGGTATAGACTACGCGGTAAAAAGGTTCTTATTGTTTTTGATGATGTGAATAGAGAAGAACAACTAGAAGCACTAGCAGGGAAACAAGATTGGTTTGGTCTTGGAAGTAGAATTATTTTAACAAGTAGAGATAGCCATTTGTTAATAGGACATGGAATGGATGCTCTATATAATTGTAAGGGGTTGAATGATGATGAAGCTTTGGAGCTTTTTAGTTGCAGAGTTTTCAAGAAACGCTATCCTAAGGAAGGTTATGTGGAGTTGTCTAAGGACTTTGTGAATTATGCATTTGGCATTTCTTTAGCTATTACAGTTTTAGGCTCTTTCTTGTTTGCTAAAGGAATAGATGAATGGAAAACCACTCTAGATAAACTAAAAAATTGCCCTAATTCAAGCACTTTTGATATACTTCAAAAGAGTTTTGATGGATTGACGGAGACATAAAGAATTGTTTTTTAATATTGCGTGTTTTTTTTTAAGGAGAGAACATTAATTGCATAAGAGATATAATAGAAAGCCCTGGTTACCATCCAGACTATGATATTAATGTTCTTATGGACAAACATCTCATAAATATTGATGCATGTGGTACTATTAGGATGCATGATTTGCTACAATTTATGTGTCAAGAAATTGTTGTTCGTGAATCCCCTAAAGATCCCGGTGAACGTAGTAGGTTGTGGTGTTATGAGGATGTCTTCCATGTATTGGAGAATGATACTGTAAGTTGACTAGTCTAAACCTGAACTATATATATATATTCTTCCAAATTATTTTAAGAGTTTTGTAACTATTCTAATTTCATTATTCTTGGTTACTAGGGAACAGAGTCAATTCAAGGCGTAGTTCTAAAAGCACATGTTCATAAAAAGGGACGATTGAATGTTGAATCCTTTTCAAAGATGCTTAATTTGAGATTGCTTAAGATTCAAGATGTGCTTCTCCCAAACCACCTCGATTATCTTTCTAGGGAGTTACTCATTATAGAATGGCATGGATATCCTTTAAATTCTATGCCAACCAGTTTCCAGCCAATTAAACTTGTTGAATTGAAAATCCATTGCAGCGCCATCATTCAACTATGGAAAGGAATTGTGGTAAGATTTTCACTTATGCAAATGTAGTATTCTTTTCCTTTTCACTAGTGTTTGATATTATCTAACTATCTATTGATATATATCAGAGTTTAGACAAGTTAAAGCTCATTGATCTGAGTGATTCACAAAAGTTGATCGAGACCCCAGATTTCAGTGGAGCCCCATTTCTTAAGCATTTGATTCTTTGACGTTGTACACAATTGTATAAAATTCATGCATCTCTCGGAAATCTCAAATGGCTTATTCAATTAGATTTAAATGGTTGCAAATGTCTTGAAATCCTTCCACCCAAGATCAGAATGGAATCTCTTGAGGTTTTTGATCTTTCTGGTTGTTCAAGACTGAAGAAGTTGCCAGAGATTGTGGGAAATATGTCATGTTTATCAAAACTCGATTTGGACAAAACTGCTATAAAAGAAATACCAGCATCAGTGTAGAATTTAACCAACCTCACTTTTTTGAGTCTAAAAGACTACAAGAATCTTTCAAGTCTTGGTGTTTGTTGCAGTTTGATATTTTTAAAAACTCTCACTCTATCTGGTTGTTCAAAATTGAAGAAGTTTCCAGAATTTGTGGGAAATATGTCGTGTTTGACAGAATTATATTTGAACGAGACTGCTATAGAAGAGTTGCCATCATCATTGGAGCATTTAACTGGCCTTACTTTTTTGAGTCTAAGAAATTGCAAGAATCTTTCAAGTCTTACAGATGCTATTTGTACAATTACATCTCTAAAAACTCTTATCTTATCTGGTTGTTCAAAACTTGATGAACTACCTGAGAACTTGGGGAATCTTGAAGGTCTGGAAGTGCTAGATGTGAGTGGCACAGCTATTAAAGCGCTGCCTACTTCCGTTGTTCTCTTAAAAAATCTCAGAGTAATATCTCTCTGTAGATGTGAAGGGCTATCTGTTGTAAACTTTAAGCATAAAGCAATTTAGAAAATATCTGAAACAAATATCTTATTGAATTCAAAGTAACCTGTTGACTTATATAAGCCTTACAAAGAGACAAAATAGGAAACAAACAACCCACGTTGAACAACCCACTTGCTAAATGGCTAATAACATGGTAAATGGTTAAGGAAATGGTCAAACTCTACTTACGTGTCCTAAATAATAGGATTTATTAACTGAATGAACTTTGACAACCCCAACAATTCCTCCCTGAAAGTCGTTGCGTAATGCTTTCAGTTTATTTGTGGTACCACACACACACCCATTGACTCACGCAGCTTCAAGAACATATCCAACTTGAGTGGTTTTGTCATTATGTCTGCAACTTGTTCTTGTGTGACACAATGCTTTAGCTCAACAACTCCATCTCTGGTCAAATCACGCAAGAAATGAAATCTTACATCAATGTGTTTGCTGCGTCCATGCATGACTGGATTCTTGGATAGCTTAATGGTAGAAGCTATCACATAACACAGAGGTACACTTGCCTTGAGAATGACCAAGCTTCTCCAATACTCTCCTCATCCACACCCCTTGACAAGCACAAGAGGCAGCGCCACAAACTCTGCTTCAAGGAGTGGACAAAGCAACTACAGGTTGCTTTTTAGAGGACCAGGACACAGCTCCTTCGATGAGTAGAAACACATAACCAGGAAGTGCTTTTCCTGTCATCTACATCTCCTGCATAATCACGTCGTATATGCCATCAACTCTCCATTACCCTCCTTTCGATAAAAAACTCCCAAATCCACAGTACCTTTCAAGTATCTTAACACCCTTTTCGCAGCTTGCAAATGCAACTCAGTTGGACTTGCCATGAATCTGCTAATGAGAGACACCACATACATCAAGTCTGGCCTTGTTGCAGTTAGATACATAAGACTTCCGACCAATTGTTTGTACATGGTAGCATTCACCTTGGATCCTTCTTCATCCTTCATTAGTCTAACTCCAGGAACAATGGGATTCTTCACACTATTACTCTTCTCCATCCTAAACCTCTCCAAAACATCTTTTGCATACTTTCTTTGACTAATATAAATGCCTTCAGGATTTTGTAAAACCTCCACACCGAGAAAATATTTCATCTTTCCCAAATCAGTCATATCAAATTCAAGTTTCATAGAATTCTTGAACTTAACAAACATACTCTCATCATCACCAGTAAAAATTAGATCATCAACATATAAGCTAACAATTAAAATTTTACCTCCATCTCCCCTTTTTGTGAATAAGGTGTGTTCACAGTTGCACTTCTCAAATCCTTCTTTTGACAAAATATGCTTCAATCATTTACCATGCACGAGGAGCTTGTTTAAGGCCATACAATGCCTTCTTCAATTTGTATACCTTATACTCTTCACCTTTCTTCTCATACCCCGTGGTTGCTCAACAAACACCGCTTCATTTAGCTCTCCATGCAAGAAAGCGCTTTTGACATCAAGCCGATACATTCCAACTATTTCGAGCGCTAAAGCAATTATCATTCGAATCGTATCCCACCTAGCCATAGCGCAAACACCTCGGTATAATCTATGCCATGTCCTCTATACCCTTTCGCCACCAACCGAGCCTTACACTTGTCAACCTCGCCATTTTCGTTGAGTTTAGTTTTGAAAACCCACTTTACTCCAATCTTCTTCATTCCCTTAGGCAAATCTGTCAACTCCCAAGTTCCATTTCTTTCGATCGCTTCTATCTCCAAGTCCATTGCAGCTCTCCACTTGGAACTCTGAATAGCTTCTTCAAAGGTAGTCGGATCTGAAGTTGAGGTAAACAGAACCAAATTGTTGTGCTCAGCTTCTTTATCTGAGAATTCTCCCCCACTCACATAATCTTCCATCCAGAACGGTACTCTTCTGTTCCTCCCTTCTGGTGAGCTTTCTTCAGATGTTGGAGAATTCTCTCCAAGTGACTCACTTGAAGATAAGCTATCCTCTCCTCCTTCTTCTTCTGCTGCCACCTCCTCTTCAGATTCTTCTTCACTTTGATCATGTTCACTTCCTTCTTCATTACTATCTCCCCACTCAAGAATATCAAGTCTTGCTTCTTCATTACTTCTTCCCCAATCCCAGCACTCATTTTCTTCAAAAACCACATCTCTGCTTACAACTATCTTCTTGGATGTTGGATCATAAAGTCTATATGCTTTAGACTCTTCACTCATCCCTAGCAGCACACACTGGAAACTTTTATCATCTAGCTTCTTTCTCTTACTGTCTGACACATGAACATGGCCAATGCATCCAAAAACCCGAAAATAATCAACATTGGGTTTGACACCACTCCAAGCCTCTTCAGGAGTCATATCTTTCACTGCCAATGTAGGACTTCTATTGAGCACGTGTGCTGTCCAATTTACTGCTTCTGGCCAGAAATTCTTTGGAACTTGCTTCTCTGATAACATACTTCTAACCATGTTCATGATTGTCCTGTTCTTGCGCTCAGCTACTCCATTTTGTTGGGGAGTGTAGGCCGGCAAGGTAAGCCTGCCTGCTAATACCATTAACTTTGCAAAAGTCATTGAACTCGTGAGAGTTGAACTCTCCACCCCTATCTGTGCGCAGACAACGAATAAAAACTCCTGTCTTTTTCTCAACAAGGTTTTTATAATTCTTAAAGATAGTAAAAGCTTCAGATTTTTCAGCAAGAAAATATATCCACACCTTACGACTGTAATCATCAATAAAGCTTATGAAATACCTCTTCTTACTATTGGAAACGGGTTTGATAGGTCCAGATCTGCATGCATGTACCAACTGTCTTTGTGATGCTCTCCATAAACTCCTCTTTGGAATTTCGTTCCTGTGTTGCTTTCCCACCATGCAATCAGTGCATATTTTGGATGGTGCCTTCAACTGTGGTAACCCTCTCACCATTTTCTTATATTGCAATGTTCTCAGACCCTTGAAACTTAGATGCCCGTATCTACAGTGCCAAAGGTGAGTATTGTCTTCAAGAATTGTTTGGAAGCAAATGGAAGCTTTTGGCAGAATTTGTGCAAGCAATATGAACATCCTGTTTGCAGACATTCTGTTGCATAATAAGCCCTTTCTTGGGATGATAGATTCTACATACTCCATGTTGTATCAAAATAGCTACACCTCTTTCTTGCAATTGTCCAACACTTAATAAGTTATTTTTCAACTCAGGTATATAGAAAACATCAGTGATTACCTGAGTTACTCCAGCAATTTGCAATCTAATGTTATCTTTTCCTAACACAACCATCTTGGAATTATTCCCGAGCTTCACAGAGTGCCGGAATTCCTCATCAAGATCCAAGAACCACTCCTTATTTGCACACATATGATTGCTACACCCTGAATCAAGGAACCAGACATCTTCTCTCCTTGATTGATTAAGCTCCACATATGACATCAGCAACATTTCCTCTTTCTCCTCAAGCTCAGCATAATTTGCTTCCTTCTCCCATTTAGGACACTCATATTGAAAATGCCCTAATTGATGACACTTGTAACACTCAACTGTAGCTTTGTTGAATGCTTGTCTTCCTCTTCCTCTGCCTCTTCCTCGAAAAGCTCCACGACCTCGACCGCCTCCTCTTCCACCAATTCTATCATCGTAGGCCACCTTTAATGCATGCTCATCTCTCCATGCCCGTTCATCCTCCGTTCATGTACCAATAAACCACCCCAACTCATCAATGGTTAAGGTGTCTAAGTTATTAGACTCTTCAACCGAACACACAACATAGTCGAACTTTGAGGTCATTGATCTCAAGATCTTTTCAATGATCACCACTTGCTGCATGTTTTCACCATGAATCTTCATCTTGTTTGCTATGATGAGTGTTCGAGCGAAGTACGCATCAACACACTCACCCACTTTCATCTGAACCTCAGACTCCTTCCGAAGAGCTTGAAGTTGTGCTCTTTGACTCTTGTGGAACCCTGGTACTTCCTGCTTCATAGAGTCCCAAATGTGCTTGGCAGTGTGTCTCTGTTGAGGATCGTCTCCATAATGGTTCGATCAATGGCTTGGAACAGATAATTCTTAACCTTCAAATCTTTCACTTCTAGTTGCCAATTGATTTTTGTTGTGCTTCAGTGATCTCCACTCCTTCTACAGCAGCAGGGATTCCAGTTTCCACCAAGCTCCAATACTCCTTTGAACGAAGAAAATTTTCCATAAGCATGGACCAATGATCGTAATGGCCATCAAACTTAGGAATTGCAGGTTGAACGAAATTATTTTCAGCTGCTGCCATACTTCAATTCTCTCTGTTCTCACTCTTTCTCTTCTTAAGAAACTGCGGTTTCTTTTCTCTCACAATCAGGCCCCGTGATGGTGCTCTGATACCAAATTGTTGTAAACTTTAAGCATAAAGCAATTTAGAAAATATCTGAAACAAATATCTTATTGAATTCAAAGTAACCTGTTGACTTATATAAGCCTTACAAAGAGACAAAATAGGAAACAAACAACCCACGTTGAACAACCCACTTGCTAAATGGCTAATAACATGGTAAATGGTTAAGGAAATGGTCAAACTCTACTTACGTGTCCTAAATAATAGGATTTATTAACTGAATGAACTTTGACAACCCCAACACTATCATCTAAATCATTGAATAAGCGTCTCAATTTTCTTTTATTCCTCGGCTTTTCTTTATTGCTTGTCATCTTTAATATACTTCTATCTGGAAGGAAATACTTTTGTTTGCGTCCTGAAAATTATTATTCAGCTATCTGATCTACGAGAACCTTTTTTTAAAAATTGCCCAAGTCTTTGATCATTGCAAGAGCTTCTATTTAATACGGCACATTGATGCAACAGACTGTACCTCACTGGAAACCTTATCAGTGAGACCTGAAGATGATTTTCAGCCAACTCCTTGTCTTTTCAATTGCGTAATTGGGAATCAAGGAAGGCTACAATAATATGCTAACAACTGAACATTGCTTAGACATTATGTCATTAATGACCAGGTATCTCCCTCTCTCTTACTCCCAAAAAAGATTATATATATATTCCCTCTCTCTTGCATGTGAAATTCTAAACTTCAAGATTTTTATGTTTCAGAGACACTTTGAGCCATGCCGGGTATATGGTGTTGACATTCCTGGAAGTGAAATTCTGAAATGGTTTAGCCACCAAAATGTGTAGACATACCACACCAAAGAGGATGCAACTCCCTAATCTAATTGATAGACTCGTTCCATGTTTCAGAATTTGGATTGAGAATTCAAGCACACAAGACAAGGTGACTCTGATTGCAAGGAAGAGAAGTCCCAGTGAAATTGGTAGCTTTGATGAATCTGCAAGACTGATACACTATTTTTCTCTAATTTTTTTTGTAAGTCACCGTCTTTCTCTCTCTTCTCTTATGAAACTTGTGTGTGGCTGTATATTTCTATTTTTTCTTTTAATTCATTGGCATTTCTTTTCTCAAAAAGGGCCTAGGGTATTTTGTTTGTTAATCCAGGAATGGAGATTACCCCAAGGCTTGCAGGACTTGCAAAAGGATTTTGCTCTCAGGTATGTGAGTGGGATGTTAAGCCTCCATATATTTGGCGTGGTATTATTCTTCATTCAAAGTTGCTCAGGGCCCAAATTTATTTGCGCATTTTTAACAGGCATTGAGAATCAGTAAATATGATGATGACCCAATCAGTGATGAATATAGCCAGGTTGAACAGCATGGTTTACCAGTCCTAAGGGTAATACCTTTTTGTTTTGCCATGGATGTGGCCTTCTCCTTCATTATTTCTGCGACAAGCTGCTATAGCAAGCGAAGGGAAAAAATTCGTAGTATTTGTATCCTCAAAACTGTAGGATAAGCTCGTCTTGTTCTCTGCTTAAATAGTTGAGAAATGGTGGGTGCACATGCAATTGCATGCTAACTATTTCAAGCTATCTGGTACCTCTAACAGCCTTTAATGACTTAAAGACTTATAGTTACCATTGCCATGACAAGCACCGGCAATGTAGTGCATGTGGCATCCTCTTCAAACCACCTGCAATGAGTTGTATGGACCTCGCATATTGAAGACAATTAGAAAACAATTTGTTCTCATTTATTTGTTGGTGCACTAGTAATATTGAATTCCATTTCTTGCAGATTGTATTAGAGCATGCTGCTCCTATTGCAAATGATGTGGTGGAGGCAGATCCCTCTTCTACAGTGGTGCATTATTTGAGAAGGAATCAAGAATAGAAATCCTTAATATTCATGCTGCTGCCCAAACACGGTGAAATTGACTATGAAGCTGTTATAAAGTTTGCAGAGGTGATTGATTTTGGCTGGTGCTATTTTTCATTTAATTATCGAGGCTTCCTAATCTAGTTATTTGTTGTAAATTGTCCTAGGGCTTTAATGGGGCTGATCTTTGAAATGTTGGCACAGAAACTGGCATGTCAGCAATATGTGCAGAATGGGATTGTGTCATGCATGAAGTATTCATGAAGGCAAACCATTTCTTTCATTCAAAACTTTCTTCCTGATTCTGTCAAGCAACTTATTGTGTTGTTGGTTGATCTGGAGGAGGCCACATTTCTGTTCACTAATTTTTGCGGGTTCCTTCTGATCTCTAGCTTTTTCTGCTATGATAATAATTGAAATTGTGACTCATGTAGTCTTTTAGACAATTCAGGAGCATTGATATGCTCTGTTTCATCTATTTATATTGTTGCAGGCTGTGTATAGGCTGAATGAAGCAAAAAGATTCAAATCCAGTGCCCACTACAGTGCTGATTTTGGGAAACACTTTCATTGTGTCATTTTCATTTCCAGAGCCACGGATGTTTGAGCAGTGCATCTTATTCCATGGATATATGCATTAATATCCACTATATTAATCTAAATAGGGCCACTTTTTACAATAAGTTGTGTTATTTTTATTTGCTGCTTGTCCAAGGAGGACCGAAGATACAGTAGATTGGACACTTGCAAGGAGAATCATAGCATTTATCGGAGGCAACCAAGTCATTGTCATTAATGGTGAGCTTTTAAGAATATTCGTTAATTTTATTGGTATGGACAATGGCAGATGAACACTTTGTTTGCACGTTTTCTTCATTTTGCTTTTAGCCCTTATCATGGAATTATCTGTGCACAAGTTATGTGTAAACACATTCCGTTTTAGTTCACTAATTCTTCTTGGTGTTATCTATTGTTTGCTACTTGTTAGAACCAATTCTTTCCATGCAGTACTCATATTGACCTCGCCATCATTTGCTGGTTAATATGAGTTTATGGTATGAATGATGATAGGGATACTACAACTTTGCTATGTAAACCTCACAAACTAATGTGTCACCAATTATAGAAAGATAATTTAGATATTTATTGTTATATATTAGCATTTATCACATTCTTTTTGGGTTTTGGCCATATATTATTGGCTTGTTATAAAACTAATATCGTGATACATTTTGCTTCAGGATGAAAGAAAAACATGTTATAGGGGGTTCGGTTCTGTGACATTTGCTGATGAAATTTCAGCGAGGAATGCCTCTAAGAAAGTACATAGGATTCTTGTGCAGAAGGTGTGTCGGTAAATGTTATCTTGAAATATGATTTAATGTTATGCTGCTAATACTGCTGGTAATTTCAGCAATGCTATTGTTGGCAATGGCCCAATAGGCATCTATGTGGGTTGTCCAGTATCAAAGGAAAGAGCCTCAGGAGTTCCTTATACAGAGTGGTTTGGGCTACGGTATGTCGCATATGGTCTCAGCGAAACTCAAGAATTCATGGATGAGAGATCAAAACAGAGGAAAGCATAGTGGAGTGAGAAAAGATGTCAAGTTTTGGATGATGTTTAGAGGAAGTGGCTGCAACACTATCCTAAACAGAGTTCTCTGTTCTAACTGGTTTGTACCTCATTCCATCCTTAACGAATCCTGCTTAAAAGTTTTCTATTAGTTGGGTTTGTGATTCTTTTGTTAGTAAAAACAAGATGTTGGGTATGATTAGCACCAATCTGGTGCTGTAGTTTAGTCTGAATACTCTTGTCTCTATATAGAACTGGGTTGGGGTGATGTAACGTTGTTTTTCATGTTGAGTAGGAAGTTTATGTCAGAGCAAATTCTCTTCTTGTAGTGGACTAGCTGAAGTGACGTGTTTCAAATGTTTCTGTTTGTAACTTTGTATTGGTTTGTTTTATAATCAAAATTCCACACACAAAAAAAGGCATCGGCCATTCTTTATATAATTATATATATATATATATGAATTATCCAAAAATTATAAAAAGAATGGCCGATGCCCTTTTTTGTGTGTGGAAGCAACGATCTTTGAATCTTTTGAGTTTTGAGGAGTAAGGACAAGCACCCAAACCGGACACTTTTAACACTAATTTCTTAATATGTTTGATGGTTGCATTTGTCATTGTCTTCCCACTTTAGCACCTTTTTATTTCATCCTAATATTTTATTGATAAGCCGATTTTACATTTCTTTTTCTTTCTTTTTTTTCTTTTGAGGGTGGTTCCGGGAGGGGAAGGGTGTTGTTCGACGTCAAATAAAGGAAGGTCTTTTTGACTTGACTGCTAAAGGAAACATAAAGTAAGTAAACTCTTGGGAAAGAAAAATAAGCTTTATTCAACCTTTAGAAATTTCCAAGCAATGACATACTTTTTTCCAAGAAAGAAAAAAAAAACAAACAAACAAATATAAATGTATGCCATTGTATGTAAAAGGTTCCTCATTGCAAAAAAATTGTTTCAAATTGTTGGAGAAAAGGAAGCATTTAGGCAATAAGTCTTATTGCTTCCAAGGCAATAGTGGTGGCTAGTGCCAATTCACAATTATCACAATTATTTCTAAACATGTTTTGTTTAATGAAATCTGTGGAAATATTATTTCTAATCTCTAATTTACAGAGAAATTAACATACAATTTTCATTCAAAACTTGTTGCTATCAAGAGGAAAAGACAACACAAATATATATGTTTGGAGTGGTGATAGACCCACAGATGTGGTGGAGAGATTTTCATTCAAAATAACATAAAATTTTCATTCAAACTTTTTATGGGACAACTTGTAGCTCTTGATGGGGCTAAAACCGCGGATGGATCCAAGATCTAAGCAAGGGTAAGCCCTACACACCTCGGAATGACGCTCACAATGATAGCTGACGGATATTTTGGTACACATTAACAACAAATTTATTCTCGGTATAACTCACCCAACTAAAACAACAAACCTTTGATATAACTTAGGATTCTATTAATGGAATGCCTTTGGACAATTTTTAATTAATCAATTTAAGAAAATTTTGACAAAATTTTCACAGGAAATATAAAAAGTCCTCAAAAATATTAATTATTTTTTATTTTGCCATAAAAAGTTTTAAAAAATATTTTCTAAGCAAATACCATTAAAGTATCCATTAACTTTTTCCTATAACTTATTGGTTTTAAATACACTATACTTTTTGAGTCCAAAAAAAAAAAAACCAACTATACAGTCTATACTTGTATTCAATTTATTTATTTAAACAAAATAAGCTTGCAAAGAAAATTACTGGTAACTAGCTCCGCAAGTTTTGAAATAGTTACACGTTGCTAAAATCTAATTAGGATCTGAGTTAGCTAATTATTACAAATGGCATTCAGTAGGTGGGTGGACAACTGGGCAAGGCTGAGGTGGCTCACCTAGTATCATTTACAATATTTTATTTTATTGCATTTTATTAAGTTGACTCTGTTTTTATTGATGTGGTTTATAATAGGTGACTTGTTTTTGTAGGAGTAGACACTAGACACTGTACAGTATCAGCCATCTGGTAGTTTTTTTCAACCTGACTTCAATACATGTTCTCGAACCTATACCTATAAGTCCGAGTCCAAGTCAGTTTTGGACATTTCAAATTGAGTTGAAAATGTGGAAAACTTAAACCCATTTGGCTCCAGTCCAAGTCAGTGTCTGACATTTTCAAAACTGAATTGAAAATGTTCCAAAATAATTTATATTGGAGTGGTAGACCATATGTTACTATTTCTTTTTAGGTTATTTAATTTATTAATTTACTTTTTGGCATGTGATAGTGCTAAAAAGTTCAGCTTCCTTACTTCACATGCAGAACTTCAGATATGCTTTCATACAAGAAGCAAATATAAAACAAGTTTCAGATTCACAATCACATGTCTCAGTTGTATACATAATTAGTTTCACAGTTAAAAACCATTTGATTCTATTATAATTTCTTTGTGGGAAAGAAAAAGCGATAAATCAAGTCATACATTCAATCTTCATAATTCCTTGTTAGCTTAATTGAGATTCAGAACACCTCCCCCCACCAAAAAAAACCCCCTTCAAAATGGAGGCTTGATACTATGATTTTCTTCTTTAAACTTAAAAGCACCTCAGGCCAAGCAACTCCAATAGATGATGTATTTGACAATGGATGTGATTGATATAAAACCCTGCTTTGTCTTTGAACCAGCAAAAATCAGTAATCAAGATTACAAACACTTAAGCTTACATCAAGGAGAAGGAAGATCTGTACATCATAAGGCTATGGATGAGTACGGGCTTGAGCTTGATACAGGCATATCAAACTCAACCTTGTGCCAATTCTATCCAACAAGTTTCATCATTTTTTGAAGCTTTATGAACCATGTTGTGGACGATATAAGCAACATCATATGCACAAAACAATCACATCAAGTGATCATATAAGACCTGGTATCATCTAAGATCACATAAGACTTGGTATCATCTAGAATTTGTCCTTGGATGAAGAAAAGAATGGCGCTCTAAGCCTTGGCCCTCTGATCTTCCCCTATCCGGCTTATGGGGATGTTGGCCTTCTAATCTATTTCCTCTATCAGCCTTTCGGGGTGATTGGCTATCTGATTTTCTATGCCTTTCTGGGTTTTCAGGTGATTGTCCTTCAGCTCCCACTCCTTTGTAGAGGTTTGGGGGTAATGCACAATAGTCCAATTCTCCACCTATATCTGGGCTTTGAACATATTGAACTTCAGAGGCTTTGGCCTTGTCCAGATTTGGTTGACGAGAATGACGAGGTTCCAATCCTCTACCAGACCCTTGGCTTTTATCCATATGTTGGAGTTCATTTGTTATCTGGCTACGCCGTTCCTTTAGAAAGTTCAGTCGGGTTGTCAACTTTGACAACGCAGAAGTTGTTGAATTTGCTCCCTGTTTATACGCAGGTAAAGAGGTGTTATCATCACTTTATCACTAATTTGGCAATTCAAAAGAATAAACAATTAACCTCTCACAAGTCTAAGAATAAATTCAACAAGTTAATGTTCCATATAATTTCAATTGCTATCATGCATATAGTAAAGCTCCCACACATACACCACAACTAAAAAGTTCACAGCACCACCATCATTATTGTCATAACAAAATAATGGCATGTTATCATTAAGAACATGAAAACATGCATCCAAATAGATGCAGTTACAATGTTAGAATAAGACAATTGATTACACTGATTGTGTCAAGGAAAACCAGGATAAACCGATTAGGTATGAAGAAGGTGACAGTAGTTTCAATTCATTGAGGTACTCCAAAGCTCCAAAAACAACTTGACTTTGCTAAATTCAAATTCCATTAAAGCACAAGAAAACCAACAAAACTACAGTCATGGTGATATATATTTAACCTACCTCACCCCTTGAACCAGATCTCCTGGAATTGGAATTGCTTGGAGGCATAGACCTGGCTAGCGTTGGCTCTGGAGTGGAAAAATTGGCAGATGCCCCAACAGACCTGGAGTTGATGCTTGCTGGATCCAGATGCAGCTGGTGTTGAGGCAGATTTTGATCTGATAAAGATGTTGATTCCAGCAGCCTCTCACTCTCATTTTCTGCTCCATCCAAATAAGAATCCTAATGCATCCAAATCCTGAGGTAAGTTCAATGGAAATTACCAGATAAAACATTCTAAATTAGCACAATCGGGTGCTCAATAGATTGGCTGAGTTTGACTATTAAGCTCCTCAAGGCTTCTTTATTTGACAAGTACAAGCTCCTCGAGGCTTATACACCAACCACTGAAGCCTAAGTTTGAGTTTTGATTTAATTTTCTAAAAAGCAAGCCTGAGTAATGCCAGGCTCAATTTGATCAGGATTTGCTAACAGCTGAAGTGAACACAATGCTTTGTAGGGGAAAATACTAAAACAAGTCCTTAATAACTAGTAAATTAAGAGTTTAAGAAGTAGGTGTTTGATTGGGCTAAAGATCAAGCTTGTGAACAAGCTTAGACAAAACTTAAATTAACAGAACATTTAGATGGTAATTTAAGCTCAAAAGGTGGGAAAATAAGAGCCAAGAGCTCAAAATTAAACTCAAGCTTGATCCAAGTTCAACATAGGCCAGCTTGAAGAAAGTAATAGGCAACTCAGCTTTTGCACACCTAGTTTCTATCTAATATTATTTCAGATAAAATAAGATGGCTGAAATTTAATATCAGATAAGATACAATCAGGAAAAACTTATATTTCTAAGAATAGATAAACAGATGAGCAGAACCAAAAGGGCATACGTAGGTGGGGACCGTGAAAGTCCAGGAAAAATTTTATTGTAAGACTATCGTGTTGCTGAAGACTTCAGCTTGCATATTTAATGTCATGAACCAAAAAAGGGGGAAAATATTTATATCTGCATTACTTTATTCCAGATATTTCAGGTTCCTTCAATCACAAAACACTGGAATATTGAGTTAAGTAAATTTGTGAAGAAGAATAGCAACTTACCCTGCCTTACATTGACCTCACAAAGAAAAAATTAATTTCTATGCTAGACTTCCTCTGGTATATCAAATATTCTTTTATTCTTCCCTTATGTTTTTCTCTTTAATGACTGGTGGGCAAATTTGATCTCAAAGATTCAAATCCTAGATTATTAGGTTTTCCTGTGTTATAGGCTTCCATCATTCATTGTTATTCAAGACAGTTTTCAGGAAAAACAAATAGAAATAAAAACTGAAGTTGGTGAATAATATGAATACCATAATAAAAAAAATGGATGATCTCTAATTATATATTTCTTTCAAATTTATTGTTATTATGAAAATACAGAGCATAGTTGAAATTTATTTACTACTTATTCTCATGTATCCACCAAAATTTATGCAAAATGAAAAGCCATCCCTCCACAGAAGATAAGACTAGCAGACATATTTGCAAAAACAGTTCCTAAGCTAGATACAATTTTGGTTCCTCATTCAACAAATCCAGTCCAGCTCCAGCAAAATCTTAGGACCCAACAGGCCAGCATCATTAAAAGATAAAATTCACATCTATTGGGTCCCAGAGCAAAGTTTCATCAGCTAAGTGAGACCTACCATTCAAGTCTTGTTTTTCCAAAACTATAAAATGATCTTATTGTGCTCACACGGCCATAACTGATTGGATGATTAAATATAGAAGAGAGAAATTGTGCAGATACTCCATTAGTCAGAATGTCACTCATCCATAACTAACCTGAGGAAATTCTAGCATTCACCCAATTGAGACTCTTGCTCAAAGAATAATCTCAAATGCTACATGAATTTACCTGGCTTCTTGACCTTTCATAAAGTGAAGTGGCTGTGGCTTCAGTATCCTGCTTATCTTTCCTGTACCCAAATTTCCGAGGGATAAAAAGAATGAGTAATCAAACTAAAGTAACCAAATATCCAAAAGATGAATATTCTTCACACATTTATCTGCTTCAGATCACCAAAGGCCTTATACACATATGTGGGTGACTGGTAAGTAAACTATATATGAATTTGGTATATGTCTTACATCATAACATTTCAAGCATTAAAAGTAACATGTAAACTTTAGTAAATCTTTTTACAAATATCAAGTAGAAGATGATGCAAGAAGAGATGGACCATTATGTAAAATAAAAACTTACAGTTTTGCTTGTTGATCCAGAGTTTGTTGGGGTTCATTGTATGAAGCATGCATAGAACCATAGTTTTGTTCACGCTGTTGACTAAGCTGTACTCCAAGATCATCGACCTTCTTCTTCAATTTGATGACATCTTCCTCTGCCTTAGCTATTTCCTCAAGCTCTGCCTTAGTCTTTGGCACATTTGCAAGTTAAAAAATAGATCAAAGCAAATTATGGCATATTAAATGTGAGGTAGACTAACCTTTTCATCAATAGTGGCTAAAACAGGTAAAGGCCATTGAGAAATTTGAATTCCTCCTTCAAGAGTGCTCCTCAAGTCTCTTTCTTTTTGCAACTGTTCCTGTAGTCTGGCTACCTGTAAGTACAATTAACACTCAAATGAGGCCTTCCTCATCACATTTAGTTACCAAATATATAATTCAATTAAAATCCACGCATCAAAAAGATCAGAAAATAGCATTCAGAACATTTAGAATGAACACAACACAGGAATAATGTGTGTATGAGCACAGGTGTGCGGGAGTGTGTGAATGTTCTTTTAGGAAAAAAGAAGGAAAAGGAAAAGAAAAGGAAGTATCTCCAATATGAAAAAAGTACATCTTGCTCAAGAGCTAGACGACGTTCATGCAAGGCCTTCTTTCGTGTTTCCAGGCCAGCTTGCAGATCTGCATTCCCTTTAGCCTGCAAAGAGAAATTTTAATTAACATTAAAATTTCCCCCCAAAATTTCTTACAAGGATAACTTAAAAGAGAAATATTTGAATCCTCCACCTCCTCTGCAATTCTGTTTTCCAATTCAGTTTTGGTGGCCTGAAGCCTCTGGATTTCCACCCTACATAAGCGTCAAAAGAAAAAACGAAATTACATGGATAGAACAATTGGGAGTAAATTAAGAGCCACCATCTGTATTAAAGTACAATGCATACACAGAATCAAACTTCTCTCTTGACTGTTTAAAATTTATTCGTTGTAAATGCACCACCATAAATGACAAAGGCAAATGGCCAAAATCTCATGGTAATCACTAAAGTCTTCAGAGAAATACATAGACCTAATACTGAAAGTATGTGCCATCGTGATCAAAATGCATTTATGATAAACATTGTAAAGATGCAACTATTTACAATTGTATACTACATTTTGAGCGGGGCAGGGGTTGGAGGAAAGAAAAGAGAATTTTCACCGAGTGAGAAAACACAGTTTTTATCACATAAACCTACTCAATAGAATTGAAAAGATAATTGACAGTGGAAAACAGTGTTACAACCTGATATCCAACACTTCTCAAAAGAACCCCTTTTCAATAAACCGTGGGGGATAATTGACAATGAAAAATAAAATCATTCATTTAGAACTCTAAAATCCTTGATCAGTATTTAATTCTTGAAAAAGAAATGAGACTATCAGGGTTTTGAATAATTCTTCATCTTTATAAAGATGGAGCTCCAACTATTCCAACCTTGAATAAATACTCTAAAATAGAATATCATACCAAGACATCATTGTGGCTTTAATATCAAGACACTGTCAACATATGATGATAATCTTAGATAACACAGTGGCTGTCCTCTTCCCTATCTCTACTAATTAAAAAGAAAGAAAAAATTCCTAATGAAAGCATATTCTTTTCTTCAATCTTCATATTTCTCCCGCATCACTCTTTCCTGTCCCCCTCCCCCCAGCCCCTCTCTCGTTTAATTATTAGGTACTCCATGAGCAAAAATCTCCCCCTCACAAAATTAAATCTAATGTGTGGGTCCTTGTGGGGCTCACTATTCATATGGATGGGCGGGAAGCACTGTTTCAGAGATACCTTGTAGTGACCCAGCATTTAACTTCCCTTTAGTGGTGAGTCAAACACACAGCAACAATAACAAAGCCTTGGTCCTAAAATTTGGGGTCGGCTATGGATCCCCAATAGATTAGATTAGGTTGGCCACACTCCACCTCCAGTGAAAGTGTCAGGCCTGTTGTACATGGCATCAATGGACAATACAAGATGCAACAAAATCTACAGAAATATATGTTTCTGAAATTCACATAGGAAAAGAATTGCTTTGTGCAGAAGATAGATGTATCACTTACTCATCTTCTATGCCATAATCAATGGATTCCATGGAAAGGTTCTTCTTTGCCTGCACTCATGTAAAATAAATAAACTAAAAAACACTCTCATGACAACAGCAAAAAAAAAAAAAAATATTGAAGCATGGATGACAATTTGAGCAATTCAAAATAAATGGATGTCAAGATTCAAATCCTCTATTGAAAAAGCTAGACTAAATATAATTGTAAAAGATATAGCTGGAGAAACATGACTAAGAATAGAAGGCATCGAAGCAAAAATGTGTATCATAAATCCAGAAAAATACTCACAGAGGTACGTCCCCACATAGTGCGCCGCCTAGCACCATGTACAGGTCCATTCGATGTGGTTGTAGCCTTTTGTATGCGCGAGGATGGACTGGGACTAGTAGAAGCAGGAACTGAACTTGATTCTTTAGAAACATTTCCTAGGAGTTCAGCAGACTCAATATCCTGCATTGCTGAACTATTATTGCTTTGATTCAGAAAATTCCCACCACTTTCTAGACCATCATGTTGAGTCATTGAAGTTTTATTCAAATTTGATGAAAACAAATGTCTGTCTTTGGAAGCATCACCTACTTCAAGAGACTTGGAACCCAAGTCTGAACCATCAAAATCCTGCACCTTTCAACTAGTTAGTACAAATTTAAAAAGCATCATAATCCAGCACCTCTCGAATAGTTAGTATGACTGGGGTAGCCTCACTCTCTCTCTAGAAAACAAAATATCAATCAAAATAAAGAAATGTTGAATATTGCCTCAAATTCCTAATTACTTTTGGTTTGGGTTTCCTTGACGTAGAAGGAAAGGTTTTTCCTTGGTGTAGCAAAAAATGAATTTACTAGGTGTAGAAGACAAGAAATTTACTATTCTCCATGACATAAAAGGAAAAGTATTCTTTATTGCAGAAGTAATAGGCATTCCTTGTCTATTAAGGAATAGGATTGAAGTCTTATAAATAGGCATTGCTACAAAGGGTTTGGTGGCTTTTGCCCAAGGTTCCTCCCACGTGGGGAGAGGTGAAAGGGTGAAAGGCTCCTAGAAGAACATGAGTGGGTTTCTCTGAAGAGTAGTTGGTAAATTATTTAGGTTGAAAGATTACTCAGGGTTATGTATTGAGAGTTTGTTTGAGTTTGTGTGTGAGGGAGTTATTGGGTGTATTGGGGTTTTGGGTTTGTGAGTTTATGTTGGTGAGGTTTGTGAGTGTTGTTTGTGTGAGTTGTGAATGTTGATTAATGTTGTTGTAAGTTATATTGTTGATAGCGGATATTTTGGTTGGCATTTCCCGTGGTCGTAGGCATGGAGTTGGCCAAACCACTTTAAATATTGCTGTCTCGTGTGGTTGTTTTATTTTCTGGTTCATGTGAATGCGTTTCTGCTAGCCCCAAATCACAATAATTGATATTAGAGCTTCTAATGTTTGCATAACAAGAAAGAATCCAGAGCAGACAGACAGCACATATATATATGAAGAGAATGGCGACCCACTAATGTATATGAGCAGAGGAGAATAAACACTAGCACTGAGCTCAGTAGGTGGTCTTGCAATGAAATCACAAGACTTGCATGATTACGCGAAATAGGTTTGAGTTTGTACCAGCCACACTTTAGGCAGATTGGTTCCTCAAAAAGAGGGGGAGGGGGGCACAGGTTCAACCTCCCAGGACAGCATATTTAGTAAAGGTGGAGGCTAGCAGCTTCAAAGTTCGAGGCTCCAGGCTCTAGTCCAAAAGAATCAACGGGAGAAGGAAAAGGGGAGAAAGGGGGAGGGGGGATCAAGTCAAAAAGCAATGAAAAACTTATTTTAAAATAAAAAAAGGCGAACCAATAAAATGGTTGATAGACAATAATATAAAGACTTAAAAGAAAAGTGATAGAAGCATTTAATGAGTAAATTTAGTAATTTAATCATGTGCAGCAAAGACCGATCAGAACACATTAAGAATTGACTTAGTATCGAATAAAAGGCCATAATGCAATTCAGTGAAGATAGATTTCCTATAACCATAATTAGTTTTATAGTATTCCACATACACAATCATACCAGTGACTATCAAAATAAAACCATGATTGATCTGAAAAATGGCAGAAATAATGTTTGAGAAAAAAGGGTGAAAGAATCTAGGCTTCAGAACTGGATGAGTATCTGTATTAATTTGAAAGTCAATCTAGATGTCTTCAAGAGAGAACTTAGACATGACAATAGACTCTCTAAGTACATTGCAAAGCAAACACAAATGGAAAACATGTACGTCTAAACACATAGCAAGACTACAAGGTTGCTCAGATGTAGGAATGCAGAAGCACCAAATATTAATCCTAATCAAACCTAGAAGTCCAATGCACCAAATATTTATTCTCAGTTCTGGCAATAGGAATGGAGAAGGATAAATTATCCCTTTACTACAATGAGAGTGTGCAAGTAAATAGGATGCTCATGTAAGAAAGTACAGAGACAAACCTGATCATCACACAGATCATAGTCTCCAGGGTCACCACTCTCACTGCAGGTTTCACCTGATGCATTTTCAACATTATCACCTGCTTCTGCATCAGACTCATGTGTAGCATCACCATATTCATCATCTTCATAGGACTCATCATCATCAGTTGCCTCTTCACTCTCACTTCCGCTCTCTTCTGTGTCGGTGTATATTTCAGGGGAGATGGACCCTTCCTGCAAACACACTAGAATTCATGAGTCACAAAGAAAAAGTAAGAATTAATTCACAAAGAAGCCATTGAGCTCTAGTTCAAATGGTACTTCCACCACCCTTAACAATGGGATGGAAGGTAAGGTTGGGGTTCAAGACCCACAACCTGTGTATGTAGCGTACCAATAAAAAAACTTCACACTGAAGTTGTTATCTGATTTTAGCAATAGCCAATACAGCATTTTACTAATTATTTTATAGCACTGAAAAACCCTCAAATTTAAATTTTTATGCTAGTAAATGAGCTCAAACTCTTTGGGGGTTAATAGCAAGGAGACAGAAGATATGCATTAATACTTCACAATTCCATAAGGAGGATACAAGGAAGCACCTTCATCAGTGGAGTACCTGAACTAGTTTGAAAATGAAAAGTAAAATGATAAAAAGAAATATTTCTACTAAAGTTGATATGTCATCTTCATTGAATGGCAGTTATTCGCTCCTTGTCAACTGACTCCATTCTTTTTTTTAAAAGAGTTTATATGGAGTTTATTGCAATCTCAAATAATGTTTGAAAGATCTATAAGAAAGAAAAAACACCTATGGAATTCCTAGATCATTAGGACAATTAACATGTAAAAAACCTAATCATGAAAGAAAAACATATAGCCCATACTAGCACAGATATGAATGTGTGGGTGTGGGAAGTGCGTGGGAAAATGATAATAGGAAAGCATATCAAAACTGACTGTGAATGAGGAAGACATTAGAACTTACCCCAAATATGTTATCATACTCCTCCAATAAGGTTATAACAATGGCTTGAGCATGGTTAGCTGCAGCAGCTGCTTGCAGAAGTTGTGCAGAACCATCACCACCAACATCAAAATTAGTTTCAATTTCACAATCACCAGCTAAAAGGGGACGCAAAAGTAACGGAGCCATGCAAGCAGCGACAGCTGAGGAGCTCATTCGATTCTCAGCTTTGTGAGATGCTACAATTTGCATCATCACAAGTACTCTAAACGGGGGCAAAAATAAACAGATTAAAAAATAAAACAACATCCAATAAAAAATGCAAGGAGGTAAGGCTAGTGAGAGTATAATTTTCAGATGGGGAAAACAAAAAGGAAAAGAAATGATCATATATAAAAAAATATATATCAATATCTGTCTATATGTGCCATTGCGTGCGAGTGTCAATTTCCCCATTTATCTAAGAATTCAAAGTACAATCAATATTGAAACTGAAAAGGAAAAATAAGCATTAAATTAAAGAGAAAAAAGGCATTCAAAGAAATAGTTTCTATTTGAAAAAATGAATCTAAAAGATAATTAAATTACGACAAACACAATATCTGTATAGTCAAACAGACATAGAGGTGATAGTAAACATGATGTATGAACTACCTCTGCAATAAGCGGCGATTAGGCTCCGGAAATGTTTCACATATTGCTGCACGCATAGCATCAACTCTAACACTACGATCAGTTCCTGGACATCATTGAACAATAAGAAAAGTGAACATTAAAAAGAATACTGGGCATATGGTAAAACATCCAAATGTAATGTGTTGTATAAAATTTCCTTTGATAATTTCCACAGCATCTCCAAAGAAGAGACTATAGCATATCTTGTACATAGGAAAGTTTCTCGTCATACAATTAATTTTTTTATCAAAATAAAAAAATGTAAACACATTTATGAAAAAGCATGAGAGCGAGATCAAAATAGTTAAAAATTCCATTTTCTGACTGCTCTTTTCCAAGTAATATCCATGGCTCTATGCACCTATTGAAATAAGGAAGTGAAAAGTCACATCCTCCAGTAAATTCTAAATGTTCAATCACATTTGTTTTGTCACAAAGGTAGTTCTCCTCACCACCAAATGTTAATGATTTATATGCATTGAATACATTTTCAACTTATTCCCCAACATTTTACTATGTTAGCACTAAATGTATTGTAATGTGGTAAATTACAACTAGGCCTGCAAGCAACAACAAAACAAAAGATGGTAAACAAACAGTTGATCAACAGACTTACGACATGCTTCTAAGAGTGCTTTGCAGCAAGATGCAGGAACTGGAGAAGATGGCAACTCCCGGAGGACATACTGGGATAATTACAAGAAAAACAATTAACAAAACGGTTTAGCATCCATTGTGTGCTGTAACCTACATGAAGGATCAATATTTTTGCTATAATTATAAGGAGATACCTTGACACAATCAGCAACAATATGTGGATCCTCCTCTGGAGAAAACTCAATTTTTCCTAAATTAAAACATTATCCAAAAACTGTTAAGATACAGACATTAAACCCAAAAAACAAAAACGAATCTCTAATGTGAAGCCACAATACAACTATGGTTTCTTTTACTGAAACACTCCAAAGGCAAAGAGGAGTTCATATAATTGACCATTAGTTTTTTTTTTTTTTTTTTCACTGTGATTGTCTTTATTTCATTTTAAAAATAAAATAAATAAATAAATAAACAAATTTGTGGTTATGTCCATATAGCAAGTGGCAGTTTTTCACAGAGGGTAAATTCAAAAAATAAAAATTACAAATCAGTTACTACAGTCCTATTCCCACATCTTATGGTGTAGCTAATTGCCAATTCACCCATATAACAACTATGATATAAATTCAAGATCTGAAAAGTGAGAATCACCTTGCATGCAAAACTTAATGAACCAAAAAAAGAAAAGAAAAAAAGATGATGCATTTAATTATGAATATAAGATTAAAGTTAGTCAAGAACAGCATATATCCAAAGAAACCCACCCTGCTCATATTCCCGAATTCGACGTTCAACATCCTCAACATAGGCAGCTTGTCTCAAGATCCCTTCTACTTTGACGCCTGTTATATTTTTTATCAGATAGATAAACAAAGCAACAAAAAAAACATATATTTATGTGTATCCAAACCAATAACGAAAGGAGCCCTACAGATCGACAATTGCTATATTAACAAAAAACCCAAAGTGAGAGCTATAACTTAAATAACAAATGAGGGTAACTGTGGCAAATGAAATTAAAGTGTGCTGTAATGCATATTAGATGTTGCAAGCATTTGGCAGGAAAAAAAAAAAAGAATAGACACTTTATTTTTCTGTAATCATATTACATTTGCATGATTTCTGCACAAAAAAAGCTAAAATTAAACAAGACGAGATTATTTAGAAACTGCACCAAAATAAATTTCTATAGTGAAACAAGAATAAAGTCTTGACATTGATTAGAACTTGCCCAAAGATATAAATGTTCAGTACAGCAACAAGTTCTACAGGACTACAATATTTAAAAACATATTAAATCTTCCACAATCCACCAGTCATCCTCAGATTGAACATTGAAACTCATCTATATCTTTTTCCTACCGATTTCTCCTGGGATCACTATAGTAACATAATTAAATGAATGGAGTTCGAAATTTTCAAATGAAAATTTGAAATTAAGCTAATGGTTTTTAAAAATTTTATAAAATCCCAGATGAAATATGTATTAATAGATTTCCTGGCAGTAGATTATTCATACATGTTGCAAAAAGTTGTTAAAATTATACACTCTTTTTATCGTAGTATGCCATCTTCCATTAGGAAGAGAAAGATTTGCGGCCAATACATATTTAACCTTCAATGCAAGAATATAGCTATTAAACTTCAATAGAGTAATAAAATCAGCTAATGACACACCCATAAGCTGTGGAGCAGCAAGAGAGTCAATAATTAAAGATCCTCTAATGACACAAGCACACTAAAGATTCTCTCAAGCATAAGATTGAAAGGGGAAAAAACATTATTTCAGAAACATTATTTATAATATTATTCAGAAGACAGATATGCATTAAAAAGTAAATTATTTCACAGAATTCACATTTTAAAGTACCGCAGAAATGAGATCCTAAATGATAGCTCTAGGGGGGGAAAAGGCACTAGACCCACCGTACTCTTCCATAAAGTTAAGGGCTTTTTCCAAAAAAGATGGAGTTCCATCAACATCTTCCAAAGCAAGTAAAACTGGTCTGCCAATAACTGAAGATTTCACTGGCGGTCCCTCCTTCACTGCAAAAGAAGTAAGGAAAATATCAAATATCTCAATGAAGTGAAAATTACCCCAAGTTCAACTTCAAAACAGTATGCCTCATCACACAAGAATAAATGTTCCAGATACTAGTCAAGATATATTTTCAAGAACTTTCATGCTATTATTGACAAAAACTTACAAAACCTAGTACATGGGAAGTTTATTAAAGAATAATATCATGAAAACAAAAACAAAACAAAAAAAATACTATTGGAACAACACAAGGTGTTTTTTCTGTTCTCATAGTTACAGCAGAGTTAATCCACTGCCCAGATATTTTAATTGCAACCAAAGGTTCTGATGAGAACGAAGCTATATGGAGACCACTCAGACGTACTTAACTTAATGAAAATGAAGCTAATGATTAAATTTTATTCATTCTCATGCCAAAAACTGTTTTTTATGAAGCAACTCTACCAGCTCAGAAATAATGCAAAACATAAGCACAAAAAACAAAGTGTGAAGTTAAACAATAGATGAAAAGCATGATGACAACAAGGGCATACACTGGTCCGAAGAATTATCAACTGAATCAGTCTGATCATTCCTGAAGATACCATTTTGCCCCATCACAATACCTGAACTTGGTGCTTGTGACAGAGCATTCTCAAGTGCAGTCTTCCACTCATACAAATCCTCCGACGTTTCAGCCTGTAATACCATAAAAAAGGCACATCAGAAGCAGACAGAAAAAATTGAATAACAAGCCCAGAGGAGCCTTCTCTATTCTTACGTTTGCCCCAATCATTTTTGGACTTGATCAAGTTTCAACATGTCTTCTGTATGTTTTTCCCGCTCAAATAAAAAGTCCGAATTCCATGAAGTTATCATTCAGAAGGACTATTTATGTTTTTCTCTCCATATTTCTAGTTTTGGCCCCAAAAGCTTCCCCAAGTAATATGGCCTTCATGAAATTCTTGAAGCAAATGCAGTTCCCACCAAAGGTTCCATGTGATGAGGATCATATTTGATGAGGTGGCATTGAAATAAAATGGTTCCAACTTCCTTGCTTATGAATCTTATGGTTCTCTTTTTTAAAATTTAAATTAAAATTAAAATAAAAGGCCTTTGGAAGAGTTTTGTGTAGATTTTGCACTCAATTTACGACAAGTTTCCATTAATTAGTACATACATCATGAACTCTTAAGAGATCTAGTCAGGCCCCAATCTTTATCCCCTCTATCATCTTTTTCCTTCTCTTTCTTTGTCTTACAGTTTACTTTACACAACCAGCCTTTCTTTAAACCTTAAAAACCAATTCAACCGTTTTTAATTCAATAATTGTTGTGGGGATGGGGGGGGAGGAGGATTTGAACCCTAGAAGCCTCTGCTAGAAAAATCAGGATATGCCAGTTGAGCTACAAGGCTCTTGGCTACTCTCGGTCAACCAAATAGATTTGACCCATGAATCCTTAAGGAAAAATTTGAAAATTTATAAACTGAATCGCCATTTAAAGGAGGGATAAAAGCTCTTCCTTTTCCAACTAGTTGAGGCTAGCAGTATTACAAGAGTTCCATCATTCCAGCTTCAGGTGCAAAATCTGTTTTATTTATTATTATTACTTTAAACTTCCAATCTTTTGAGCAATATTCCCCTTTAAATCATCTTATACTGTTTCAAAAGTCATTCATAAGGGCACTGTGTTTTGTATTTTATACATATGAAAAGCAAATAAAATTTGGGATGCATTGATTATAATGACTTGAAAGAATGACACATCACAGTTTACATTATTAGACGTGATTATACCAATTTTTGAAGTAGTTCTACACCAGTCAAGCAAAGAAAAAAGTTCTTTTTTTAAGGATGGGGGAAGCACCTTAAGTGTGAAAGCTCGACCATCACGACCATCAGGAAAGAGCACAGTCAATAGTTTTTTATCTGCTTTGACCTCCACACTATAGATTATTGAAATGAAGGACAACAAGGTTAGTAAACTTCTCCATTTCCATAATGGGCAAAACCATGAGAAGGAAGCCGGAAAACCAAGTAAACTCTAACTAGGAATTAAAAACAAAAAGAAAAATAAAAAAGCCAACCTGCCTGAATTGTTGAGGTCAATACCACCAAGGGTCAAATTCACTTCACTCCCCTTCTGAGGAACAACATTCTGAAAATTAAAACAATAGTAGATTGAACCTTCTGAAACCTTAATGTAGTACGTCACACGCAATACATACATAGGTAGGGGTGTGTGTGTGTATAAAGGTCCTTTCATTCAGCTACTGCTTCGCACACCTGATCTAATATAAAGCATAAGATTAAAATTAGGCAATTGAGTTGACTACGCTATGCTAATTCCCCTGTGAGTCCAAACACCAAGAGCATCTACCATACCAAGCCATGGTCAATGAATAAGTTTTTCAAATTATCTCAAAGATCATCATATCCTGTGCATAAGGCTCCCTCTTCTTTGAGGTCTAGAGAAAGGAGTTTTCGTTCACTTATTCATAACTAGAATGCTAAGCATGTGGTTTCTCCAGTTAACTAATCTATGCAACTATGGGTTAAAGATATGGCCGATTAAAGTCAATTTGAATGCCATTTTAAAATATTACTTAACAGTTCTATTCATTCATAAACAACTATAACTGGCTCCTTTTTCCTGTGTTCAGTATTGACTAACTGCTTAAGGTATTATCTTATAGGCCATCCATAAGAGCCAATCAATATTATTATCAGAAGCAAGAACAGCAGCAACATACTCCTCTCCATGCAAGGAAAATCAGCAAACTCCATAGCCAGTAACTAGATCTGCTGCTTGAAGTGGACATGTGTCCCCAAAAGTGTTTCAATTGGAAACAGCCACTATATATTAGGGAAGGGAAAGGAGATGAAATCTGAAACTAAATTCTTCTGGATTAGAGTGAAAAAAAATGCAAATAAAGGATGATCATGGTATGTAAGTTTTAGCTTCAAATATCTTAGCAAAGAAAACCCAAAGCCGACCCCAACAGCTCTTAATCAGTTCATTGTGTCCTTCTTCATCATTTTAAAATAACTGCTACAATGCTATAACAGATTTCACAAGAATACAGATTAAAGGAAACTAAACAACTACTTACTGGATCACTTCTGAAGAAGACCAAGGAAGTACGTGTTAAAATAAACCACCTTTTCTTCCAGGATGTCCATCCAATCCCTATATAAAAAAATTACATAAACATTAATTTCAGACATCTTCAAATGCCTTAGTTAGAACATTAGTGTTAAATGTACACTAAATTAAGAAATATGTGTTGGGTAGAAATAAGAGTAAACCATAACTGCACTGCCCTGATAAAAGAAATGTGCGCGCGCGTGTGTGTGTGTGTGTGAGAGAGAGAGAGAGAGAAAGCAAGACTAATGAGTTCTGTCAAAAATCGGTATCGTCATTGAAACACAAAACTTGATAGTTTATTCCAGCAGTCAACCTATTCTGGAAGTAACAAACCTTATCCTCAGCCAAGAAAAATCATCTCAAGTAAATAACAATGATTAAAACTTTAAAATGTCCATTTGAAAAACTTTTGGTCCATTCAATGGCTTGACTATATGCACAACACCACGAGCCATTCTAAATTAGCAAACAAATGTAAATAAACGCAAAAAAATTCATCTATAATTATTCAAGTATACAGATACATGCACAACAGACAAACTGTAACTGCCTAGCCAAAAATAAAATTTTTTTTTTTTTTAAAAAAAAAAACAAACAAACAAACAAAAAAACAGAAATTGTACGTAAATATTTTCCCTTAACCCCCACACACACAAGAGAGAGAGAGAGAAGGAAATGGCAGAGGAGTTTAAACACAAAACAAACAAGAAAAACCATATATACCACTGCTGGTTCTAAGGAAACCCAAACCAATATCAGCAATCATGAAAATTGTGACATCTTAGAAAAACTAGCAGAAATTTAGAACACCTAAGGTGTTTACAGTCCATGTCTTGCTTCTTGTTAATTCAGTATAAATTTTATATGCAAACCAAGGAAATAAAACACACCTTTGGATGATATAAAAAGCGGCCCGCTCTTGAAAACCTGCAAGACAGTTATGCTTCAGTACACCTTAAGTTTCAGGGCTTCTAATAGAAATAAACAACAAAAAATACAATATATATATATATATAGTATATACACCTTTCCTATTCAATTTTTTTGTTCATCATATAACAAAAAAATGTTCTCACATGGAAATTGATATGATACCAAACTTTCATTCAAAAATCTCACAATAAAAATTATGATGACAATAAAAAGACCAATGTGCAAGTATCAAAAATGTATAAAGCATTAAACACATTGAAAAGTAATATTCAAAATAAAAAGGCTTATTACTGTATTGCCACCCCGATACCGCAAATACTCCGGCTGCGGAGGCGGAGGAGGTGGTCGTGGATCGTCGTCGCAGCCGCCGCCACCTTCTCCCTATAACACAATACACCAAAATTCATCAAAACCATGCACTCAAATCCCTCATTCAAACATAACAATGAATTTTCGTTAACTAAAATTTAATCTAATTTATACGTAATCACAATGTGTATTCAAAATTCAATTCATTCAAACGAAAATTTGAACAAAAAGTCACATTGGAGAGAAATTGAAGCCAAAGTACCTGAGAAGATTCTGCATTTCGGGTAGTCATATCTCTGATCCCAAAATCACAGAATCGTTATAACCAAAAAATACAAATTTCGGCAAAAAATTACGAGCTAAGCTAATTGGATCAAACACCGTTCCTGCAATCACATTGATCAAACTCGTAATGAAATTTCAAAAAAACAGAAAAATCAATCAAAGAACATTCAGAAACAAACCTAATCCACCAAAAATGGTTAACCGTATTATTGCTTCTATAAATAGAAAAATAAAAACTTTTTTTTTTCAAATGATGATTTCAGAAACGTGTAATGCGAAAATACTTTGATTTTACATTACCTTGTGTAAAAGAAAAAAATAAATTAAATTAGAGCGCGTTTGGATGAAAAGAAAAAGAGGAGGAAGAAGCATATAAAAGAAAAGTGAAACAGAAACAGACTTCTCTCTCTCTCTCTCTTTCTCCTTTTGCTTTCTGAATTTTCTCTCTCTTGGTCCGTAGAGGCAGAATTGTTGTTTGTTTTTCCAACGGAAACCCGGGGGGTCAAGCGAGAAAAACCCAAATAGAGCGGGGAGAAAGTCTATAAACACATACAAATTTGACAAACACAATTTCACACTTTGGCTGACGTGGCAGATTGATAACAAAAATTTAAAAAAAAAATGTATGAGCGTGGCACAATTTATTACACAACTTTTACTGTAACTCAGCACATGACAATTTATGAGTGGTAAAAAAGTGTTGTAGGTTCATGTGGGTTTACACTTCCACCACTCATGACTCATCATGTGACGTGTTGTGGCAAAATTTGTGGAAGAAGTTATGATCCTAAGACTGCTCAAAATCTCTGTCTATTTTAGCATAAAATTTTATTCTTTTTATTTTATACACACTACTCAAAATACTGCATGTCATATTATTTATTTTACATTATATTTTATTAAAATATTTTCTAATTTTTTTAATATTGTTTCCCTTTTTCCTGACACAACAACTATCGTTAATTATCTTCCTTTATCTTCGGGTGTAGACAAATGGAAAATTAATATTTTCAATTACTACACAGTTATTATAACAACCATATATTTTTACACAATTTTACATCACTAGATTAAGTAATTGAAATTTTGACCTGATTGGCTAATGTGTGGTATTTTCTATTATATAGGCGTTGGTACAAATGTTCAAAAAATGATGGATTTTAATGGTGGATCCTTGTAAAAAAATAGTAAAAACTTGCCGAGTCAAAACTCTTGTAAAAAAATGTTGTGCAAATACTGTATGTAGCATTGCTCTAAAGTTGGCCGTCCTAATATGCATCAGTTGTACACGTCAACCGTGTATTCTCAGTCTTACGCTGTAACTATAAACGATCGTGCTGGAGGGAAAACGTGGAGTTCGGGAGGGGCATTTTTGGGAAATTTGGACTAAAGCTCTGTTGTTTGTCTCTCTCTTACGAGTTGGTATGTCACTGACTACCTGTTCGGTCGTAGGCTACCATCCAAACGTGTAAACACGTGGCTAGTATCTGAAATTTACAGCTAGGACAAAGAGATTGGACTAGGGCAAGTGCTTTGTAGCCACACTACTATCTGAAATTTAGCTTTTTTTATATTAAAATTTAAAATAAAATAAAAAACCTAAATTATAAATTGCGTTTTAGAAGTATATTGATATAATACCTGAACTTTTAAAATTTGAATTTTATATGTTTTATTAGGTTTGTCTTAACGATTCTCTATTTATATTTTTTGTTAAGTGATACATAAACTTGTCACACATATGTAGTTTGTTTGATAAAATGATGTCACAATATTTTTATTATGCCACATTTTGAATTTTTTAATTTTTTAAGGCTACAAAAATGATGTGCCGTTATTTTATTAGACAAATTAAACACGCGGGACAAGTTTATGTGGCATTCAATGAAAAATATGGATGAAATGGATGCTAATTAGGAATGTTCGTGGTGCGATGCAATGCGGTTTTGGGCCATTTTTAGCACCGCACTTTGCGGTGCGGTTTAGCTAAAATCATAACTGCACTGCACCTTATTTTTGTGGTCACATGTGCAGTGTGGTGTGGTGCGGTTTAAAGTTTAGCCAAAACTATAACCGCACCGCACCTTATTTTTGCAGTCACATATGCGGTGAATGTATAAGATGCGGTTTAAATGATTTGAAATTAATATATTTTTCAAATTTTAGACTTTTTTTTGCCTAACTCAAAACTAATTTTTCCCTTTGTTTTGATCCAAATTTTAAACTATTGAGTTAGTTTTTCTTTATTTTGGGTTGGCTTTCCTAATTAACACTTGCTAGGGTTATCAAACTTTTTTTTTTTTAAACTAGGGTTATTAAACTATTAATAATATATTTAATATTAAAAATATTTAAATATATTAATATATAGAGAGGCTGTAGTGCGGTGCAATTTGTATGGTTTTCTTATTATAAAACCGCAAACCACACTGCACCATGCGGCGTGGTGCGGTTATGTCATTTTGTGGGCGGTTTTGGTGTGGTTTTTGTGGTTTGGTGAACACCCCTAATGCTAATGCAAACGGAATAGAATTTCATGAGGTAATATTCAAATTCTAAAACTTTATAGTGTAAAATTCAAATACTCTCAAACTTAAGAAGGGGCAAGGTTTCCCTCCGTAGCAGGATGGGACACTAGATTGATTCGTGTCTATTTCAAGATTTGTGTTAGTTTCGTGTACCATTTAGTGTTAGATATTTTTTTCAATAAATAAAATAAAATAAAACCTAAAAAACATACTTATAATACAATACAAACACCATTGACTTGCTTTCAAATTCAAACTTATACTTTAAATGGAATCTAAAAATTCTAAAACTTCATGATGTTAAATCCAAACACCCCTAGACTCAAGAAAGGGAGCAAGGTTTCCCTCTGCAGCAAGACTGAACACAAGATTAATACGTGTTTATTTTAAGATATGTGTTAGTTTCGCGTACCATTTAGTGTTGGGTATTTTTTTTTAAATAAATCAAATCAAATCAAACCTAAAAAACATACTTATAATACAACTAGACTCTGAGCACGCGCCTGTGCGCGTGTTCAGAGATTCTTTTATTTTTTTGGATAAAGGTTAATAGTTTACATCTATTATAATTTAGAAAAATAAAATTTTCAAACAAATTAAAAGGATAAACTTTAGAGATAAGTAATAATTATAATTTTTTTTTGAACATGAATGGAAAAAAATCCTAAATTTTAGAAATTCTATTTTTGAATTCAAAATGAAATTTGTTATTTGACATTAATGAGGGTATTTTTGAACCACATAAAATTCCAGTTGAAATAGATAAATCATTTTTTATATAGTATAGATATAGATGCAAACACCATTGACTTGCTTTAAAATTCAAACTTATCCTTTAAAATTCAAACTTATACGTTAAATGGAATCTAAAAAATACTCCTAACTACTACTATAATGCATCTAAAAAGAAAGTAGAGGCATAATAGAAAAATAAGTAATTAGTGGCTTCTAATTTTAAAAACAGAATAATATTTTAGGACGTCTCAAAATGGAATACAAGATCAACAGTTTGGATGGATGTAGTATTTTTTAAGTTGATTTTAAAGTTTAAATTCAAATTAACTTATACATATATTTTTTATCTTTAAATTTGTTTTCAATTTGGTTCTTTATGTTCTAAAATTTTAATTATAACTCTTTATGTTTGATTATGCTTTTATGTTGGTTTTATTGTCTATTTCCGTTAGTAATCTAATGGTACCTTAAATTTATATATGAGTAACACTAATTAACATGTACTTTATTCTCAAATTAGATCTCGAATATTAATATGGTTTCAAATTGTATGTTATAATTCACTAGTTCCAAATAGAATAACATTCAATAAATTGTTTTTCAATAGGTTCACCAAATAAAATCTAATGGTACCTTAAATTTATATATGAGTAACACTAATTAACATGTACTTTATTCTCCCTTTCAAAAAAACATGTACTTTATTCTCAAATTAGATCTCGAATATTAATATCGTTTATGTAGGGACACGATTTTCAGACCAAGCCCAAAAATGTGAGGATTTTGGCCCAGTGAACCCAGTACAATAAATTTGTAAATAGTGGGTCAAAGAGTTAGATTTTAGTGCATAAATAACAGTTAATATGGTTTCGGATGATGAGCCAACAAGAATTGTACCTGGTTTGTGCAAGAAAGTTTGTTCTTGGCACAGCCTGAGGAGCTCTGTTCTAATATATATTGGATGACAATGGTTACAGGAGTTGTTGAGATTGCTACAGTGCTTTCTCTTCTCATTTTTCCATCCCCTATTCTCTGAGATCTTTACCCTTATTTATATTACATCTCTCCCTTTATCCTTACCCTACACGTGAACTACATGTGGACAGTTGATGGTTTATGCTGATACTTGTCCCATCAGCCGCCTTTAAAAGTCTTCTGGGGTGGCTGTAAGGCTGCCATAATACTGTTCAAAGGTCACTTCCTCATTAATGCAGTGGTAGTAGCTTTCTCTTAGATATTTTTGAGTCTTTATCCCTCTTGTACGTTCATGATGCTCGTTGCTATCATTAGAATTTCCTGAAAGGTCATCTTTGATCATTAGGATCTATACCAGATTTGCGTTTAGCTTTATTCCGAGGAGATAGTACTCCTCGGACTCGGACCACCCATGCTTCTTAGCCAAAACCACATGCTCTTGGCTAAATCCCAAAATCCATGACCCCACAGTTTCAAATTGTATGTTATAATTCACTAGTTCCAAATAGAATAACATTCAATAAATTGTTTTTCAATAGGTTCGGCAAATAAAATATTTAGAATTCAAACTTCACGTACACAAAAAATCAATTGATATTTTTAAATTAAAATTCTATCATAACTATAAATAAAAAAAAAAAATTAAATACATCGTTTTCTAAGTTTTGTCTTCCCGTAATGTTTGGTGCTTGAGTCTACTTCAAGAATTGTAATACGTATGTTCATTTTTTGGCCTTCCAGTTGTAGTTGTCAAGACTGTTCTTCTCCCCTTGTCCATATGTTTTTTTTCCCAAAAAATAAACTTATCGTTTCATTATTTAAAAAAAAAAAATCAAATACTGAAATTTCAAAGTCATATCAATTTGAACCTCGAAGTGATATGTATGATATGATATTAAAAGTTTAACGCTCGATTTGAAATTATAAGGTTTAGTTTGTAACAAATCTTTTTTTTTTTTTTTTTGAGAATCAATTTGTAACAATTTTAAGTTCGAGTGATGAAGCAGAATCTCGTCGGTTGCTTTGGGGTTCGTCCAGATGGTGCTGGTTGTACTCTGACGAACCTATGGAAACAAGAACTTACTCGAATGGTTACTGGTGTGGTGCCTGCCACAACGCCTCCGATGCCCAAGTCAGTGTGAAAGAAGGTAGCAGTCAAAATATCAAAAATAACTCAGTATACGTTGTGATGTTGTATGTACCTTGTATTGGTATTGTGAAGGCTTTATATATCTATGTGGACTATAGCCGTTGGGGTGTTAATGTCTCCCCTGATAACGTCTTTGGCGGAGTAATGGGTTTTAATGTGTTTCCACCGGTTTGTCCAGCTGGTCCTGTAATGGTCCGGGACATTATTGACAGCATTAAATGGCCTTAATGTTCTCGTCAATGACACGGATAATCGGTCAGGTTCGTCTGTGGAGGCGGGCTCGTCTGTGTTCAACTTCATCAATCCCATTGGTGACGTTTCATTGAAACTTTCAAAACATTTAATTTAAAATCACTCATAAGTAAAATATATTAGAGCTTAAAATGTAATTTGACTAAAGACTTGTGGGATTGAAATCTTGTGTGATCGGGGGCATGAGCTGTTTATGATTTTGCAGGCCTTGGATATGGTCAGCCGGAATTGGCTCCTTAAACAGTCAAACTAATTACCTACCATTGACATAGAGTGGGGCCTAATTTTTAACCTAGACCACCTGATTTTTTATTTTTTTTTGCTTGACCACCTGATTTAAAAGATGACGAGTCACGAGTGCTTATAGTGGAGGAAGACTTGTAAACTGGTTTAAAAAATTATCGCGGTGTTTAATTATCGGTGCTCAAAATAATGTAAAATTTGTGATTTAAAAAATGTTATAAAAATATGTGTTTATAATATAAAAAAATGTATTTAGTATCATATTTCAATTAACATATTTTAAAATGTAAAAAAATATAATTGTATGTTTAATACGTGTATGTGTGTATTTCTTTTACGTGAAGGTTGTATGGTAAAATAATACTATATTATTTAAGGAGAGAAAAAAAAAGTGTGACAAAAAGGTGGAACCATGAAAAAAAAAAGGAGTTTGGTCTTATGACTCTTGTCAATGGACCTCACATTTTTTAACTTATTTACAAAAAGATCATTTAACAACGTTACTTGAAAACTAAAAATTAGTATGAATGAATTTTCAAAATACATGTCTTAAATACCTTAATTTAATAATTAAGCACTTTTTTTTTTTCTCACAATTTATAGTGTTTAAATACTGAAAACAGTTGCTTGATAATGATTTTTTCAGTTTTTTTAATAAAAAAAAAGTATTTTATCATGTTATGACCTACAAGTATGACCAAAATGATGAGTCGTAGGACAATAGAACTTGATAGGCAAGCTTTAAAGGGAGAAATAATTGGTCACATTGATTTTGGTAGCCATGCCACCCACCAATTTTAAAGGTCCTAAATGTAGTGGGATTGTCGAGCCATGCTAATTTGTGTGCCCCTTTTCCTTACCAACTCAAAGTTGAACTATCAGTGTCCATAATGGCTGTAATCAATGAGCTCATAAAAGCTAGCACCTAAAAAGGTATCCTAATTGGGGGAGAGGATTGATTCTTCTTTTGTTAATCTATTCTGTTACTAGTTCATTGTCCCGATACAAAGCTTTGGTAGAAGGTTGCCATCTATAGAATCGTATTTAATTTGGCCTTTAAATTGAGTGATGTTAAAGGTATAATAAATTTCATAATTTATTGAGATGACAAATTATGATTAGTATAATATTATGTTTACATCAATTTAATATTGATATCATTTTTATTGTATACCAATCACAACATACTAATTTATCAATTGTGAGGAATAAATTTGAAAATAAAAGATAAAATTTATTGTATTAGCAAACTTATTATTTTCAATTTGTATAATCATTATATTTTTAAATTGAACTCACACAAAAAATAATAATAATAATAAAACAAAACAAACAAACAAAATCAATGACAACAACAACGACCACCACCATGGCAGCATACATCACAAAGTTAGTGAGGACCATGCAGGATCATCATTTTAATAATTTCAATAATAGTCTAAAGAAACAAGTATTTAGTGAAAACATACAAAAATCAAGAAATACTTCTATTTCCATAGTATATTTCCCTGTGTGCTCTTGTTTTGTTTTATGTATAATCCTTATTTGTTTGTTTTTTTTTTTTTTTTGGGAGAATCATAAGCCTTATTTGTTGAATAAACAAGGCTTGATTTCTTTTGGATAGTTGTACTAAACTCTCTGTGTCTCTCCACGTAAAAGTAAACAAAACACAAAGACAGAGTTCAATGATATGAGGTTGAAACTTGACAAAGACAATGCATTTTGTCTTGCAGGATTATAGCCTTGTGGGCCACAAAGCAAGCATTCATCGCATGCAACCATCAAATAAACACTTTCACATGTTAAGCATATAAAAGATAAACATGTAATTACAACCTTGACTCATAGGTAGGAAACCAAGAATTTTCACAGTACTCCTTGTCCTAGTTCCAACTCATGGATTTGTCAACAAAAGCAAAAAGCTCACTTAAAAAGGTTTACGATTTCAATTTGGAAATGGGACTAGCATCCATATTTTGGGAGGACCAGGAGTGTTTTAAATAACTTCATTCCACAACTTCAATGTCACTTGGGTAGTTGTGTGTCACAGTTGTTGATACCAAACAAAAAGCTATGGTACATAGAATTAAATATCTTAAGTGATTTGATATCTAAACAACAAACAAAATTTGCAGAATTGACTTGCCCCTCAATCTCAGCTAGATAAACTTTGATGGAGCCTTGGCAAAATTGAAAACAAAAATTCTAATACCACGTTAAATGTCATAATTTGTACCGCAACTATCCACGTGACAGACTGTGAATAATAGAAAAAAATAAATAAGTTTATGTGAAAGTGACACAGTCACAGTTTAATACCTATAATAATTATAGCAAAAATTATAATATTTTATGTGGTACTATACTGAAACTACTCTATTGGTAATATTACTGCTGAATCTGTTACATCACAGACCAACTATGTGCTCTTTTTAATTATTCGGTCAAAATAATGGAAATGCCAGTGGATATTAACCAAAGATCCATGAAAGACTAAAAATATTATTGTGGAAAATTTAGTGGGCAACAATGGTTTATAGAGGGTAACCTATATGCTTTTGCCTTTTTGTAATCAAAAACCTGTATACGAAAAAATCTAAAGGCATCGAATACTAGACGAAAATTTCCCTCACTCTCTCTTTTACTTTATACTGTGCTCACGTGAATCCCTACGATATGTCCTATTTTCACGCTCCTTTTGCAGTAATAGTCAGGTCCCTATCAATATAGATTATTATTATTATTTTTTTTATTATTTTGAGAATCCGGATTTTTAAATTTAATAAGTCTGAGGATACAATTATTTTATACTCAACTTATGCCTCAAGTTAGGATTTGTTTATAATAAAAATAGTGTCAGCGATATATTCAGGTGAAAGTGACATTATTCCCATCATTAGTTAATAAGGTGTTAGAGTTAGGCTCTTTTAGATATATATCACTGTCAATTTTTTTAAAATTTTTTCTTAATTTTTTATATATATGTTAAAAATACTTAGTATTTTTTTCTAAAAAAAATCTTAATAAAGCTTGAAATTGATTGAAAGCGTGATTGTAGCATTGTTGTTTAACTTTAGAAAGGGTGTCTGTCTCTCTATCAGTGATTAGGTGAAGTCTATTCTTTTTTTTTGGGGCCCCAAAACCTGGGAGTGAGCATAAATAAGGAAGAAAAAAAAATCACCTTATTTGCATAAATGGCTTGTGATTCTCTATGGTTATGCTGAAAGAAACAAAACTATAAAGCATAGACCCTAAAGATGGCTTATCAACAAGTCCTGTTAAATTTTTAGAATAGTCCACCCGATGGCTTTAGAAAGTTTTGGCCCAAAATAGGGTCCAGACAAATAGGTGGGCTCCAAAACAACCCAATACGTGTCACATGCAAGATTTTTTGATTAGCTGTTAGATTGGCCGGCTTTGTCACATCATGTCGAAACTAGGAAATATATTGCTCCAATCACTAATGGGCTTTGAATCAAATTGTATCTTCAATTTTATAAACATTGGATGTTGGTGGGAATTTAGCACTCTAGGGAATATGAGCAAATTGTCAAATTAAGAAAAAAAATATTGCTTAATTTAAATTACTTTCAATGGCCCATGCGTAACAAGATAGACAAGTTTTATATTAGTTATTGTGAAATTTTGTGAACTTTTTTTTAATTATGAGTTATGACATAATAAGGGTACATTTATAACATTTTTTAAACATTTTCACAACAAATTTTAAGTGAAAGGTTGTTACAGATTTTTAATTTGAATATACCATTAAAATTATTTTCTTGTCCACCCGTAACCGTTCGTAACAACTTGTCACCTTTTATGAGTTATGACATTGATAAGTGCTATGTCCACAACTTTTTCTAAACACTTTCACAACAAATTTTAGATGAAAGGTTGTTACAAGTTTTTAATTTGAATTCACCATTGAAATTACTTTCTTTTCTATCCGTAATAGTTTGTAACAACTTGTCACCTATAATTTGTTGTCAAAGTATGGTGAAAATATTGTGAATGTGGCATTTTTTATGACATTAGCTTTATTACTTAAATACAATTTAAAATGGTTTTAATTTTAAATCTTTAATTAGTAAAGTAAGACCTAAGAGTTTGAATTTCAATAAATTACATGGTTAAATTTAAATTTAAAAGCATTTTAAAAAATAAAAAAATTAAAAAATGCAATATTATGATTTAGTTTTCTATTTAAGCTATAAAACAATTAATGCCTTAACTTAATAATAAAGAGCAATCAAATCACATAGTAATCCAAAATTAACAAGTTCGACAATCAAGCTAGAAAGTTTCAGATGTTTTTACCCCCAACAAATTTAGAAAAATTCGTTTGCAACTTGCAAGTAAGCACACTTAGAATTTGTTGTCAAAATATGGTAAAAATATTATCAACATGACATTTCTTTATGACATTAGCTTTAGTATTTAAATACAATTTAAGATTATTTTAATTTTAAATATTTAATTAATAAAGTTTTTTTTATAGGAATTAATAAAGTTAAGACTTGAGAGTTTGAATTTCAATAAATTACATGGTTAAATTTAAATTTAAAACCATTTAAGAAAAATAAATAAACTAATGCAATATTATGATTCAATTTTCTGTGTAAACTAAAAAGCAGTTAATGCCTTGACTTAATAATAAAAGCAATCAAATCAGACATTAATCCAAAATTAACAAGTTCAGCAATCAAGCCAGAAGGTTTAAGACGTTTTTACCTCAACAAATTCAGAAACATTCGTTAGCAACTTGCAGGTAAGCACACCAATTAGCTCAGCTTAATGGTAAGTAACAAATAAATTCTCTAAATTCATCTGATTAAATAAATTTAATACCACAATATTATTTACCGTTTCCGTGTAGTATTTGAAAACTTTGGAAAACAAATTCCAAATTCACGAGAAACATTAAAAAAATAATAGAGTCCCCAAAAAAACCATCACGTTTGGGAAAACTAGAAGACAAGGTAAAAACGAAACAAAACCCGCACATGTCCAATAATTCTCCGAAACCCAAAACTCAAACCTCAAAAAACAACAACACGATCTATCTGAATTCCATAGGGTTCTCAATTCATGGACCTGGAAAAACAATTTCATAGGGCTTGAAAAACTAAAGAGCAGAGGAAAAGGAATTCAAATTCTTGTGATTTTAAATTTTATTAGAGCTGGCCTTTTCTGAGTCTGTGAATTGTGCTATATAGATATAGCCAGGGCTTGTTGTTGTTGTTGTGTGCTTGTTGCACATGGAGAATTCGGAGACGGATAGGGTTCGATTGAAGAGGAAGACTTTGCAGTCTGTGGTGGAACAGTGTCAACGAGCTCTTGAATTGCTCGCTACGACGAGCGGCGTTGACGGTGGCAGTGACGATGAGGAAGACGATGACGGTGACGGTGGCACACGTGGCGAAAGCTCAGCCTCGGGATCTCGCCGTGGCGGTGATCGAGAAGCTGACGAGGTACGAATTTTTGTGATCAATTTGGTTTCTAGGGTTTTTTTTATTTTATTTTATTTTATGCTTTGTACGGACAATTTAGTTGTAGTTTAGCTAATGAAAATTGCCAATTGGATTTGAATTGTGAGAGAAACCTTAGCAAAATCTAGTGAAACTTTAGCTTTGAATTTGTTTTGGTTTTTTGTGTTTTTAAAAATTGTGAGACTGAAACTGAAAATGAAAGCATTAATTGGAAAAGTGTTTTTCAAAACTTTTTTTTTTTGTTGGGTAATTACTGATTAGCCTTTTGAATTTGTGGTAGGACATACTGAATTTATTTTCATTTATTCCAATACATAGTGTTTGTTTTTTAGCTGAGCCTGTGTCTCTGGTATGCGGCATTGAATGTTTGAGGCATGCTGGTTTGCAACTAGGATTGGATATACAATGAATGCTCGGGTCCAAATTTACTGGATAATGAATTAGTATACTGAGTCTACTGTCTACGGCTTAACTGATTTTTAGTTCGAGCCAATGTTAAGAATGGTTTAAGTTGTTCTAAAGACGGTTAATTGAAGTCATGTTTGTTCTGCAATTTTGTTATCTGAGGTTTACCTTGATGAGGTTTCACGTCATCAAAAATAGAATTTGTTTTTGATTAAGAGGGTCTGTAGTTTGAGAATGTTGCTCTGAACTTAATTTCCTTCCCATTGGAATGTGAGTCCTGAATTTTGATGTTAATGTTCAAATAGAAATAAATGAAGGGCCCCATTTTCAAATTTGGAGGCATAGCCCGTTGTTAGTCATGAAAATTATCACTATATATCATTATTATGCAATTAAGGGTTTGTCTTGGTTAATTACCACACTAATTTAAGTAGACAGATCTTTGATCCAGCATCATGTGCCGTATATTAAGTCTGTGCCAACTGTTTATATACTTTAAGATCAATATATATCAAACCTCTCTCGTATGACACATGCTCTGGAACCTTTAGATAGATGTGCTACTGAAAATTCTGTTTTCTTCCCCCATTTAAAACACCATTTATATAATGTGGTATAAATAAGTTGCCCTTGTCATCCTCTAATCTTGTAGCCTTGTCCAGTGTAGTCATTAAATACTAATTGTGAATGAGTTATGCGTTTTTGTGATTCATTGATAGGATAATATATGCTTACTTCCACGCTGTAACTCCATATCCTCTCCATCTTATTACAGTTGTGCGATCTTCTTAAGTCTAGAGTTCAATGCGCTGACTTCCTTGAAAAGCTAGAGAGTGCACAGGTGACAGTTCCACAAAATATGGCTGGTATGTATGCAAAGATGGCTCCATTTTTTGACTTGTTGCCAATTACACTAGTCTTTTCGAAGTTCAGCTGTTAGCAACTTTGTGCTTGGATTTATAATAGTTGGCCTTTTCTCATTAAGGCTTGGAATTGGATGCTAAAAGAATTTCTTGTACTGTCGCAGAAGAAGGTAATTCTTGGGATATGGTCAATAAAAATGATCTATGGGAAAGTGAAAGTGACGAATTGGATCAAGAAGACTATGTTCTTGTTAGGCAAGAAGATATAGTAGAGGGTATTGCATGCTTCATGGCTGCATATTTGTTGTCCCTCAAACAGACTAAGGTGTGCCAGGTTTCCACTCTTAGTTAAAATTTGAAGTTTCCTAGATCGATCTTTCCCTAGTTAGTTAACTTATCATTATTATGATTTTTTTTTTTTTAATTTTAAACAGTATCCCACACTTGTATAACCATCCTTGACTTCAATTGATTTTATGCTATGGCTGTTATTGACCCTCATTATACAACTTATAAGTTATAATGAACTCATGGGAGACATATTTTAACAATTATTGGAAATACTATTGGATATGGTTTCCATATCCATTTTCTTCTCTTGTTCTGATAAAAAAAGTTTGATCAATTACCGGTCCTGTGTAAGTGTATCTGTTGGACCGCATCTAATGGTTTAAATTTGTGCATATACTTTTGCTACATTGAAAGCTTGCTTGAGTGAGGGTCTCTGGGCATGTTTTGTATCCAGGTGCTTTTTGCACACATAAGTATTAACCCTTATACATCATTCAGCAAATTGATAGTGCACATAGGAAAGAGGTATCATTAAATTAAGATTAGTATGCATGCTAGAGTTTGATTTTCTTTTTAATGACCTCTTCAGAAAATGACCCTAAGAATCTATTATGGGTTTACAACAACAAAAAGCCTTAGTCCCAAATATTATGGGTTTCATGTTAAAAAGATTTGCAATCCTTTCTAAGTATGGTATTAAAGTTGCTATGTGTTTGAAGATTCAACTTGGATTATAAGTTATGCTATTGTATTTTCTATTATGCCAGATGAAAGCAATGGGGGTCATATAATTATATATTTGACTCTGTGAAGATCAACATGTGTAAACATGGTGCTTTATCTGCTTTATTGTTGAACCCAGATTAAAGAATTTGTGATTTTTTTTTCCCAGTTTTAACTGTGTCACACACACAAGTTTAATGACAAGGTCTATGCATGTCAACCATGGGTTATATAAAGAAATTAAGAAGTAAAAAGATGATGATATACTATCTTTGAAGAATAAAATGTTTTCTAAATGGTTGATGTTTATTTTGCAGGATTTGACCCCGAACCAACTCCAGGATGGTAAGTTTGATTGGCTTTATCCTTTAACTGTTCCGTGCCTATATTTTTCTTCCTAATGTTGTATGATGAATTGAAGAGAAAATTTTCTATAGTTTTCTGTCATCTGTTCATTCCAAATACAATTTATGCGTAGTTGTAACAATTTTGTTGCTGGTGATATGGGAATGGAGTTCTGACATTCTCTGAATTCTTTTTTAGCCCTTAGCAAGACATTTTCAGTGAAAAAGAAAAAGGGAAAGCTTCGGAAGGCATGGGATGGAAGCAAAGTTATTTATAATGTGGCTTCTTGGGGTGCAACTGCTATAGGGTAGGTTAATTATGTTAAATTCTGCTTATATATACATGGTCTATATTTATTATGCAGTGTGTATTGGTTATTTTATGGTGTGGGCTACCAGTGTGAAGTGAACTATGTCTTCTGATCAGTACCTTGTCAAGTTCCAAGGATCTTCACTTTGCTCCCACATCTATATTTGATTGATAAAGCCAATACCACTATTTATTTATTTTTTATTATAGAATTACCTTATCTACTGATCTTGATCTTTTTCTTTTTTCCCCTAACAGGATATACCAAAACCCTGTAATTCTAAGGGCTGCAACCAAGGCATTCTGGACTTCTTGTCATGTAATATCAAAGCTTCTCTGATTTGCTTGTGCTGCGTGGAGGAAAATTCCGATGTTAGGATTCTTTGTTGTATTTGTGGTTGTGCTAGCTCGGTGTTCCACACGTTGTAACATTAATGCGATTCATTTCATGACCACTGATTAATTAGTTTGTTGACATCATTTTTAATCTTGTAAATATTTCTTCCTTTCGAAGCATTTCCAGAGTGCAATTCAAATTCATTGGAAAAGTTTCATTGTAAGGCTTGCAGTCTTATTCTTACTTGCACTTTCATTAAGGCTATCTCCCTGAGTGCACGGACTTGCATTAGCTAGCAACAGATGTATATATATGTTGTATTATTATGTTGTCAATAAGTGGCACCGAACAACCGATGGGATTATATTTAATGTAATTACTAATTAGGTCATGGCTTATCATATGATTCTTAATTAGTGAGCAATTAACCTCTTTAGCATCTGCATTGTAGAACAAATTTAAGTGAAAGATCTGTTTCTGAAATCAAAGAAAGAATAACATGTTTCAACTAGTCTTGGTGAAAAAAAAAACTAGTTCCTCGAATCTTATTTAAACCTAATCCAATAGGTGGCACATGATATTCAGATATTCTATGTTTTATTCCTTGTCCTAATTTAAAAATAGTATGATGGTAAGAGAAATGAACATTTAAACCTAATCCAACAAATTTGCTTCTTTAAAGGGATCACGTTTCTTCGATTCGAAGATGCTGCCTTAATAAAATGGTTGGTTGGGAATCTAGCTAATATTATTACGTAGGTTTTAATTAACTTGGACAACAAAGTTGTTGGTACTGTTATCCAGTACAGACGTTAAAGGATCTCTATGAACAGGTGGCTTGTGCATATGTCACAGCACACACATACTATGAAATATGAATATTCGGTCCAGATATGGGGAATTATTTTTATTTTGAGAAAGAAACCATTTGATGAGTTTGTTTTGACCAAAGCAGCACACCTTGTGCTGGATCATTGAGAGGATCAATTCACAGCTACTCGAGAATAGGCGAAAATCCTGTTTACATTGGGCTGGGTTTATAAGCTGTGTGGTCCATATGTTACTTTCACACAAGTTGCATGCAGTGGGCATATAAGATACTTTCTTCCAAAATAGGGGATTATGCATTTCTAGTTAAGCGATGTATCAAGTGCAGAATTTTATTGACAATACTTATTGTAATTTCTAAAAATAAAAAACCGATACTTGTTATAGTTATTTTTGCACAATTTATTTTCATTTCTAAAAAGAAAAATTAAATTCGATAAAATCCTAATTTGAAATAGATTATCTCACAAAAAGATTAAAGTGAAATAGTCAAATTATAGGCTTATCAAAAAAGAAATAGTCATGTTAGCAAAACTTAGGCCGTTGGTTGCTTGTGACAACCTGAGAGGTGCAAGCTCTTTTATAACGTTACTACTAGGTCTAGCTGTTTCTGTTACACAAGGTATGGTCTGAATTCCAACAAAGAGGCTACCCACACATATTTCGCTTAAAGGTGCAGTTTTCATTTTCCAACCGCTTACCTGGTTTATTGGGTTACGCATTTGCATTCACATGTAGCCTGAACGAGACTAGCACCTAAAGCTTTTAATGTAACCATGTGACTTTGCTGGCAATCCTAAGGAAAAGCAGCAAGTCCTTTATTTGTTTCTACGATAATATTTTCTAGAAAATATTATCATTTTTCAAAAAATATTTTCTAAAAAACTATCTTATTTTCTTATGTTTCATAGTAACCTTAAATGAATTAACAGACAATCTTCTAACTTCTATTATTTAGCTTATTGTGAGATAATTTAAGAGAACAATTTCTAAAAATATATCATATTTTTTAAGTTAATCAAAGATAGTTTTCTTTTAATTCATTTTTCTGATGCTACCAAACGTTGAAAAACACAACTATTTTTATACAAGTTTTTCATCAAAACAAAATTTGTATTCATAACCATTGATGTGGCATTAAAGGCTTTTAGAAGCTTAATACCCAGAATAGCCCAGTTCATTTTTTCTCTTTTCAAGAGTGAACATGTCTTGTCTAGTTGACCAGCCAAAAATTTGAGGACAACTAAAACACGGTAAAACAGAGGCAACGCCACTAAAACCATATATGGATATTACAAAGAAAAAAGGCGAGGATCAATTTTCCAGTATCTATTTATATTTTCATTATGGAAAATATAGGTAGGTTGAAAAAATGGAATTTTCTAAAGAGAGTAGATTTATGAATCTGGAGCAGCTGAGTTGCTTGCTCCCTCTACAAAATTAGCAACCCCAGCAGTCAATGGGACTATATATAATTCTGTATGCAGGCCAATGAGATCGTGTACCATCTTGTATCTACCAGGATACATATACTTGAGCTTTTTGATAAGACATGCCCCTCCCCCCGTCATATTTACATAGGCTCAATAGTAAAATGTGTTGTCCTTGTGATTCGGAGCATCCTTACAAAGAATTGAACGGACCTCCATGATAGATCTAGGTGGTTCCAGGTCCTTCTCTTGAATTGCATTTCCAAGCAATTGCTGCATCTGTGAAGCAAAGGTATCATCGAGAATCTGCAAAGTAAGGACAGGTCAGACATCAGAAGGGAAAAGTACAGAAAGAAGGTATAATAAAACCACTTCCGACTATAATGACACCAGAAAACTAAGTTACCTACCTGCCAATGGCCATACCACACTCAGTCATAGACTCATGAAGCTCAGGTCGCATATTCATAACCCCCACCCTCCCCAATAATAAAGTGGAAAACAAAAACTGTGTAATGCTTCTGGAATTGGGGAGCCCATGGTTCTCAATGTTGACTATGGAGAACCTTGTAGTACATTAGGGAATAACAATATTTGTAACAACCAAGGTAACAGAAATATGCAGTATTTAACAAAAAATGGTCCCTGCAGGAACCAGCTAGTATGAGTGTGCCAACAACTTTGATGAATTGATTCACACCCCATTTTCTAAGCTTGATAAGGTGGTTCTAATGATGTATCTGATTAAGTTTTCTGAGTGTCCTAGATGTAATCTGAAGGAGTCCCCCAATTGACTATAGTTTCTATAAGCAGGCTACTTCAGCAAATGACAGCACACAAAATAATATAATCTAATCAACTTTTCTCTTTTGATAGGTTAAAAAAAAGTTTATCAGCTTTTTAAATTTAGATGTAATTGGAAGGAACCAACTATATCATTGATCATAGACTATACTGCCCAAATCCATGCGAACTGCACCACTGCTGTTCTAACTGAAATTTTGAATAAAGCTGTAGTGCTACTACTGATCAATGACAAAAAAAAGTGTTAACGCTATTACTTACAGTTACTGCAATTCGTGAACCTTTATACCATGACCTGTTCTCTTTCCTGTTCTCCAAGAAACTTAAGACATCCTGTAACAAGAAATATAACATTAGCCTCGGGCCTGACTTTGGAAAGTAGCATGACAATATGATCCAGATGCAATTAACTTACCTGTCCCATCCGATCCCAGTAACCTCGACAGATTGCAATGAAAACATGAGTCTCAAAGATGGTATGGAGATGATTCATTGTATTTGTCAGCTGCTCTTTCAGTGGCTGCATTCTACCCCGTACATCAGATTCCACCACAGTTTCCTTTGAATCTTGAAGAATCTTTTTCAGTTTTGTGGCATTCTGTAACTTTGTCTGGAACAACAAAATAAAAGTAAATCAAGCACACATGACAGAAATCCTTGCCTAATTTAATTTTATACAAGAAATATTACTCAGAAAAAAGGGAACCAAAACTTGGCTGCTGCAGATATATACAGAACAGCAGTAATTTAAGCCTGTACACATCTATTGGGACTATAAATGTAGGTATGCCTATTGGAGTTTATAGGGACACTTTTATTTCAAACAAGAATTACTCATATGTCATCCAGCAAGCTTTATTACAGTAGATAAGCTGCAGAAGGGCCCACAACCTCCACTTTTGAGGATAGCATAAACAAAGACACTTGTACAAGACCAACTTCAGGAACAAAAAATTTGTTGTTGTACATTGCCAAAGATCTTTCATTTTATTGTTAAATTTTTTTAAAAAAATAAATAAAAAAGAAGAAATATCTATCTTTTTGTTTATGTCATCTCATTAACTAAAATATATCTTAGCTTAGGTCCCAAACTACTTCCAAATCATGCAAAATCCAAACAAATCATGTGCCAGTTTCAGGATGATACTCACATTCTCTACAAGTTTCTCCACCACTGCTTGCAGATAATTTCTGAACTTGGCTCTCAGCATCACTGTTACCTCACTGAGACGCTCTCCAGGGACTGCGTTGTTTCCTCCGTCAGGGATGCAAGAACCCCATGACTTGAACTGAACTTCTACCTTGGGGCGCAGGACATCAATCATCCTCTTCAAGGAATTCAGTAGAATTCCCAGCTGAAAGGCAACACTAGATTTTCAAACCAGAATAATATACCTAGTTAAAGGAACCTTACAAATTTGGGAAGTTCCAACTGACCTCATCAGGAACTACATAGGGGCAAACAGAACGTTTGGCAAGTTTCTGGACATACTTTAGGCCAAATTTCTTGGGTGCCATATTTTCCTTCACTGGTGCCAAGACATCTGCATATTGCTTATCTAAAGCTTCCACTACCGCCTTCTCAACATCAGCAATAGCCTAGTGGAAAACATAATCCAAAAAGGTAAAACAATTTTAGTATTTTCATATATTTTTATTGCTGTTATTTCAATTAACATATGAACAAATTTGGAATCTTGTCTTGCAAGTTCTAGTGCTTCATAAAGTGAATAAGATAATTGGTGACTACCCAAAATGAGTCCACAATGAGATGAGATAAGTTCTTGAGCAAATCCCGTGTTTATCTTGAATAAAGCCAAACAAGGTGATAATGGTTTGGAAATTACAAGAAAGATAGGCTCGGTTTTGATTTGCAATGAAAGACAAAGACGTGAAGGAATGCAAATAGCACCGTCGTAAGATAAAAAGAAAGTTCATATATATGTTTTCATTTATTTTTTCTTAGTTCTTTCCTCTTATTTACGTATTTATTGTTGTATAAGACTGCTCAGTATTTCACTTGAACTGCAGAAATAAAAAGCTTTATTTTTAAGCCCTTAACCTCTTTTTGACACCCAGCCTCACTAGTCACTTCAAAGTTCAAATTAAGCCTAGGAATTTTATGAATCAATAATCAACCAAAAGGCTGGTCACTAGAGTTAGACAATGGTCAGAGACACATAAAAAAATATGCTTGTAACTCAAATAGATCTTTAAAAAAAACAACACCCACAGGGTTAAATAAAGAAAAAGATGTAGACGTCTGAGACCAAATAGAAAAATAAAGATTGAAAGATGAAGAACCCGTCTGGACATACATTCTCCAAGCCGAAAATATATTCTGGCCATCGGCAAATGATGATCTCATAGTCGCTCAAAGTTTCTTTCAGTCGGTCATACATGTCATCAACAAAAGGAGTAGTAGAATGTTGTGTCCTAACTCCTGACCATTTTACCTGCAAGTACATAACTTTCAGATGATTAAGTACAACTTGTAGAATGTGCAATAAAATTGAAGATTCAAGAATTTCAAAGAATCAACTGTCAACATAGTCCTCCAATATGCTGGTCCCCGTCCCCCCAAAACAAACAGAAAAAAAAAAAAAAAAAAGAAAAGCCCCAAAAAATTAAAAACTTGGATGAGTCAAAGTTACTCGATTGCTTTCCATCAAAGCAGTTATGGAGAAGAACCAAAAGGATTTGGCAAGCATAAGGAGTGAATACATATGGTAATACCATGGTTTAACGCATTTACCTTGTCTAATTTGCAGGACTCGAGCAAAGAGAGACGCTTATCTTGTATCCATACCATAATATACAAGTGGAATAATTCTTTTGCATCAACTCCACCTTTAACAGGACTGAGAAAGAACATAACATTGGTTAAAACCACACAAAATAATAACTACTATGATAGTCAAACTCTTGTTCTGCTCTTCTGTGCCATTAAAATAATACAGAAGAAATAATATTACCTGATTTTCCAGCTGGCAAGATCTCTCTGAAAATCTGCTGTAGCGATAACAAGTTCTGCTACAGGAGGTGAAGGGCCCGTGGGGGGGCAAGCAATGAGGAAAGCACGCAATCTGTTGCAAAGCTCGTTGCTGTAGATGCATGCAGACAGATTTGGGAGGTCTAAAAAACTGTACAAAGAAATTCAAAATATTAGAATCCCACTTGCTTGACATGAGAGTGCGAGACAAACCACCAAGTAAGAACCATGTAGATAAGCACCATGAAAATTTTGAACATGTATGCAATAGTGTCAATCTAAGGATGACCCCCCCAGCCAAGAGTGTGTTTGCAAATCATATTTATCAAGCGAGTGCAACACACTTTAAAAAAGTAATTAGAATGAAGGAACTTAAGGAGTTGATAATTTTTTTTTATGGGTAAGGAACTTAAGGAGTTGATAATATATCAAAAGCAATAACAATAATGATAATGATGGTGATTATATATTACTACTGCTTCTACCACTATAATAATGATAATGATAATAATAATTATTATTTAAGATCAGAAGGAAAAAAAATAAATCAAGGCTTTTATTTACATTTTTTAAGGTTGACTTAAGTATATATCAATCTTGAATGGAACATTTCAGATTGCTGAGAATCAAATTGTTCCATTTAAATTTCTTCAACAGTACAGTGAAGCCAAACTTTGAAGGCATGTGCTGTCAAATGTGAGATCGTAAATTTGGAAGTGAAAGATGGACTAATAAGAGACAAACCAATATATTGCACATTATGATGCAGGTCACGTGACTATCATCATCTCAGATTTTTGCAAAATTCAGGTATCAATGCATTGATTAGTTGAGGAACGTACCTGGGAAGAATGTGTTGATTATGGATCTCAATATCAGTAAAAATTTCATTTCTAATGTTCATGCACAGTGATATCATCTTCTGGTAAGCAGTAGACATAGTAACATTATCCATTAAAATGCCTTCATTATTGCCGGTAATGTATTCATCTGTCTCAGCCAAATGTCTTCTTGATCTCTTCTTTGAAGCAACCTGGGGAGACACTAACTCTGAGTAAACAGATAAATGTACAACTAAAGCAAGCATCATAATGAAAAATGTTGGTTCAGTCTCTCAGACCTGAAAATAATGGCATAAAGCAGTCTGAGCCTCAGGAGACAAGATGTCGTGAAGAAGTGTATATAATTTAACAGCAGGTTCCAGCGCAGGTGCTGCTAGCCCAGTTGCAGGCTTGAAAACCTCCATAATACCCGAGGGCAATGATTCATCAAGTGACTTATAATTCTCAAAAACTAAGGAGAATATCTGTTCAATTTGATCCTTAGTTTCTCCTAAAATTCGATTCTGATGAGGCAACCAGAAATTATGCAAATTTGTGTTAGGAGAGATATATGGATCAGGCTGAGAACTATTAACCAGAAACAATGTCAATATTGCAGAAAAGCAACTTGGAAAAGAACAACATAACAATCAGAACAATCATCACATGCTTTAAACTGGAAAGCAGATTTGTACCTCTTGATGACTCAATATGTTCTTGCTGTGGCCTTTCATAAGAACGGGCATTAACAATTCATACACCAAGTTGAGGCAGTCAGCTGTTGGCGTAGCTACATCCATGACATAAGAAAGGTATCTATTCACATGGCACATTGACACATAATTTGAGTAAATAGCCAACCATAACAAGTGGTGATAATTTTTATTGCATGGCCTACTATTTTCAATATCAAAAAGCAATTGACATTAACATATCAATTACCTCAGTTTGGTGTATACTTCAGAAACCCCATAATATGAGGCAAACTCTGTTAAAAGCCACTTCCATGGGCCATGCAACAATAAGTTTCTTTGTTGAAAATGCTGAACCTTCATAGCAACCTCCAAAACTAGATCATATGCAACTGTTTCTGCGACAGAACCACACTGGGACCAAAGGAATAGCATATAATATCATCAAGCTATTCAGTAAGCCATGACATGATACAAAGAATACATGTTCCTACTCTCTTCGAATGTAAAGATTCGTGTGTTTCTATTCTTTATAAATATTTTGTATAGACACCCTACGTGCATATAGTATCTCCTCCTTTTAATAAAATATTATTATCTATATATTAAAAAATATACACGTTCCCACTTTCAAATACTGAACAATCATTCTTCATACAACTACTCTTCTCTTCTTCTTTTTTATGGATTTGGGTAAGGGAATATCTTTAACAATCAAGGAACTTTTTCTTTGAGTACAGGCTGCCAATCTCTCATTGTAAATAAGGGGGTATGCCTTTAATTATCTAAATGAAGAGACAATAGAAATATCAAGACAAAGACTGCAGCTACTCACCACTTCAATTATAGAATTTGGGTGATACTGATATTACAGCATATTACAATACCCAAAGATACAATATATCTCAATATGCTCAGGTAAGTTAAAATTCTACAGTTATTAACCATCAATTTCAAAATTAATTACTCCCTCTGCCCCATAATGAGTAGGTTTATGTAAATGCAAACATTTTAAATTTGAACATAACTTTCCAAATTTGCCCCTTTAGAAGTAATCAACACACAAATTGTGGCGCACACGTTATGGGAAGTAATATTTTGATTTGTGGAATGGACATTAAAGGAAAATTTTTACAGCAAGTAATCACAAGGTCATATCTTCATTAATACATAGCATGTCTCACATCCTGATCTTTCACTAAATGATCATCTATGTTAGCAACCTTGTACCATGATTCAGTTAAGACAACAGCTTACAGGCAGCTTTTATTAGAAATGGTTAGTACATTTGAAGACTACTGTAAAGGGTCCCTCACCTTGGGATGACTATTATCATCTGAAACAGTTGAATAGTTTATATACAGCTGTATCTTGCCCACAAGCTCATGCTCTGGCTCGCGATAAACAGACCACCAGCGTAGCTTGTCAGCCTGCATTCAACTCTAGTATCAGCCTTCTATCTCAACAATTTTCAGAAAAATGTCCTTAAATCTAATGTCAGGGCAAAATAATATTACCGGGTCATCAGCAATAGTAGCCACTTGAACAAGGACGCGGCCAAAATGCTTCCCCTTGGAATCCTGGACTTCAACTAGCAGATCATCTCCTATACTATCTGGAAAGCTGTAGAGTTGTCAGCATCTTTCTCAAGAAAATCTAGAAATAGAAAGAATAAAAGCAGGAAGAGAACGTACAAGATATGCATATCACCAGCTCCAGGTTGCGTTCGGATGGCATCTTCTTCAGGTGAACTTTTCAGCCTTAACATACAAGAGTACGTTTCTGATAACATTTGCACAGGGGGGAACCCTTTAAGTCACAGTATTCAGAAGAAAATTAAAAGAGAATGAACCAAGAAAGATTTTAAACAGTGCTACAAATAAAGGGTCTGAACATCACATCAATGCAAATATGTCATTTATAGGTTTAATCACAGGGGCAACTCATAGCAATTCTGAAATTGTAACAAACTTGTCATTTGTGACGCTTAGTCTAGCCAGAAATGGAAAATTAGCCTACTAAAGCACACAATGCATTTTGCACGGTACCACATTCTTATACTGTGTTTTCTAAACATAGATATACCTGAACGGTTTTCTATCCTTCTAATTTTAGGTGATTTTTTTTTTTAATGAAATAGTTATTTATGACACCCTTCCCCCCCAAAAAAGTCTAAATCAGCAGCTAATTCATCTTGTATGACAAATCGATAAAGCACATAGTTTGCATACCTTGCACCGCTTCATATGATGTTGAGCTGCTGCGTAGAGTTGTTACACCATTTTTGAGGAGTCCAGACACCTGTTTTATATACTTTGTACTGGCATGCACATATGCCAAGCTCTGACGTGAAAAAGAACGATTTGCAGGTAGACGTGGTGCAACACGAATTTTTCTTAAAGCTTGACATCCAGAAGCAAGTGTTGACTGCAAATTAGAGAGGTGATATTGAATGGTTTCCAACTTAATTACTGGTGGCCTAAAGGATGTGATACTACAGCCAGTAGGTGGGTCAAGGGACATCTTCACTTTACGCACTGCACAATCAACAAGATTTTAGGAACGTTCCCTTATAAGCTTGAATGACAAGAGTGCCAAAGCTGAGGAAATAAACTACCTTGCACCCTCATCTTGCCAATCTTTTTCTTAGGCTTTGGAGCAACCCCCTCACTGGTAAGCTCCGAAGTTTGCTTCTTCATTAGTTCATCTTCTGATTGTAATAGTACTTGCCGTAATCTACAAATATATTATTTTAAGAGTAAGCATAAAGTATCAAAAGGAAAAACCATGAAAATGTTTCTGTATGTTATTTGGAAAGTTTACACAATCTGCATCATCAGAGAATCATTCAATGGAAAATAGTTGAATTTCTATGCTGTTGAATGTAGTAGACAAATGTTAGCTGCAAGGAGAAAGTGTGAGGGAGGAACACAGTTTTTCTTTTTTATACATAATAGGACTCGATAAAAAAAAAAAGCGCAGAAGGGGCACAACCCTAGTAAACAAGGAGTATGCATAGAACGGAAAGCCCAAACAAAATAACAAAAAAAGGCAGAAAAAATAGAAGTAAAAAAAAAAAATTAACGAAAGCTTAGGGTGTCCAGGAACTCTAGACGTTCGTGGTGGTAGAAGTAGGAGAAATTGAAGTCCAACCACATATAGTCTTCAGGAATGAGAACTTCATCTTTGCCAAATTCAACTCTTTCCCCCAAAGCAACAGACATTTCATTCTCTAGAGACACCACATTAAGCCCAAAGGAACGGCTATCCAAATCTCCCCATTGCTTCTTTTTCAAAAACACCCCTTCCAACCCAGAAACATATTAAGACTGAAGAAGGTATAACCAATAGACTCCAAACAGACAGAAAACAAAGACCACAACTCCCAAGCCATTGCACAATGAAGAAAAAGATGAACCACTCTCTCAATGGTTCTTGCACATAAAGCACCAATCCATAAGTATCAACCCTCATCTCCTTAAATTATCAATAGTCAACATTTCTAATACTGCACACAATGGAAAAAATAGAACACATGGAGGCACCCCAACTTTCCAAATGCTCTCTCAATACCTTGTAGTAGTTCTTCACTTGTAAGCCTTTAAAATTTGAAGGAATGCATGGGGCACAGTTGGAATTAAAACGACTTGTGGGAATAAATACATTTTAAGCACTACCACTTTGATCCAGTGATTTTAAATATGTACTTTCTGAAAAAGTACAGAGTACTGACTTGTAAAGTAAAAACAAACTAAATAGGTTTTGCATTACTGAGGAGAAACTAAACCAAGGCAAGGGCATTAAGATTCCCAATTAGTCATGGTAAGAATTATTTAGATATTTTATCAAAAAAATAACTGTTTAGATATCAACGGAACTAACAAACTAAGAATCTTATGCCAATAAATAAACTATGAATAGTGGTTCAAGTAACATTTAAGATGTTGGGAGTTCAATGATTTTTTCTAACTTGCCAATAATGAGATGCGATAAAGTTTGTCCCTATGTTGAATAGAATATTATATATATATATTGGTGCAATAAGATGCAGAAGGGCCAGACAGCTAAGGAAGGCTGGAAAGGATATATACTATAGTCCAATAAGAAGCAATAGAAGTCCAAAATACAGTTTCTTATATGAGGAAATAATTGAGCAAATTTTTTGTTCTTGGCCACAAACATTTAGGGTCTGTTTAGGATCCGCTTATTTTACTAAAACTGAAAACTTTTTGCTGAAAGTACTGTAGAAAAAGGTAAAGTTAACTGAAAAAGTACAGTAGGACCCATGAATAGCACCAAAAAGTGCAGTGGGACCTATGAATAGTACCAAAAATAAGCTGAATAATAAAATAAGTTGGCAAAAATAATCTTTGCCAAATAGACACTTAGGATATGGATTATTACAAATACAAAAACTAAACTCAAAACTAGCTTGAATTGGTGGCATTATAGACGAATAACAAGAAGAGACTGAACCCACCCGAAAGCATCCCGTAATAGAGCACATTCATTGTCCAAGAACATGGGGGCTTCCATGCACTCCATTGCCCATGCATGTAGGCAAAGTCGCGCGCATGCATCATATGCAATCACAGCATGCCATGGCCCTAGAGCACTGAATTTGATTTAAAAATCAAACAAGAACAGTTAAAGATCACATTTAATAATAGGAAAAGGACTCTAGGCTTATCATCAGCTCCATCTATGGTGTTCAAAGAGATACCTTGCATGAAATGTTGGGAGGCGGGCTAGATATGAACCTGAAGATGCACCTGCTTCGGAACCAGCTGTAGTTCTGTCAACAGATAATATAGCAAAATGGTTAATTTCCCAAATTTATGACAAAAACTAAAGTGTTTAGACGTTAAAGCACACAAGTATAATGTGCCGCAAATGAATATGTCCTTTCAAGACCTCAAGTGTAATGTGCATCCCAAAAACACACTTGCATACAACTTTTGCCAAAAAGAACAATTGAAGAACACTAACCTTACAAACTGATCGGCATTCCTAGTTACAGTATCATTCTCTGGCTTAACAGTAAATGTGCTTTCTGATGTATTCCGATCATTTTTGTTTGAGATTTTACTCGAACCTGGTACGTATGGTGTACTATGTACTCTAGATACTGGACTTCTATCAGCAGCTTGCTTAATTTCATGAGTTGAACCATCAATAGGAGGTGCACTGGGAATATCATCATCATCATCATCATCAGAGAACTTATCAGTCCGCAAGTTTCTCAAATGTGAATCCTGTAAAATATAACAATTTAACAAAGACAGTAAATAAGATTCAATTGATAGCATGGATGCATATGCGGAACGTGAAAAGAATTTAAATTAACAAGATAGTTTGCATATATCATACTAGTGCTAATAAAGGAAACTGTTACATTACAAACCTTGAGTCTAATAATGATACAAATTTCAATATAATATAAGAGTTTAAATTGCTTTGTGGCCCGCCTAAGAATAGTTTGAAAGAGTGAAAAGCTAGGCCTCATTAATACAATCAAAGTTATTTCTGCAAGACAAGGAACCAATAGAAACTGATATATAAAAAGGGGGTTTAAGATCATCATCAACCATGTTTCTAAATTAGGATTACATTGGGATGCTATTCTCGAAATCTAAACACATAACATCCAAAAAATTATGTACAATCCATAACACAACAATAACAGATAGTACACCAACACAAGCTCCAAAACATAATATAAGCTCCAAAAGTATTTACAAACCTTTTCAGCGGCACTTTCCACATTCACCTGCGATGGCACACTAGAAGCATATCCCCCCGAAACATAAGCTCTACCCCGAGGCACAGCCCCATTGATGCTTCCCACTTGTGTAGAAGAAAACTCCGAGCTAGCAGCAGAATCTGATGACTCATCCTCCGTATAGCCATTCCGCCCAACAGGGTACCTCCCATTTCCCCTCACCAACCTCTCTGCCAAATTCCCACGTCTTCCTACCACCGTTTCCATTGACGAACTAACATCAGAATACATGTAATCACTACCATAACGCGCCTGCCTCTGCACCGGGTTTCCATACCTATGAGCAGTGGTATTAGGTACCCTCTCGTCTTGTGGAGACGATTCTAACGAGTACCTACGCCCATACACCTCCTCCTCAGATTCAGTACTCATATCTTTCTCAGAATTAGACCCACTATCATCTACATCACCAGGTATCGTTCTTGATACTGGAATGGCATTCATAGGTAAATGTCCACTTCTAAATTTAGATGGAGGGGGCAATCCAAATCCCCGGCCGCCGCCATTTCGAATGCCAGTAATAGGGTCAATCCTGGTTCTCAAATTTGAATTTGATAATGTAACTTCCTTCTGATTAGAAAACAAAACCAGAAATTAATTTCTTCTTACTTTGAAAAAAAAATAAAAATAAAACTAAAAGCAATTTCCATAACCAGATCCTATTATCCTAGTACACTACAAACAAGCAAAATTTACTGAGTAAAAATTAATGAAAATAAGCTATAAAAAAAATTAAGTGAAAATGAGAAAATGGGAATTGAGTTTGTGAAAACTGACCTCTCTAACCCAACGAAGGGCATTCTTATCAAGTCCATCAGTGAACATTATCCCTAGGTATTTATCTTCACCTAAACCCAAAAAACCAAATCTCAGTTACAATTTAAACACAGAAAAAACTATAGTAAAACTAAATAAACAAAGAAATCAGAAGCTATAAACACAGAGATTTTAGTACTCAAAAGAAAACGAACTCACATATGAATCGAGCTTAAGGTTTTCACAGCTGAAATAACTAAACAAAGCGCAATGCTAAACGAAACTTTGAGATTTACACAGAGAGAGAGAGAGAGAGAGAGAAACCTAGTATATAACAGGAAGGGGTTCGAGAGATTTGAGAGAATGAAAAAGGTTTTACTTAGCGAAAAAGCTTCCTCTGCGCAGCTCAGAGAGAGACTGATCAGTGAGATTTGGTTGTGAGGTTTGGTACTTTTTTAGTTTTGGTTACTCTCTTTCACTGAACCCTTTTTTTCTTTTTTATGTTTTTTTTTTTTTTTTTAATGTCTTTGGTTTTTTTCTTTTTTGGTAGATTCTCTCTTTCAAATTAACACTCCAACGATGATGTCGGTTCAGAATGTTGCCCCATGCAAACGTCGTCGTGTCGTCAACGAAATAATCACATGACGCACCGTTTACCCCCAAAAAAAAAATTTCAAAAAAAAAATCCTATATTTTGAGAGTTTACTTTACATCTTCAAAAATGACAAATTAAAATTTTTTTTTAAGAACAACAAATTAAACCTTTAAAATCTGCTATAAAAAATAACCTTTAAAATGTAAATAATTAAATAATATAGTTTTAAATATAATAAATTAAACCCTAAGCTTTAGGTTTTAAATAGTAACAAATTTAATAGTAAGTCTTATTGTGTTTGGAGTTTTAACATGTTCCAAATATTAAATTCGCTATTTTTTAAAATCTCAAAAATAATTTGTTGTGGGTTTAAGATATTAGATCAAGCTTCCATCCAATATTTAGATAAATACAAAACTTACCCATAATTATTTTAAAATCTGTAATGTAATCAAGTCGATTCCTCCCGTGCAGGTAAGTTAAACTCTAATTTGAATATCTAATTTATTAATTTCAAAATGATATGATTGAATTTTTTATTTTTTATTTATTTTTGATGAGAGAATTTTTTATTTTTGTTAGTGCACTATAATTTTTTATGAAACAATGAGAAATTAATGAAACATAAAGATCCTAAATAGTCCGCAAATAAAGCGCACGTAGGTGAGATTAGGCAGTGAGGGCATGAAAAAAAGTAACGGGTAGTTGACGTGGCAAAGTGGTGCTTCGTTTTTTTTTTTTAACTATTACTATTAAAAAACATTAAATAGTTGAACGTTGTAGTGGGGACACTTTTACTCTAAATTCCCGCTAGCACACAAGTCACATGGGAATGGTCGGTCCCACTTTTGGCCCGTACTTTTCTTCTTTCTTAACAGGGTAGAATTATGTGTCACTGTGTCTGTGTTTGCCGTGTGATGCTCGTGGGTTCTAAATAATTCTATAATGTTTGTTTGTAAGCAACAACAACAATAATTTTGAGGAATGAAGTTTCTTTTCTTTGGTAAAAGAAAGGCTATGTTCACAGGGCACATGTGGTTTCCGTTGGTAAGAGCATTCACAGCAGTAAAGCTAAAAATTTAACAATTTAACTCTATCAAAAGTTACTTTATTTATTTTACCTACACACATGTTGCAGCAGTGGATCTATATTAACTTTCAACACAATAAAATAATATAAACATCACAATAAAATAATATATCTACCACAATAAAATAATACATCTCACTACAATAAAAACACTACAATAAAAACACCACAATAAAAAGGTAATGTGAATACAAAATAAATTTTTTTTTTTTTTTAGCTCTCATGAACAGTGCACATCTATATAGATGTGCACTGTAGCAATGAGCTAAAAAAATATAGATTTAGCTTCACTGCTGCATGCTTCTTTTTGGTGTTTTGGTGGAGCTAAAATAGCTATATAGCTATTTAAATCCACTGCTGCAAGTGCTCAACCAAGCTTTATAAAAAATCTACGGCTATGTTAGAATCTGTGGACTAATCACAGACTACAATTTTTATCACCCACTTATTCCACGTTGGCGGCGAAAAATGATAAGGGTATGAACTTTAATTTGAAATTTTTTGAACATGTCAGTATGACAGCTGGAGAATATGCTTTTTTTTTTTTTTTTTCCATTTCATTATTTGCTATTAGTACTATAATTGTTTATTGTTGGTTGTGTTATTACTACCTTCTTGACTATAGGCCAACAAACTTTAGCACTTTTGTTTCTCGAAATGACAAAAACAAAAAAAAACTTTAGCACTTTTTTCCTTTTTTTTGATAAATGCAAACCTTAGCACTTAAGCATATTAAATAATCCTAGTAATTGAGACTTTCCAGCAAATAAAAAATAAAAGCTAATTAATAAAACCTAATAAAGTAACGGATGAAGATTACTATCATCTCAAGCTTTTTAGGTAACTTCATTTATGGAGTTTTCTAAATCTTATCCTTAAAATTAATGGATTGAATTTTATTTCACTATTAATAATCGTTACTATTACTATCTTGGTATCTATTTAAAATTAAATTATTGGAAAGAATTTTAAAAAAGCTATAATGTAATTATCTTTAAAATTTTAAAAATTTCTAGTACAAATATCATTTTAAGGGCAATACATGGTTGAGGAAAAGAATTTTTAGAAGAAAATATATAAGGTAGCTTAAAGGTAGGATGTAGTCTTCTATGTAATTGTTATATGCAATCAATGACTCATAACATGTGTGAAGTCTACAAGTATGTGGTCTGAAAAACTGTGAAACAATAGTTGCATAAAATTAATGTATAAGATAGATTATGTTGGTTTAGATTTCAACTACGAGAAACTAGTTGTAAACAATCACTTTCATATAAATTGTGTCATGACTTTTATTATAACTTTAATAAAATCAATTGTGAGTGGTAAACAATCACTTTCACATATTTCTATCATTTTTTCTCCACCGTTCATATTTTACACATATCTCCATCATTTTTTCTCCACCGTTCATACTTTACGGCATTATAATTTTGATAAAAGTTATTGCACTAAAAAAGGTATAACTAAACTTTATAATCTCATAACTCCTTTTTCAAATTGGCTGGCAGCCTCATGCAAGCTTCCACAAAAGGAGACATTCCTTACTGCCTTGCGAAGTAGTTGCAGAACAAAATCAAAAGAAACAGGACAGAAAGTCATCGACATTGACTTCAATTGTAGTGGCTCACTTGCAGAAAATAAATTTGACAATGACTTTAATTGTAGCTGCACTCCCCTTCAAATGATCCTCTTTGGTCTACATCATCATGCCCCGTCCACGAGTCTAATAAATTTATCGACCGTTTGAGCAAAATTTTCTCTGGTCCAAAGGGAACATGCAATTAGATGTAACATGCATTTGTGGGACACGCGAAAATGATAGACAACTCAGGTTTCACCAATGGCGTGACTGTCTCATTTTTTAGTTTACTAGGTAAGCCATACAGTTAAATAAAATTCCTCCAAGACAAGACAGACTGGGAGTCAAGTCAGAATTATCAAATCTTATCATGCAGTGACATGTGTGATGTATCATAGATTTGTGGGACACATGAAAATGATTGGCAATTCAGGGTGACTATCTCATTTTTAAATTCAAATTTGCTAGGTGAACCAGACAAATATTTGTCCAAGTCAAGACAATAAGAACATGTCAGTTGGAATTAGCAATCCAAAAACTACAAAGTCCAATAAGAATCATAAGAAACCGAATTTTAAATTAATCATCTTGTTAATTCAAATCAATTTATTTTTTATTGGGGCTTGGATTTTTTTATAATTTTGCTCATGGTTACATGATTACATCCCAGTTGACAATGACTCTCTGGATGGAATCTTTATATATAAATTATTGCAACAAAAAAACACCCACTTTCAATGAAGTGGCAAAACATTCAACAGGAAACAAAACGATTTATTGTAGTTCTTTTGTGTAAATTGAACATGAGTAAAATACGAGGCAATTTTTGTTGGTATCTTAAGCATACAACTCGTCAACATTACACTCCCCAATGAAAACTTTTAAGCTCCGTGGTGAACCACAACTGCCTTCAGCAATAATTGCTCTATCATTGGCAGCCATGTGAGCAACAACCTTGTAAATCATTTCGATCTGCAAAAAAAGACGAGAAAGTAAAAAGTTTTAGTTAAGCCTTCAGTTTGTTTGTGAGAGTTTCTAAAAAGGGAGTAGGGTAGAAGATGTGCAGTGATAGTTACACACTACGTACCAGATACATAGATGAAATATCTATTTTGAAAACATGATTTTAGTTAATCTTTTGAAATAGTGTTTTCAAAATACGATACTCCATCTCACAATTATAACTAAAATCATGTTTTCAAAACACGATTTCAGTTAGTGTATATGGCATTGTATAACTTAGTGTGTGCAACAATAATTAACGATAAAAGATATTGCAATTACATCTTCAGGAGCATGGCAACGCTCAGCTACTTCCTCAAGGGTCAAGGGTTCTACAGGCTCTTTACAACTGAAAAATGAGACACAAATTTGTAGTAATCAGTTACAAATCTACTTTTAACTAAACAAAAAGAGAACATTAGCACAGAACAGAACTGCATCTAAGAAGTATCATTTTATGCAGAAGTTAGTTGCAAACAGATTTATTGACTACTCAAATGGTCAGAATCCAAGTCCCCTATGGTAAATGCTGCGGTCCTTTTATTTCGTCCAGGTTTTGGTTAATGTTAATATAAAATTTTAAAGGCCCTGCCAGAGGATTCCTGGGTTTGGGATGTGTATTTGTAATACTAAAAATCTTTTTATAAAATCCAAAATTTTCGTATCTTATTTTCAGAAGTCAAACATACAGCAATAACACCATCCTGATATTTTATCCTTGTCTATACTCATGCACTAGGGACATCTAAAAATGACATATTTTGGCATAAAACCTGCTCCAACAAACCCTATTGCTTTCAAGCAAGCTTTCTCACTTGAAAAAGAACTACTCTATATTTACAAGGTTAAAATATATTTAATTATTTTTCTGAGACCATAAATTTAAGATTCACATAGGACTTCACATTTCAAAATTGATATTAAAAAAAATTGTTTAAAAAAAATGATAAATAGGAGTAAAGAAAAAGACCTAGGTTGCTAAAGATTTGACATAATACCTGGCCTCATTGAGTACTGTCAAAACACGCTTCTGAAGAGCTAATACTTCTCCTGCTGCTTTTTTGCCAGCTTCCACTCCTGAGATAAAGATAGACAGAGAGAGATGAAAAGAGGAACACCAGTCAGATAAATTGATCGAACATGAAAAATTAACTTTAAGATAATATATGTAGCGCCGAAAGCATGATGCAGTCGCATCCACCACCTTTGAATGCTGACTTCTGGACCAAAAGTTTAATAAGCAAAAGAAAATCTATATTTACCAGGTTGGTGGTAAGCATTAATGTTGACAAGTGAGGCATATATCCCCACTGCTCGCTCATAAAGTGCTATAAGTGCACCCACGGATCTAGGTGTCACTTCTTGCACTGTTACTGTAATAGACTCGCGGCTATTAGAATACAAAGCTGACCTTGTTCCCTGTATGTAATTGAATTAGTATGTACAGATTAGTAAAAGGACAAGAGTGTTTACCAAAAAAAAAAAAAAGGACAGAGTAACTGGCTGGTTGGAATAAATCTAACCTGTAGCATGCCAAAGAGGTAGTCACCACATGTCACACCAGGTTCAAGCTCCCAATCATGACCAGGGGGTCTATCACGAAGCACCTCAATGAATGTCACAAAGAAATTGTGCACACCTTCTCTCAGTTGTTGAATATAACTACATAAAAGAACAAATGCATCAGGTCTAAGCAGAGTCTGCATCATGGGATATATCATATACTCCTAAAAATTTAACGAAAAACTCACGCATGCTGATCTGTGCTCCCTTTATTTCCATATACGGTAAGTCCTTGATTCACCTGTGATATCAAAGAGTCAAAATCTTCAATTACACTACAATTTGAACATCTTTGACGATAAGTATTTCCATTTATCTCATCAAGCCCATATTGAAGTGGTCCTTTATGCTTTAGTTGGAGTTGGCCCCCTCAACAACTTATGCCAAAAGAAAATGTGATCAAATTTGATGCAAGTTGACTCATTAAGTCTTTCTAGGATATATCAGATAAACACAGCCATGAGGCCAAGGACTCAAAAGAAATACATCAAATTTGAAGCTTTCCAATAGTATACTTATAATACCTTTTTTTTTTATAGGTACAAAAAAGTTTATTATAGAAACTACTATATGCATAGTACCTTTTTTATGTAGTTAATACTTCCCAATACTTATACTTTGTTCAATATCTTACCTGATATTTACACTTCTTAACATAAATATCATATATGACATAATTTTTATGCCACATACTCCAGATGATAAGCCCCATTGGGTCAAAGTTTGAACACAGAAACATGTCAATCAGCAAGAGTTTCAACAAACAAATAAATATCTAAATGCAACATTAATCTTTTAGCAATTTGGATAATTGAACCAACAATCAAACTACTGAATACCCCCTTCTCAAATTTATGCTTGGTCGACTTCTTATAGCCATTCAGAAGACCTTGCGAAAACGTAGATTGAGTGTGTAAATGGCTTGGGGAAAACAAGAATAGGCACATGTCACGTGGGAAAAAAGGGAAATTCTCTAGATAGAATCATATTCACCAATGGCAGAACTCACCAAAATGGTAACAGTACTATATATGCTTCAGTCTAATGAACCTTCTTTTTTATAAGTTAAAATTCTATAGCATGGTCATGATGATTTAAAATTGGATGTCTAACTAGCCATTATGGCATATGAACTTGAATTAATCTTCTAGATTTTCAAGTTTTACATCACTCAATAATTAAGTTGCACACACAAAAGCTAGTTACTCAAATTTGTTGCACATACCCGATTTCCATCCAAGTCAAACTCCTTCCCAATAGATTCCATGACCAACTGCTGCAAATACCGACTAAATAATAATAGGCTGTCCTTGTAAGGAAGAACAACCATATCCTGAGAAAAAAAACAGGGGAAAGAAAAACCAATTTAAGAGAAGCTGAAATTTTAAATATTATGCAAATCTTAATAGAGTATTAAGTACCTTTGATCCTATCCCATCAGAAGCCCAATACCAGCATAAAGCTAGCAACGCTGCAGGATTATTCCTGACCTAAATCAAAGAAATCAACCAAAAGGGTTAAACTTTTTCCCCTTTTTTGTTGGGGGGGGGGGGGGGGTGAAGAGACAAGTATCTCCCATGAAAACAGAACTATTATGACAATAAATTTCACAGTATGCAATTTTGTCTCAAGGAAGCAAGATTTCAACTTATTGGCTGGAATAGAACATCAGACACAATTAAATAAAGAGCACTAAGTCATATTAAAAAAAATTGTACTTTAAAAAGTCATATTAAATATATTTCTAGCCAACAAGAAGAACAGTAGATGTCTTTGCTATTGAAACTAGCAGAATACAGCTCTTTGAATAGGAAGATTCTATTGGTCTGGTTGAATCTTCAAAACCACCATTCACACACAGACAAAATAAAGAAAAAGGAAGCATGCATGCATAGAGTTCCCTATCAGTAATAATGAACATGTTTAATACGAAAAAACACACAATTTCAGTTTATGACATATGTTGCACAATGCTAACTCTATGCAGAAAAGAGCCATGCCAGGAATTATCTCTTGCAAAAGGTACCTATCCCCCATTCAAAGGAAAAGCTTAATCTTCAACCTACAGGAGAAATGAGAATGAGGAAATGAAGGGAGTAAACCACTCCACCCTTTCTTATTCAGCATATATCTGCCCTCATTTTTGTGCAGGGTGTTGCTATAACACAAGTAAAAGAAATCTGAAGCCATAAGGGAACAAACCAACTCTTTCCTTTTTCTTTTTTTTTGGTTTGATAAGTAGTCTTTCCAATTTATTAGGAGCTCCTGGCATTGATTTCATTGGGGCATTTGGAACAAATGTAAACTTTGTTTCTAATTAGACTGTACAGGATGAACTGTAAATGACAGATTAATGACTTTGTCCACTTCCATAAATTTATGACCAACAAAGTTCTTTATCCTCACCGAATAAATAACAGCATCAGAACTAGACAATGATTAAAAAGAATGGTTGATTGCAAATTCATACCACAGTAGTTCTATTTGCCTCATCCATTATTGATGCACCAGCAAGCATTTCTCTTATGTCAATTCCCTGAAGCATAAATTGCATATAAATAACCATAAAACATAAAGGATTATCACATCAAATTCAGAATTCAAGAATCACTAACCTGAAGTGCTGCTGGAAGCAGACCAACTGCAGACATTTCAGAAGTTCTACCACCCACCCAGTCAAACATAGGGAATCTAGCTAACCAGCCCTCAATTCTTGCAGTGTTGTCTAATAATGAATTTTCTTGTGTTATAGCAACACCCTGCACAAAAACATTTTTAAGCAACCAAATCACAATTTTGCCATCAAATTAAGAAGGAGAAAAATCCCAGGCATTAATGTCTGGACTACATCCAAATATGTGCAAATCAATCTATATCTTATCTGGCTAGTGTTAAGACTTGCAAAATCTTAGTTTGCAACTCTGGATCAAAATTATCACCAAAAAATTGTTTTAGATTTTTATTATGAAGTAGGGGTGTAATTAATAAAAGCAGAAAGAAAAACCTGAGATCAAAACCTGTTTTGCAAACTCCAGGCCAGCTTCACGAAAAGCCTTCTGTACTTCCAACAAACCATTTCTAGTTTCAGGAGTGCCTCCACTCTAAGGAAAAGTTGACATTACATTAGCAGCAAACCTTACAACGTAATCCAGAATACCCATTATTTAACTGCAAAATGGCTCTTTTTTCAGGGGCTTATTTCCAGCTTATTCTTATGTACATCTTTTTAAAGCTGCACTTTTTCTAGGTACAATTGTACTTTTTCTAGGTACAACTATACTATTTTAAGCATAATAAGCCAATGAAAATAAGCTCTCCCAAACGAGGACTAAACAAATAAGGAAGGATAATTTCCACGCAGACCTTTGAAATCACTATTACAAGGGTAGATGCCAGCTCATCACCAAGCTGTGCAATCTGATGATCAATTCCTGCTGGATCTGTATTGTCAATGAATCTTATCTGCCAATAAGACAAGAACATATTTATCAGCACATTCAAAAACAATCAAAATAGGAGCAATAGAATCAAGTTAGATTAAAAAGTACGCATAGCTAGGTTATATCATTGAAAAAAAGGACAATTTACAATTTGCCACTCCTTCAATGTCTAGATATTGTAATCCAGCTCTTAGTCCTTATGAGGCATAGAAACCCTCACAAGCCATTGGGTAGCTTGGTTATATGATATCATTTGAAGCCAGTAAGGCCATTCCTTCATTTACTCGTTTGGGAGGAGGGAATGGAATGGAATGTAATGGAAATGAATGAAAAGAGTAATTTTATAATATTCTTCTCTTCTCTTGTTTGGGAGTTTTAATGGAGGAAATGGAAAGCTTATTCCCTTGTTTGGGAGTTTAAGTGGGAGGGAATGAAATAGGTAGGAGGGAACATTCATTCCTCTCTATTCCCTTAAAACCTCAAATTTTCATTCCTCCCGAAATTGGGAGGAATGAGAGGGAATGGAATTAGATTTAATAATTTTTTTTTACTAAAACTCCCAAAATACCCCTATATATTCAACCCTTTATTTTAAAATAGAGGTCTAATAGTAAAATTGTCATAAAATTATTCTATTTCATTCCCTCCATGTTGCTTCCAAACAAGATTACTTACATTCTATTCATTTTCATTTATTTTCATTCCTTTATTTTAAAACATCCAATCAAGGTTACTTAATTTCATTCTATTCCATTCTTTTCCATTTCTTTCCCTTACTTAAATACATTTCATTCCATTCATTTCCATTCCCTTAAGATCATTTCATTCCCTTATGAACTCCCAAACGGAGCCTTAGGGTGTAATATATGCACCAGACAAGCCCTAACCAGAATATATTGCACCACTCATGACAATTACTTCTCAAACAAATAATTTTTTTATAAGTAATTTTCATTAAAAGCACAACCCTAGTACATAAGATGCATATAGGATAAAACACCCTGAAGACTAGCATCTAAAATTCAAAAGTTCAAAAAAAAACCCAAATTCAAAGTGGAAATAATTAAAATAGGAGGAATGGGATCAGTTCGATTTAACAGTATGCATAGCTGGGTTATATCAGTTTGATTTAACAGTCAGGCCTTTCCTCTACTTGGAGTGTAATACATCCACCAGACAAGCCCCAACCAGAATATATTGCACCACTCATAACAAATACTTCTCAACCAAATAATTCTTTGATAAATGAAATTTACTAAAAGCACAATAAGAAACACAGCCCTAGTACATAGGATGTATATGGGATAAAACATCCTTACTAGCATCTAATATTTCAAAAGTTCAAAAAACTCAAACAAATGCTAAATGGAAAGTGAGGTAGTAGCTCAAGAACAACAACCCATGATGATTATATCACACTTTCTTCAATTGTCCATTGTAAGGATTTCTGTCCACGTAAAAATACGACAAGCTTTAACCTTTCATAATACATCCACCAGACAAGCCCCAACCAGAATATATTGCACCACTCTTAACAAATACTTCTCAACCAAATAATTCTTTGATAAATGAAATTTATTAAAAGCAAAATAAGAAACACAACCCTAGTACATAGGATGTTTATAGGATAAAACATCCTTACTAGTATCTACAATTTCAAAAGTTTAAAAAACTCGAACAAATGCTAAATGGAAATTGAGGTAGTAGCTCAAGAACAGCAACCCACAATGATTATATCACGCTTTCTTAAATTGTTAATTGCAAGGATTTCTGTCCACGTAAAAATATGACAAGCTTCAACCTTTCATAAATTTTTCCAATGTACTGCCAACCCCAACCTTGGTGCCATATGATTTTGAGTTCAAAGCCATGGCTTTTAGTAGGAATCCAAATCATTTTATCATCAACCCCCTAACAAACTTTGTAGAGCATTTCAAGACCAAAGGATTCCAGTTCCAATAATGCACCACTCTAACAAATCTTTGGTTCCAATGAAGACTATCATTTGACCAGACCATATTTTCTGCCATTGTTGCATCGTTTTTGATAATTCAATTATTACAAAAAGTGGGGAAGGGGGAATTTGAACACGAGTTCCACCAGGCTCTTGGCCCCCATTGTTGGATCATTATCCCATGCAATGTGGAAGTGTTCTTTGTATGCTAAACAAATTTGGGAAGGAAAGGGGGGGGGGGGGGAGAGAGAGTCACAGTTCATCAAGAAAAGGCAAAGCACGAAAAAAAAAAAAAAAAAAAAAAAAAAAAAAGCTTCTTCAACATGTATATTCAATTAATATTTTAACATATGGAGTATGAAAAAAATGAAAGATATAAGATGAAAAAAAATGCTGGTGCAGCGAAATTTGTCACAATTATACTTTATAATTGCAATGTGGATGATTAAAGAAAAAGCAAAACCAGCACCGATAGACACCCAAGTACAAGGGTCTCATGTACCTTAAGAGGAGGATTATCGGGGGCCAACGCCTCTGCAACAAACTGTGGTCCAAGAGCTGAACCTCCAATCCCAACAGAAAGTATTTGAGTAAAGTGACCTTCTGGAGAAGTTGGGGGTTTAATCTGCAATTTTGATTTCAAGCAAAGAGCACGTAAAAAAAAATGGCAAAGTAGACCACCACTGACAACATAATGCCGAAAGTATTTTGGTAGCATTCCAATAATTCAAATTATGGCATGCATCTAAAAACTCGTACATGTATTTAATGTCTTAAACCCTAGAAGGCAAGTAATAGAAAGGGGAACACAATTCCACACAACATCCAGCAGACACCTTCTTGATCAACCAAGCGAAATTCCATTTTTCGTTATATTAGACTTTCAAAAAGTATAGTTAACAGTGTTATACCATTCTTCTTTTCTTATTGAAAAAAATACACCAACCTCCCTTGAGATATAAAGGAGTGACAATGACAACTTGCAAAAAAGACAGTCCTCTCCTTAAGATTTGTGATAAACATAACTAATACAATGAAATACCTATTTTACCCTTGAGTAGTTTAATTAAACATTCCTAATTTTTGGTAAATTGATTAAATCAGATATCTTAAGGACAAAACAAGGACTTCATTGATAACCAAGGGAAAATCAAAAACATTATCACTTAAATAAGGACAAGTTATTCCACAAGAATTTTATTGTATTTTTTATATGCACTTATGGTGCGTTTGGATAAGCGGTTGCAAAACAGTGTTTTGAGTTAAAATGAGCATTTGTATGAGGAATTGCTGATGCAAAACGGAATTGGGTTTAAAAACACACTTTTAGGCTCCCAAGACACCTAACCAAACGGACCCTTATCGCAAAGCTTAGTAAAGGACTGTCATTTCCTTATACCTTGAGGATATTGTAATTTTCCCTTTATTTTTTTGATTTCTTAATAGAATATGATAAACAGTATAAAAACTCCAATTAGCTTCTAAACACTTGGACACAACGAATATAACAATGTTACCTTCAAATCTCAAAGTACAGCCTTTTTCAAACTTCACTTTTCAAACCCCATTTTCAAAAACTGAAAAAGAAAATTGTCCCAAAACTCGAGCATTTAGTATGAATGTGAGTTTCCAACAGAGACATCAAGTGTTCAAATACCCTCTCCCCGAACTATCGAATTATAAATAAATAAATAATCCAATTTTAAGTCAATCCAAACAATCCCCTAATGCCTAACTTCCATAAGCAACGAATTTGCAACTGATTAAACGACCATATATTGACTCAAAATTAGTCAAACTTCTCAAAAGTCAACAGTCAAAACTGACCTTACCACTGACGACGTCGTTTGCGAAGCTACACACAGCGTCGAGTGTGTTCTCAATCTGAGACCTCAAGGACGATTTGGGCGCGAGCTTAGGGCTCCGAAGCCAATAGTGTCCGACCATGCGACCTTCGTCCGGGTTCGCAATCGCGCCTTTCTCCAACTCCTCCATGGCCTTAAACGCGCCTCTGAACCGGGGCTCCATCTCGGCCACGAACTCGTCCGAGAACCCGACCCGGCTCACATCGATGAGCAACCCTAGGTCCTTGTGCTGGTACAGCCAATCCACGTACCTCCTCCACAGAGCCCTAGGATCTTTCTCCAAAGCTTCAATCTTCTCCTTCTTCTTCAAAATCTCAGGCTTCGAAGACGACGATAGCTCGGCGGAGATCTCGCGCGCCACGGACTGAGTCCGATCGGCGAGTTTGGGCGGCGAGCGAGTTGGGAACGCCAACCAGTCGCGTCGGAGCGAGTGGATTGATCTGAGGAGAGGCTTTTGGGGCTTGAGAGATGGGGAAGATGAACAAATGCCAGAGATGGAAGCCATTGGAGATCGCGAAGAAAACGGTGTCGTTTAGAGAGGGGTTTGCTGGTAGTAGTGGTAGTACTAATCCATGGCGAGGTTTTAAATTTCTGAGCCGAGAAAATTTGGGTTTGTGTCTGTGTTTGGGTTTGTGTTTGTGTATTGGGGTTTTTGTCTGTTGGTTCAGGGTGACATGGTTCACTCATTGATTGGCTGGTAGTTTCCTTGCTAATTGACCGGAATGGACTTTGGCGGGTTTCTATTTTACACCAATGCCCCCACATATTCCTCCTCAGTCACTGTCTGTAATGTTGACTAGTCGAGCTACCCCAATAGGAAATTGCCACGTCGATAACATAATTTATCTGAAGCATACTCCAATTTTCTGTTTTTAAATTGGCTTGCCAGTTGGCTCAAAATCAAAGGTATTTAGATTCACTAAAACGGACGAGAGTGTGACCTTTAAAAAAAGAACAAATCAACGTATGAATATATGATTTTAAATTTTAATGCTATTTTGGTGCTCCTTTTTTGGAACTAGCTTCATCAATATATGAACATATGATTTCGGTATTTATTTTTTGGAGCTAGCATTATCACACTTGTGGCCATATTAGTAGTTCTTAATAGGCTTGTCAACGGTCGGGTTTGTGCCCAACTTAGCCTCGACCCGAATGGGGTGGGTGAATAAAAAATTGACCCGAAGACCTAGTCGAATTTTTTGATTCGAGTCTTGTCGGTTTCAGGTTGATTCGGGTCGGTATCAAGTTTATCACCGAGATCTGACGAGATTCGGGTCGGTATTGATTCGGATGAAATTTGGCCAGATCTGACGAGATCTGACCAAAATCTAGCCAAATTCGTTGAGATCTGGCCTAGAATTCGTCAGATAACAGTGAGATCTAGTTGGAAAATCGTAATACTTCGTTGAAAATGATCAAAGATTCGATTCGAGCCGAGTGTCACGGGTTTGGAACACAAAAACCAACAACCGACTTGCATGGGGTCAAGTTAGCTTTGCCGGAACCTGCATCCAACCGATGGAGTCGTCAGATTGGGTGGTGGCGGTCAGACACAGGCGGGTTAGTCGGGTTGTGTAGGTCGCCGGGTCTTCCGGGCAGTAGTATTTCTTAATGCATAATATAGTGGACAAACGTGTACACAAGGGATTTAGTATATTTTTTGGTCCAACGATATGCTTATCATAAATTCTTTAGAATTAGCCTCACGACATTCCGGGCCATATTAGGATCTGTTTGGATACTGCTTATTACTGAAAATTGAAAACACTGTAGTAAAATAATTTTTAAATGTGTAAATAGTGCTATGGGATCCAATTTTAAAATTGATTTTGCCAAATTCCGTACTTACAGGTCCCATAAATAGTGCACGGGGCCCACTGGGTAAAACACCAAACGCAAACGATGTTCTAGTGCAATCCAAACACTCGCTTAGTAGTTCTCAGTGTAATGAGTTTTTTTTTTTTTTAGGGTTTAGTGTCATTTTTAGTGTCATACTAATATTATTCATTATCACTATCAATTTATTTGAATGAAATTCCATATTTTCATCGATTTATTGGTCTTTTATAATAAAATTTGTAATGGTTTTAGCTTTTCTTAAATGAATTATAACTTTCTCCTAGTTCTTCAATAATTCTAGTCTAGAATTCGCCTCCTAATCTTATAGTCCATATTATTTCTTCTTATATACATATATTTTTTGATACATTGATAATTTGATAGTTGAGGGAACAAAGAGTTGAACCATTTATATCTTCATAAAAAATATTAAGAGTTGTTAGTTGAGTTACAAAGTTTTTAACAATGTACATAGTGTTTTAAATCAATAAGAATTTTGCTATGGCTTTTAGCTCAAAACTGCTAACAATCAACAATTTTAACTAGATGATATAATCCCATATTAAATTTACTTAACAAACTCATTTTTAACTCTTTTGTCGTGCGTGCTTCATAACTTCGCTTCTTCTTCTTTTTCCTTTTTTTTTTTTTGAGAAACACACACACATATATAAAGGAAGGAGATGAGATAAATGAATACATTCACACGCCAACAAAAAAACTGCATGCGACAGTTAGTGTCGTGAAGTAAGTGATAAACCCCTTCTCAATATCACATATTACTGATGTGGGACGACTTAACAACACTAAGTAATTTTTTTTTTGTTGAGAAACACATACACACACATATATAGGGGAAGGGGGATGAGACAAGGGAATACACTCACACACCAACATCAAAACTGCATGCGACTTCGCTTCTTATTTTGAGTAATTATATAGTACTAATTACCAATTCTAGTGTGCAACATGACAAAGGGCACGTAAAAATAAAATGACCTTTCTTTTTAACTTGAAAAGTCGATTTCTATCTAATTGTAGATTGAAGGCTACCATTAGATGGTTTCGGTTCCCATTAACACCTTGGTTTATAATAGCTGTGTGTAATGTGTTGGTATTGTCATTGAATTACACAAGAGGCCAATTTCTTGTTTCTAGATTTATGTTAGGACATGACTTAGGTACAATACTTAGATACTATTCTTTAAGTTCTCATCTAAAATTTTTGCCATATAACTTTTTTCTCATATAATGAAAAGTGTATTTTTTTTAATTTAATACTTACATGGCAAAATCTTAAAAGAGAAAACTAAATAAAAATACTTAAGATATTGTATATAAGTTTTATTCATTATGTTAATCTTAGATACAATATTGGTGAAATTATGCTAAGAATAAACTATTGAAGCATGATGCTGAAACCAATAACTCTACAAATGGGGAGAAAAAACAAAATGTGGAGGCTTTTAAGTGCCTGTTTGTTTCAGCTTTTAGAAGTTGAAATGCGCATTTTGAAACCAAATTTATTAAATGTGCGTTTGGTAAATTTTAAAAGTTGTGTTTTGTAAAAAAGTTGCGCGGTAGGTTTTTATCACAATATTTGCACAATACTTTCACAATAAATCTTAAGTAGTAGATTATTATTAGTTAATATTGGTGAGAAAAAAAAATTGTAGAAAGAGAAAAAATTAATTTTAATAGTACCTTTAAATTGAAATCAGTATCAATTTTTATCACAATATTTTTACAATACTTTAACAATAAATCTTAAGTGGTAGGTTATTATTAGCTAATATTGGTGAGAAAAAATAATTTTTTAGAAAGAGAAACAAATAATTGTAATAGTACGTTCAAATTAAAATCAGTATCAATTATTACAATATTTTCACAATAAATCTTAAGTGGTAAGTTATTATTAGCTAATATTAGTGAGAAAAAAATAATTTTTTTAGAAAAAGGAAAATTGATTTAAGTACGATGAAGTAGTTTATTTGAGTATGAAACAGACTCTTTTATATTTACATTGTCCTTTTTGGTAATTTACCATTCAAACCACCACTTTTATAAGTGTCAGCTAAACACTCAGTTTTTTCAAAAAGCATTTTTTAACCGTTTTTAAAAAAAACACTTTTTCATACTGCACTTTTTAAAAACCCCACTTTTTCAAAAATGCTAGTTTTAAAAAGCTGAACCAAATTCACCCTAAAATTGATACTGCAGGAGGCCTTCCTACCAGAATCTCATTGGGGCAAATGAGCAAAGTGTGGTAAAAGAAGTGAAATGTATGTAGACTATCAAAGTTTTTTAATTTGTGGAAGGAAAGTATGATTTGCTTTTATATATAGAGGCACGGAATTAGAGATTTTGATATGGCAAGTATTTTATATCCATCCACACATCACTTGCCAAAAGAAAGGGACAGACCCATGAAAATAAATTTTCACATTCAACAATTGAGCTCTTTACACGTGATGCAAATTGTGGGGTTATGGTCCAATAACAAGAATGAGCAATGTAATGATGCAAAGGATTAAGAAATATCAATGAAACGTGTTTGCTAATTATCTTTTGCGTATATTTGTTATGTTAGAAAATTATTTTCCAGTAAAAATTCGAGATTTAATAGTTATTTAAACTTAAAGCATTTGAACAAAACCATAGTGCTTTTTGATAGTATAGCTCACCTACATGGTGTTGCTGAATGATTGAATGGCTGATCATGTGCTTGAATGTAAGTTGCACGTGCTCATGCTTGGTTAGCCATATCCAATTCTTGATCAATTAAGCTAGGTGTTTGGCATACAAAAATATTTGGATGCTCAACCTGTTAGTCTAAGAAGTCTGTTAAGATCATCCACAGCAGTGGAGCTAAAAATTTAGCAATTTAGCTCCACCAAAAGTTACTTTATCTATTTTACCTACACACATGCTGCAGCAGTGGATCTATTTTAGCTTTCAACACAATAAAATAATATAAACATTACAATAAAATAATATATATACCACAATAAAATAATACATCTCACTACAATAAAAATACCACAATAAAAAGGTAATGTGAACACAAAATAAAAAATTAATTTTTTTTTTAGCTCTCATGAACAGTGCACATCTATCTATGTGCATTATGTATAATTTAAAAAAATATAGATTTAGCTCCACTGCTGCATACTTCTTTTTGGTGTTTTGGTGGAGCTAAAATAGCTATATAGCTATTTAGCTCCACTGCTGCAAGTGCTCTTAAGCACAGCTTAAAACCAAAAAGGATCTACATTCATATTTTGACACTTTAGGTATAAGAGAATGGCATTCATTTCTCAGCTGCCCTTCTTGCAACTATTACCGATGATACCAACTTTTCCACTGTTTGTGAGAATAGTAACACCCGTAAAACCCATTACTTTTGATCTTATCATAACCTCCCTTAATGTGTATTTAGATGAGTTTATTTTATTTATAGAGTAAAAGTATACTTTTACACTTTTACTTTGAAAAATATGATACTTTTAAAAAGTTACACATTTTCTTTTGAAATCAAAATAAATTAATCTAAATAAGTTGTCACTCCTTTGTTACCATTATTTCGATAATAGATGTGGCCCAAATTTGATTGTCAATTAGTCATGACTGTCCACAACAAGCATATTATTTAAATAGTTGAAACTAATGGTGACTGTTGCATCTAAAGGTCTGCATGTTTAATTTACAGATACAACAACCACCTCATGATTTCATCATTGTGTGCCTCTCCAAGATATCAAAAGTTCTTGACTTTTAGATAGGCACAAGAGACTCCTAACTTGTTTTCTGCCTCTCGCGCCCTTTCTTGTCCGAGGCTTTTAATTGCTTTCAGAAGACATTGAAGTTATTCAAGAGAGGGTGAGAAAACTAAAAGTGTGCTTTGGTTGTAGTTTTTTATTGTTTATTTTATTCGCTAAAAGTTAGTTAAAAATTTTAACATTATTGGTGTTATTACTTATTGATTTCCTCCTCCATCTTTACCTACATAGTTCACAAAATGCGAATAAACAACACATTGAAACACAAATATGAGAAATCACTAGACACATGAGAGAGAGGGAGCAGTGAATTGACTATTGAGTGAGAGGGAGCAATAAGTGGTTTGGGGTTTGAGAATTGAGAGTAGGAGGAGGGCATGAGACTCTGAGAGTGAGTACGTCTAAAATAGAATAAGTTAAAATTAGATACTTATATGAAGTGTTTAAAGATTTAGGGTCGGTAAAGTTTGAACTGACAATTATATCACTTATAAGTTTTTGCAATTACTCATTTTTTTTTAACTTTAAAATATAGGTTTAATATAAAAGACATTCGATAAATCTAAAATAAAACAAATATTTATAAGTTAAAAAAGTTGTTTTAAATGGGTTGTTTTGTGTTAACACATAAACTGGCGTATCAAATGTGTGAATTGTCATGTTTGTGTCGTATTCGCGAGTCATGTCAAACGTTAACACCACTAGTTAAAATATAGTTATACTTGAAAAAAAATGAGGCTTTAAAAAACTATATAACAATAAAGTTAAAAAGCTGAAAGGATTAGCATGAAGTTAGGGTCTGTTTGGGATCTGATTATTTTGCTAAATTGAAAACTTTTCGCTGAAAATACTGTAAAAAAAGGTAAAAGTTAACTGAAATAGTATCATATGATTTGTAAAGAGTAAAAAAAAAAAAATGCAATAGAGCTCATAAATAATAGTAAAAATAAATTATATAGTAAAATAAGCTAACTTTTTAAGCTGAAGCAAATATCACACTTAAAAGCACCAAATTTCCACCAAGTAGCTTAAGAATTGAAGCAAAAAGTATATAATGATTGAAGTTGTTTTCTATAGTATTTTATGTAGTGGTTGCCTGGCTTGTAACAACACCTACAGGGACTAATAGTTTTACATTTTATTAATTGAATTCTCACCGTCTCCTTTAAACTACTACAAGAATAATAAAATAATAAAACGGTCACGCGTAGAGGTATTTGTTGGTGTCAACTCTCAAGCGCGAATCCCACATCGCGTAAAAAAGAGTAAGGGGGAGGCGAGGCAAGGAAATAAAAGGAGAAGGAAGGAGCTAACCAAAGCATACCTTTCTCGGCCTTTTGGCTAAGATCAAGTGTAGTATCTGTTCTTATCAGTTTAATATCTGATATGTGGCCCATCGGGTCACACGATATTAAATTTATTTCTTGAGGGGGAGAGCCCACCACAATAGCTTGCTATTGGGGCTCTTAAGCGTCGTCCATGCGTTGCACTATTGCACGGGCCTGGCGCATCCCACCCAATTATAGTCTAAAAGTTTACTCTAAAATCTGGAACTGTGAATGAATCGGACTAAACAGGCACAAGCCACGGGTGTTTAGTCTTGGGTTTATTCATAGGAGGCCGAAAGCAAGTGCGTTGAAAGAACAGGGCTGGGTTATATTTTATCTCTCAGTTTTTCATTACTATCTTTATACACTAATTTTTCCTTTATAGGCCCAAGACTGAAAACTGTGGTGAGACAGGAGACCAATCAGGTCATAAAAAAAGGCCCAATACTGGATTGGATCGGATCATGATCAGCTCTACTCATTGTATCGAAGTAAATAGGGCCCTATAAATCAAAAGAAACCTATAAAAGCACCTAAAATAAATAAATTTGGTGAAAAATGCTAAAGTTATAAACTATTTTACAATTATTATTATTTCTATATACTATAAAATTGAAGTTTTTGACTTTTTAAGTTTTATTAACTTTTCTTGGAGCTTCCCCACAATTTTCCATGTAATTCTCATTTTTTATTTTATTTTGTTTAAGGAAAATTTAATTGTTTAACTTCAACCCCATATTTTTCTAAAAAAAAAAAAATTCAACCCGATAGTTTTAGGAAAACCCCAATATATTTGACAGACCTCATTTTCTTCTCTCTTTTCTACCCATGACATAGCCACACTATCAGCCATTACTGTCAATGTCAGCCACCATAGCCTAGCCATTGCGTGTTTAAAAGCTAGTTTTTATTTATTATTATTATTATTATTATTATTATTATTATTTGCGTAAAATAGTCCCACATTCTGCAAAAGAGAGTAAGGGGAGTGTAGAAAGGAAATAAAAGGGAGTAACACTAAGTGTTTGTTTGGCTGGTATAGTTTTTTAAAACCTCAATTTTTTATTATTTTTTTTCAATATTTCAAAGTATAAGTATACTGTACCACATTTATAATAGAAAAAACTAAATAAATTATTTCCAAATAGACACTAAAATGACAAAAACTTACCCAATTTTTGCTACGATTTTTCATGTGATGAGTTATGAGTGGTGGAGATATAGACCCACAACTTTTTCTCTTTCACTCACAAATTGTCATTGAGTTGTACAAAAATTGTGTTCTAATTAGTTTAATATATCACCACACACTCTTGGCATGTGGGACGTCCCCACAATATTAAAAATGCCCATCACAATTTAATATGAATATTGTTTAATTTTTAGGCCAAAAGAAAAACAAATTATGTTGCTAAAAATAAATTATTAGTAAGTTAATTATTTTTTTATGCATTGCAAGATTCTAAAAGTCCCATCTTTTTTTTCTTGAAAAATTAGAATGTTTCGATTTTTTAAGTATTTGACTATTTTCTCAGGTGTATGCAGTTCCCTATCCTACATGTACTAGGTTATTGTAGGGAGAAAGCTCATATAAAAGTCAGTCTCTTATATTGTCCATAATGAGAGAAATTAAGCTTATAAACTACACAACAAATTATTCAATCAACAATATTAATTGTATGCAGGGGTTGAAAAGAAACCTATAAACAAATATCTTCTTATTCTTTAAGTGGTTTTTAATCATATTTCTTCCTTTGTGTTTATACACAAATGGCTCTATGTGATTCGTATGACCTTACGCCATGCATAAACTAATAATATGACTGTATATCTCTCATAGAATTATTATATATTTAGTTTTTTTTGGGTGGATTGAACTTTTTTTTTGTTGAGAAAGAAGACTTTGAATTTCATTAAGACAAATTAGTGTTGTGGAGGAACATCCTCCACGCTGTAAAACTCGTAACATGTCTTGCATGTTTTGCTAGGTAATGAGCAACAAAATTACAAGTCTACGAGTGTGGAAAAAAGAAATGCAATTGACATCAATAGTAGCTTTGGCCGAAGCAAGAATTTGACCAAATGGAGATAGAGAATCTTCACTGCTCTTGAGAGTTTTTATTACCAATTTGGAGTCGCCTTCCAGGATGAAATTGGAAAAGTTGAGTTCTTGAGCAAAGGAAATGGCCCTTAAAGCTACCAAGGCTTCAACTAGATCAGAAGAAAATGGAAACTAAATCTGTTCTAAGAGGGAGGCAAGTACCTGTCCATGATTGTTGCGGATAATGACACCCAAACCAGCCTTGTTTATATCTTTGAATGTTGCCCATCAAAGTTAACCGTAAGAGAACTTTCAGGTGGAGGGATTCATGAAACCCGACTTGATCTAGACATCGAAACCTAGGATTGCTGAGCATGATGGAAGTCAGATAGGGCTTGCTGAGAGTTTGGGATTACCTGTATAATGGGATAATCTTTGTTGTTAACTTTGATTTGATTCTTACGAAGCCAAACTGTCCACAATATGACTGCCATCAAATTATCCAGGTTTTTCCTTTCTTCGTTGGCATGTTGAAGTAAGTCCTTAATGTCACGGAATGACTGAGTTTGGGGGAAAGAAAAATCTGGCATAGATTCCCAGATTGCTGAAAGTTTCAATCATTCCCAGATTGCATATAGAATAGTTTCAACAGCTTGCTTGTAGTGATCGCAAGTTTCATCTTGGAGAATTTGTCTCTTTTTCAGGTTCTTCTTCACTGGGACAACGTCTCTACACGAACTCCATGTGAAATTCTTAACTTAATTTGGGACCCAAAGACCCCAAATTTGTTTCCATATCCCACTGTCTTGCCGTGAGTATCCAGAAGCCAGATTGGTCAAATTTTCTTTTGCTAGAAAATTGTAACCAGACCTGACTGTATACTCACCCTGTTAGAAATACTGAATTCAATAGTATTGTATTTCTCACTGAAAGAATATACATGAGTGCCTTTATATAGGAGGCATATGAGTGCAGTACAAGTAAATATGGGTGTAGTACAAGTAAGAGTGCTTTACAAGTAAACTAGTTGGACCCAAAGCCCACAACATTATACATGTTAATAGCCCCCCTCAAACTCAAGGTGGATGTGAGACCAACTTGAGGTTGTCAACCAAAGTATGAAGGCGTCCTGTAGGATGTGACTTGGTGAAGATATCTGCAAGTTGATCTGTAGAGCAGACAGATATTGGCTCACCTGGTGAACAGCATAAGAAATGTCTGGATGAGTAACAGTGAGATAAACTAGGCTACCAACTAAACGTCTGTAAAGAGAGGGATTAGACAATGGTTTCCCCCTGAAGGAGTCAGATTCGTATTAAGCACAACTGGAGTGTCAACAGTCTTGCTATCAGTGAGTCCAGCTCTAGACAAGAGTTCAGAGGCATACTTGGCTTGAGTAATGTAAAGTCCATCTGTAGAATGAGTGATTTCAAGACCCAAGAAGTAGCTGAGATGTCCAAGATCTTTCATCTCAAACTGCTGACTGAGAAAATCCTTAAGTTCTTGAATGCCACTGAGGTCATCACCAGTTATGATCATATCATCCACATACAGGAGAAGTAAAATAGTGCCTTTGTCAGTGCGACGAAGAAATAAGGCAGAATCATAATGACTGGCCATGTAACCCAAGCGAGAGATGGTAGAGCTGAATTTGGCAAACCAAGCTCGTGGAGCTTGTTTAAGGCCATAAAGTGCATGTCGAAGGTGACAAACCTTGTTTGATTGAACAGAGAGACCAAGAGGAGGTTGCATATAAACTTTTTCACTTAAATTTCCATTAAGGAATGCATTTTTGACATCCATCTGGAAAAGATCCCATTTACTGGCAGCAGCAACAGCTAAGAGGGCACGAATAGATGAGATACGAGCAACCGGAGCAAATGTCTCTTCATAATCAATCCCATACTCCTGTGTAAAATATTTTACAAGACGAGCTTTGTAGCGCTCAATGGACCCATCAGAGCGAGTCTTAATCTTACAGATCCACTTACAACCAACCATAGATTTCCCAGGGGGAAGAGTGACTAAGTCCCAAGTATGGTTTTTAGATAATGCATAAAGTTCCTCTTTCATTGCAATCTGCCATAAAGGGTTAGTGGAAGCCTCATGATAGGTGTGAGGCTCGTGCAGTGTAGCAAGGGCAGTGTAACAAGGGCAGTGTAACAATGATAGTCAAGTAAATGTGCAGGAATGGACCTTACCCGAGTTGAGTGACGATGTGGAATGTCTTGTGCATGATTTTCAAGCGGAGCAGGAGCAAGGGACCCAAGATCAGGGTTAGGTAGCTCGTCTTCGACCTGTTCATCTTCCACCTGTTCATTAAAGGGGGAACTAGGAAAAGGATCAAGGATATCTGGTGGTTGGACAAAGAAGTCAATAGGAGAATTAGGAGCAGCTATAAGAGGATCAGGATCAGTTATAGGAGGGTCAGGAGCAGCTACAGAAGGAATATGTGTCTCATCTGGAAATAGATCTAAGACAGAAGAGGAAGATAGAGAAGCACGAAAGTGAGAGAGCTCGACAAAGAGGCGATGTTCCCAAAAGACAACATTGCGAGAGATACGAAGACGATGAGAAATAGGATCATAACACCGATACCCCTTTTGAGTTTCGCCATAGCCAAGAAAACAACAAAGTCTTGACCTAGGCTCAAGTTTGTTATGCTCATGTGGCTGAAGAAGAAAGAAACAAGCAGAGCCGAATGAGTGAAGGTGGTGATAGTCTGGAGGTAACCCAAAAAAACGCTCATATGGAGTTTGATTTTGGATGACAGGACTGAGAATGCGATTAATAGCATGAACAACATAAAGAGCAGCTTCGCCCCAAAAAGGAGCAGGAACTTTGGCAGAAATAAGAAGAGCACGAATAGTGTCAAGAATATGACGAAGTTTTCGTTCGGCTCTATCATTTTGCTGAGAGGTACCTGGACAAGTTAGTTGATGAACAGTTCCATAGGAATGCAAAACAGCTTGGAAAGCATATTGAGTGTACTCAAGAGTATTATCAGATCGAAATTTTTTGATACATCTGGAAAATTGAGTTTCAACCATTTTTGCAAAATTAGAATATACTTGCAATAATTCAAAACGATGTTTCATATTAAAAATCCAACTATAGCGAGAGTAATCATCAACAAAGACAACAAAATATAGAGATCCGCTAATACTAGAGACAGAGGAAGGTCCCCAAACATCAGAATGAATAAGGTCAAAGATATCAGTGGATATTGATTCACTAGTATTGAAAGGTAAAGCTGGTTGTTTTCCTAACTGACATGAAACACAATCAAAATTTTCTGTAGACACTGAACCTAACAAACCTCTAGAAGCCAATTGTTGTACACGAGAAGAAGATGTGTGACCAAGACGAGCATGCCAAAGTGCAAGGGAAGGAATAGAAGAAACTGCAGCAGCTGCGGCAATAGAAACAGGAGTAATAAGTGGAAGACGAAGGTTGTCCACGGGAAACATACGCCCAACTCTGGGACCGGTCCCTAGCTCCTGTCCCGTCCTTGGATCCTGCACAATACACCCAGAATAATCAAATATAATTCGATAACCTAACTCAGCTAATTGTCCCACAGAAAACAAATTGTAAGAAAGGCCAAAAACATTAAAGACCCCAGAAACTGAGAGGTTGGAGGTTGAAACAGAACCTATATTATGACCATACATTATGGAACCATTTGCTGTGCGAATAGTAAGAGGGTGTGGTGTAGGTTTAAGTTCAGAAAATAAGGACGAGTGAGGTGTCATATGATTGCAACAAGCAAAATCCATAAGCCGAATCCATAAGCCAAGAGGAAGGAGACATACCGGATAGAGCTAAGAGAGAAGAGGAATAAGATGCATTACCAATTATACAAATGACATTGGCGATGATGTTTTTAAGGTCATATGTGGACATGGTGAAAGTGCGACTTGAAGACTTAGACTGTGCAGAGACGGGAGCCATTGGTTGGACACTCTCAATGTTAGCAATAGTGGCAGCAGAAATTGAAACAACAGATTTATTGCGCTGATAGCAAGTCTCAATATTATGGCCAAAACGTTTGCAAAAATTGCAAAAATGTTTGCTGGATTGTCGGCGACGATTGTTGCAAAAAGAAGAAGACATGTCCTTATTCTTCATTTAGAAGCAAAATATGCAAAAATGGATTGCAAAAATGAAATCTACGCGAAAAATTGGGTAAGGAGCACATGGATTGCAAAAAGTCAACTATGGAGAAAAGTCAACGGTCAAAGTCAACGCGGGTCAACGATGACGTGGTGGGCGACGTCAACAGTGCGGATGGACGATGATGTCAGCGATGACGTGGCAGTGATGACGTCACCTAGGGCTGATGTCAGTAGGTGCAGAGTAGCGCGTTGTAGTGCGTAAAGAAGGATGTCGGCGTGTGGCAGCGCGTGGGCATGTGATCTTCAGTGCAGGATCTTTGAGCGGCGCGTGCGGGCTCCGATGGCTTCACAGCTTCCACTAAGGTGTAGATCGGTGTAAGACGATCTCAGTGGTACCTGAAGAAAACTAATCGGAGCAAGAGTCGCGGCGGTGCAGAAAGAGGCAGTGGTCTTTGCAATGTGAAACGCCTCAACGATGGTTGTTACAGGTCCGAAACCCAAGGACGATGTCTGGAAGACGTCAAAGGTTCAACGGTGAAAGGCTGCAACAGTTGTTGTGACGACGGAAGTGATGTTGAGAATGGAGTAACACCAATAAAAGACAAGACTACTAAAAAAAAAAGGTCAGAGCAGTGGCTCTGATACCATGTTAGAAATACTGAATTCAATAGTATTGTATTTCTCATTGAAAGAATATACATGAGTGTCTTTATATAGGAGGCATATGAGTGCAGTACAAGTAAATATGTGTGTAGTATAAGTAAGAGTGCTTTACAAGTAAACTAATTGGGCCTAAAGCCCACAACATTATACATGTTAACACACCCGATGCTGTGAAAGGCCAAACCAACTTATATTCAACCAAGGTAGCGCACAAGAGAATGCTCTCTATCAAACTTACCTATTGAGGGTTGAATAAACCATGTAAAAGATTGTCATCCCGGCTCTTTGAAACCGGGTCAATTAGTTCAAATACCTTTATATCTTCAAAACTTGCAACAATTGGTGATAAGATTCGTGGATGGCCAAAAAGTGGTAACCAAACATCAAGCCATGTACTGATGGAGTCCCCACAACCCACTCTCCATTTAGCTCCTTTCAAAAGAACATCTTGGCCTTTTAAAATACTACGCCAAGCATAAGAAGCCAAAGTAGAATCAGTAGCTTCCATAATTGAGCAATTAGGGAAGAATTTGGATTTCAACACCCAGTAAAAGTGGGAAATCTTATGGTGCAAAAGTCTCCATGCTTCTTTTGAGAGTAGTGCATCATTGAAAAGTGCCAAATCCTTGAAGCCCATACCACCATCAGATTTTGGATGACATAAAGTATCCCATTTAACCTAATGAATCTTTCTCCTATCTCCCTTTTGCCTCCACCCAAACTTCCTTATGAGACTTTCGATTTTTGAACATAATCCCAAAGGAATAAGCAGTTTGAAATTGAGAATTGAGAGTAGGAGAGCATGAGACTGTGAGAGTATGTCTAAAATAAAATGAAATTAGATACTTATATTAGTTATATGAGGGGTTTAGATATTTAGGGTTTGTAAATTTTCAATTTACAACTATATTACTTATAAGTTTTTGTAATTACTCATTTTTCTTTTTAACTTTAAAATATAGGTTTAATATAAAAGGTATTCGTTCCTTAAGAAAAAAAGTATAAAATGTATTTGATAAATATAAAATAAAATGAATATTTATATGAGTTAAAAAAGTTGTTTTAAATGTGTCGTTTCGCGTTAACAAATATAAATTAGTTTATCAAAAGTGTGAATTGCAGGTCATATAATACTACGCCAAGCATAAGAAGCCAAAGTAGAATCAGTAGCTTCCATAATTGAGCAATTAGGGAAGAATTTGGATTTCAACACCCGGTAAAAGAGGGAAATCTTATGGTGCAAAAGTCTCCATGCTTCTTTTGAGAGTAGTGCATCATTGAAAAGTGCCAAATCCTTGAAGCCCATACCACCATCAGATTTTGGATGACATAAAGTATCCCATTTAACCTAATGAATCTTTCTCCTATCTCCCTTTTGCCTCCACCCAAACTTCCTTATGAGACTTTCGATTTTTGAACATAATCCCAAAGGAATAAGCAGTTTGAAATTGAGAATTGAGAGTAGGAGAGCATGAGACTGTGAGAGTATGTCTAAAATAAAATGAAATTAGATACTTATATTAGTTATATGAGGGGTTTAGATATTTAGGGTTTGTAAAGTTTCAATTTACAACTATATTACTTATAAGTTTTTGTAATTACTCATTTTTCTTTTTAACTTTAAAATATAGGTTTAATATAAAAGGTATTCGTTCCTTAAGAAAAAAAGTATAAAATGTATTTGATAAATATAAAATAAAATGAATATTTATATGAGTTAAAAAAGTTGTTTTAAATGGGTCGTTTTGCGTTAACAAATATAAATTAGTTTATCAAAAGTGTGAATTGCAGGTCATATTTGCTTGTCAAATAAGTTGATTCACTTATTTCCCTAACCCGTAAAAACATGTGTCGTGGTCGTGTCGTATTTGTAAGTCATGTTAAATATTGTCACCTCTAGTTAAAATATAGTTGTACTTGAAAAGGATAAAGTTTTAAAAAACTATACAACAATTAAGTTAAAAAGCTGAGAGGATTAGCATGAACCTAAAAGCACAAAATTTCCGCCAAGTTGCTCAAGAATTGAAGCAAAAAGTATTATGATTGCATTTGTTTTCTATAGTATTTTATGTAGTGATTGCCTGGCTTGTAACAACACATACAATTTGTAGAGTGGTTTTCGGGTTGTTTCTATTTACCAATTCAGGGACTAACAGTTTCACATTTTATTAATTGAATTCTCACCATGTTCTTTAAACTACAACAAGCATAATAATAAAAAAACAAAAAGTCACGCACAGAGATCGTTGTACCGCCCACAAATAAGCGCTCCTGCCATTGTACGTGTTGGTCTCAAGCGCGAATCCCACATCGCGTAAAAAAGAGTAAGGGGGAGGCGAGGTAAGGCAATAAAAGGAGAAGGAAGGAGCTAAACAAATCATACCTTTCTCGGCCTTTTGGCTAAGATCAAGTGTAGTATCTGTTCTTATCAGTTTAATATCTGATATGTGGCCCATCGGGTCACACGATATTAAATTTATTTCTTGAGGGGGAGAGCCCACCACAATAGCTTGCTATTGGGGCTCTTAAGCGTCGTCCATGCGTTGCACTATTGCACGGGCCTGGCGCACCCCACCCAATTATAGTCTAAAAGTTTACTCTAAAATCTGGAACTGTGAATGAATCGGACTAAACAGGCACAAGCCAACGGGTTTATTCATAGGAGGCCGAAAGCAAGTGCGTTGAAAGAACAGGGTTGGGTTATATTTTATCTCACAGTTTTTCATTACTATCTTTATACACTAATTTTTCCTTTATAGGCCCAAGACTGAAAACTGTGGTGAGACCGGAGACCAATCAGGTCATAAAAAACAGGTCCAATACTGGGTTGGATCGGATCATGATCAGCTCTACTCATTGTATCGAAGTAAATAGGGCCCTATAAATCAAAAGCAACCTATAAAAGCGCTTAAAATAAATGAACTTATGAAAAATGCTAAAACTATAAATTATTTTACAATAATAATAATAATTATTTTGTGTAAAATAGTTCCACATCTTGCAAAAGAGAGGAAGGGAAGTGTAATAGGAAATAAAAAAGGAGTAATACTAATAGTCTTTTTGGCCGGAGTTTATACACTCCGCTTTTATGTATAGTTTTTAAAAGCTTTACTTATTTTTTTTCTCTCACTATTTTTAAGTATAAATATACTTTACCACATTTTTATATAAGTTGTTTCCAAATGGATAATAGGACCACAAAAACTTACCCAATTTTTGCTAAGACTTGCCCGAGGTGAGTTATGAGTAGTGGAGATGTGAACCCACCATTTTTTTTCTTTCACTCACAAATTGCCATTGAGTTGTACCAAATTTTCTTTTTTTGATAGGAAGTTGTACCAAAATTCTGTTCTAATTAGTTTAATATACTACTATGCATCTTTGGTGTGATAGTTACTACACAAGTACAAAGTTTGCTTGGAGTGTGTGGGGGCAATAATTGAGGTTTAAGTTTCTAGGAAGAAATTTCACAAACATATATATTTAGATTATACTAAAATAAAATTTATATTTTGTATAAAAAATAATAATTTAATATCTGGTATGTGGGTTGATGGTCCACATGATATTAAAAATGGCCATCACAATTTAATATGCATATTGTTTATTTTTTTAGGCCAAAAGAAAAAAAAAATTATTATGTTGCTAAAAACAAGTTATTAGTAAGTTCCCTAAAAAAAAAGTAAGTTAATTATTTTTTTTAATGCAAAAATATAAGTCAATAAACTGTAGTTATAATCTTCTCAAAAAAAAAAAAAAAACTGTAGTTATAAAGGTTTCAAGAGCCATGTATTTGCTCTAGCATTAGTTATATTAAAAACATCTAAGTGGTAGTTATTTAATATTGTTTTTCCTTAGCTTTTGCTTTCTCTTAATAAAAAAGATAAAAATTTACACTCTTTTGAGTTTAGGATTGCTTCTAAATTTATTTCTGAACTTTCAAAAATTGTAAACATCGAGTATTGGGCATCTTTAAAACTTACATAACAAAAAAGTCAAGAAAGGGAATGAAAAAACATATGCATATATCCAGTCGTTACGTTGACAACAAACTAATGAGATGAAGACCTAATCACATTGTTAAAGTACTAGTCGTGCCTATTTGGGTTACACATCAAGTATTTAACTGCACACTCCACTGTTGTCATGTAGTATGGTGGTGTGAATGTGTGTTTCAAACACCTTTATTCTTATTTATTTTTTAGTCATTGAAAATTTATGAGAAAAATAACTGTTGGACAATAATTGATAATATAGCCGTTGGGCTTTTAAGGGTTATTAATAACCAATAATTATAGATTATTATCTTCATAAGTAGCCTATATAATACTTGTGGGGAGTAGAAAGACCCTGATCAGGATGTGGGCCTTTGGGCCATGCTAAGGAAGACCGACCTGCTCTTGGGTTTAGAACTTGTTATTACTACGGGTCGGCCCATATGCCGAGGATCCGAGAATCCAGCCGAGGGTGAATTTCCCTTTGGACGGATACCGGAGAACCCGGGACTTCATGGTAAAGGTTAGGGAATGACACGGTCAAAACCAATGGTTAAAGGGGGTGAACCCTTGAATGTCCTAGAAGCACCGATGTTAGAGAAATACCAAAGATAAAGGCTGCCACCTCCACATTAAAGACCCTGCACCTACCACCCTGGCCGCATTAATGGGGAAGTGACACCTGAACAGTGGAAGGGAAACTTCTGGTTACTATTCAAAGGCACTGAGAAAAGAAATATCTAGGCTAAGGGGGAGTTGGGGCAACACGTGTACAAAGTATCAAAAATAGGAGTATTTAAGGAGCAACTTAGAACAGGAATGGGGGCTCCCTTTTTTGTAATCTAAAAGAAAAAGAAAAAAGAGAAAGAGATAATATAAGAACAGCTCTTGGCTTACGTCCGAGCAGGTTGATTTACAATATTCCTTGTTGTTTTCAAGTGTTTGCAATCTTTGGCTTGTCATTTAATCCTCAGACACTTCTAACCTGGGTTTCAAGCCCACACTCTACAAATTCATATTGTTTAAGGCTCATTGGGCCTGAGCCCGTAACTGTTCTTGGGGCCAGGTGCAATTGTGCACTTACAATTGGCGCCGTCTGTGGGAAATCTAGTCTAGAAGAGGTAGGGATATTATGGCAGGCTTAGGCTCTCACCATGCAGAGTCACAGGGATCACAACCGGAGGACCATTTTGAGCGTCTTGAACATCGAAGGGATCGTGAGGGAAGTGTCCATACAGAGTACCCAGGCGCCAGCCATACTCATGGTGGGGGTAGCGCCCCCCAAGAGGACGGTTCTAAAACCATGCAGAAGGAGATCAACCGTTTAAAGAGAAAGCTACGCCGCGCCAGACGTAGGCCTTCATCATCCTCACCTAGTGCTTCCTCGGAAGAGGATAGGCGAGCTGGCTACAGTTCGAGATCGTGCTCACCTGCCAGCTCAGTGTCCTCCGGTGAAGAGGACGACCGGCCAGCTCGCAGACGCAAGAATCTTCCTTCTAGGGGCTTAGGCAACGACGCTATGAGTAGGGCGTTACACCAACTCTCCAAATCTCCGTTTTCACGGAGGATTGAGAGGGGGAGGCTCCCCAGGAGGTTCACCCAGCCCACCTTTACCATCTACAATGGCCGGACTGATCCGGTGGAGCACGTGAGTCACGTCAACCAGAGGATGGCAGTGCACTCTCACAACGAGACTCTGATGTGTAAAGTTTTCCCCTCCAGCTTGGGACCTGTGGCTATGAGATGGTTTAACGGTCTCAAATCGGGGTCTGTAGGCTCATTCGGGGAGCTAACTAGGGCATTTGCTTCGCGGTTCATTACGTGTAGCAGAGTCCCTCGGCCATTGGACTTGCTGCTATCCATGGCCATGAAGGAAGGGGAGACGCTGAAAGCATACTCCGACCGATACTGAGAAATGTTTAATGAAATAGATGGTGATTTTGATGAGGTAGCGCTTAATACCTTTTAGGTAGGTCTTCCTACTGACCACGACCTAAGAAAGTCTTTGACGAAAAAGCCCGTCCGCAGCGTACGCCGCCTTATGGATCGTATTGATGAGTACAAAAGGGTAGAGGAAGACCAGCAGCAGGGGAAGGGAAAGGAGAAGGTTATCCCGCAGGAGAGAAGGGATTTCAGGTTGGACAGATATCACAACAACAAGCCGAGGAGGGATTACTTCGGGCAATCCGGCTCGGCAAAGACTCGAGCCGTAAATGCGTGTTCCGAGAACCAGTGCATCAGTTACTAGAGAAAGTTCGTAAAGAGCCCTTCTTCAGATGGCCCAGCAAGATGGCAGGGGACCCTGCGAAAAGAAATCAAAACCTCTTTTGTCAGTACCATCAGGATGTGGGCCACACTACTGAGAACTGTCGGACCCTGTGGAACCATCTGGAGCAGCTCGTCGGTGAGGGAAAGTTGAAGCAGCACTTGTGTCAGCCCACTGGGCAGGTCAGTCAAGTTGGCTCAAACAACCAGAGGAATAATTCATCTCGGCCAGCATTGGGAACAATTAATGTTATCTTCGCTGCACTTGGTAGGACCGGCTCAGGTCCCACTAGGGTGATGGCGGTTTTCCATCCTCAGGCCGAGGATGTGGGTAGTAGGCCGAAGAGGTTGAAGGGCACTTAGCCCGTCTTAGGTTTCTCCGAGGAGGATAAGGTAGGGACTATCTAGCCCCATGACGATACTTTTGTGGTCACCCTAAGGATAGGGAACTATGATGTGAGAATGGTGATGATAGATCAGGGCAGCGGTGCAGATATCATGTACCCTGATCTATTTAAGGGGCTAAGGTTGGAGTTGGAAGATCTAACTCCTTACGACTCGCCACTTATAAGCTTCGAAGGGAGAGCCGTTGTGCCGAAGGGACATATCCGTTTACCCGTTCAATCCGGCTCAGAAACGGTTGAGGTAGATTTCATTGTGGTTGACGCGTACTCTCCATATACAGCCATCCTCGCCAGGCCCTGGCTGCACGCGCTTGGGGCTGTCTCCTCTACCTTGCACGTTAAAGTCAAATTCCCCTCGGGGGAATGTGTTGAAGAAATCCTCGGCAGCCAATCGGTAGCCAGGCAGTGCATATCGGCTGCGGTACTACATCAGACAGAAGCCAAGACTTCGGCTTTAATCACCAAAGACTTATAGCAGTTAACGGCTCCTGATTCATCTGGAATGGTGACAGGAGATGAGACACATTGCGAGGAGTTAGAGAAGTTTCCAGTAGCCGATGACCCAGAGAGATTCTTCCAAGTCGGTGTACTTTTGCCACACCAAGAGAAGATAGAATTGTTAGAATTCTTGAAGGACAATGTTGATGTTTTTGCGTGGGATCCTTATGAAGCTCCAGGCGTGGATCCGGGCTTCATTTGTCATCACTTAAATGTCAACCCAGCTATTGTTCCGAGGAGGCAGCCACCTCGGTGATCTTCCAGAGAGCATTCTGAGGCTGTGAAGGAAGAGGTTCTTAAACTCAAAAGGGTGGGGGCTATCAAAGAAGTTTTTTACCCCGAATGGTTGGCTCATACTGTTGTTGTTAGAAAGAAAAATGGAACGTGGAGGGTATGTGTGGACTTTACTGATCTGAACAAGGCCTGTCCTAAAGATTCGTTCCTAATGCCACGTATTGATCAACTGGTGGATGCCACTGTCGGACATCCTCGGATGAGTTTTTTGGACGCCTTCCAGGGTTACCACCAGATTCCCTTGGCCTTAGAGGATCAGGAGAAGACTGCCTTCATTACACCGACGGGGAATTATTATTATAAGGTCATGCCATTCGGCTTGAAGAATGCTGGGGCTACTATCAAAGGATGATGACCAGAATGTTCGAACAGCAAATGGGGAAAACCATTGAAGTATATGTGGACGATATGGTGGTGAAAAGCAAAACAATACCCTCACACGTGAAAGATTTGGCCGACACTTTTCAGATACTGAGAAAGTACAAGTTGCGCCTCAACGCCTCAAAGTGCTCTTTCGGCGTGGGGTCTGGAAAGTTCTTGGGATACATGATTACTCATAGAGGCATAGATGTAAATTCGGTGCAGGTCAAGGCTATTCAGGACTTGCAGCCTCCTCGGAACCCAAAAGAAATTCAAAAGTTAACGGGAATGATTGCCGCCTTGAATAGGTTCATATCTCGGTCAGCTGACCGGTGTCGTCCTTTCTTCCAACTGATGAATAAGTGGAAAGGGTTTCAATGGACCGAGGACTGCAAGTTAGCTTTTCAACAGCTCAAGCAATATCTTTCTCGGCCACCCATTCTGTCTCGTCCGGAGGCACATGAGATTTTGTTTGCCTATCTGGCAGTGGCCATCCACGCGGTCAGCTTGGTCCTGATAAGAGATGATAACGGGGTGCAAAAACCGGTATATTACGTTAGTAAGTCTTTAGGTGATGCCGAGGTGCGTTATCAACCCTTAGAGAAAGCGCTCCTGGCCGTGGTTCATGCCACGCGAAAGCTTTCTCATTATTTTCAGTCCCACACAGTGGTTGTTCTGACTCAATTGCCCCTCAAGGCAGTGCTGCGTAGCGCCGACTACTCAGGAAGGATAGCAAAGTGGGGGACCATCCTGGGGGCTTTTGATGTTAAATATAAGCCTCGCACCTCGGTGAAGGGCCAGGTCCTCGCTGACTTGGTGGCGGAATTTGCCGAGCCATTGCTGGAAGAAACTCTAAAAGAGGCCCACATGGGTGAAAAATCAGTTGGTGTGATCACAGCTGCGGTATCTCCGATTTGGGAAGTGTATGTGGATGGGGCAGCCAATCAGAGAGGGTCAGGTGTTGGACTTGTCCTAACGTCCCCCGAGGGAATTATTTTCGAAAAGTCTTTGAGATTGGCATTCTCGGCCACTAATAATGAGGCCGAATACGAAGCGGTCTTGGTAGGCATGAAAATGGTGCATAGAATGGGTGGAAAGGAAGTCCATGTCTTCTCGGACTCTCAACTGGTGGTCGGCTAGGTCACGAGGACCATGGAGGCTAGAGATCCAAGGATGCAGGAATATTTGGCCCAGATCAAGCGCCAGCAAACTGAATTTTACTCCTTCGCCTTAACTCATATCTCTCGGAGCGGAAACACCCATGCAGACTCCTTAGCCACGTTGGCAATGTCCTCGGCTCAAGGTTTACCTAGGGTTATCCTCGTTGAGGATTTACTAGAACCCTCTCTTGTCATTGCCAACTCGCCTCGCATCCATCTAATAAGGCCTGGACCTAGTTGGATCGACCCGATCATATCTTTTCTTAGGAATGATGTCCTTCCTGAGGACAAATCTGAAGCAGATAAGATACGTCGAAAGGCGCCACGTTTCTGGTTGTCTGAGGACCAGAAACTGTACAAACGATCCTTTTCAGGACCGTACTTGTTGTGTGTACACCTTGACTCAACGGAAGGGCTTCTAGAAGAACTGCATGAAGGGATTTATGGCAGCCACACTGGGGGAAGATCCTTAGCCCACAGAGCTCTGACTCAGGGTTATTGGTGGCCCAATATGCAAAGAGAGGCTCAAGACTATGCCAGGAAATGTGATCAGTGTCAGAGGTTCGCCCCTAATATTCATCAACCTGGAGGAGTTCTTAACCCCCTTTCCAGTCCTTGGCCCTTCGCACAGTGGAGACTAGACATAGTTGGGCCATTTCCGAGGGCAACAGGTAACAAAAGATGGCTTCTCGTGGGAACAGACTATTTCACTAAATGGGTTGAGGCCGAGCCCTTGGAAAATATTAGAGATGTTGACTCCAAGAAGTTTTTTTGGAAAAACATCGTCACTAGATTCGGTATACCACACACACTCATCTCAGACAATGGTGTTCAGTTCGACAGTAAGGCTTTTAGGAAGTATTGTGGTGACATGGGTATCATAAATAGATATTCCACCCCAGCTTATCCTCAAGGAAATGGGCAAGCCGAGGCCGTTAACAAGGTCATTGTCAGTGGGCTGAAGAAAAGGTTGGACGATGCGAAAGGCAGATGGGTAGAAGAGCTCCCTCATGTTCTGTGGACGTATCGGACCACACCACACAGGTCCACTGGAGAAACGCCATTCTCTATGACTTATGGAGCCGAGGCGGTGATACCTCTGGAATTTGGTTTTCCCACCCTAAAGACGAGCTCTTTTAATCCAGAGAATAACGCGGGACTCCTGGAGAAAGGCCTAGATTTGCTTGAGGAACGGCGCGAGGCAGCTATGGTCCAAATGGCTTATTATCAACAGAAGCTAAAACGGGGATATGATGCCCACGTGAAGCTAAGGCCACTTGCACCTGGTGATCTCGTACTAAGAAAAGTTGTGGGCACCTCTAAGAACCCAGCTTGGGGTAAGCTAGGACCCAACTGGGAAGGCCCCTATCGCATTGTTTCAGTAGCCGGCATAGGGTCATATCGGCTAGCTGACCTAGATGAAAAAATTGTACCACGCCCTTGAAATGTAAACAATCTTAGAAGGTATTATTATTAATAAAATATGCTTTTGTTAGTGAACATTTTAAAGTTATGAGTATCTCTGACATTTGAAGCTATTGTTCTTAAGAATCAAATAGAAACTTGGTTAAGTTTAGCCCTCGGACCACAAACCTTGTGGAAATTGATGTCTTGTCATTTGTTAAACAGAACCTTAGTTATGTCGGGTCCTCGGACCTCCTACTTTGGGAAAATTAACATTTAAAGTTATTGTTCTTAAGAATCAAACAGAAACTTGGTTAAGTGTAGTCCTCGGACCACAAACCTTGTGGAAATTGATGTCTTGTCATTTGTTAAACAGAACCTTAGTTATGTCGGGTCCTCAGACCTCCTACTTTGAAAAAATTAACATTTGAAGCTATTGTTCTTAAGAATCAAACAGAAACTTGGTTAAGTGTAGTCCTCGGACCACAAATCTTGTGGAAATTAATGTCTTGTCATTTGTTAAACAGAACCTTAGTTATGTCGGGTCCTCGGACCTCCTACTTTGGAAAAATTAACATTTGAAGCTATTGTTCTTAAGAATCAAACAGAAACTTGGTTAAGTGTAGTCCTCGGACCACAAACCTTGTGGAAATTGATGTCTTGTCATTTGTTAAATAGAACCTTAGTTATGTCGGGTCCTCGGACCTCCTACTTTGGGAAAATTAACATTTGAAGCTATTGTTCTTAAGAATCAAACAGAAACTTGGTTAAGTGTAGTCCTCGGACCACAAACCTTGTGGAAATTGATGTCTTGTCATTTGTTAAACAGAACCTTAGTTATGTCGGGTCCTCAGACCTCCTACTTTGGGAAAATTAACATTTGAAGTTAATGGTCTAAAGAATCAAATGGAAAATTAGTTAAGTCTTGTCCTCGGACTATAAACTTGATCAAAGTTAACTTCTTATTGTGTCTGGGAGTTAGTGCCTTACCGTTCAATAACTCGGATCTTAAGTTTTATTTCTTTAAAAGTATTAAGCAAATTTATGTGAGGAAGGAGTGGTCATCGGATCTTACATCCTACTAAAAACAATGCTACACATTATAAGGTTTTAATCGTTATATGAGGTCTCTTTTTTTTAACCAATGCATTGTTTAAACATATTAGCCATATCACTTTTTATTAAGTTTTTAATAACACGCGAATGACTGCGTGGAGGTTATGATTGTGCAAAACTTGAAGTTAGATTTGTTTGCTCTGCCCCTTTTTGACCATGTACTAATGGCAATTTTTATGACCAATATAACAAGAATAAAGTAAAATGGATGCGACATAAATGAGAATCAAACGAAATAGTTCTTCATTAATCACTTAAATGTACATTACATATTTAATCCAGATGTAGAAAAAGAGAAGTCCTAAAGCTAGGTCCTAAGCTTTTGGAGGGGGATCTTGCTGAGAGGTACTGGTGGCCTCGGTCTTTCTCAACTCCAGCTCAAAGGGAGTCAGGACTTGCTTTCCTTTGTCTGCTGTCTTCGTTGGAAGGACGTTGGGTTCCACTTTCTGGCTCAAGTCCTTCTCTGCATCCCCGCCTCTTTCCTTCTCTTTGTTGGAACCTGAAGGTTTTGTAGGATTTGGAATTAGCTGTGGGACCATCGGAGGCAGAGCAGGGAGAGTTGACTCAGGGGTAGGAGTAGCAGCAGGAGCCTCTTCAATCTCCTGTATCTCCAGGGGAAGCCAAACGTTCTCGAACTTCCTCAGATCCGAGGATAGAGGAACTCCAGCTACGTTTAGGGCTTCCCCCCAGACTTTCTGACAGTACTCCCGGCACAAAGCCGCGAAGGCCTCTGTCAGCTGCTCCTCGGTGGTTGCTACCCCTTCCTCGTAGCTCGTCTACTTGGCAGCCTGTAAAGAGCGTTGGAATGAGTTGGCTTCTTCCTTCATCAGCGCAAGTTCCTTTTCCAAATCCGAGCGTTCCCTTTGGGCTCGGGAGAGCTCATCATCTTTTTCGCGAAGGAGCTTGCGCTGCCCTTCTATCTGGGTCTTCATGGTTTTCAGATTCGCCTCGGCCCCATTCTTCTCTCTCTTTAGATCAGCCACCTCCGAGGTAAGCTTCTCGTTCTCAGCAAGGGCTGTGCCCAAGGACTTCTCAGTCTCCATCCTAATCTCCAGCTCAGTTCTGGCCTTCTTCCGAGTGTCTTCTATGAACTTCTCGGCTACAAAGACCTCCTGAATGGCTTGTAACAAAGTATGATGGAATCAGGAATAGTAAAAAACTTATGAATATTGTTAAAGTGGAATCTTCCTAAAAAGGGGTAAACTTACCAGCGCTAAGTCCCTTTTTAAAGAGAGGAATAGTTGTGGTTGGCTCATTCTTTCCAAGGTTTCCATGTCCTTGGGAAGCAGAAGAGGGCGCTCCAACACTTCGGCCAAGTGGTGGGCATGGCCTTGTTGAACCGCCCTTATACTGGATTGGCAGGAGATGGGTGCACCGTCCAGCCTTAAGTCAGGGGACCAGGTGGCCGGTGCTCGGCGCACTTCCGCCTCGTCCCTGATCTCCCCGCTTTCAACTGAGCGGGCCCTGCCTTTGCCTTTATCCAGCTTCTGCTGCTGAACGGCTGGCGGTTGTTGTCTCGGTTTCTTTGGTTCCTTGCCGCCTGTCCCCTCGGCCTCCCCCTTTCTTTTCTTTTTAGGATCCTCGACTGGAAGTTTTGGCTCAGCTGGAGGAGGGGGAGGTGGCAAGGATGAAAGAGCTTGGGACCCCCCCGTCTTTCTCGCAACAACCTTTGCAGCTCTATCGGTTAGGAGACCCTTCATCCTGTCCATATCGTCTTCGGATTCGTCCTCTGGTTGGGCAACGATTAATCCTGCAACTCCAGAGGCCTCAGTGGCTTCTTCTTCCTCGTCAGAGAGTACGACGAACTGGTTCCCTCGAGGTCTTTCGGTGTCTTCAAGTTGGAATTGATCTATCTCTTCGTCTAGTGTATGTGAAGAAGACACCTGCTCTTCTGGAACAACAGTTGCCTGAGAGTGCACGGCGAGGGGAATTACCGCTATGGGCTGGTTGTACAAAACGGTGTGAGGGGCGTCAGGGAGATCGTGGTCGTCCAAAAAGTGGGGCCAGGCTACGTTTATTCTCCTTTGTCTTCGGTCACCCGCGACTATGGCGTTTTCTATCTCCTGGAAGTCCGAAGAGATGGGAGTGTAGCCCAGAATCAGATGAGCAGCTCTAAGTTGTAAGTGCTCGCTGACAAACACCTTAGAGCGAAGCACTCAGTTTAGATCGGCAACGTTGCAATGGCTCAAGCGTGGACGCACGTGTTGCTTATCTGCAAAGAAAGACGTGAAAGTGAACAACATGGTCAGATTCACACAGCAAGTGATAAAGTTAAACAAATATAAATACATGTTAGTGTGCATGTTTGTGAGTATTAAAGGAAGATGTGAGATGGGGAGGTTAATCCTAAGGTGTCGCACCTGGATCTCCCCACTCAACTGGGAAGTGGAGGCCGTCGTGCCAGTTCCCAGAGACGATCAGGTAGTCATCCTTCATACCTTTGTTGGATTTGGGCAGACAGGAGATTAGCCTAACGACGCTGGAGCGGGATTTAATGTAGTAACCTACGTTGGAGAGTTTATGGGACTCGTACAAAAAGACGACATCGTGCCAGGTGAGGTTTAGACCCATTTGCTCGTTTAAAGCATCGATGCTACCCAAAACTCTAAAAACGTTTGGGAGGCATTGATCGGGACACAACCGGTGGTTGCGAAGGTACTCCCTAGTTACAGGTTTCATTGGGAGGGTCATCCCACCCTCTATAAAGGCTATCATTGGGATGATAACCTCTCCCTCTTCTCTGGAACCGGCCACGGCTTCTGCCGGGCAATATTTTAAACCTACATCGCCGGGAATGTTATACTTGGCTCTGAAGACTTCCATTCCAGCGGCGGTATCAACTAGACACTTAAACCTACCCATCAGAAAAGAACGAAAGGCTAAACTCTAAAGGGGAGAATATCTACGAGGACAGCCGAGGACTATATCCGAGGAGAAAATGTTAAGAATAGAGAAAGCAAGAACTTACAAAGTTGAAGGTGTGCAAATTTCCACGGTTTTCTGCAGGTAAAGTATGATTGCTGATGTTTTGATGGGATTAGCCCCTGGGGAATTAAATGAAGGTGCAGGTTCTCGAAGCGTCACGATTTGTGGAAAAGCGGCCTCGAAATTATATTCGTCCCGCCCAAATTTTCGTGGAGTAACGAGGACCGTTGGATACCCATCTCGCCGTTGAACGTGGGGGACAAAGTGTAGCTTACAGTAATAATGCACGCGTTTTTGAAAATAAAACCGCCAAGTGGCATCTTTTGGGACGCGAAACGATTTCCACACGTGCAATCACTCACAAAGTGTGTGGAGTAGGTTCTCGTCAGATCAAAACCCTATTTTTCTCCTCGGACGTTGAAAATTAGAGTTTTGAGGGGCTATTGTGGGGAGTAGAAAGACCCTGATCAGGATGTGGGCCTTTGGGCCATGCTAAGGAAGGCCGACCTGCTCTTGGGTTTAGAACTTGTTATTACTACGGGTCGGCCCATACGCCGAGGATCCGAGGATCCAGCCGAGGGTGAATTTCCCTTTGGACGGACACCGGAGAACCCGGGCTTTCATGGTAAAGGTTAGGGAATGACACGGTCAAAACCAATGTTTAAAGGGGGTGAACCCTTGAATTTCCTAGAAGCACCAATGTTAGAGAAATACCAAAGATAAAGGCTACCACCTCCACATTAAAGACCCTGCACCTACCACCCTGGCCGCATTAATGGGGAAGTGACACCTGAACAGTGGAAGGGAAACTTCTGGTTACTATTCAAAGACACTGAGAAAAGAAATATCTAGGCTAAGGGGGAGTTGGGGCAACACGTGTACAAAGTATCAAAAAGAGGAGTATTTAAGGAGCAACTTAGAACAGGAATGGGGGCTCCCTTTTTTGTAATCTAAAAGAAAAAGAAAAAAGAGAAAGAGATAATATAAGAACAGCTCTCGGTTTATGTCCGAGCAGGTTGATTTACAATATTCCTTGTTGTTTTCAAGTGTTTGCAATCTTTGGCTTGTCATTTAATCCTCAGACACTTCAAACCTGGGTTTCAAGCCCACACTCTACAAATTCATATTGTTTAAGGCTCATTGGGCCTGAGCCCGTAACTGTTCTTGGGACCAGGTGCAATTATGCACTTACAATACTCATCATAACACATTTTCTAAAGAGTCTTTTTTTACTACTCTATATTTTAGATATACACAATTCTACTATCTTTCTCTCTCACATATTTTTCTACAACAATATCTTTGTTTTTTTTTTAAGGAAATGCAATAGAAGGTTGTTCTTAACCTTTTGGGAGTGGAAGTGCTTACATCACAAAGGTCGACGTTATAGTCTAACCTTGGGGGGTTGTTTGGCCAAGAGAACCAATCGCATCAAGTTTTACTTTGGGTGACACGAATCAACCTTTAAGGACAACGTTTTTTGCGTTATTCTAGATTGTTCCAAAATTTACTTAAATTTATATTATTATTGCTTATTTACATTCTTGCTAATTATTTGGGATATTGTTTGTTGTATCAAACTTGTTTATTCATTATTATTTTTCCAACAATCTTAAAGGTTGATTTAGTTTCTCAAAATGGATAAACAAGTTGTTGATTCTCTTAAAGTCATTTCAAAAATTACCAAGCTTGAACCTTTTGATGGAAATAATTTTAAATGTTGGAAAGACAGGGTTTTGCCCATCTTGAAATTTACTGAAGTTGATAGTGTTCTTCATGAACCCAAACCTGATGATCCCGAAAAATTAGCAAAGTGGTTAAAAATTAATAAATTTTGTACACATACTATTAAGTGTGGTTTATCTAATAATTTATTTGATAATTATTGTCATTTTACTCGTGCTAAAGATTTATGGGATGAACTTAATGGTCGTTATGGGTTTGAGGATGAGGGTGCTAAAAAAATTGCTACAGTTAAATATATGTCTTTTCAAATGTGTGAAGAAAAAACTGTTTCTAGCCAAATTGAAGATTTTCAAAATTTAGTTTTTGACTTAGCCAAAGAGGGTGATAATTTACCCGAAAGGTTTGTGGCTCATGGCCTTGTTTATAAGTTGCCGGACTCTTGGAAAGAGAATAAGCACCGATATAACCATTATAGAACCTATTTAAATTTTCAACAAACTATTCTTGATATTCAAATAGAAGAGGCTAATAGAATGTTCGAAATTTATTCTAAAGCTAAGGAATTTACTTCCAAGGTTAATATTGTAGAGGGAGGACCCTTTAGACCTCCACAAAACAATAAATAAAAAAAATGCTCCTAGAGGTAAAGGAAAGTTTTATAACAAAAATAACCCAAATCCTCAAATCCAAAAGAAAAAGGGTAATTGTTTCAATTGTGGTAAGACTAGTCATTATGCGGCAACTTGTAGAGTGAGAGGCAACTTCCAAAACAATAACAACAACAAAGGCTCAACATCAAACAAAAAAAAATGTGGTGGAAACTGAAGAGGTCATTGTGATAGTCTTTTTGTACTTAATGTTGATCAAGTAATTAATGAAAATGGTTCATCTTCTTATGCTTACTCGGTTGATTCTATTGATGTGTGGCATGGTAGACTTTGACATATAAATCTTGGTTACGTAAAGAAAATGAAACAATGTGGAATCATAAACTCACTAAGTGAAGCAAACATGGAAAAATGTGAAATTTGTGTTGAGACTAAAATCACCAAGAAACCTTATAAATCTGTAATAAGAGAATCCAAACTCCTTAGTTTGGTACATAGTGACTTAGGTGGTTTAAAACACACAATGACTAGAGGTGATAAATTTTTTTTATGTAATATTTGTTGATGACCATTCTAGATTCACTAAACTTTATTTACTAAGAACCAAGGATGAAGTTTTGGAAATGTTTATAAAGTATAAAAATGAAGTTGAAAACCAAAAGAATAAAATGATTAAAAGACTTAGAACTGATAGAGGAGATGGAATATGAGTCTAACTCTTTAAAAGATTTTTGTGAACAAAATGGCATAATTCATGAGGTAACTCCTCCTTATTCACCTGAATCTAATGGAATAGCTGAACAGAAAAATAGAACTCTTAAAGAGATGATAAATGCTATGCTTGGTAGTTCTGGGCTATCTTCCAATATGTGGGGGGAAGCCATTCTTTCGGCTTGCCATATACAGAATAAGGTACCTCATACGAAAACTGGTAAAACTCCTTATGAATTTTGGGAAAAACGTAAGCCTAACTTGGAATACCTTCAAGTGTAGGGGTGTTTGGCTAAGGTTATGCTGCCTGAGCCTAAAAAGAGAAAACTTGGTTCTCGAACATGTGATTGTGTGTTTATTGGATATGCTTGCAATAGTTTATGTTATAGATTTCCGGTTATGAAGAGTGATATTTTAGAATCTTACACTATTATTGAATCTAAAAATGCTATATTCTTTGAACATTTGTTTCCTTTAAAAAATAAGGAAAAAGTATTGCATGAATCTGTTGATATTTCTAATGATCTTGTTGATAACGTGCAAGAATTAAGAAGGAGCAAGCGAGCTAGGATGGAAAAGAGTTACGGTAATGATTTCCTTGCCTATATTGTTGAAGATGAACTTGTAAGTTATTATGATGCAATTAAATCTATTGATGCACCATTTTGGTTGGAAGCTATAAATAGTGAATTAGATTCTATTATGTCTAATCATACTTGGGAGTTAGTTGAGCTTCCTCCTAAGGTTAAGCATATTGGTTGTAAATGGATATTTAAAAGGAAATTAAAACCAGTTGGTACAATATATAAGTATAAAGCACACTTAGTAGCTAAGGGCTATAAGCAAAAACATAATATTGATTATTTTGATACTTATTCTCCGGTTACTAGAATTGCATCTATAAGAATTTTGTTTGCCATTGCATCTATTTACAAACTTGTTATACACCAAATGAATGTTAAAATTGCTTTTTAAAATGGTGATGTAGAAGAAGAAATTCATATGGAGCAACCCGAGGGTTATGTTGTCCATGGACAAGAACACAAAGTTTGTAAGTTGGTTATATCCTTGTATGGATTAAAACAAGCACCTAAACAATTGCATGAGAAATTTGATAATATGATGCTTACACATGGATATGTGATTAATGGTGCGGATAAATGCATATATAGTAAGTTTAATAATAATGAAGGTGTCATTATTTTTTTATATGTTCATGATTTGCTTATATTTGGAACTAGTCATAATGTTGTGCAAGATACTAAAAGTTTTCTTGCCTCTAAATTTGATATGAAATATTTAGGCGAGGCAAATGTTATTTCGGGCATTAAGATCCTTAGGAACAATGATTTCATTATACTGTCACAATCTCATTATGTAAAGAAAATTCTTAAAAAATTTGAACATTTTAATATGTCAACTATGTCTACTCCACATGACTCAAAGGTGCACTTGGTTAAAAATCATGGTGATAGTGTTTCACAAGACAAATATGCACAAATTATTGGTAGTTTAATGTTTTTGACAAATTGTACTCGTCCTGATATTGCATATGCTGTTGATAGATTGAGTAGATACACTCATAATCCTAGTATTGAGCATTAGGATGCAATATCTAAATTATTGAGATATTTAAAGGGGACTTTTGATTTTAGTTTGTCATATTGTGGCTATCCTACTATTTTAAAAGGATATTGTAATGCTAACTGGATCTTTGATACATATGAGGTGAAGCCCACTAGTGGATATGTGTTCACACTAGTTGGAGGGGTTGTCTCTTGGAAGTTATCCAAGTAGACTTGCATAGCAAGATCCACCATGGAAGCAGAGTTAGTGGCCTTAGAGAAAGCTAGGTCCGAAGCCGAGTGGCTTAGGAGTTTATTAATTGATATACCTATTTTTACTAACTCTATTGCTTCTGTCTGCATTCATTGTGATTGCTAGACTGTCAAAGCACGTGTTAAGAGCAAAATTTATAATGGGAAAAGTCGACATATTCGATTGAGGCACAATATTGTGAGGTAGCTTATTGATAATGGTGTTATGTCCTTGGACTTTGTGACGTTAGAAAGGAACTTGGCCGATCCTTTGATCAAATCACTAGCAAGAACGTTGGTGAGTGAGACATCTAGGGAGATTGGACTGATACCCAAGTTATGACACTGTGACTAATGCCCAACCTCTATAATGTGTGATTCTATGTAAGGGGTTAAATGGGTAGAGGTCATTAATGGTCTGTGTGGGCATTGTCATTTATTATGTGTTTTCCACTATCTTGTTAAGGAGATTAGTGATGAGTCCGTCCCTGTGGTGTGAGACAATGCTAAGCTGCAGAATTTGGTGAGGATGAGCTTAGGCTCTTAATGGATCCATATCCCTAACTGTTGGGATGACATGTATTTGCATGTACTCCTGATGGATGCCACTGACTAAGTTGCAGATTATTAGAGGTTAAGCCTTAGGCTCTTAATGGATCCATACTCCCTACTTGTTCGGATGGGGTGTTCTCCACGCACTCCTGATGGATGTCACCTATGTGTGAGTAGAAGTTGTGTCACTTCCTATGAGATTTTTGGGTAGATCTCTAGAGCTCTCATGAAACCCAGTGACACATGGCAGTGGCGGCGCCATGTTTAGGCCAGGGTGGTCCCACCTGACCTGAAATTTTTTTTTTATATATAATAATTTAAATTTTTTTATTTATCTATCCTTAAAAAAAATTGAGAACACCCTCAAAATTTTGTTATGCCAAAAAATATTTGAACTAAAATCTATAAAAAAAAAAATTGTAACAGAGCAAGCCCACCCAGGGAAAAAAAGCCCAACATCAATCCTAAACAAAACCAACCCCAACCAGATTTTTAAATCAAAATAATTATTAACTAAATACCCAACCGGCCCAACCCAAATGGATTCTCAAAAAAAAAAAAAAAAAACCCAAAACCCAATACGCTCCACCAATTCATCAATCATCAAATGGTAAAGCAAAAACTAAAATCAGAAACCTAATCTAAAGAAAAAAAACCTTATCAACGACAACGCCTCAGCCTGAAACCCTCATCATCAACACATCGCTGCGACGACGCCTCTGCCTGAAACTCGAGCAACAGAGCACATTGGTCACCGCATCGGGCCTCAAACTCGAGCAAAGAGCACATTGGGCATTGGAGATTGGTCCGATCGGATCAGAGCTTGCAGCGCTTGGCCTCGAGTCCTTCCTCTCCTCGACGTGCTACCGCGGCCCCTGGCGCCGCCCCTCAAGCCTCCCTCAAGGTATTTAAGTTCTTTACACTTTACTTCTCTCTCTCTTTCTCTCTTACATCTTTGGGTTTTTCTGTAGATTGTGGTCTGAGAGTGAGAGAGAGCTCTTTCTCTTTGAACTAAAATGAGACTCTCTCTCTCTCTCTTTATCTGATTCTCTCTCTTTATCTGATTCTATCTCTTGCTCTTTGAATTGTAATTAGCTTTAACTTTACTTTATAACTTTATAATTATTTGCCCCTGTTTTGACTTTATTCGTTGGTGTGTTGGTGAATTTGTCTTTTAGTGTATTGTGAATTTATCTGATTGGCTCTTCTTGTGACTCTTGTCTGTTGAGTGGGGGGTGGATGGGGCCATATGGGGTGGGATATTTGAATTGGGGAAGTAAAGACATGCAAGGCAGGGGTGTGTGCACATGGGGTGTGTGCTAGTATGTGCTAATGCATAGTAGTGTGTGTGCTAGAATATTAATAGTTAGTAAAAAAAAAAAATTGTGCAACTAAACAACAATAATTAATTAATTAATTAACCAATACAATATAAAAGACAAACAAATTAAATTATGTTAGACTAAATAATAATTAATAATTTTATAATTAATGAAACAAAAATACAACAAATTATAGTTTATAAAAGACAAATAAATTAAATTATGTTAGGCTAAACAACAATTAATAATTTTATAATTAATGAAATAACAATACAACAAATTATAGTTTATAAAAGACAAACAAATTAATGAAACAACTAAATAACAATAATTAATAATTTTATTTATATTTCAAATGAACTTATAGTTTATTGTTTATTCTTTTGCTAGAATTATGGTCAAATATTTGATAAGAAAACCACGTATCCAAGATTCATCTCCTGTGCAAGATTCATCTTCATCTTCTTCTTCTAAGCAAATTCATGTTGACTTTGACTTAGAAAATCTTCCTTCAGATCCTAGGCTACGAGAAAAGATATCATTTTATCATCCTAATAATCATGATGAAATGAGAAGATATTATTTACAAAAAGGCCCTTGTCAACCTGTTTTCAAAAACCATGATTACCCTCTAACAGATTTTTTCTAGATAGCTCGTCAATTTAGATCTGAATGGTATGTGAATAGAAAGTGGTTGTAAAATATAGTATAGACAATGATGCAATATTTTGTTTATATTGCTATCTATTTGGGCAAGATGTTGGTAAGTAAGGAGGAGGTGAGACTTTTGTAACGAAGGGATTCAAACTTTGAAATCAGAAAGAGAAGTTAAATTCCCATGTTGGAGGAGTTAATAATGCTCATAACCAAGCTGTCAAGAAGAGTGAAGATCTAATGAAGGAAAAACAACACATTCAAAGTGTTTTGGTTAAGCAATCAAATCAAGATAAAATTGAATATCGGGTTCAATTAAATGCAATAGTTGATTGCATAAGATTCCTTTTATGCCGGGGATTAGCTTTTCGTGGTCACGATGAATCTCAAGGTTCAAGTGATAAAGGAAATTTCCTTGAGCTTCTACAATTTTTGGGGGATCACAATTAATCTATCAATGAAATGTTGCAAAAAGCTCCAAAAAATTGCAAGCTTACTCACCATGAAATTCAAAAAGACATTGTGAATGTAGTTGTATGTGAAACATCCAAAGCCATCATCAACGATCTTGACAATGGATTCTTTTCAATATTAGTTGATGAGTCACGTGATATCTCAGTGAAAGAGCAAATGACCCTCGTTCTTCGTTATGTGAATAAAAAAGGAATTATTATAGAGTGGTTCCTTGATATTGTACATGTAGCAAGTGCTACCGCTTTGTCACTCAAATATGCTATTGAATGTTTACTTTGTGAACATAATTTGAGTTTATCGAAACTACGTGAGCAAGGTTATAACGAGGCTAGTAATATGCAAGGTAATATCAATGGTCTCAAAACTTTAATTTTGAAAGAGAATAAGTCAACATTTTATGTCCATTGTTTTGCTCATCAACTTCAATTGGCTCTTGTTGCCGTTGCTAAAAATCACATTAACATTGCTGAATTTTTTTTATGTGGTTAGTAATTTAGTAACTGTTGTTGGAGGCTCTTGTAAGAGACGAGATGCTCTTCGAGATGCACAATTTGCCAAAATTAAAGAAGAATTAGAGAATGGTGTATGTAGAAGTGGGTAAAGTTTGAATCAAGAGACAAATTTTAAACGTCTTGGTGATACACGTTGGGATCATATTATGGGACTATTCTCAACTTGATTTTGATGTTCTCTGTTGTTGTTGATGTACTTGAGATTAATGAAGAAGATGGCCTCTTCGACCAAAAAGTTGAAGCTCGATCTATTATGAGGTCAATTCTATCTTTTGAATTTCTCTTTACTCTACACTTGATGAAAAACATTTTAGAGATCACAAATGAGTTGTCAATAGCATTGTAAAAAAAAATCAAGATATAGTAAATGCTATGGATCTTGTTAAAGTGTCTAAGCAACAATTGCAAGTAATGAGAGATGATGAATGTATATCTTTATTGACTAAAGTGTCTTTATTTTGTACCACACATGATATTCCTATCTTGAACATGGATGAAATATTTGTAGTTAGTGGGAGGTCGCGACGCAAAACCCAACAAAATACAAATTTACATCATTATCGAGTTAAGCTATTCTACACAGTCATAGATTTGCAACTTCAAGAGCTTAACAACCGCTTTTCAGAGGCGAATGCTGATTTGCTACTTTGCATGGCTTGCTTGAATCCAAGTAATTCATTTGTGGCTTTTAATAGGAAAAAGTTGATACGTCTAGCAAAGTTCTATCCATCTGATTTTCTTGAGATAGATCTCTTGGCACTTGACTCTCAACTTTAGAATTATATTTTTGATATGCGCAGCAATGATTTGTTTTAGAGTTTCAAGGAGTTGGTGAACTTGCTGAAAAGTTATTGAACACAAGGAAGCATGAGACTTATCCATTAGTCTATTTGCTTATGAAGTTAATTTTGACCCTTCTTGTCGCTAGTTTTTCAGCAATGAAATATATAAAGAATGAACTGCGCAATCGAATGAGAGATCAGTGGATGAATGATTACTTGATTGTGTATATTAAACGAGATGTAGCTTGTTGCATTGATAATGAGATTATCATGCAACGATTTCAAAATATGAAAACTTGTAGAAGACAATTGTAAAAATTTTATGTATTTGCGTGTTTTTTTATTGTTGTTGTTGTCAATATATGAATTTCTCTTTTTATTAGATTGTGTAATTTATGTTTTTTAAGGAACACTCTGAGAAAAATTCCTAGATCCACCACTGACACATGGCCTGGATAAGACGCCAACCCACTTAAGAACAACCTTGATAAAGAAAGTTATGTGGGTGGTAAGTTTAGTTTACTAATAGCTAGGTTAAAAGAGTTTTAACTCCGCCATTATCTTTTAGTTCCTACTTATTTATCCTATATATGGCTCAAACCTTCTGGTACAATATTGATGTATGCTTTCTTTAGTTGCTTGCCTTTCCTATTTTGTGTTTGTGACATGTGAAAGATTGTTATTGTGGGTGTGTGTTCCAAACACCTTTATTCTTACTTATTTTCTAGCCGTTGGAAATTTATGAGTAAAATAACCTCTGGGCAATTATGAGAAAAATAGTCGTTATGCAATAATTGATAATATAGCCTTTGGGCTTTTAAGGGTTGTGAGGGTCTGTTTTCTGACAGTATCCAGTCCCTAGTTTAAACAAAGACCCCGGACCCTCTAGTTGTAGTTTGAAGGGATTGTGCTTGGTCTTTTGCAGCTAAATAGGCTGTTAACAGACCAAGTGGTGCACAAGGCAAGACTCCTGCAATACGTATACACTAGCAAGCGAGAATATATGTGTTGATCAATAAGAAAACAGCAAAGGAAGACAAATGTAATAAAGAAAATACAAAAAATAATTGTTCGGGATCCTCAAATCAATAAGAAATACTTCATTAGTTTTTTTAATTTATGGATTACAAGGAGCTCACTAAGACGTAATACAAGGTTCAAATTAGCTCAAAAATTACAGATTTAGGTGACTCTCTGAGCCTTTAAGACTTGTAAAATTTGAATCCTTTTGAATCCAAGTATGTACTGTAGTGGTTGTTTCTGGGATACCGGGGAATATTTTCCTGTTTTCTTTGAGTTTTACAGAGCTTGTTCTCAATGATTCTATATGATTTCCCTATTGCTGAATGCCCTCCAATGTTGGCTACTTCTCCCTTTTATAGTGTCACTTTAGGGTTCTGGGGTACCATTGATTCTTCCCCCTTAGCTCCATGGGTATCAGAGCCTTTGTTTGTCCCAGTTCTTCTGACGACTGATTCTTTCCTTGTTTCCCATAGTTTTCTTCTTTTGGTGTTTATTCCTTCGAAAGTGCCTTGCTGACCTTCCATTCTGAGGTCCCTTTCGGGGATCTGACTTTTAACTTTGCTCCCTCCAAGTTTTTTCTCTGTCTTCTCTTTTCAAGCTTAACCCCTTTTTAGCCGCCCCTCTCCTTTTGTCATTTTTTCCCGGTAATCCAAGTCCTTCTCTGCCAAATTAAAGGTTTCCCCAGCTATTTCCTTTCGTGGGTATTTTTACTCTGGGTTCCCCGAGGTACCGGCCTCTCGTTCTTGAGTTGTTGCTCTCCAAGTCCCCTGGCTCTGTGTTGCATCGCTGAGTGCTTGAGAAGGACCCATCTCCCTTTCATTCCTAGTGCCTTTTAACCCTCCTTTGAGCTGTCTTAATCCCACCTTGGTCGTGCTGCACACCCAGAGGTCCCAGGTAGTCTCCGGTATCCTGGCCCAGCCCCTTTCTTCTGGACTTTCTTTGTTTTTTTCTTCTGATTCTGGCGGGCTGACTTCTTTCCTTTCTCCCTTTGTTTTATGGACTCCTTGCCTTTTCATGGAGCCTGGGCCTCAGGTCCATCATCCTTCTTTCTTTTGTAAGCTCCATCTTTTCTTTTTTTTCTATTTTTTTTTACTTCCCATGGATTGGCCCAATGTGTCATTTCTTTAGGCCTTTTATCATGATTTCTTTTTAAACCTCAACAAGGGTTATTAGTAACCAATAACTATAGACTATTATCTTCATAAGTAGCTTATATAATACTCATCATAACACCTTTTCTAAAGAGTCTTTTTTTACTACTTTATATTTTAGATATACACAATTCTACTATTTTTCTCTCCCACATATTTTTCTACAAGAATATTTGTTTTTTAAGAGAAGGCAATAGAAGGTTGTTCTTAAACCTTTTGTGAGTGGAAGTGCGTACATCACAAAAAATTAATGCTATAGTCTAATCCTGGGGGGTTGTTTGGCCAAGAGAACCAATCGCACCAAGTTTTACTTTGGGTGGTACGAATCAACCTTTAAGGACAACGCTCTTTGTGTGATCTGTAGTACTGTGAGATTGTTTCTAAATTTACTTAAATTTATATCATTATTTCTTATTTACATTCTTGCTAATTATTTGGGATATTGTTTGTTGTATCAAACTTGTTTATTCATTATTTTTTTTCCAACATAGTATGCCACCTTCAATGAGTCCTCAAACTTAACATCACTACTTCAATTCATCTCTTCATCAATCTGGACATTCGGAGGATTGTTTTGGTGATTGAGGATTTGAGAATTTGGATTAGATAATGTGAATAATAGTCTTCTTGATGCGCAACTTTGTGGTAGATGGTGAGCTAGGAGTTAGAAGCAATGAGCAGAAAAAAAAGTGGGGGGGGGGGGAGTGGGGGAGGAGAAGAAAAGGGTGATGAGTTTTATGTTTTTATAAATTTTCATATTTACTAGTTTTGTGTGCGTGAAGAATGACGTTGTTTCATGGTAGGTTAACAATGAAGTTTTGACCGATTTCGATCAAAGGGTTAGATTGACATTGTTCTAATACTCGAGTCGAGGGTGTGAATTGCAAATTGTAAAAGTTAATTGATCGACTTAGAAACAATCCCAAATTTAAAGGGTGTAAAGTATTTTACTCTAACAAATATTATATGTATTGCGAGATTCTATTTTGTTTTTTTTTTAACAAACGAGAATGTCCAAACTTTTTTGAATATTTAACTATTTTCTTAATTGTATGCAGTCTCTTGTCCAACATGTACCACATTATTGCAAGGAGAAATCCCATATAAAAGTTAGTCTCTTATATTGTCCATAGTGAGAGAAATTAATTTTATAAACTACACAACAAATTATTCAATCAACAATATTAATCGTATGCAAGCGTTGAAAAGATACCTATCAAAGATATCTTTTTATTCTTAAATGGTTTTTAATTATCTTTTTTCCTTTGTGTTTATACACAGGTTACTCTATGTGATTCATAAGACCTTGTACTGTGCATAAACTAATAATATGATTGTATATCTCTCATAGAATTATTATATATTTAGATTTTGTTTTGGTGTGGAATGAACTTAGTGATTAAGAAGGACTCAAAGTCACATGGATTAAATTTCACAATTTCATTACTATAAAACAAAACACTTGTCCTTGGTCCTCCCTAATAACTTTTATATTATTTTCCTTTTCATGTTTTTTTCACTTAAAAATAATCTCATTCGTTGGGATCCATGAGTTTTCTCTCCCCTATAGGAGCCTCTCTCTCTCTCTCCAGCTACGAGTTTTCTCTCCCTCTTTGTTTTCTCTTAAGGGCCTTCGCTCGGCCTACTTATCCATGCTTGTTTAGGTAGTAGCCTGCATAGTGTGAATCTATGGACCAAGAAGTATTGGATTGTCTTCAAAAGCTACAACTCACAAAGGAGGAGGAAGATGATATAGTCATAACAAACGGTGCAAGATCGGACCTAATCGAAGAATGTTCGTTAAGCTTGTTTTGGTGCTTTCTCACAGACCGTCAATAGAATCAAAGAGTTTTTAAAAATACTTAGAAGTTAGAGTGGAAAATGGGATTGGATTTGGGGATTGGATTTGAGGATTGTGGAGGTAGGGAACAACATACTGCAATTTAAATTTAGTTCATTGTGTCAGTTGGAGTGGGTTGAAAAAAGTGGTCCATGGAACTTTGATAATAATCTGCTTTTGCTATGTCGATGGAGAAAGGATTAACAACATTAAATATTTCCTTCACCCATGCCCCTTTTTGGATCCAAGTTTGGGGTTTACCATTTGAATACATGTTCAAGGAAGTTGGAAAAGATATAGGGAGCAGACTTGGCAAAGTAATCGAAGTGGACAAAAGATCGCCATAAGCGGACCAAGCAAAGCATATGAGAATTCGGGTAGAAATACCTATTGACAAGCCTCTTCGCAGAGGAGAAAATATTACCAATGCGGAAGGTGAACGATGCTGGATTATTTTCAGGTATGAGCGTCTTCCTACTTTCTGTTATATCTGTGGAATTCTTGGGCATAATGATAAACACTGCCAAATGAGTCAAACTGAAGGCTTGAAAGAAAGGCAATACGGAGAATGGCTCAAGGCAGGAGGCATGGTTAGAAGTGGAGACGAGAAAGGAAAGCCATTTGATGGCAGGAGTTCGGACCATATGGAAGATGATGATACAAGAATCAAGGCAACGGGTACAGTGGTAAATTTTAGTTCATCAACTCAATTGGGTTATGATGATGATGGTGGCTGGAACAGTAACAATGAGTTAGCGGTGAAGAAAGTCTTAAACTCAGAGACACTGACAAAATATTCAAATTCAATTTTTTCTAAGAGTAATAGTCTGCACAGATTGGACAGGGTAGAGGAGATAGCACGTGGGTTGATGTTGTGTCAGGAAACACAGAATAAGGAGAATGAAACAAGAACTACTCTAGTTAAAGAGCTGTTCAAGCTGAACGAGGATGCCATGTCAGCAGCCAATTTTAAAACACTTGGGTTGAGTAATGAAGATCCTGAGGTGTCCAGCCCACTTAAGCCTAAGAAGGAAGCTTTTAAGAATAGTCATGCAAATGGGAAGAGCCCAAGTCCAGAAGTTGAAAAGAAAACAATGAGTAAAGGAAACTGGAAGAAAATAGCAAGAGAGAAGGGTAAGGCCCAAGACGTGGAGATGATGAATAAAGGCCCAGAAGTTAGAAACAAAAGATATGAAAGTATTGAGGACCTGATAAAAGCTGAAGGAGGAGTGCAGAAAAATGTATGTGGAGAGGATGATAGCAACAAAAATCCAATTCTTTTTAATGAAATGGTGGTGACTGCTAGGCAGCACCGCCGAGAAAAATGAGGGCTTTAGGATGGAACTACCGAGGGTTTGGGAACCCTTGGTCAATTCGAGCATTGCACATGCTTGTGCAATAATGGGATCCCGATTTTGTTTTCTTGTCAGAAACAAAATTGAAGAAGAGAAGCATGGAGAAGAAGAAGGAGAGCGTTGGTTTCACCAATGGCTTAGTTGTCCCAAGCTCTGGAAGAAGTGGGGGCTTGGCTCTGATGTGGAGAAAGGAAATTACTGTTGATATTCAAAGCTATTCAAGTAGGTATATTGATGCCATTGTTACTGAATATTTGGGGTTTAAATGGTGGATTACTGGTTTTTACGGAAATCTTGAGGTCCATCGAAGAAAAGAATCGTGGGATTTACTAAAGGTACTTAGCAAAAAGTTTCAGTTTCCCTGGTTGTGCTTTGGGGATTTTAACGAAATTGTATCAACGGTGGAGAAAATGGGTGGAGCTCGAAGACCACAAAGGCAGATGGATGATTTCAGGGAAGCAATTAATTGTTGCAGATTCAAGGATCTTGGGTATTGTGGTCCGCAGTTCACTTGGTGCAATATGCAAGAAGGAAGGCAAATGATGTATCTTCGGTTAGGTTGTGCTTTGGTTACGCAGGAGTAGATTGATCACTACAAGGACATGAGTGTGCCTCATCTTGTGGAATCTACTAGTGACCATTGTGCACTCCTGATCACTGATTCCATTGCATTGCAAAGCCCCAGGAAAAAGAGGTTCCAGTTTGAAGCAATGTGGACAAGAAGAGATGAATGTAGAGATATTATCAAGGCAGCTTGTAATGAAAGTGTAAACCTATATACCCTAAATGGCGTGGCAGCATGACTCAAGCATTATGCAGCTGGCTTATCAAGGTGGAACAAGTCGGTTTTGGCCATGTCCCAAGGTAGGTTCAGAATAAAAGGAAAGCCCTTAATGAGTTAGTCCTAAGGGATCAAGATAGAAGTAATGGTTGTGAAATTAACAAGATCAGGTAGGAGATTAATGATTTGTTGGATTGTGAGGAAATCATGTGGCAGCAAAGATCTAAAGTTCAATGGATGGGTCTTGGGGATCGCAATACAAAATATTTTCAGACAAAAGCCTCCAGAAGAAAAAAGAAAAACACTATTACCAGACTCATGGATGAAATGGGAGTTTGGAGAGAGTCCACTTTGGAGGTAGCTGAAGTTGCAGTCTTATATTTCGAGAAGCTGTATACGACATCCCACCCTGACAGGATCCTAGAGGTAATTGAAGCTATTGATCCCAAGGTTTCAATCGAAATGAACCAAAGTTTGATCAAACAGTTCACAAGAGATGAAGTTGAAGCAGCCCTTAAACAGATGCACCCGATCAAATCCCCAGGCCCAGATGGTATGCCAGCTATCTTTTTTCAAAAATATTGGGATATTGTGGGTAATGATGTTGTTTGCATGGTCTTAAATGTTCTAAATTCCAATATATCTATGGCTGACATAAACAAAACTTTTATTACTCTTATCCCAAAAACGTCCAATTCAGCTAAAATGACAGAGTTTAGACCGATTGGTCTAAGCAATGTGATCTATAAACTCACCTCTAAGGCCTTAGCTAATCGCCTCAAATCGGTCCTCCCTCAAATAATATTAGAAAATCAAAGTGTCTTTCTTTCTGAGAGGCTAATAATAGATAATGTTCTTATAGCCTTTGAGCTCATGCACTATCTAGACCACAAAAGAGATGGTAAGGATTGTTATATGGCAATTAAATTGGACATGAGTAAGGCTTATGATAGGGTGGACTGGGGCTTCATTGAACAAGTCATGAAAAAATTGGGCTTTCATGAAAACTGGATTTGTCTGATAATGCGTTGCATAACAACTGTCTCCTACTCTGTGCTTATTAATGGTGTAGCTTATGGTAACCTTATACCTTCGAGGGGACTCCGTCAAGGAGATCCCCTATCATCTTACCTGTTCTTACTTTGTGCAGATGGCATCTCTTCACTCATAAGCAAGGTTGTAAGAAATCAAGTGATGAGTGATTTATCTATCTGCAAAGGCTGCCCTAAGATCACGTATCTCTTCTTTGTAGACGATAATTTTCTTTTTTATAAAGCTAATAGCCGGGAATTCCAACAGTTAATCGAAATTCTCCACTTGTATGAGGCTGCCTTTGGTTAGAAAATCAATATAGATAAATCCTCAGTTTTCTTTAGTGCCAATACGGAGGTGGAAAAGAAAAATGAGATCTTGGGGCCTATGCAAGATTCTCGGCACATTAAGTATCTTGGTCTCCCTTCAATCATTGGAAAATCAAGAAATGAAGTCTTTGCTGAGATTAAAGAAAGGGTGGGAAGGAAGTTATCGAGGTGGAAGGAAAAAATTCTTTCTATTGGGGGTAGGGAGATTCTCATAAAAGCAATGGCCCAAGCTATCCCTACATACACTATGAGTTGTTTTCAATTACCAAACGGCTTGTGTGATGAAATAGAGGGCATGATGAGAAGGTTTTGGTGGGGGCAGTGTTGTCAGGAATTAAGAATTGCTTGGGAAAGTTGGAGGCGTTTGTGCAAATCTAAGCTTAAAGGCGGGATGGGCCTCAAAAACTTTCAAGCTTTCAACCTTTCCATGCTAGCAAAGCAAGGTTGAAGGCTTCTCATGAACCCAAATTCTTTATTAGCCCAAGCATATAAGGCTAAGTACTACCCCTTATGAAGATGTCCTCAGTGCTAGTTTGGGATCTAGGCCTTCCTATGCGTGGAGAAGCTTAATGCAGGGGCTTGATGTAATTAGAAGAGGTACTCGTTGGAGAGTTGGCAATGGAAGGCTGATCCATATTTGGAACGACAAGTGGCTTCCAACCCTCACAACGTATAAAGTGGTCTCCCTTCCTTGGAATTTTGACAACTATCCCATGGTCTTGACTTTAATTGATTATGACACCAAAAGTTGGAGAGCTGATCTTGTTAAGTCCATTTTTCTGCCATTTGAAGCAATAACGATTCTCAACATCCCAATCAGTTATAATCTCCCGGATGACAAAATTATTTGGGTTGGCAACAATAAGGGTGTATTTACTGTCAAAAGTGCCTACCATGTAGCTTTTAATATGGTGGACTCTTCGGAGGAGGGAGAAAGCTCCTTCAGGGATCCAAGAGACCTTTATGGAAGAAAATTTGGCACCTAAATATTCCTTCAAAGATTAAAATCTTTACATGGAGAGCATGTGTGGATGCCCTCCCAACAATGGTAAATCTGAAGAAAAGAGGCATTGGGGAAAATGAATTTTGTCCTTGTTGTGGAAGAGATGTGGAGTCAATCTTTCATTCTATCATCAGCTGTGAGGTAGCGAAAAGGGTTTGGGATAATTGGGATGTCCATTTTGTTGAGAACTGGCAGCGGCTATATGACGTATCTGATGTTGCATTGAAAATCCTTGAAAAAGGAACAACCCGAGGCCTTGAAGTGTTCTTTGGAGTAGCTTGGTCAATATGGTATAATAGGAATTTAATTGTCTTTGAATCAACATGCAGATTACTGTGCCAAATCTGGGGTTTTGCCAATAGATTTCCTCATGAACATAGACGGGCAAAGTTGGCTTTGTTTAAGGATCAAGTTGTAGAAAATATCAGATGGACTCCTTCGCCTCCTAGAGTTTTCAAGGTCAATGTAGATGGGGCGACCTCTGTGGATGGGAGAAATTCAAGTGTTGGGGCTATCATTAGAGATTCTTGTGGTGCAGTCACTGCGGCTTGTTGTAAATACCTCCAAGGCCAGTTTTCAGTAGCTGAAGTGGAAGCTATTGCTGTGGAAGCTGGAATTTTGCTTGCCCGTGACTTGAAGATCCCTTAAATTATTATTGAATCGGATGTTGCATCTATTGTGAACAATATTAATGAGAAGCTCGTTGATGGATGCCTCAGCCATCTATACCAGGTATTCTCGCTTTGCTGAAATCCTTTACAAGTTGGAAAATCAAACATTTGAAAAGGGAATACAACATAGTTGCCCATGAGGTAGCTCAGTTTGCAAGAATTGGTGAAGTTTCGAAGGTGTGGGTGGGGGTCTCTCCTCCAACGGTGCAAGAGATGATTCATGCTAACTGTAATTAGTTGCTCTTGTTCTTCCAATTTGTCATCTCTATTGTACTTCAGTTTCTTTGTTTGGTTGAATACAATTCAAAGCTTTTCATAAATAAATAAAAATCCCATTCAAAGTATTCATCTAAAATTTTAAAAGAGTGATATTACTAGTAAAAGTACTACAAATTTTATTACATAAGTCCAATAAATCAATTTATTAACTTTCAACAAAAAAAAAATTAAAATTTTATTTGTATATATTTTTAACATGGTACTACTCATATATCATATATTTATTGTCATCTTGGTTTATAAATCTTTTAAAATAAAATGTCTAGTTTATTAACCAAAAAAAACAAGTACTAGTTGTAAGGACCAAAAATATATAACAGTCTACTTAGGGATTCTCCTGCTCGTTTATTTACTCAAGGTCCTTCTACAATACATTTGGTAGAGAGGGTTCAACAACAAAAAGTCCCCTCTTCGTAGTCTCTTGATTCCTATTTATATTATTTTCTGCTTTCATCATAGCCCTACACCTTGCAATCTGCGGTCCTTTTCCCATGACACCTGTCCGTCGGCAGCGGAGCAAGATTCTACTTTGCGTTCCGCACTGTTCAGGTTATGTCCACATTAATGCGACGGATAGAGGTGATGCTTGCTAATTAATGCGGCCAGAATGGTTGTTGCCGAGCATTTAATGCAACCTTCCAAATCAGCCTGCTACATACAGATATTTGCAACATGTCCCTTACGTAACCACCGTCCACGCCACCTCATCTTCGGGCACACCCGGAGAGACCTCATCTTGCATACTATATGCTGGCCTTCCTTTCTTCGGGTCCTCGGGTTCTTAGGTCCTCGGGTCCTCACAACAGCCCCTTTAATACTTGAGTTATTAACCATGGATTAATAACCAAGTTTTAACTTCTCATACACGCTTCTTACCCTTCCTATGTTTTCACACGTACAAACGTCTTTTCGCTGCGCCATGATCCGCGTCTGGCGCCTCGTATCCCACGATGAGGCATTTATGGAGTCTGGCGCTTCTTTTTCCGCGCACGTTTTACGGCTGGATGAGAAATGTACGGCTCAGATTTCGCTCTTAATTATGAGCGGGAAAGTTACCGCTCTTATTCTTTTACCTCATTACTTCCACTTCTCCCACCCCTATAAAAGCAAATTCTTATGCTGGATGAAGCTCATTTTGACATTTCGAAGGATTGAAAGAAAAGTGAGCTCTCGAGGACCATCTTTAAGCGACCTTCAGAGGTGTGTTCATTTTCCTTTCGTTTTTCTTTACTTGCTTGCTTTTCTCCTCTTGTAGCGGGGGTTAATGGGTAGGTACGCTAAGCTAGTGAACACAGATGAGGCGAAGGCCGCTTTTAAGGACCGATATCGGATCCCCAATGACGTAGACATTACGTATTGTGAGGAAGAAGATATTCCACTGGTGTCTCGGCCACCTGAATCCATTTTGATTCCAATGATTGCGTTTATTGAGGGGGGTATGGAAATTCCTATGGGTAGAGTAACTAGGGATTTTCTAATAAATTATAGGCTTACCCCTTCGCAGTGCTCCCCAAATGTCCTTAGAATCTTAGGATGTACGGATGCCCTTAACCGAAAACTGGGGACCAACCTGACCTGGCAGGATGTAAATTGGGTATATAACTGCCAAAAAGGGGACATGACTAAATACTATATGAAGTGTAGAATCCCTTCTGTTAGGCTGATTTCCTGTTTACCCGATTCAAGCAAAGGGATGGATGAAGATTACCTCGTCATCTCGGGCAATTGGCATGACGGATTGCATTGCCCTACCCGAGAAGGGGTACCAAGTAGGGTTCCCGAGGACTGACCTAGCACTTAGGATTAACCATACTCTTTTCTGTGCTTTACGTCACTCTACGTATTTGTTCTAATGCCTTCATTTATTATTGCAGACGATTACCATACCGCCCCGAACTTGTCTGCCGTGAATCGTGCCGATTTGAACAGGATTCTTCGGTCGGAGATATTCATACATAGGGACGGACAGCTTCGAGCAGCCCACATCATTCTCGGATACACTCCTTCTACTAAACGTTTCCAAAGCCCGAAGAACGTAATAAGAGCAAGAGATCTAAGACTAGCTCAAATTGACGTTGCTGCCCCGGGATTCTTATTAGCCGTACCTCCCCCTGCAGGAACTCAAGACGCACAACTTCCTGCCCCACTTGCCGCCCAACTGATCTATCCTCCTTTGGAGCAAGCTGCTAGTCCTGTCGCTGAGGAAAGAGCTGCCACACCCGAGCTCCCTCCTCCCGAGGTGACAGAGAAAGATTTCGAGGTGTTCTACCGCCCAGACGCTCCCTCCAGTTCCCAACCGTCAAGCAGCCAAATGGGTTTTCAAGAAAAAGAGCCTGACCTGCTGGCCTTACTACAGGCACATGCAGGCGGCTCTTCGCCAGCGATGCCGGTTCCTCCTCGTCCAGCTACTCCGGCTGTTACTCGGGCACCTTCCTCGGAGGCGACAGATAAAAAACGCAAAAGGGGCCAGAGTAGCAAAAACGTTATAGACATCGAAGAAGGGGAAAGCCTCGACCCTTCTGTTAAAGATACCAGGGCTGTGAAAGCCCTTTCCAAGAAAATTACTCCCACTGGTTCGTCGAAAGACCCCAGTGGCGAGTCTACAAGGAAAGCATCAGCCTGGCGACCCAACTTCACCCTCAGCTCGGGCAGCCCTGTTTTGGATGACGCCAACTTGCGGGATCCGAAGAAGGGAAGCTCGAGCCTGGTGGCCGAATGTCTAGAGAAGGCTCTATGCCTTCCCGAAGATATGGCAGAGTTGCGGTCCTTCCGTAAGAGGGAAGTTTTCTTGTCTTTGAAGCAGGACTTAGCCAAGGTATTTTCGAAGTCTTTGCACATTCCATACATGAGTTTAACTCTTTATTATGACTAACTTTATTAACTCGAATATATCATAGGCGGTCCAGGCTTCATTTATGGCTGAGGAGTGGGTAGATCATTCATTGGATCTTGCTCGAAAAGCTGATCAAAATGCCGAGGCGGCAGTGAAGGCACAAAAAGAAGCCGAATTGAACTTAAAAGAGACCCTCACTCGCCTGTCCGAGGTAGAAAAAGCTCACAAGAATGCTGAGTCGGCCCTGAAAAGTTATGAGTCGCAAGCAAATCTTGCTCTTGAGGCTCAAAAACAGGCTCAAAGCAGGCTCGCCCTCACTGTTGTCGAGCTCAAACAAGTGCAAGGATTGCTGGCCAAGAAGGAGCAGGAGTAGGCTGCTGCCGAGCAAGCAGCGTACGATGCTGGGATGAAAAAAGCCTCTGACAGCTTAACTGCCCAACTTAAAGGGGTCGCCAGAGCGTTCTGTTCGGAGGTGTGGGGTCGCGCTTTGGACGCTGCGGGAGTAGATGCTGACGCAGTACTCCGTATTCCCGACAACATTTACTATCCCCCGGCATTGCGCTTAGCTCCTACTCCCTCAACGTCGACAAATGATCCTGAAGTGCCCATCCCTGCTTCTGTTCCTTCTGATGCCCCAGTCACAAAGGACCCTTCTCCCCCAGCTCAGCCCGTGGACGAAGTAATTGAGGGTGATTTGGCTGAAGAGCCAAAAAAGAAGAAAAAAGAAAAAGACCCAGAGAAAAGAAAAGACAAGCAACCTGTTGCTTAGTCATTCCGTAGTTATTGCCTTATTTTTATTTTATTGTTTTTTCTTTTTACGGATGTAAGGGGCTATATGATGGCCCCAGTTTTGTAACGAATACTTTTTAAGACATTAATATTAACCTTTCTCTTTTTGTTTCATGCACAAGTCTTATTACAATGCGATGCCATCCAACTATCACTTTGTACGCATACAGATAGACGCTTACTTGAATTAAAAATCATAATATCACCTCAAAATTGTTCATCATACTTGTGATTTTAAGGGGCTCAAAAAGCTCAACCTGGGCACCATAATTTCACTATTTTTTACGTTTGAAAGAGAAGGCATGAGATTCCATAGGCTAATAAGCGACAAGGCTTAATGATTTGTTTACGCTAATGCTTAGTTGCTTGAGATTCCTTAGCCTTAACCTTGCCGGATTTATGACTCTTGTGTTATGGTCCGTGGAACCAAGGAAAGACAAAAATCAGTTTAGCACTTATATTTTTGCAAGTGGTTGACTTTTCTTAGACTTGTGGCCCGAGGAGCCGAACAAGAACTAAGGTCAACTTAACACGTGTATTTCTTGCAAACGATTAATTTCTCTTAGCCTTGTGGCCCGAGGAGCCTAACAAGAACTAAGGTCAGCTTAATACTTGTGTTTTTTGCAAGTAATTAATTTCTCTTAGACTTGTGGCCCGAGGAGCCGAACAAGAACTAAGGTCAGCTTAACACTTGGGTTCTTTGCAAGTGATTAATTTCTCTTAGACTTGTGGCCCGAGGAGCCGAACAAGAACTAAGGTCAGTTTAACACTTGGGTTTTTGCAAGTGATTAATTTCTCTTAGACTTGTGGCCCGAGGAGCCGAACAAGAACTAAGGTCAGTTTAACACTTGTATTTTGATTGATACAGAATTGAAATGAACAGAAACCACACAAAAAGGAGATTCTTTTCTTAATAATAATATCGTCGTAAGTTATTTACATTCCAAGGGCGAGGAATCACCCTTCCATCCAGATCTTCTAAACGATAAGCCCCTACACCTGCTATTGAAGTAATTTTATACGGCCCTTCCCAATTAGGACCCAACTTTCCCCAAGCAGGATTTTTTGTTACCCCCATTACTTTTCTCAGTACCAAATCTCCTGGTACCAAGGGCCTGGACCTAACTCCCTTGTCGTATGTCTGCTTGAGCTTCTGCTGATAGCTGCCCATCTTCACATTGGCTATTTCTCTCCTTTCCTCAACAGTATTCAAACAATCATACATCCTATCGTGATTGCTCGCTTCGTCATACTGGTCGGACTTCAGGGTGGGAAAACCCGATTCTAATGGTATTATAGCTTCCATTCCATACGTCATTGAAAAGGGAGTCTCGCCTGTCGATCTTCGGGGTGTAGTGCGATAAGCCCATAATACATGAGGCAATTCTTCTACCCAGCCTCCTTTAGCATCATCCAATCGTTTCTTCAAACCTGCCAAGATGACTTTATTTGTTGCTTCGGCTTGACCATTTCCTTGAGGATAGGACGGTGTTGAATATCCATTCCTTATTCCCATTTCTGCGCAGTACCGTCGGAAAGCCTTGCTATCAAATTGAAGGCCATTATCAGAAATCAAAGTATGAGGGACTCCGAAGCGAGTTATGATATTTTTCCAGATGAATTTCTTCGCATCCACATCCCTAATATTGGCTAAGGGCTCGGCCTCCACCCATTTCGTGAAGTAATCCGTGCCGACAATGAGCCATCTCCTATTACCTGGTGCCCGAGGAAAAGGTCCGACGATATCTAAACCCCACTTAGCGAAGGGCCATGGGCTGGATAACGGGTTTAAGTTACCTCCTGGTTGATGTATGCTAGGCGCAAACCTTTGACATTGATCACATTTCTTGGCATAATCTTGAGAGGCTCTCTGCATGCTCGTCCACCAATACCCTTGGGTCATGGCTCTATGAGCTAGTGATCTTCCTCCGGTATGACTCCCACATACACCTTCATGCAATTCTTCCAGCAGAGGTTCCACGGCATCAGGATGTACGCAAAGCAGGTACGGCCCTGTGTAGGAACGTCTATAGAGTTTTTGCTCCTTTGATAGCCAGTAACGAGGAGCGCTTCTTCGTACCTTCTCGGCCATTGTTCTATCTTCAGGTAGTATTCCGTGCTGCAAGAAAGCTACAATTGGGTCCATCCAACTTGGACCAACATGAACGCTGTGCACCCGTACTGCCGAGATGCTGGTCAAGCTAGAGGACAGTAAATCCTCCACTATGACCATACGTGGTAATTTCGAACCCAGTGAAGTGGCTAACATTGCTAATGAGTCAGCATGAGAATTATGTCCCCTTGGGACTTGATGTACCTTAAAACTTTCAAACAAACCCAACACCCCTTGAACTCGTTTGAGATAGCTTTTCATTCGTTCATCTTTTGCCTCAAATTCTCCATTAACTTGCCCTACTACCAATCGGGAATCACAAAACAACCTCACTACCTTTCCTCCCAAGTGTTTAACCATCTGGGAACCCACCAAGAGAGCCTCGTACTCGGCCTTATTATTAGTGGCTGGGAATCCCAACCTCAATGATTTTTCAATGACTAGTTTCTCGGGAGATATTAACACGACTCCAACCCCGGCTCCTTTTCGATTTGATGCCCCGTCCGTGTAGACTTCCCAAGGAGTGATGTTTTCCATCCCAATGGACATCACTGTCATCACGGCATCTTTGTGGTTAACCTGATCTTCCGTGAACTCGGCCACGAAGTCGGCAAGGATTTGCCCTTTGATAGCTGTCCGGGGCATATACTTGATGTCGTAAGCTCCCAGTTTAGTTCCCCACTTTGCTACACGACCCGTATAATCCGACTTCCTCATGATAGCTTGCAGAGGCAATTGAGTGAGTATTACTACGGTGTGAGCTTGGAAGTAATGGGGCAATTTCCTTGTTGCATGTACCACGGCTAGAAGCGCTTTTTCCAACAGTAGATATCGCTGTTCTACTTCTTGCAAAGACTTGCTGATATAATATATTGGTTTCTGGACCCCATCATCATTCCGTATTAAGACAAGACTTACGGAGTGATTTGTGACGGCTAGGTAAGCATATAACACTTCTTCCTTCTCGGGCGTTGATAATATCGGTGGTCTAGATAGGTATTGCTTTAAATCTTCAAAAGCCAAGTTGCATTCATTAGACCATCGGAAATCTTTCCACCTGTGCAAAAGGCGATAAAATGGGCGGCACCTGTCTGCGGACCATGATATGAACCTGTTCAAGGCTGCAATCATACCAGCTAACTTCTGCACTTCTTTCGGGTTCTGAGGGGGATGCAAACCTAAGACAGCCTTAATTTGATCAGGATTAACTTCAATTCCCCGATGAGTAATCATGTACCCTAGAAACTTTCCCGAGCCCACTCCGAAGGAACACTTTGATGCATTCAAGCGTAACTTATACTTTCTTAACATCGAGAAGGTCTCCTGTAAATCTGTCAAATGGTCTTCTGTCCTCTTACTTTTAATTACCATGTCATCGATATAAGCTTCCATATTACGCCCCAACTGCGCATCAAACATTCTGGTCACCATTCGTTGATATGTGGACCCTGCATTCTTTAGACCAAAGGGCATCACTCGGTAATGGTAATTACCATTAGGGGCACGAAAAGCCGTTTTCTCCTGATCATTCAATGACAAAGGGATTTGGTGATACCTTTGGAATGCATCCAAGAAGCTCATTCGGGGGTGCCCCACAGTTGCATCCACCAGTTGATCAATTCTGGGTATAGGGAAAGGATCCTTGGGACATGCCTTATTCAGATCTGTAAAGTCAATACAGACTCTCCATTTCCCATTCTTCTTTTTTACTACAACATTATTGGCCAGCCACTCAGGATAGAAGATCTCCTTGATCGCCCCAGCTTGCTTTAGTTTACTAACCTCCTCCTTAACTGCTTCTGCGTGTTCTTGAGACGCTCGCCGAGGAGGCTGTTGTCTAGGCGTCGCATGGGGGTTAATATTCAAACGGTGGCAGATAACTTCTGGATTAATTCCTGGTACGTCATAAGTTGTCCATGCAAAAACATCAATATTATCCCGCAAGAATTGAACCAATTCTTCTCTTTCCCGTATCGGCAGTTTAGATCCGACTTGAAAATATTTCTCTTCATCTACCCCAATAACTACCTTGATTAGCTGCTCGGCAGAGCCTTCATCCTCAACTAGGCCGACTTCCCGAGCAGCCTCCTTTAATTGCTATGATGTCTCAAGAACTTCTCCTTCCAACGAACCTCGGCCTGTACGAATAGTGGCAGACGTTAGACATTGCCTGGCTACCATTTGACTGCCATGTAATACTCCCACACTTCCTCGTATAGGGTACTTCACCATCACATGTAAAGTAGATGAAACTGCCTCCATCGCATGCAGCCATGGTCTAGCCAAAATGGCCGTGTATGGAGAGTAGGCCATAACAACTATGAAGTTTACCTGTACTTCGGAACCCTCCACCTGCACAGGCAACCTAATCATTCCCCGTGGGATCACCTGGTTTCCATCAAAACCGACCAACAGCTGGTCGTATTTTTCCAAGTCTTCTTCTTTCAACTTTAATCCATTGAATAGGTCCGGATACATAATCTCGGCACCACTTCCATCATCCACCAAGACTCGTTTCACATCATACCCCCCGATACGAACTGTGACGACCAAGGCATCATCGTGGGGTTGAAACGTTCCCTCTTTATCCTTATCAGAAAAGCTCAATATGGGCGTCGCCGAGGACCTCATTCTTTTGTTTGCTTGATGATTCTCTTCCACGTCCTCATTCCCACACTTGTTTTGAACGGTCATGACCCGAGACGGTTTCCCAAATTCTCCTCTCGGCTGGGTCAAGATGACGTTAATAGTGCCCAAAGATGGTTGAGGGGCCTGACCCCAATATTTTCGAGTGTCTAGTTGTTCCTTTTTCCCATCCGGCTTTGCCAATAAGTGATTGATCTTCCCGGCCCTAATCAATTGATTCAAATGGTCGCGCAATGTCCGGCACTCTTCCGTGGTGTGTCCCTTATCCTGGTGGTAATGGCAATGGAGGTTTTGATTTCTCGTGGATGCATCTCCACTCATTTTGTTGGGTGGCCTAAAATATGGCTCATTCCGAATTTTCTCCAGTATGTGATGCACGGGTTCCTTAAATAGTGAATTAATTAGAGGAGACTCGGCGGTCCTCGGATGGCTTGGAAAGTCTCGTTTGGGCCGAATACCTTGAAACCCCCCTACCCGAAGATCCTTCCTTTCCAGATACCCTTTCATTTTTCCTTTGCTTTGCATCTGATCTTCTTCTACCCGTTTATACTTATCTATCCGGTCCATGAGCTGACGCATATCTATCGCGGCCTTCATTGTCAAAGACTTCCTTAACCCATGCTCCGTGGGAAGACCCACCTTGAAAGTTCTCACGGCTACACTCTCCACATCCCCATCAATTTCATTATACGTTTCCCAGTATCGGTCGGAATAGGTTTTGAGTGTTTCGCCTTCCCTCATAGACATAGACAGTAGAGCATCCAAAGGTTTTGGAATCCTAGTACAAGTTATGAACCTTGCTCCAAATGCCCTAGTCAATTCCTCAAAAGACCTCAGAGAACCTTCTGCCAAAGCATCAAACCATCTCATAGCCACGGGCCCCAAACTGGAGGGAAAAACTCTGCACATCAATGCCTCATTATTCGAATAAACGGCCATCTTCTGACTAAAATGACTAACGTGTTCTACAGGGTCAGTCCTCCCGTTATACATAGTAAAGATGGGTTGAGAAAACCTACGAGGTAGCTTTGCCCTATTTATCCTGGCCACAAAAGGGGATTTGGCAATTTGCCTCAGGGCTTTACCCATTGCATCACTCCCATCATCGCGATATATCCCATCAGTATCAGGCATCCTTGTCTCCTTTTGCTGCTTTGCCCTAACGCCCGAAGACACACTGACACGGGTCACACTTCGAGTAGGCTCAAATACTGGGGGATCAATTCCTCCAAGGTTTGCTTCCGAACTGTCACTGGAAGAGCTAGCATTACCCTTACGTCTCCGCTTCCTACTGTCCACGCACTTACGTAAGTAAGCTATCTCAGATTGCATCTGTTGCAATACATCGTCGCGAGACATATGCCCCTCAGTTAGTGATCGTTGCTCAGCCTCCTGATCGCCATCATGTGCTTTCACCACCCCTGAGGTATGTCCCTTCCCTTTGTCACGCTGGAGACTTACAGCTACGTCTCTGCTTCGTGAACTTACGGATTCTTCCCCTTCTTGATACACCTCCGCCATATACTTCTAGATGGAATGTGCTACGTTGTTGTTGTTCCCACAGACGGCGCCAATTGTAAGGACCAAAAATATATAACAGTCTACTTAGGGATTCTCCTGCTCGTTTATTTACTCAAGGTCCTTCTACAATACATTTGGTAGAGAGGGTTCAACAACAAAAAGTCCCCTCTTCGTAGTCTCTTGATTCCTATTTATATTATTTTCTGCTTTCATCATAGCCCTACACCTTGCAATCTGCGGTCCTTTTCCCATGACACCTGTCCGTCGGCAGCGGAGCAAGATTCTACTTTGCGTTCCGCACTGTTCAGGTCATGTCCACATTAATGCGACGGATAGAGGTGATGCTTGCTAATTAATGCGGCCAGAATGGTTGTTGCCGAGCATTTAATGCAACCTTCCAAATCAGCCTGCTACATACAGATATTTGCAACATGTCCCTTACGTAACCACCGTCCACGCCACCTCATCTTCGGGCACACCCGGAGATACCTCATCTTGCATACTATATGTTGGCATTCCTTTCTTCGGGCCCTCGGGTTCTTAGGTCCTCGGGTCCTCACACTAGTATTCTACCATTTTTTTTTTTTTTATAGGAAAATCTTTAGCAGTGATATTTTTAAGAGGGAGGGTTTATCTAGATTATACACACAACACAAGGACAGACACAGGAGACAAGACCAGAGCACAACAGAGGATTATCCCTCAAAATCAAAATCCCAACTTCGAATTTCTGCGTTTTAACTTTTTACGATTCGTTTAAGATTTTTGGTTGCCTATATTTAGTTGAAATTCATACTAAAAAAAAACATGATGTGGGACGAGTGGGACGACAACGTAAACACCGACCACGAACAATCCGACCGACAACAAGACTCCTACCTTAATTTCGATTTCCTCTCTGCCTTGTCTAAACCCAAGGTACTCTATTTCACACTCTTTGTTCATTTCTTCTAAACTTTTTTTTTCTTCAAGTTTTTATTTATTTATTTAATTTTATTATTTATTTTATTTGATAGGATTACTATAAGATATTGGAGGTGGATTATGATGCTACGGACGATACCATTCGGTCCAATTATATCCGCCTAGCTCTGGTTTGTATTTTTAGTAAATTGTCTTTTTTTTATTTTAATTTATTTATATTGTTATTATTATCTAAACGTTATTAAGATTTTACTAATAAATTACTCTGTGATTTTGTGCACGAAGAAATGGCACCCAGATAAGCAAAAAGACCAGGACAGCACCACTTCCAGATTTCAAGATATAAATGAGGCATATCAAGGTCAGTCTTCTCTCTTCTTTTTTTTCCTTTTTTTTTGGAGGGGGTTAATAAATATTCAATATTTTAAAGTATTTCTGTGTTTGCTTTTGCTCACTGCTATGTGTGTTGAGGTGCATTGTGTGATGGCATAATTTGTAGCATAGACATTGTAGTAAGGCTTTCGATTTGATTTTTGCTGTTGAACCATAAGTGTTTTTAGTGAGTAAAGAAGATAAGCTAGTTTACTGCTTGTGTATGTGCTTAGAGTTAGAGCTGGTCTTAAGCCCCAAAAAAAGGAGGGTTGTGGTAGGTTGACGGCTAGTGTAAAATTTAGTCACGGCTACAAATATGTTTGTTGAGGATCTAAAGCCGATCCCAAAAATTTTGGGACTAAGCTTGGTTGTTGTTTATAATAGTGTATTTGTTTGGGATAAAAGCTCTGTGTAGATGCATTTTTAATCTCATAAGAATTTCGAAGTTTGAGTGAGTGGATGTGTTGTTCTGAGGAGGTTGTGAGCTGGTTAGAGCTTAAAATATATAACTGGCTATGGGTCAGCAATGGCTTTGTGAACTAAATCCTACATGGCTACATGTTTTGTAAGTTGTTGGGGATCACTTGATCTGTGATTTGGGGGTGTGGATGTAACTGGTTGAGTTTTTTCTTGAGTCTAATTTGTGAGAGAATAGGTAAGGTTTTTTTTTTCCCCTTATGATATAGCTGATCAATGTATCAACATTTGTTATTGCTAAAATTGGTGAGTGGCCCCTTTTGCAGTTCGTGGTGTGTTTTGGGAAGAAGAAAATGAATTATTATAAGGATTTTGGGTTCTAATTATGGTATTGACACATGAATTAAAAATTAAGATGTATGTATAAATGGATTTCCACAATGGTGGAGACTGCAAAGGTCTCATTATTGGGGCCTCCTTGTAATTACTGTTCAGCAAGGGTGTAAGATTTGTGAATTAAGAGGCATGCTCAGGGGTGTAGATTCCTCTGTTAATTTGATACTGTACTTGAGTGGATTGGTGTTATTTTCTTGAAGTGACAAATGTTGTCTTTGTCAAATTAACAGAAAGTTTCCAGAGCCTATTGATTTTCTTGCGTAAAAAGATCAAATTGCTGCTTGGTCCAAACTTTAACTCAACCCGTGTATTGTTTCACGTATATGGTATGAACTTTTGAGCTGCTAAGTGTAAGTTTTCTGGGAAGTATTCTGATTTGAAATGTGTGAAAATTTCATGTAATTGAGAAGCATTGAGAGAGAGAGACATGGGAAATACAAAAGAATGAGTGGAGAAATGGCAAGAGAACTGATTGGAGGAACATGATTTCATTGCAAAATATGTGTCACAGGCCTTTCTTGTGCATTTCCTTGTCAATTCTTGTGAATGTTCTAGGTATTTCCTTAATTTTTCCAATACACTTCCCATATAAATAGACTCATCCCTTTTCCAAACAGGTTTTCTAGAAAGTGCCTTATGGGGAAGTGGTTCCTATACAATGTGTCTTGGAATCTTCAGAATGTCCTGCTTTAGTGTTTCTATAACACCCCTCTTCATTTCCCTAAGCTTTTGTATCTATTATGAAAATTTTTATCAGTAATTGTTTCTAGTGAAATAAAAGAGTGATTACTTATTTGGAAAAGAGGTTGCTGCTGTACTTCGTATCTTCTCATATTATCTGGTAACTCAATAGGCCAATGATCCAATTCATCTAATGGCACCCCTCCTTGTGAGAAGCAAAGGGTGAGTATTGGGTTCAACTCAAAGCAGCAACAGGTGCGCCCCCCCCAAAAAAAAAAAAAGGGAAGAAAAGACTCAATAAGATTAGCAACCAAGCACAACAGAGTCACTCGGATTCATTATGAGGTGGATATGGATGGAGGCTTGAAGTTGCAAGTAGGGTTTAGGATGGCCCAACTCCATCACTATCCCTAAAACAAGGCTGTTGAAAGTAATGATTATGTTAGTATTAAGATGATGCATGTTTAAGGTTTTATACAGAAAACGAGAAGGTGAAAAGGGACTGGTGAAAGTGATCAAATCACTTGTAATCTGATAGTAAATAGTACCCTAGACAGTATGTTAGGGTGGAACAAAATATCTGCAACCAAAACAATCAATGTTGGGCCTTCAAATTTAGCTAGGTCCAAGGTATAGTATAATTCCATTTTTTCCTTATAAAAATCTTTATTATATAGGGAAAATATTCACTTCTGTCTGTCTATGAATAAGTCCACTCAGATGCCATTCCTTGACATCTCAGTCCCCATGTAACATGTTTTATTCTGCGGTTTGACTGTGCCACAAGAGAGGGTCCTTTACTTAACTGAATAGTAGCATGAATAGTTATATGGATGTCAAAGGCTGTGTTGAGAGCATTCATCAGCAGCTAATATTAATTCTTCACTTCTCTTCTTTTCTCAGCACATTATGCTCATTTCATAGAGTTAGTAACAGCAAAAGAATAATTCAAGTAGTAGTCAGTAATGTGTAACAATTTCTTCGTGTTTAACAAGTGTTTTTCATGTTATCCAACAGTCCTGAGTGATCCTGTCAAAAGAATAGAATATGACAAGAAAGGGATGCTCTACGTCTATGATTATAATATAATTGTAAGTGTTACTCCTCTTTCCCTGCTCTACTAAATGTTAGTTTTCCTTCATTTTTTTCTTATTCACCTTGTAATTTTTCATTTGTTGGCTGCAGGAATATCTCAACCGTTACAAAGGCCTTATATTAACATGCAATGGGCTTGGGTTAAGGCATTCAATATGGTAAGTGAAAATAACAAGCATAGATCTCCTTCAATGCACTTGGAGAAACTTTTGTGGTGCATGGCACGAATTGGTTGACACTTCAAACTGCATAAGTTGGGGATGAGCATTAGGTCGGGACGCATTAGGGAGTTTAATATTATGTTATGCTCATGTACAAATGTAAGACTTACCAACATTTTGTAACTTCTTCTCCTTGGACATTTTACATATTCTTGGAGGTTTGTTGATTATATATGTCACCTCTTTGGGTAAAGATATGGTCAGGACATAATACTTCCATACTTAATTTTTATTCTGCTGCAGTATTATGATATCTCACATGTATAATCAAATGATCATGCAAACTGTTGAACGAAACTACCCCCGAGAACAACTAAGGAATACAGTAGTAGACAGTTGACCCAACGAAAACCAGTAGGTACTTGGCCCAAAAAAAAAAAAAAAAAAAAAGCAGTTGGCACAGCTTTAAGAAGTGGAATAAATTAGGATTCGATATAGGATAGAATCTATTTTATGGTTCAAAATAAATTTTCAAATCTAAAGGAATATGAAGCCTCTTCCTCCTACCTGAGCCTTTAGATTGCTCCTGCTAATGGAAGAAAATTTTTGAGCTTTTATTCTCAGCTTTTGTTTAATTCACGAAGCTAGGGATGGTAAAAACATTTCACTTTGGGAGAAGATGCATATATATATATTACTTCTCTTATAATACTAATAATTATCTTATATATTAGATTAGATATGTGTCATTTTTCTCACATTGTGTTAGCCTTATAGTTATGTGGAACTCATGCTATGAGAGAAAATACACGTACGATATATTTGATACATAAGATACTTTGTTTTATGATACACAATTGTCTTGACGTTAGATATGAAAAAATGCTAGATCATAGTACTTGGGAACTATGTTCCTAACCTACTATCACTCACTATTCCTTAAGGGAAGGACCTCCTTGTGTCTTATTTGGTGTTTGTGGTGACAGCTTTGTATTCTTACTATGAAAATGCGTTCTAAGGGCAATCGCATTAATCAATGCAAAATTTGTCTATTTTGCAAAAAAAAAAAAAATACTTTTTTTTATTTTATATACCCACTTTTATAAAACACTCATATCAGTTTGTCTACATCATCTTTTATTTAAATAATATTTTTCTCACATTCACATTTACCATGGCCTACCAACTTTAACACACGCCAACTCCATTTTCTCTGAACACTTTCCTTTCCTTTTCTCATTCTTCTTCTTTCTTTTTTCATATTTTTCTTTATTCTCCAAAGGCAGATGCTCCATTTTCTCTTTTCTCTAAACACGTTCCTTTACTTTTCTCATTCTTCTTCTTTCTTTTTTCGTATTTTTCTTTCTTCTCCAAAGGCAGAGGCTCAAATCAATACCAAATCAAAACCCACAAAATTCTCATTAATCAATACTATTGATGATGGGAGGGACGGATTTGAGTAGCTCAAGTTCTCATATTAGATTTCTCTCTCATGCTTGTCGAATCTCAAAGATTTGAAGAAATCCCTCTCTCTATCGAAGCTTGCATTGTAGGATCTCTCTCATCTGATTTCAAGCATAATTTTGCCACCATTGGGTTTGTAATTGATTTTGATTTTGAGTTTGGGTTACGGGTTTTTAGTTGATGGTTTAATTTTGAATTGGTTTTCTGTGGATTTTGGGTTAATCAGGTTTGATTTTCATTGTATTTTGGGTTTCTGTAGTTTTGTAGGTTTTGGTGGTTATTTTAATGGGTGATGGTGGTGGTGGTGGTGGTGGTGGTTGGGTGGTGATGGTTGGACAGTGTTGGGTGGATGGTGGGTGTGTTTGTATGTATCAGAGGAAGAAGACGATGATGAGGGAGAGAAGATGCTTGAGTTGGATTTGTAGATGGAGAAGAGAGAGAAAAAAGGAGAGAAATGTGAAATTAATAAAATATTAATATGCAAAGCTACAGTAACCATGCATATATGCACGATTACTATAGCATTTTTGTGTATATGCACAATTTTGCAAGTACTGATGTGGGTTTTTTTTAGTTAAAATGTGTAAAATTAACTACTTTTTGTATTTTGCATAATTTTACAATCGCTGATGCGGTTGCTCTAACGCCATGAAATTCTTATATGGTTCTTTTCATTTCATGACACCTAGTACAAGAAATCTACTATACATATAAAAAAGAAATTAAATAATTGGCAAACGTTACAAAAAAGAGTTCATTGAATTTTTTATTTAGAATTAACTACATTGTTCAAGCAGCCAATTTGATGCGCTCCTAACATGAACTTACACTCATCGTAAAACACTTGGTCAATAAATTTCAGCTCCAAAGGGGTTTCCTTCATTTCATTTGAATTGAGAGCATAACCGAATTCTATCTTATTTTATAACAAATTGAAAAATATAGAAAAAAATACATTTTAAAATAAAACCTATATTTTAGAATGATACAAATTAAACTTTATAGTTTCACAAATAACAAATTACATTCTAGTCTTTAAATTTTAACGTACTTCTTAAGTTGGCCGTATCTTCCATCTCTGTTAGGCCAAAGAGAAAAATATATTCTTGAAATTTAATTTTTACACTTTAAAATTTCAAAATTTAAATTTTACATCTTAAAATTACATTATGTTTGCAATAACAGTCATGTTCGTATTTTCCCTTAAAAGCTTCGTAAGCTTACCATGTTTGTTTGTTCATCCAATAAATGATAATTATGATATCAAGTGGCATTATGAAAATGGTGTTGCCTAGTAAAAATGACATGGTATCATTTTATTGGCCAAACAAAACACACATAAACGGCACCGTATTGTATAGTATAGTACTATCAGTTTATCACTTGCTAGGAAAACAAAAATTGAAATCCCTAAAATTGAAGTAGACGGAGCAAAAATGGCGAGCGAGGAAGATAGCGCTGTGAAGGAGCCATTGGATCTCATCAGACTCAGCCTCGATGAACGCATCTACGTCAAGCTTCGATCCGACCGTGAACTCCGCGGCAAACTCCACGTACCTCTCTCTCTCTACCTTGTATATTTTCATCAATTTGTAGTCGTGTTGATTTGGTTGGTTTTGTGGTTTTCAAAAAAAATTTCTGGGTTTGTATTTATTGCAATTTTCAGGCTTATGATCAGCACTTGAATATGATTCTTGGTGATGTTGAAGAAATTGTGACCACTGTAGAAATTGATGATGAAACTTATGAAGAGATTGTTCGGGTATGCTCTTTTCTTTTCAATTTGTTTCTTTTGTAATCTTTTTTTTGTGTTGAAGTATTTTAAACATGTAGTCTTTTATCTTAGTTGGAAGCTAAATTAAGTTGGGCAAAAGCTAGGAAGCATGGACACTTCATTTAAGGTGTTATACCCATGTCCTACTGGTTTCACGTTTTAATTTTCAGAAATTGCTGATGTTGCTGTGTCGTACCCGTACCCGTATCCGTATCCGTGTTCTTGCTTCTTAGGGCAAAAGTAAAGTTTTTTTCCCGATAAATTCAATAGTATAGTTACAATGTGGGAGGGGGTGTTTGAACATTGAACGTCTCTATTAGAAACACCAGGAGGTGCCAGTTGAGTTACTAAACTCTTTTAGGGCAATAGTACAATCGTACATAAACTATATAAGCTGAATGAGCTGGAAAAGCTTGGGCAAACTGACACTGTACAGGATAGCAATCTTTTTGTCAATTGAAAAAGTATGCACATCTAGATTTAAAAGCGTGTGTTTTCCATTGCTGCATTGAGGAGTTGGGTCCTATGTAACTTAACTGCCTCAGATCTTGAGAGTTGCAGTTATGATTTTTCATGTCTGAAAAGTTTTTGATCTAAACCCATCAAAATTTTGTACAAGGAAGAACTGAAGTCAATAAGTTTCTTTATCAATTTATACTATGTAATTTACTCTTAATAAAACAAAAATGGCAAATGATGTAGAAATTTCATACAAGTAGAACTTGCTCGTAGGAACCACCACTAATAAGAGTTCCAGAAGATATTAGCACAAATGCATAATATGCACATTTTGGGGATTACTTGTTAATAGGAGCATGTTTGTAGTTTTGAATGTACTCTTTAAAATAAATAAATAAATTAGACAAATTATGTAGAAATTCCATATTAGTAGAACTTGGCTGTAGCCTGGTAGGAACCACCACTGAGAAGAAGTCCAGAACATATTAGCACTAATGGATCCACACCCCTCCATGCAACGCAATGCCCTTAATAGGAGCATGTTTGTCAGTTCTTTTATACTCGTCAAAAAGTTTTTTGGCTCTGTTTATGAATTGTTATTGTTTACATTCTAATATTTAAGAAAAGCAACCTTGGAATGATTTAGGAACTTTTAAACTTTTGTGAAGATGATGGATAGGGTTAGTGTTACTGTGTGGTAGTATAAAGAATGCAATATTTTTTTGCTACAGTTAGGTGAGGGGTATTTCCTTGGGCAGGCTTTGAACCTGAGGTGACTCACCAAACATGCAGCTGAGCCAGGAGGCTCTTGGCTATAAGAACGCATATTTGACTAAATCATGTTGATATACTAAATGGAAATTGAGTAGAGAGTAGGAATAAAAATTAGTTGGAATATAAGTTGCTATAATGATATAAGTTTACTATTTATCTTTTTATTTATAACAGTGAGATGTGACCCAAAAAGCCTCTAGTACACTGAAGCCTACATCTTTTTAGTGTGATATAAGTATTACTATTCGTCTTTTTGTATTCAACCATTATCCAATCATCTACAAGTCCAAGAAGCCTCTTGTACACTGAAGGCTTATGTAGCCTGCTGCAGATAAATGAAGGATTTTGAATTCTTTGAAGTCAACTATTATGAAATTGTTTTTAGGACAAATAAATAGTAAGAGAAATAAAAAGACTGAAGACTCAGGAGTGAGAGAGGAGAGGGGGAAGTGGGAGGAGGTGACAAGGAAAGAGGATATGGCGTAGGCAATTTGACAGTAGTTGAATAAGTTGGGGAGGAAATCAGTTGTGGATTCAAGCGATGAGGAGCAGTTTGCAATGGAGTGATTGGGTCTATTGAAGAAGAGGGTGGTGATGGGTGGCATCGATAGTAGAGATTGACTCAAGCCATTAGGGCGGGACATGAACATAGAGAGAGAGAGTGAGGAAGAACAACAAGAAAACAGCACCACCAGATTAATGCTTTGGAGCTGTTTTGGTTGGTTCTGTACAATAATGCCTTCATGATTTTCATTCACCACCAGATTTTTATTTTTATTTTTTCTTTATTTGTTGTTGTATTTGTTCAAGTTGTTACCCAGCTCATGTTATAGCCATTCCCTTGCTTTTGAGGAGAAATAGTTGTTCCTTGGACATGAGGAAGTGCCATTCCTTGTGATTAAATCCACAACCAAATGACAAAATGATTAAATCTATGGAATGCCTTTTCTGTAATAGAACTTGCTTAGCGTATTAAAATTGTCCTTAATTTATGTAGACTCACTATGTTGGTTGAAAAAAATCTAATCCCATTCATCCTATAAAAGATGAAAGTTTGCAAAATAAAAAGTATTTGAATGAAATGAAATAAACATTACAATCTTCTGAAAATGTTTTTAGGTGAATCATGCATGTTTTTTGCAATTATTCCCACTCGCGTCCATTACTTATCTTGGGGCATTTTATGATGAGTATTATTTTTATTTTGTTTCATGAAAGTGCTTGTCATTTTTTTTAACTTGCATGTGTGTATTTGTGTTTTTTAACTGATTACTTTTTTTTTTCCTTCCATTACAGACTACAAGGCGCACGGTGCCATTCCTTTTTGTTAGAGGAGATGGTGTGATATTGGTTTCCCCGCCACTAAGGACAACTTGATTTTCTAGTTGTAGTGCATGGTTCACTCTTGTAGGACACCTGCTATCAGATATTTTATGTAACTGTATTATTAACCTTATCAAGCTTATTTTGCATAGCAATGATGAATATGTTTGAGTTATATATTATTCTGGATTTATCATACTGATTTAGAAAACACCCGATTTCTATCCGCCTTGCACTCTGTTGTTGGTTCCCTATTCATTTTTGCATAAAAGTAAAGTACATATTTTTATGTGATCTTTCAAAATCCAGGGATTCATAAGGTCGATACATGGTTCACAGACACATGGGGTTATTTGGGATGGCTGAAAGAGAAATTTCTACACTGCCTTGTGACCTGGTAAGGGCTGTATGCAACCAATGTCACATAATATGTGAGGTCCAAGGGTATGTGGTTCCCATCAACTGAGACATTGGTTGCACTTAAAAATTTGTAGCCTTTATTTTGATTTTTTCCACTGACACCCTACTAAAATATAGGGTTTAATTTCTTAGAGCAATCACACCGGGGTATGTATAATATAAAAAGTGCTTAAATTTACACATTTTCCACCAAAAAATATACACATCTGCTACAATAACCGTGTAAATATACAATGTTGTGGACTCGTATAAATTGAGGGGCTTCTCAGACAAGTGGGTTTTAGAACTCAGTGATGGGAAGAGGGTGGTGGTGCCGATGGAGATCGAGAGTCAGCCTTTAGGCTTTTTTAAGGCTTTGTTTTGGACGGGCTTAATGCCATGGATTATTCAAGAAATTATTCGAGGCCTTTTAAAGGTACAATTCGAGTGGGATGGGGCGGTGGTGGAGGATGTAGATTCTGAGAGTTGGTCTAAAGAAGGTGGTGAGATGGTTGAATTTGATCAACGAGGTTCAAATATTTTAGAACCCTTAAATGTGACTTTGTTAGCTATATCGAAGTCTATTGAGACCTAAAAAGTCAATAACCTATCTGCCTTTTTGGAAGATGGTCAGTCTAGAAATCATTCTAGCATGTCACCATGGTTTCAGAGCAAGTTTCAGGATTTTGGCTCTTTTTTGGAGACTCCAGTTGAAGGTTTGGAAGAACTTGCATCCAATTTTCTCTTGGCTGTTGAGGAGAAAATTAGACAGAGGGCTGTAGTGGATGCTTTGAGTAAAAAAACAAAGAGTGGAGGTAAGGGTTTAAGGGAGTTAAGGAGCTTGGTGAACTCTATTAATTATGATTCTGCATCTGGTAAAGCAAGAGGTTCCAATAGGGAAAGGGCTCTGATTGTGTCCCAATGAATTTGAAGATAATCTCTTGGAATGTGAGGGGGCTGAATGAGAAGGATAAAAGACTCTAAATTAGGAACCTTATTAGAATTTGGAGAGCTGATGTCATTTGCTTGCAGGAGACTAAGATGGAGCTTATCACTAGGGGATTTATTAAAAGTATTTGGGGTTGTCAACATGTTGATTGGGTATACTTGAGTTTAATAGAAGGGTGGTGGAGAAGTTGGAAGAAGTTGTGGGTGATTTTTTGGTGTCTTGTAGATTTAGGAATGTGGGAGACAATTTTGAATGGGCATTCACTAGTGTGTATGGTCCTAATGTAAATAGGGAGAAGAGGCTAATGTGGGAGGAGTAAGCGAGTCTTTATAGTTGATGGAATTTGCCATGGTGTGTGGGTGGCGATTTCAGTGCAATTCAATTTCCTTCCGAACGTTTGGGGGCAAAGAACTTCACTCCGGGTATATATATAATTTTCCTGATTTCATCTTTTTTAATGGGTTAATGGATGGATATTCCTTTGAAGGGTGGTAGTAACACTTGGTCAAACCCACTGTCGAGCTCCAGGGTAGATCGCTTCCTCTTTTCTTTAGAATGGGAGGAACATTATCCAAACATTCATAAAAAAAGGTTGGTTAGAGTTCTATCAGACCACTTCCCCGTTTCTTTGGAGGGCGGGGATATTCGTGAGGGACATAGGCCTTTTCATTTTGAAAACATTTGGCTTCAAGTGCATGATTTTGTGGAGAAGGTGAAAAATTGGTGGGACTCTTATCAGTTTTATGGAACTCCAAGTTACAAGTTAGCCATGAAATTGAAAGCTTTAAAGGGAGACTTTAGAAAGTGGAATGAAACCAAGTTTGGAAATGTAATCATTAAAAGAATTAAATTATGGAATGATTTGAATGCCCTAGATTCTAAAAAGGAGAGGGTGTCTCTTTGTGTTGATGAGAAACGCAATAAAGAGAGAATTCGCTTGGAGATTGAGATGATTGCTTCGTTGGAAGAGATTAGCTGGAGACAAAAATCGAGGGTGCTATGATTAAGGGAGGGGGGACAGTAATACAAAATTCTTTCATCAGATGGCTAATTCTAATAGAATGAATAATAATATTGGCAATTTAAATATTGGTGGAGTGTTGACATCAAATCAGGAAGTTATTGAGGAGAATATTGTTCGGTACTATAAAAGTCTTTACTCAGAAGATAAGCACATTCGTCCTCATCTAGATGTGCTGAATTTTTCGAGGATTTCTGAGGATAAGGTTGGCTGGTTGGAAAGACCTTTTGAGGAAGCTAAGATTTTTGGAGTGGTCATGGATTTTGATGGTGATAAAGCTCCTGGACCTGATGAATTCCCTATGGCTTTTTTTCAAACTTGTTGGGCCATTATCAAAACTGATATTTTGGAGGTTTTTCAGTATTTTTTTGATAATGCTTAGTTTGAGAAAAGCTTGAATGCTACTTTCATCTCCTTAATTCCAAAAAAATCTGATGCGGTGGAGGTAAGGGATTTTAGGCCTCTTAGTTAATTGGAGGGGTGTACAAAATTATTGCTAAAGTTTTAGCTAACATGTTGAAAATGGTGCTTGGGGACATTGTTTACAAATCTCAAAATGCTTTTGTCAAAGGAAGACAAATTTTAGATTCTATTCTTATTGCCAATGAATGCTTGGATAGTAGGCTGAAATCATGAGTTCCTAGGGTGTTATGTAAGCTGGATGTAGAGAATGCATATGATCATGTGAATTTGGACTTTCTCATTTATATGTTGGATCATTGTGGTTTTCATGAAAAATGGAGAAGATGAGTTTTCTTTTCTATCTCTACTGTTAAATTCTCCATTCTCACTAATGGAACTCTATGTGGTTTCTTTGAAAGCTCTAGAGGTATAAGACAAGGTGATCCATTATCCCCTTTATTGTTTGTCATTGTTATGAATGCTTTTAGTAAAGTGTTGGATAAGGTAGTGAGGGATGGACTCATGTCTGGTATTGGGGTGGGTCCTATAGAAAACTCTTTGCAGGTGACCCATCTTCTCTTCGCTGATGATACCCTGGTCTTATGTGATGCTGATCTTGGTTAGATTTTGTTTCTCTGGTTGGTGCTATTTTGGTTTGAAGTAGTTTATGGGCTGAAAATTAATACGGGTAAGTCTGAATTGGTCCTTGTGGGTGTGGTTCCAAGCAGATATGGTGGATGTGCTAGGGTGCAAAAAGGCTCCTTTCCAATGAAATATTTAGGTCTTCCATTGGGTGCTAATGTCAGAGATAGTTCTATTTGGAATCCAATTATTGAGAATGTGGAGAGGAGGTTAGTAGGTTGGAAACGACTATATCTCTCAAAAGGAGGTAAAGTTACTCTTATTAAGAGTACTTTGTCCAATCTTCCAACTTATTTTCTCTCTCTTTTTCCTATCCTGGTGGAGGTTGCAAACTGTATTAAGCAACTTCAATGAAATTTTCTCTGGAGTGGTACGAGGGATGTTAAAAAAACTCACCTAGTGAAATGGGCTATGGTTTGCACTCCTTTTCATTCTAGAGGTTTAGCTATTAGAAGTTTGAAAAATTTTAATAAAGCTTTGCTTGAAAAATGGTTATAGAGATTTGGGAATGAGCGACAGGCCTTGTGGAGGAGAGTGATAGGGGCAAAATATGGTTGTGAAGGGGGAGGTTGGTGCTCTCTTCCCGTTATTGTCATGGAGTGAGTTTCTAGAGATCTATTAGTCGTGGTTGGCCATCTTTTGTTTGTCACATCCAATTTGAGGTTGAGGCCAGGTTTATAGTTAGACTTTGGCAGGATATCTGGTGTGGGGACACTTCTTTGTGTGTGCTCTATCCAAAACTTTTTTCTTTAAGTCGAAATAAGGAGGACTACGTGGCTAATTTGATGAAGTTCTTAAATGTTGTTCTTTTCTGGGATCTAACTTTTAGAAAATACAGCGAAGATTGGGAATTGGAATCCTTTTACAGTTTAATGTCTAGAATTTATGGAGCTTCTTTAAAAGGAGTTGGTAACGATAAGATGTGTTGGAAACCTGCTATGGGAAGAGGTTTTGTTATTCGTTCTTATTACCAAGTGCTGACAAAAAGTTTCGATTAGTCTTTCCCTTGGAAGACTGTTTGGAAGTCTAAGGTCCCCTCTAGAGTTGCTTTTTTTGTGTGGACTATAGCTTTGGGGAATATTTTGACTATTGACAATCTTAGGAAACGACAGATTTTGATTTTGGATTGGTGTTGTATGTGTAAAATAAATGAGGAATCAATTAACCACCTCCTCATCCATTGCTCTATTGCTTTTGATTTATGGTCTATGGTGTTTACTTTATTTGACATTCATTAGGTTATGCTAAAAATAGTGGTAGAGTTGTTGGCTTGTTGGCAAGGAAAGTTTGGGAGGCATTAGAATTTTGCTATTTGGATGGCTGTGCCCCATTGTTTGATGTGGTGCATTTGGCGGGAGAGGAATAACCGGCATTTTGAGGATTTAGAGAGATCAGTTTCAGATCTTAAACTCTTCTTCCTTAAGACTATTCTGGATTGGGTTACAGTGTTAGGCTTTCGTTCTTTTTCTCCAATCCATGGTTTCATGGACTTTTGTACTTTATGCACTTGATTTTTTTTGTCCTTAATGTATACTTCCTGTATACTCAAGTGACACCCCTCTTCTTTTTAATATATTTTTATTACTTATAAATACGCGGTTACTATAGTTGTGTAAATAATTTTTTAATATTTTTTCCTCTCACCCACTCATCAGACCTTTCCTTTTCTCTTTTTCCCAAAATCTCTTATTTCACCGTCTTCATCTCCATCTCCATCACTCACTCACTCTTCCTCTAAACAAGACTAAGCTGGTCAACCACCCAACACCTACCACCGTCCACCCTCCACACTCAAGCCAAAAAATCCCACCTTATTCAAACCCCAAAACTCAAATCAAAGTACACTCACAACTCAAAACACCAAAAACCAAACAAAATCACCAAGTCCCCAAACCTAAGAGAGAACCAAAGTTAGAAGTCTTTTGTTTGTGGTGGTTGATTGGCTGAACCCATGGTGTTCGGTCATAGTGGTCTAGGCTAGGTGGGATTCGGGTTTAGAGAGCTAGAAAGAGCAGGGGTTTAATTTATGTGGGTTTCCGCCTTTGTGATGGTTATGTGATGTCCAACCATGGCCATGGAGCTCTAGCTATGGAGGTTTGGCTTTGTGATGGTGAAGAGAGAAGAAAGAAGAGAGGTGAGAGGTGAGAGGTGAGAGGTGAGAGGTGAGAGATGAGAGATGAGAGAGAACCTTTTACTTTTTTGAGGAGATGAGAATGCATGTGAAGAAGAGAATAGTCAAAAAGTATAAAGTAAAAATAATAATAATAAAATAAAAAATATAATAGATAATTTGACGTAGGTATTTTGTAAAAGTTGCTGTGTAAAATACAAAAAGTGAGTTTTTATGTTAAAATGGATAGTAAATTTTACAAAGACTGATGCGAATGCTCTTACCCCCTAAAATAAATCAGTTGTGTGTGATTCTACAAAAGTTGTGTCAAGAACAAACAAAAAATAGTGATTCTACAAAAGTTTATTTTGATGATTGATTTCCTATATGCATACATAAATGATAAATGTACAGCCATTCAGCAAATATATATATATATATATATATATATATATATATATATATATATATTATAAATCTACAGCCAAACGTCTATCTTCCCTAGATCACAAAATTATGTACACATGGAATGGCAAAACATCCAAAATCATACTGCTCTAAAGAATAGCAAAAGCAATTGACAAAAGAACCAAAGCGGGGGGAAATGATAATATAAAGGGAAGGTCTTATATTCTTTTATTTATTTAGGTAAATAGTAGGGAAGGGGCCGAGTTCAAATTGTAGACATAGAACGCTATAAAAGATGTCCTTACCATCGTATTATCATTTAAACTTTGATCAATGCTTATATTATTGCATAAAGAAAAGTTGCGCCCACAAGACCGGAAAGAGGGAACAAATCATTTTTGTTTTTTTAATTAAAAAAAGAATGAATGAATGAAAGAGGGGTAGGAGAACTATTCATGACACCAAATCTCCAATTCGATTTTTTTTCCTGAATAATCAGATTCTAATTAATCACTACTCCATTATATTCTGGTACATTAAATAATTGGCAAAAAGAGATGCCAAAGAGTCAAAGACATTGTTGGAGGTCAATTTGATGTGCTCTAACATAAACGTACACTCATTATAAAACACTTTGTCAATTAATTTCAGCTCCGGGTTTCCTTTCTTTCTTTTCAATTGACAACAGAAACTGTACCACCTCATGATAATTGACAATTTCTTACAAACCACTGATTAAGTAGATCAAGATTGCAAAATTGATTAAACTGTGGCTGCTCCATACCTTTTCCTCATATTGTCTACACCTACTTTCGTCAGCATTCTTGTTGCTTTCATCAAGTTAGTTGACAAAACAGTAATGGAATCCAAGCTCTCTAACATACCAGTTCATCAAGCAGTTCAAATGCAGATAACAGCCTCCTTTCTCTGCAAACCAATTCAAGCACATGAGCCCATGAATCAAGCTCTGGTTTAAATCCCATCTCTACTAATCCAAACATTGCTATAGCTGCATCATCTGCCATATTAGCCTTACAAAGGTGAACCAGCAACTCATTTGAAGTTGCATAATGTGGTACAAACCCCCTACCCAACATCAAATCCAACAACTCTGTTGCCCTCTTCAACTCACCTTTTTGGCACAAGAAATTCAACACGATCCGGTAGCTTGCTTTGTTCAGATAAACACCATCATAAGGAAGTTTCTCAAGCATATCAAGAGCCTCCTCAAACTTACCTTCTCCGCATAGTCCTTTAAGTATCACGTTGAAAGTCACAGTATCAGCTCTACATTCTCTTTCTTTCATCTCTTTGAGTAACTCTGTGGCTTCATCAATTTTCCCAGCTCTACAGAAGCAATTGATTAAAGTAGTGTAGCCAATCGTATCAGGTTTCAGACCAGAGCTCTTCATCTCATAAAAAAGCTCCTTGGCCTCCTGCACTCTTCCCTCCTTACAAAACCCATTCATCAGGGCTGAGTAATTGAATACATTGGGACTGCATCCATTGCTCTTCATAAATTCCATTATCTTCCTAGCCCGGTCAACTTTCCCTCCACGGCAAAACCCATTGATCAAAATATTGTAAGTTAAGGCATCAGGCAAGATCTGATCCTTTGAGACCATTTCCTCAAACAGGTCAATAGCTTCTTTAAGTCTTCCACTTTCACAAAGACCATCCATCAGGGTTGAGTACGTAATCAAATTAGGATAGGAAATCTTTGACTTTTTCATTTCATTAACAACTTCAAATGCAGATTCAAGATCCTTGCTCTTGCAATGGTGCTTAACCAAGATGTTAAAAATGCAGGTATTTGGCCTCAAGTTGAGACTCTTCTTTGTATGCAAGAGAAACTCTCGTGCTAAATTAATCTGGTTTGATTCAACTAGGAGATTGAGACAAGTGCTGATGGCTTTGAGAGACGGCTTTTCACGAACATATGGCTGGATGGCATAGAACATCTTGAGCACTCTTTCATGCAGAGAGGATTTTGAAAAATGCTTCATGAGATTAAGGAATACACCCTCATGAAATTTGCAAGTTTCATAAGTCATCTGATGCAGAACAGCATCAATGGCTTCAAACTTCTTGGACCGTGCCAGCTTGTCCAGGATAGCAGCATAAGTGGCACCATTGTGATTAAATCCGTTTTGCTCCGCTACCATGTTAAATATTTCAAGGGCATGTTTTGGATCTCTCTCACGTTTGATTAAGTTGATGGCAGATTCGTGAGAGATATACTTGGGTTTCCTTCGAGTAACTATTGTTGTAGTAGTGGTTTCGGGTGGAGGGTCTGGTTTGGGCAATGCAGCTTTCGACATTTGAAGAGGAGAGATCCATGGAAGTGAAGATGAGCATGCTGATGGAGGAGAGGAGGAAAACCAGCAGCGCCTACCAATAGATACTGCCATAAAATTCATGAAAATTGTTGCTGTTTTCAAAGGGCCTCATCATCTGAAGAATCATGAGAGTCTATTAGTCTTTATTTGTGTAGCAACTAATCCCATAAAATGGTGTAAACAGATAGACCTAGAAATGAAAAATCAAAGCAGGCAGCGGCACACTTATGTATGTTATAAACTAGTAATGAAGAACAAAATCTAGAAAAGAGACAAACCATAAAGAGAACACGCACAAACTTAAGATTTGTCATCCAAATAAATTGCAAGCAATAGCAAGAATGCAGACAAGAAATATCCCATCTGAGGAATAACAGTTGGAATGTAATTAAACCATTAAACAAACATATAACAGGGCACATACAAAGCATCAGCATACAAATCTTCGGAGCCATTTCTGCTGAAATTAATCAATCATCCAACACTTTGGTATCTAATTAAACAAAAACAGTGACATAGTTCCTCTGTAGATCAAAGAACTTCAATATCTAGGAGTATCATGATCAGCCAATGGGGTTTCAAATGAAATATTTGAAGACCTTTTGATTCTAAAAAACTGATTGTTGAGTGACCAACTGACCATTCAAACCTTTCAATTCATAGATGTGGACCTTGGACCTATGAATGGGGATATTCCTAGACCTCACAAGGAAGTGAGTTAGACAAAAATATTAGAAACTTGGACTAAAAAAAAGAGCCAACTTGGATTTAGGTATGCCTTCACACTAACCAAGAGATAATTGGAAACATAGATAATTCAAACATCACTGTGTGTCAGGTTGCCAGATTTTTTTTTTTTCCCCGAGATAATTCAAGTGTTACAACAAGTGGGGAGGGGGCATTTGAACCTCATTCTCTTTATATAGGAGACCAGGCAATGCCATTGAAGTATAAAGCTCTTAGCTCCCAGAAGAAATTAAAAATACACTATCCAACAGTTTCACCAGCTCAACCATGAATGAAATTTAGAACACCAATCATAATTGCCCATGTTTTATTGAAAACTCATTACCAAAAAACAGTGTGTTATAGACCTACTTTAGCACTCTCCATCTTCAAGCAATCACAGTAAACAGTATCAGAACTTGAAATTCATCCTGTTGTTTAATTGAAAAAACGCTAACCTTAAATAAAAATTCGTAATCGAGATACTACCTTAAAGCTTAATATCAAGAGGGGGACCCAAAAAAAAAGAAAAAGACCTACCAATCTTTTGATGAAGTAGCTTCAGAGAAATGTAAAAGTACCCATTATTATCCTCAAAATATTGAAACCAGAAAGAAAAAAATAATAAACGATGAATTCAAAGATGTATATTTTAAAAAACTCACCTCAAGGATTTACGTTGCTGAAGCAAGTGTAGTGTTGTGATCAGGAATCATATTTTTCTCTCCAAAGAAAGTCATTTACAAAACCTGAGTTATTAATTATCACCAAAAACAGAACTTTTTTACAGGCGGCGGTTCCGGCAGAATGACGGTAGAAGGAGGCCGACGGTGGTGGCGCACAAGATCTCTCTCTCTCTCTCTCTCAGCTGTACAATATTCAGTCTCTTTAACAGCCCAAACTACATAATTTTGATTTTTTGTTTTTTTACTTAATCGAATATTAAAATTATTAAAAATAAATTTATTTTATTTTATTTTTAAATCTTTAAAGGACAAAAAATAAATACTGGGGGAAAAAATGCTAATTTAGTTTAAAAATTTAAGAATGCAGAGAATAGTAAAAAAAAAAAAAAAAACTGGTATTTAATCCAAATAAACCCAAATCTATAATTTATGGAAGTAGTGAAAATTCAAGAAACCCATCCTTGAAATCCAATTTAGCCCTATGAACCTTTTCTTTACAAGCATTAGCTAAAAAAAAATGTCAACATCCCAAAAACTATTTTATCTATTTTAATATATCACTTTATTAATATACCCTACATCACATCTCTTATTTTAACACATCACCATTAAAATAATTTTAAAAAACTCCTTAAAAAAAAAAAAAGAATAAACTCATGTGCATATAAAAACTAAAATAAAAGAGAGAAAAAGAGAGTAAAATTCATCTATAAGTTAAAAAATGTATAACTCTTATATTATGTATAATTTGAACTCATATATATATGTAATTGTAATTATTTTAATTGTACCGTGTATATGTATGGATTATACACTAATATATACATATAGAGAGGTGCAATGCAGTGCAATTTTCTTAACAAAGAACCGCATGCTGCACCGCACCATTAATATCCAATTTAATTGCTATTTTTTAAAGGGAATTTTAATTGCTAAATGGTTGCACTAAATTACAAATATTTTTTTAGATATAATTAACAATTTTTTTATGGGAGATATCAATAACAACTTAATTGACCTTAATGACTTTTTCTATGCTTATTTTTCAAAAAGAAAAAAAAAATTATTTGCTCTGAATAGACATAAAATCTTAATTATTTTTTGGTTAAAGAAATCTTAATTATTGACTTCAATGATCAATTTTCTTTATTTATTTCTCTCCTTTTTTCCCTTCAATTATTTTATCCTATTATAATACACGACTTCTTCCTGTTCCTTTGTTTTTTTCTCTTATAATTTAAAGTTGATTTAGAAATCTAACTTCATTTTACAATTTGAAATTTTATATTTAGCCAAACTCTCAATTTTTCCTCTATAGGTTTTTTTTTTTCTCTTTTTTTCCTAATAAAGTTGAATTTTAAACGTGGATTCCAGTTAGCTCAACCGGTAAAATCTCTTATAATTTATAATTGTATAAGAGATCTGAGATTCAGTCCCCGCTTATATCAAAAACTGATTAATAACTTAATTTGATAATAAAGAGCTATTATCAAGAATAGACTTTATAAGTTGAAACTCGCTTTAAAACAAAATAAAAATAAAATTTAGAAGTTGTGGTTATTCACTTATTCCTAAACAAAAAAACAAAACGTGGTAAAAGGTAGTTCTGTTCAGTCACAGACTCACAATAGATAGGCACATGCCATAAAAGAGAGGTGTCATGAGACTCGTGAGAGAAAACCCACAATGAGATATAATCTTTCATCTGTGTCTGTCCACTCCAATTCAAACAGAAATACCCCAACTTCCACAAATTTCAAACAAAAATATCCTCATCTTCGTCATCATCATCATAAAAATCCAACGACCACTATTCCACTCACACCGTACACACTGAAACACACCACCAAACCCAATATATATACACCCACACACAAAATAAACACACATACACACACCAAACACAAACCCATCTGTCTCGCTCTCTGTCTCTCTTCGATAATCTCTCACAAAGTCTCAACAATGGCGACGAGCATCCCCGAAAACCTAACCAGAGACCAGTACGTGTTCCTAGCAAAGCTAGCTGAACAAGCTGAACGCTACGAAGAGATGGTTCAGTTCATGCAAAAGCTAGTTCTCACCTCAACCCCAGCTTCGGAGCTGACAGTCGAAGAGCGAAACCTACTCTCAGTGGCTTACAAAAACGTGATCGGCTCGCTCAGAGCCGCGTGGCGTATCGTGTCCTCGATCGAGCAAAAAGAAGAGGGTCGGAAGAACGAGGAGCATGTGGCGCTCGTTAAGGAATACAGATCTAAAGTCGAGTCCGAACTGTCTGATATCTGTGCTAGTATTCTTAATCTCCTCGAGTCGAACCTCGTACCCTCGGCTTCGGCGAGTGAGTCTAAGGTGTTTTATTTGAAGATGAAGGGTGATTATCATAGGTACATGGCTGAGTTTAAGGTTGGTGATGAGAGAAAAGCCGCGGCTGAGGATACTATGTTGTCTTACAAGGCTGCTCAGGTTTGGTTTTTTTTTTTTGGTTTGGTTTTTGGGTTTGGTTTCTATTTGGTTGGTGGCTAAGAAAATGGAGTTCTTTTTTAGGTGAAGGTCTTTATTGGGTGTCGAAGTTTCAAACTTTGTGACGATCTGTGAAAATTTTACGATTAGGTTGTTTTGGTTTCAGGGTTTTGACTTTGTGAGTTTTAAAAGTTTTTTGCTTTTTTAGGATTTTGGTTTTGGGCATTGTTTGGTTGGTTCCTGAGAAAATTGGGTTTTTTTTGTTTTTGTTTTTGTTTTTTGTTTTGTGCGTTGAATTGGGTGTGAAAGTTTCAAAATTTGTGAAAGATCCGTGATTTAAAAAACGAAAGAAAGAAAAAGAAATTTAGGTAGTTGTGATTCTAGGGGTTTGACTCGTTGAGTGTTCTAAGTTAGTGAATGTGGCTCTGCTAAATTGAAGTGTTTATAAATATGAATTTTAAATTTGTTATCTAAAATAGAAACTGGGAATTTTGATTGATTTTAAAGGAAACTGGTTTTGATTAGAATCATGGGGTTGAAATTTCTGGATTTTGATTTTGTGGGTTTTGTCTAATTTATGCAATGTTGATGTTTTGTGCTTTTGAAGGATATTGCACTTGCGGATCTTGCTCCAACACATCCAATAAGGTTGGGTCTAGCTCTCAATTTCTCTGTGTTCTACTTCGAGATTCTCAATCAGTCAGATAAGGCTTGCAGTATGGCTAAACAGGTAAGATTGATCTCCTTTTGCCCCATGAAAATTTCAAAATCATTTCCTTGTGTTTCTGGTGAGCTTGGAAGAGAATTAATTCCAGATTTTTTTTGTTTGTTAGTCCTTTTTTCTGGATTTTGAGATATAAGATTTGGCACAGCTAAGCTAATTATGGAATTCATTACAGTTGAATGAATTCCCAGTTATGGGATATATTTTTTAGGTTTAAGATTACAATTGCTTTCATTGTATTGTACTTTTTGTCTGCAATGGACATAGTTAGCAGATTCATGTGGACTATAGTTGTCAACACTGGTTTATATGTCATCAAATTAGAGGTACGGTTGGTTTTATAAAGGGCCTTTGGTCCCCTATCAACCAAAGTCGTACTAAGTCCAAAACACAACTTTAGTAATTGGTCATGACATATTTGACCACAGGCCAGTTAACAGAAAAAGATTTCTCTTTAGATCTGTCCATTGATGAACCTAAATTCGGCAAGTTCCCATTCTAATCATGTTTATGCTTGTTTACCATCAAGGTAGTCTATTGACTGACAGTGTAATGCTTATTCTTGATTTGTCATTTAAGTCTGCTTTGCTTATTTAATAAACTTATGAAGCATCTGGAGGAAAAAAAAATGATAACAATCGGTTGCATGATTGCCTAGCCAACAAAAACGATGGGAAATCAATTGTAAAATTTCTTTTTTAAGTCTTTGGTATGACCACAACCTATATTGACACTATGCTCCTTTATGCTAGTTGTAGAAATGAAGTCAAAAATGTTACATACGCATGAAAGTAAATAATTAATTAAAGTAAAAAAAATGATAAGTGTCATTTAGATGGGGCTGAAAGCCGATGGTAGAGGATTTTTTTGGTTTACATCACAATTTGGACCATCTCAGCTGGAAGTTTGTAGTCAGTTTATGAACTTTTGTTCTCTCTCTGCAAGTGAGTGATGAGTTATGTTTGCAGATTATAGGATTCTGATGAGGTTGGTTTGGAGTCAGAAAATTGCCTAATAAGATGCATATATGGTCCCACGTCTATTCCTTTGTGTGTTTGGAGCAAGGTAGTCAATATCGTACTGGTACGTATACCGGTATTAAAACGTCAATGTTTCATACCGGTTTAAATACTGGCCAATTTCAAGCAATACCAGCCGGTACTGGGTGTACCGGCCGGTATAGAAAAAAGTTTTTTTTTTTTTTTTAGTTTTGTAATTTTTGAATTTTTGTAAGGGTAGAATGGTAACTTATTTGCAGTAACTTATTAGTATTATTTGTTTTCTTAGTATGCAATGAACAATTAAGCTTTATATATATATATATATATATATATATATATATATATATATAATAATGGTAAACCGAAATAGTACACCGGTATTGACCGATACCGAAATATATCGTTCTATTAGTCAAATCGGTACAGTATTCGGTACGAGATTGAATCCCTTAGTTTGGAGGAGTGGCTGTGTAATATCTTAGTGAAACTGTTATGGCAGTCTACCCTTGTGCATCATATTGGGTGAGATTAACCATATGAAAGTCTAAATGATATGGTTGATTTATTGTACTCTAGTAATAGTTCACTTTTGGTGTAGTATTTCCAAAAGTTCTTAATGTAAATTAATAGGATGCAACTATTTCAAGTGAAATATGCTGCATTAAATGCCACATTAATTACTTACCGAAAGTCATACAAATGAGGCTTTAAATACCTGTGACCATGTTCCACTTTTTAATAGGCAAAGTTTCTGTCCTTTTACCTGTCATCTAAACGTCTGAAATTCATTGAATTTTATTTTCCTTTTGTTTAAGGCATTTGAGGAAGCCATTGCTGAGCTAGACACTTTGGGAGAAGAATCATACAAGGATAGCACCCTTATCATGCAACTTTTAAGGGACAACCTCACTCTTTGGACCTCTGATGCACAGGTCCCTCATTTTTACACCCTCTCATGGCTATATCTAAGAATAGTATATGTTTTTCATGATTAGAGAATTAATTTATCAAGATCTAACGATTGGTTATGTTTGCCATCTTGCAGGACCAGTTAGACGAACCATAGAAGGTATTGTAAGCTTGACCGGTCCTTTTCTTCTACTGGAGGAGGTGGGCTTCGAATGTCATTTGTGTGCTGATTAGAAGTGTGTAATATCTTGAAAGACTCTGGGTATCAACCCTATAACATGATGTTTAATATTCAGGAAAAACTTGTTCTCTTCTTTGGAAATTGGTTTGGAAAGGGTAGCATTTGATAAAGAGTACCTATTAGCTTTTTATATGATGCAAACTTCCTGCGTTGTGGTTAATATGATTATTAGCCTTCCGATAATAATTTTTTTTGTGCTGTATTTGTTGCTGAAAGGCCTATTGTTACAGGGTGTTTATAACATCTTCATTCTTCAAGCACCAATAACAACAGATAGCCTGTAATGGCTATCAACACTATGTCGCAATTGCAATCGATCCCTGACATTTCCAATGATAGAAGCACATTCATTTTAGGGTTATGCTAACGAATGCCCTTAGGGTATTGGTTAACAATCTACTTTAGAAAAGTTTTGACATCACTTTTATGAGGAATGAAAAAAGCTGTCAAAACATTAATTTTTTTTTTTTTTTCTCATAAAAACTTTCTTTAAATAAATTATTAAATAATACTTTAAGGACATTCGTTAGCATTTTTCTTTATTTTATATTTTCTTTATTTTATATATGCGAGGAAGTCTTTTACTAGGGTTAAGGCGCATGTGATGACCTATGAAACCATGGTGATTTAAGCCTTTCCATGTGATCTCAAATGCGTGTTGTGTTGGAACAAGGGGTGGGAAAGGATTAAACAATGTATGCATGATGAGATTACAGTTGCACCTCCATCATCCCCAACTACCATGCAATATTTTAGCATGATATAATTGCAAAGCAGCTATTTCAGGTTAAAGCATCCAATGATTTGCTTGCATATGGTCAATCTCTAAGTTCCATCCAAGTTGAAGCTCACGTGGGTTCCACTTGCAAATTACAAAAATCCTAGAGCAATTGTGCCAGGCACACAGCAAGGCAGATCATCTCATTTCAACGAGACAATGAGTACAGGAGCACAATTTTCTATATCTCTTTTTTACAACTCTCGAGGTGGCAAGTTGTAATTGTTGTTAATATCCGGTTCCATCAGGTTGGATCTCACGTGGGTTCCACAGCACATGAAAATCCCAGAGCAATTGTAAGGCACACGGCAATACAGATCATTCTCATTTCAATAAGTAAAAATGGACACAATTTTTAAAAATCTTTTTTACAATTCTCGAGGTGAGTCTAAAGAGAAACTCAAAGCACAATTTATAGCTTCAACTTTTATAGAAAAGATAATGAAAATTTGTCCAAAAGAGCATTTACATTCGAACCGCCAAATGGGATATGTAAGATAGATTTAGCATTAAAGCTCAAAAACCTCCAACACCTAAACTTGTAAAAGTTTAGAATTGCAAAAAACATTTTCAATATTACTACCGTGCCGTTTTACTTTTATGATGGTACTGTAGCATATTGCATAAAGTTTTATATTATTTCTTCTCTCTCTGTCACTTAGTTTTTTTTCTCTTTTTTTTTTTTTTTTTTTTTCATCTCAGTTCTCACTCCCTCCCTGATTCTCTCTTGTTCAAAGCATGCCACTGAAGTTGGGTCACTAGGTCGATGATCGATGGCGGTGACGTGGGGTGGTCTCGATGATGGCGGTGTGGGTCTGGATCGGTCGGTTTGGGGTGGTCTGTGATGGTGGGTTAATCTGATGGGTTTGTATCCGATGGGTCGAGATTGTTGAGCAGTGGAGATTGGTGTGGTTCATTGGTGTGGTTCATTGGTGTGGTTCATGGGTTTTGATCGAGATTGGCATGGTTCGTGGGTTTTGATCGGCGGTGGGTCCTGGGTTTTGATTGAGCAGTGGATTCCGCATGGTTGGACTTTGAATTTTGGATTTGGATTGGTTGGTTTGGGTTAGTATGTTGGTGGTGACTGTGATGGGTGGTTGAGAGAGACAGAGAGAGAGATTAAAGAGAAAAGTGAGAATATTTTTATATTATTTCTATTTTACTTTATATTATTTTAATATATTATAAGTAAAAATAAAAGTTAGGATGCTGAGTGTATTGTAAAATAGTATTGTATAATTGATAAAGTAGCTTTTTGAGATGATAAAATAAAATAGAATGGCATTTCCGGACACGAATGCTCTAACCCCTCTTTTAAAAACAGCTTTACCTGTCAAAACATGGAGACTTCTTTAACTGGCCGATTTCTATTGCCAAATTATCAAGGCAGAGTCAAAAGGTTCAATCAAAGTATGGTTAGAGACTTGGAGAACAGAGATCGACATGTTATCATAAAGAGACCAATGAACTCCGGCTTACATCATAGTAACAGCTGATTTCTATTTCCAAATTTCAAAGATGACATGCCAGTTTATTCGAGTCTACAGCACACCCCTACATACAGTCATACACACACCCACTCAGATTCCATCCACAACACATACAATCCAAAAGGTAACACTTGAGACTTGCAACAAATGCTTAGATAGCTTCATCAACATCTTGATGAGAGACCAATTCAGTCCCTCGTGCTGCTTTTGATCCATTCTAGATACTGGAGATTGCCACCAGTTATGGGCAGAGAAATTACTTCTGGCACCCTGAGAGAGACAAGATAAACGGCATAAAGAGGAAAGAAATGTCATGTTTATCCAAAGGGTTCTTCTACTTTCAGTATCATGGGAATGCAGACAACATCTAAATTCTCGGCATAGATTTTGTGCAAAAGATCAAATAGGAAAATAAGACAGGATTGTCTACTGCATAGCATGTAAACTACCATATGTCTACCACTTTGTTTTTCCCCTTATGTCTTCGCTTTACTTGCAACTTTTCATCAAGTGATTTATGTAGAAATTACAACAAAGAAGTTTTGGCCTTACTCATATTCATGGTTTGCCTTGACATGCTCTGTCAGAGCTTCTAAAAGGGACTGCCTAGTCTTGATTATAAGAAGTTCCTCGGAATCTGTCTGGATCTGTCAACCAACAATACAAAACCAAGAGAAATAAGCTAGACAAAATGTTGTAAACTTATTCAAGAAAGTCACTCTTGGTTATACAAATAGACAAGAACATGTAAGCCATCCAGTGTGAAATGAAAAGCAAAGAGCTGGAAAGGTTGATATCCACTGTACTCTATATTCAAATGGTAATCTTGATTAATGGGGAATGTAATCCATACCTCTCCCTTCCACTCATAAACTGATTCAATACCTGTAAAAGCAAAATAAACATGGGTCATCAAAACTTCAATCAATGAATGACACCAATTTCATTCTTCTTGTTTTTCTTTTCTCTCTCCTTTGTTATGCTAAGACCCAAACCTACGAACTGTCACAACCCAGTTCCACCTGAGCCAAGGCCTTGATGCCAATAAATATCAAACAGAAGAACCATAAAATTCAATTACCAACCCGCAGAAATGAATTCAAAGAGAGGGAAAAAAAGACATTCTTGTACTCAATAGATAAGAGAATATTATGGTTTTATTTTACACAATGAATGCATAAAACAATGTGAACCAGAAAATTCAAGTTCAGCATTATCAACCAAATTGTCAAGTCCATGCTCTTGAGGTGTATACATATAAACCAACCCATATACAAATCAGTCCCTTTCAATATGCCCTCATCAAAACAGGGGACAAGCAACTTTATGTTGTATCTATTGAGAGATAGAACCATGAATTGTATACCTGGTACTCGGTTTACACATGCTGCAAGTTTTTCTCTAACAATGCTTTCAGCCAACTTCTTACCTACATAAAGATTTCCCCGATATTAATTAGCAGTTTAGGACTCAAATCTTCCAACATATATAAATGACTTAACAGCCAGAAATCTAAAACATACAACTTAACAAGTAAATACCACAAAGTGGAATAAAAAATCTGAGCTGAATGGTTAAATCACTACCACACCACAATATATTCTTAAAGCAGAAATCCCTTTAAGAATTTCTTAAGAGAACCAATGAATGAAACCCGAAAAAAGAAATAAACCAAAAGGACAAATAATGACCATCGCCATATATAAACAAAAGGGTTAATTGCATTTTTACCCACACGAGGTTTCAGTCAAATTTGATCAATCAATTGGATTTTTAGTTCATTAATTCAATGTTATTCAGATTGTAACAAGTAGGTTATTTTGTTTTTGGAGTTTTCCAAGAAAAAGTGATTTCAACATTCGATTTAGGTGGATGAAGTGTAACTTTATAAACCATAGTTAGTTCATCTGGTAAAGTCTCTTGCCATATAATAAAATGATTAAATTCCGCTTACACCAAAAAGAAACTCATTGTATCTAAGGTGGCGTTTGGTATGGGGTAATGTTTTAGGATTCCCAGGAATGTTTAAAGATTCCCATGTTTGGTTGCAAATTACGCTAGGGAATCAGATGCCAGGGGAATCCTTAAACCCCTCTCAGTAGGAATGTGGATTCCCTTTAAAACAGGTGGGAATCCAGATTCCCAAACTTAAAAGAAATTGTATTTTTTATAAATTGACAATTTTAACCATTTTTCCTTATCATTTAAGCAATTAAGATAAACTATAAAACAAATTATCAATATCTTCTCTCTTGTCTTTATCTTTTCCCGCCAAAACAACATAAACAGGATAAATAACTCTGCTAATAGTTATTTTTGTATTATTCTTGTCATTTTGAAATGTTAGATCACAGTTTTAATGAATGTGTTGCTAATTGATAGTTTATATAATGTTTTTTTATCTATCTATTAGTAAGATATTTTTTTAAAGGACTAATTAATAGTTTATATTTTTTTTTTCATTATTTATTTAAAAGAAGATTTTTTTTTTAATGGGCTTGGTACTTCACATTCAAATCTAAGGACAAAATAGGAAAAACAAATAATTCATTTAAGATTCCTGGAATACACCAAACAATATCATCTCACATTCCTGGGAATCTCCCAATGAAACCAAACATAGGAATAGCTACATTCTTAGGAATGTGATTCCTAGAAATCACATGCCTGGGAATCTAGATGCCAGAGTAATGTGGATTCCCCGTACCGCCACATAAAGGTAAAAAACAATCATCGTGGGAAGCAAATTCAATAGGCTGCATTTAGACAATAAGGAAACAATGGAAGAAAACTTTGAGTAACACTCGCTCATTCCTCAGACTATCATGCATTCGTGAAAACCACTTTGTTCGACCAAAACTGAATTTCACTAGAGCAACATTCTTAAACTAGGTTTTCTTTCATCTTTAATCATTATTCATTCTTGTAATTTTAAAGTAGGTTCTTCTCTCACATATCACAACCTATATATATATATATATATATATGTATGTATGTATGTATATAAGCCACAATGGGAAAATCAAATTTTGGCCAAAACCACAAAATAAATGATTATCCTAAATAAAATAAGTTCAGTTAATGGGTGCCTTTATGACATGTGTTAAAGATGAATTTTATAATGCAGTCGAACCAATGCTATTACATCTATTTCAAAAGCACATGTATGACAAAATCGAAGAAAGCAACAACAAAAAACACAAACCTGCTTCTTTGTTAGGGACAGTTACATAGACAACGATGCTGGGCACAGTGTTGCCACTACTACCTTCCATTTTAATAGTACGGACACTCTTAGCTGGCGATTCACCACCAAACTTAGATCTGTGGAAACCCCACAAAACCAAAAATAAAAACATACACACTCACACTCACAAATTCAACGTTACCCCATAACTAAAAATTGAAATGACACAAAAATCTTGGTGAGGTTGAAGCAAAACTATATGAAAGTTAAAACCCATAATAGAAAAATGGCGGTGGTGGGATTGGTTACCGTAAGAGAGGGACAAAAGGGAGAGACTGAGCACAACCCGTTTTGAGAGAAGAGGAGAGGCAGAGATTGGAGAGGCCAAAGCTGAGCACGCAAAACGCAGCACCGACTAGGGGCAAACGGCGTCGTAGTGTTGAGGAAGAGAGGAGGGTGGAGAAGGACGAGGTTGCTGTGGCTCTGGAACAGAGCGTAGATACCATATTTTTGGTTCTGTTGTGTCTTTTTTTTTTTATAGTATTGGGTTAAAGTTCTTTGCTTTGCTTGATTGATGCTGTCGCTTGTGGAATACACGAAAAGAGGCAAATTGCCGGCTCTAGAAGGTACTAATTGTGCTGATGTTAATCTGATTGCGCCACGTAAGAATGGAAGTTTGATCGTACGGTGGCCTTGTTTCCAGCTGGATTGATATTTTTGTGGGTCCATTTTAACATTGGTTCCTTACTTCTTTTTCAACACAATATTGACCACAATTATTTACATTTTAGTGACAAACACATCCTAACAAGAATATGATGTTAAATTTGAAAGTTAAAATAGTGCAATGTGTTAATTAATTAAAAGTGTAAGGTCCCGTTTTGCACCAAGCCCACTAATGGAAAGGAGATAAACCCAAAGAGCCCAATACAATGAATTTCTAGAGAGTAGGCTATAAATTTATGTTTTAATGAGTTTTGCTAGTAATAACTAGGGGTGTCGAATCAGACCCGCCACCCGCCCAACCATGTCGACTTGGCCAGAAAACCGCCTGACCCAACGCCAGCGACGATCGGCAGCAGGTCTTCGCCCATAAAACCCGAGACCGGCGGGTCGGTAGACAGGTTTGAGCATGAAAAACCGATGTTCAACCGACCTCACCAGAAAACACATTAGAAATGAAGTTCTCCACTGATTGGAGTGGTTATCCGGCCTCATTTTGTTCGATCTGGCAAGATCTCGTTGAGATCTGGCTTGATCTCATTGGGATCTACCAAAATCTCTTCAAGATTCGACCTAATCTCATTGAGATCTAGTCAGATCCAGCAAAAACCAAAGACTTTTGGCAAAATCCGGCAACGAATCACACAGTTCGAAACCGCCCAATACCCGACCGAAAATCGATGACATCCGACCACCCGAACTGCTACCTCCAGCGGGTTGGCAACAGGTCCATGTTTAGGAGACCCGAAGTGATCGGGTCGATTCCAAGTTGGGCACAAACCCAACCCAGACCGACCTGTGGACAGGCCTAGTAATAACGTTGGGTTGAAATTACAATAGGAGGAAATTGGAACAATTTGAATAGTGAAAACTGTCCTCGATCTTAAGCAGAGGAGGTTGGTTCTTACATTTCACTCTCTTAAGGACAAATTACAGATGTTGTTCTTATGTCTATAGTGTTTCCTTTCTTCCTCTCATTTTTCTCGATCCCCTTTTTTTTTCAGGACCTTCTTGTCTCTTATACTTTATTCCTCCTCTCATTTTTGCTCTCCACGTGTAGGTCTAGACTGCTAATGTTGATATTTGTCCCATCAGCACCTTCTGGAAGTCTTTAGGTAATAGTTGTAAGGCTCAAAATCGCTGTTCAGATATTACTTCCTCATTAATACAGCTAGAGATTTAGCTACAGTAAAATATATTTTCATCCCCAAGACCTTCTAGAAGATCATTTTGGACAACATGATGTACCATCTGATCCTTACTTCACTTAGCCAAGGAGATACTCCTCCTAGGATTACCTCCCTTAGTTTCTTCTGTCACAATTTGCTTGTGGATCTCTAGGTCTGACATCTTCATCACTATCAATCTGTCCTCGGACAAGTGAACAACCTCGAACAAAGCCACCTAAAAATGCACTTCGGGCCTTTTATCCCTACAATAGCCCCTCAAAACTCTGTTTTTCTCTTCTATCCGATGAGAAAATCGGGGTTTTGGTCCAGTGCAATGGCTTCTACATGCTTCCTCAACCTACGCACATGAGAGTGTCGTTTCTTATGTTTTGTAACTGTTTCTGATGCTTTGAAACCCGTGATGCCTTATTAAATGCTCCAGGCGGCGCTCTGTCCTCCGCATTCTACTATGGGATGTAGATCCTATGGTTAGAATTTCTTCTTGAATTTTGAGCGGGATAACTCCCACCCAATCTCGCCTTTCATATAAAACGCTTGGGAGATCACAACTTTTCCTTTACTTTACAAATTGGTCAACCCTTAAGAATTTTTGAATTCTCTTACTTCCAAGAATCCTCCATTTTCCTAACTCTCAGGAAGTTCCTGAAGTGTCACCTGTTCTTTTTCTCATAAGTTTTCACGTACCTAAGTTCTTTTCTTTTCGACCACTCTTCTCGACGTACTAACCTTTAACCCTTTTTCAAAATTTTGTTTTTAATTTGTTCAAATGGGTAGATTCAAAGACCTAGTAGACACTCTCGTTGGTATGGAAGGCTTTAGAGCCAAATACCACATCCCACAGGGAGTTGCTCTGAGATATTATGCCCAAGATCAGATAGTTACTGTAGGCAAGAAGGGGAGGTCATTATTCCTATGACCGCTTTCATAGAAGGAGGAATGATGCTTCCCATGGGGAATGTAACTCGAGACTACCTGTATAACCATAGGTTGTGCTCTCACCAATGCGCGGTCAATGTATTTAGAATTTTAGGTAGCGTCGGTGCTCTCAATGAGCAAATGGGTTTGAGATTCACATGGCACGACGTCGTCCATATGTACGAGTGTCACTCACTCACTGACTCAAGGTATTACCTCAAGTCCAGGTCCAGTGTTGTTAGGCTTATATCGTGTCTTCCTAAGTCCAATAAGGGCATAAAAAACGACTACCTAATCACCTCCGAGGAGTGGCATGGCGGTCTTCATTGCCCAATTCAGGAGGGAAAGCCAGGTGGGATACCATAGGAATAGGTCCCTTGGCATGGGATTTAGTTCTCTTAGCTTTGTCATTCATTTCCTTTTGATGACGGACTTTATTGGCCTGACCGTGATTTGCTCCTCGGATGTTTTTGCAGACAAACAACACATAGTGCCTTGCTTAAGCCTTGCCAACATTAAAGACCTCAACAGAGTTAAGGTCCGAGGTGTTCGTGAGTGAGGAAGGACAGCTGAGGGCGGTCCACCTCATCTTGGGCTTCAAGCCAATATCGAACGTTTTCCAAGACGTGGGTCACGCAATTACAGCAGGCAACCCTAGGCGTCGAAGGATAGAAGCCTCCAAACCTGGAATTCTTGCTCGAGAGGATGTGCCAGACGAGTTACCACCCCTTCTTGCACGCCCCGAAGTAGCACCTCCCATTCTCACACGCCCTAAAGTAGCAGCCTTGAGGGAAGAATCTACTTCTTCACGCCTTTCTCTCGAGGAGGAAATAGATCAATTCCAACTCGAGAAAGAAGAAAAGGAGCAAGTTAATCCCATCGACCTCTCAGATTCTGAGAGTGAGCTTAATAGATCTTCAGCAACTCGTTTCCCTTTACTGATAATCGCTGAGGTAGGCAGTGAATCCGAGGAAGGGCTTGAAGGATCTCATGGCTGCAAGGCACAAGGGGTCATCATCCAAAGAGGCCCCTAAACCCCAACTACCATTCACCCTTCCCCCTCACCCTCCTCCTCCTACAACCACAACTGACCTGCTTCCTATAGCCAACCTGAGGAAGAAAAGAAAGGAGCAGGAAGTGGAAGAGGGTGAGATGGTCCCTCAAAAAGAGGCCAAGGATAAACGGGTCACTCCTATGGACAATATGGAGGACCCATCTGCAATCGAGGTGCGACAACAACGCGTTTGGGCTCCTCGGCTGGAATTGGAGGGTGCTGCCATTCTATGGAATTCCTCCATCAGAGAATTCTAGAGAGGGCACTCCGCCTACATTGCTGAAGCTCTGGAGCAGCCCATCCTCCTGCCAAAACACACGGATGCTCTGAAGCACATAAGGCAGCAGAACCTCTTCATGTCATTGAAGAGGGATCTCGCCATGGTAAATTTCACTTATCGTATCTGTTAGACAAATGCTAGGGCATTCTTGTCACTCCTTATTTTCTTACTCGCTCTCTTTTTCTCCTTCATGGGACCCCTCTGTCATTTTCATGCAGGCCATCCAAGAAGTTTTTATAGTCGAAAAGTGAGTCAAGAATGCTCGGAAGGAGACCCAAGATAAGGCCCAACTCCACGCTTAGACTACCAAGGCTTTAGGAGCCGCAAAGCAGGAGAACCAAGAGCTAACCAACAAGTTGATTACTAAGGAGATGGCGCGGAAGAGCGTGGAGTCTGGCTTAAAGGGTGCTCAGGACCAAGCTGAAGATCACCTCAAATAGCTTCATCTTAAAGAAATAGATCTGGCCACACAAAAACAGCTGGTTTTGGACCTCAAAGCTGATTTGGAGAAGGCCAAAGCCACAGCTCGGGTGGCCAAGGAAGCTGCAGAGGCCGCAAGGTAAGCGTCTTACAATCTCGGGATGGAAGAAACTGAGATTCGGTTGGCTGAGGAGCTGGCCGAGGCGTGCAAGGATTGTTTCAAGGAGACGTGGGAAAAGGCCCTCGACCTTGCAGTGTTCCCTGCTTCCTCAAAGTGGAGGCAGGCTAGGAGTGTTTACTACCCTCCCAATATCTGAGAAGTCTCAGCTGCCCCTACTCCCTCTTCTGCTATTGCCCTTGAATCCTCTGAGCAGCCCTTGATTGTGCAATCCATTCCTCCCCTCACTGAGGTTTCCAAAGGATCTGGCAAAGCTAGTGATCAAATCCAAGGGGCTGAGCTGAACAAGGATAAAGGTAAGGGCAAGGAGGTCAAACCTCCCTCAAAGGCTAAGGACGTTACTAAGGCCAAAGATGCTGCCAAGGTCCCTGATGCCGCAGTTAAAGCAAAAGAGGCAGAGGCGAAATCCAAAGAGGCTGACCCCAAGGCCAAAGATGCTGCCAAGGTCCTTGATGCTGCAGCTAAAGGGAAGGAGGAAAAAGCCAAATCCAAAGAGGCTGACCCCAAGGTCAAAGATGATCCTGTCCCTCAGATGCGTAAGAAAGAAGACCCTCCTCCTCCAACTAAAAACTAGCTCTTAGGGTTTTGTTTACTGTATTTTTTTTTTTTAGTTGTACAAGTGAACTTTTGTACGTAAACTACCTTTTCCCAAGGCTTAGATGAATGAAGATGACAAGTTTTTCTTTCATGTTTATGATGTTCATATCTTTTCCTTGTACAGTTTCTGTTTTACTTAGTACTTACTTAGTAGGATAATGAGACATGCCCCACTTTGATACAAATGCTTTAAGTGATGCTCATGAATCTCCGTTGGTCCAGATCATTGTTGTAGGAATCTCCAAGGTGTGTGATCCGAGGAGCCAAACATAACCAAGATCAATTTCAACACTTAGAAAAATAATGGAAGATATCAATTTTTTCAAGGTATATGGTCCGAGGAGCCAGGCATAGCCCAGGTTCTGCTTGATACTTAGAAAAGTTAATCAAAAGTATTAATTTACCCAAAGTAGGTGGTCCAGGGAATCAAAGATAACTAAGGTTCTGTTTAACACTTAGAGAAATAACAGAAGATATCAATTTTCTCAAGATATGTGGTTCGAGGAGTTAGGCATAGCCAAGGTTCTATTTGATACTTAGAAAAATTAATCTGAAGTATTAATTTACCCAAAGTAGGTGGTCTAGGGAACCAGACATAACTAAGGTTCTGTTTAACACTTAGAGAAATAACAGAAGATATCAATTTTTCCAAGATATGTGGTCCGAGGAGCCAAACATAGCCAAGGTTCAGGCATAACCAAAGTTCTGTTTGATACTTAGAAAAATAATGGAAGACATCAATTTTCCCAAGGTATGTGGTCCGAAAATCCAGACATAGCCAAGATTCTATTTGATACTTAGAAAAAATAATGAATGCAACGCATGAAATAATAGGTTATATATAACTGAAAAGACTTTCATTAATAATAATATCTTCGCAAGTTATTTACATTCCAGGGACGTAGTACAACATTTTCATCTAGGTCTTCAAGTTAATAAGCCCCTATTCCAGTTACCAAGGTAACGCGGTTTGGTCCTTCCCAGTTTGACCCTAATTTTCCCCAAGTTGTATTTTTTATATTACCCAAAACCTTCCTTAATACCAAATCCCTAGGCGCCAGTGGTCTTAACTTTACGTTCGAGTCATAACCCTGTTTGAGATTTGTAGGAGGCAAAAATTTTAGGCCAATCATTAAATGCCACATCAAAATTTAGTGGCAAATTTTGAATTAATGTCATTAAATTAATTAAATTAGATGATGACATGTGTCATCCAAATTGACATCACATTGGCATATCAAAATTTGCCATGTGTCATTTGGCCCACAAGATAAAAATAAATTTCCTATTCAAAATTTATGAATAATTATCTTTATTAAAATAAATAAATTAAATAGAGATAATGATTTATCTTTGTTGATTATTATCTTTATCAAAATATGATATAGATAAATAGAGATAATTATCTCTAAGAAGAATTTGGGCCAATCAAAAGTCTACTACATACTTTCAAGTATATCAACTCAAAGTGGAGCTTATCTTCTAAAATCACTATAAATAGAAAACATCCCCTCTCATTTTGGGGACGAAGTTTTCAAGAGGCCTAAATTCTGGAGAAATTATGTCTCAAAAATCTTTGAAGAACTTGAATAACATTCAAAGGGTTTGAAGAACTTGAAGGACGACAAATCTCTAGCAAGCTTAAGGTTAGAGATTTGTTGTGAAGATCGTTCAATCCATCTTCCAACCAAAGTCAAGAAGATCTCTGGTTAGAGTTTTTTGAAGTTCTATTGGAAGTAAGCTAAAAAGGCTCCATAAACTTCAACAAACCCAAATCTTTGAAGCTCAACAGATCAAGCCCCTAAAATCCCGAAGAACTTCAACCTAAGAGCCTTCACATTCAACGACTTGAAGAACAATAAATCTCTAATAAGCTTAAAGCTAGAGATTTGTTGTGAAGACCATTCAATCCATCTTCCAACTAAAGGCAAGAAGATTCCTTATTCGAGTTAAGTTCAATGAAGATAGAATCAGAGGGTATGCTTTTGTAAAAGAATTGAAATAGAGATTGTACTCATTATTCATCAATAGAAATTTATATTTGCAAACCATATTTCTTTTCAATTGTTTGATTTTCTACAATTAGGAAATTTTGCGTTTACAAGATTACAATATGAGGAAATTGGAACAATTTGAATAGTGAAAATTGTCCTCGGTCTTAAGCCGAGGAGGTTGGTTCTTATATTTCACTCTCTTAAGGACAAATTACAAATGTTCTTCTTAAGTCTATAGTGTTTCCTTTCTTCCTCTCATTTTTCTCGATCCACCTTTTTTTCTAGGACCTTCTTCTCTCTTATACTTCATTCCTCCTCTCAATTTTGCTCTCCACGTGTAGGTTTAGATTGCTAATGTTGATACTTGTCCCATCAGCGCTTTTCGGAAGTCTTTAGGTAATAGCTGTAAAGCTCAAAATCACTGTTCAGATATCACTTCCTCATTAATGTAGCCAGAGATTTAGATACAGAGCATTTAATGCGGTGGTAGCAGTTTTCCCTTAGATATTTCATAATTGTTCCTGCTCTCTGCGCCCTCGTAAAACATATCTTCATCCCCAAGACCTTCTAGAAGATCATTCTAGACAACATGACGTACCATCTGACCCTTACTTCGCTTAGCTGAGGAGATACCCCTCCTCGGATTACCTCCCTTAGTTTCTTTTGTCACAATTTGTTTGTGGATCTCTAGGTTTGACATCTTCATCGCTATCAATCTATCCTCGGACAAGTGAACAACCTCGGACAAAGTCCATGGCCCAAAAATGCACTTCGGGCCTTTTATCCCTACAAAATGTATTTTATATTTTTTTATAAGTTTTATGTAACCAAATGTATAATGTAAGTATTCAAAAGATGTTATTAAAATGTTTTTTTTTTAATTTTAAATATATTATAATCAGTTGATTAATTTGAATATATCTAAGAATATTAAAAAAAAATTGTACACCCTCATTCTATGGAACACATGTAACATGTTACATTTAATTTAAATTATTATATAAGTTTAGAATTGTAGTATTTTTTTTCCTTTTCAAATATAAGTATAATGCCTATATTATTGTCACTTGAATTTTAAAAAAATCTTGTGAATATCATATTTATTTATTTATTAGGGCATGTATATCTAATTACTAATTCCTATTTTGTTTGTATTTTTTAGCCCAAAACAAATAAATTTTTCTTAAATAGAATAAAATTTCATTCTTTTCAACCCAAATATTAAGAAGAATAAAAAACTTGAGTTGAAAAATGAAAAAGGCAACCAACAAAAGAATTAATTTAAGGCCTAGTCCAAAATGGACCAAAGTGAATTGAATAGACTGAACTGAATCAATTGGACCAATGTAGACTAAATGGACTAAAATAACCGAAAAAGACCTAATGAACCAAAGTGGAAATAAATGATACCTTAATGTGGCTTAACAATAGTATAATAACAATAAATACTACGCTTTAACTTTTAGATATTATATAAATAAATTTTACGGTAGGTTCAAGTGAAATTGATATTTCTTCAAGGAGAATGTATCATCATGTTTATCATTGAAAAGAAAAACATAATTACTCTCTATTTGATGTCATTTAATCAACAATTCCATACCATTGGCTAATTGTTATTAGCATTGGCCAGTTGATAACTGTAAGGTCACAATTTGCGCCAGGACCCAACAGTGTGAAGGGAACCGGCCCAAAAAGCCCAATACAATGAAATTTATAGAGAGTAGGCTTTAAACCTAGGTTTTATGGATATGGGATAACACAAATGATAAGCTAGATCAGTAATTCACATGCAATAAGATGTTTACGTAGCAAATAGTCTCCTCGGACATATGCCGAGAACAATTTATATTGCTTTTCTTTGTTCTAAAGATAGATTACAATTTACAGTGGTAGCTACAGTGTTTTCCCCTTCTCCCACTCCCTTTCTTGAATGCCTTTCTTTTCCTTTTATATCATCTCCCTTTTTCCCACCATCTTCCACGTATGGGTCAGATCACTAATCTAGATACTTGTCCCATCCACCGCTCTCTTGGAGTATTCAAACCATAGCTGTAAGACTGATCACTACAGTTCAGAGGTCATTTCTCCATTAATGCGGCCAGGGAGGTAAGTGCAGAGTCTTTAATGCGGTGGTAGCAGCTTTCCCTAAGATATTTTTCATTTACTCCTTCTCTCTGTATCCTTTGTGGAACACATCTTTATCCATCAAACCTCCTGGAATTTCCTTATAAACATCATGGCACATAGTATAGTCTTTATTTCATGTAGCCGAGGAGATCTCCCTGCTCAAACTATTTCCACTTACATTCTTCGCAATAGTTTGCTTGTGGGCTTTTAAGTTCGACATAGTTATTACCATTAAACCCTTCTTGGACAGATTAATACCTTCGGATCTAGCCCAAGGCCCCAAAACATATTCTGACTCTTCTGCCCCCACAATAACTTTTTGTCAAATGAAAATTTTCACTTAAACCATTTGTCTTCCCTTAATTATTTTTGTGTAGATTCTAATTTGGGACCTGTTGTCCTATTGAGGCTCATAGGTCTTACCTTGCCCACCCAAAAAAAGAAAAAGGGTTTTCCTATTATGGGTCTATTTCATAAATGAAATATTTGTGTTCATATATTTAGTTAAATATCAAGAAATATTGATGATTTTCTGTGTGAGCCAAACAAGAGATTAAAAAAATTATGTATATTCATAGTCTTTTTTTCTTTTCTTTTTTTCTATCGAAATAAATGGAGTGTACCCACATCTAACATCTGTTTATCAAGGTGGATGCTCCGTCTGTCCCTTCTCTCAGCCCGGGCCTAGGCCCATTGTGGCCAATACGAAATGATAGCTGAACTAGTGGACTGCAGTACAATATTTAGTTCTATAAAACAAAGACAGCCCTGCTTTAATTATCTTTCTAGAAAGGAGCATTTCTAAAAAGTAAAATGGACCAATCATGGGAAGCTTCTAATTTTGATCCTCTCTGGGTTCATTACACCTAAAAGGGCCTAGCTAACCTTGCCTCCATTTTCTTTTAAGAAAAAAACCTAGCTCAACAAGTCAAAAATGGAGTTTGATCAAAACAGGCTCCATATCTCACCACTAGTGACATAGTTTAGGCCCAAGACATAGTTTTGATTTTTGAACCAAAAGGAAATGAATATTCTACATGCATATAGGGGCGTTTGGTTCACTTGATGTTACATTACGTTATAATATTACGTTATTGTAATCTTACGTGAATGTAATTTCACTACAAGAATACAACATTATATTGTTTAGGAACGTGATAAAATTAAGATAATGTAATATATTTTATAATTTTAAATTATAATTATGTTAGAAAAAATAAAATAAATAAAAAATTTTAATGTCATATTATCATAATGTACATCATATCAAGAGCACACTACAACGAACTAAACACCCCGGTCCATTCGCTGCATAGTTTAGATTACAACTATGCCTGATTGTTGCCAATTGCCATGTGGACCGACGACCTAGTGGCCGCCCTTTGCATTCATATTGGGGATTACATTGGCTCCTAATTAACCTAACCACAACAAAGTCCTAGACTACTCGTAGCAAAGTCAGTGCAGCAATCTTTTATCTGCAATAAATAGGAAATGTTGGCAGTAAGTGGCCACATTATCTGACATTTTGATGGAAAATCCAGTGAACTTACTTTCGGCTAGAGACATAAATGTTGACAAATAGCGACACATTTTACAGTCATTTTGAACGGGTCATAAGCATGATCGTGTAACAGGAGAATTCTATCTTTTCCTATTTTACCCTCTCAAAACACTATTTTATCAATTATACCATATTATTTTATAATAATCTTAATATTTGTATTTTTATTTTACAATACAACACATTAAAATAATATTTTCATACAATAAAATAATATATTTCAAAACCCAAATAAAAACAAAAACTCAAAGCCCGGTAAGAGAGAGGAATTAATAAAGTGGATAATTTTTTTTTTTTTTTAAAGAATTGAGCTACAGTGCAATTCTACATTTACAGTGCAATTCTACCTTTAGAATTGCACTGTAGCACTATTGCAAATTTTTTGGTAATAGTTGGTGTTTGCAAGTCTGAATGTTGGGCTTGTTTGGTGCATTAATGCTAAAATTCTCTTACATATAGCATTTGCAATACCCAATACAAATGCTCTAACAAAATTACAAAATTCAATTTGAACTAGTCATAAGCTAAGTGTTTGTTAGGGAATATTTTCACCATCTAGAAAATTTTTCTAACACCCTAGAATTTTTGGTCACCAAAAACATTATAAGTTCACCTAAAAAATCTTTGATTACCAAAAACATTGTCAATCACAAAGGGAGTGAGGCACCACGCACCACACTCTGCCCTGATGGTCATCGCGCATCAAGAGGTCGTCAGGTACACAAGAGTCGTCAAGTACCTTCCCTGATACCACGCGACACATTTCACCCTGACGATTGTTGCATATCATGGGGTCGTCAAGTACACGGGGGTTGTTAGATACCTTCCTTGACACCAAGCGACACATTTCGCTCTGAAGGTTATCACATATCAAAGGTTGTCAGGGACTTAAGGGTCGTTAGGTACCGTCCCTGACACCACGTGACACATCTCACCCTGATGGTTGTCATGTATCAAGGGGTCTTCAGGTACTCTACTCATCGCCTAGAACAACGCAGACTCGTCTTAACCGATGAGACACTCTTAACAGACGACCCATTATACTCGTCCAATCAACAAATCAACCTGCTTAGTAATATCATAGCAATGCTTAGAGGATCACTCGTCTGATGCATTGTACGATCAACAAATTGGCTAGGACCAACAACCAAGGACACCGATAGGTGCTTGATTACTCATTCAAACTAGGTCCTACTTACGGGGTGGACTGACAACCAAGGATACAGACAGGTGCTTGGTCACTTATTAAAATAGTCCTACCTACAGAGTGAACTGACAACCAAGGACACCAATGAGTGCCTGGTCACTTATTTTGACTGAGATATTTTCTAACTCCTTTTACCCTTCGGGTTTAGATTGCCCATTGGGTAGGCAATACCCTCCAAGGTTCCTTAGACCCTTTAGGATGGAATCACTCGTTGGGCTAGAAACATCCTTTAGGTTCATTAAGGCCTTTAGGTTTGACAGACCCTTCAAGATAAGAATTCCTCTTATATTCGATACTAACGAAACACATTCCACCCTTCCATCCACCTCCACTTTCAGGTATAGAATCATCCATCGGGCATAAAACCATCTTTCCATCTGTCCGATGTCGATAAAGGGCTACACTTAGTCCCACGTCAATTACGTGTCCTCCATTCACCAGCCTTGGTATATGAAAAGAACTTGCACACCACGTCCAAAAATTATTCTACATATCTCATGTTATCCCAATATGGGAAGCAAGATCTTAAGATCTCGTAACATTAACTCCATAATTTCCCTATAAGGAAAAACCCTACTTTCATGGGATCTTCAGTTAGCTCTACACTACTATATAAATACCAAGTCCCCTCTTCTCCTAGACATGTGCAATTTCCTAACTCTTACACTTTTGAGTTAATGGAAATTCTTCTATTATTGACTTAACTTTCGGAGGGTTTTTAGCTGGCACTTCACCAGTACTCTCTGTAGGTTTTTCATCTTCTTTGTTCTTTAGGTACCTCATTCGATGCGTGTGTGGACAATTAACTCACTGACGATTTTATGCATCATTAATGTTTGTGTTGGAGTATCCTTGCTAAATAGTTTTTTTTTTTTTTTTTTTTTTACCATTGTGCATAATTACTTGTAGTTGTAGCCATAATAGTTACCTTTTCATTGTGTGTACATTTAACTATTTAAGCTTATGCACGGATAGATGGAGCAACATCCTTGTAGATTTTTTAAAATATCCAAGTCTAGACGCCAATTGAGTATTGGATTGATTTGCAAATGGTGGACTTTTAAACCATTCTCTTTATATTGTTATATATTAGTCAATAGAAATAATAACAGTAAAGCTTACTTCCAGAGAAATTTTAACCTCTAAGTTTCTTTTCCTTTTTTTTTATAAAAAAAATTATTAACTAAAAAAATGGGGAAGAGGAGATTTAAATCGTAGGTCATGTTTGGTAACAGTTTTTATTTTCTATTTTCAAAATTTTGTTTTTGGGAATATAAAGAAAAAATAATTTTCTCGTATTTTTGAAATCAAAAACATGTTTGGTTAGTTGAAATTAAAAAGAGGGGTCTTTGAAGAAAAAAATAGAAAATACTAAAATATATTGTTCTTAGGATTTGAACTCTAATTACTAACTCATTATATAAGACAGATTCATTAAATTAAATACGTGTTTTCATTGACTTTTCAAAATTAAAATTAAAAACAACATTTTATATGTTTTCAGTTTCGTTCACATATTGAGTTTTGCGAACAGTTTTTGTTTTCTGTCCATTTTTTGTTGCCAAACAAGTTTTTTAGTCTCAAAAATAGAAAATTGTTTTAAAAAACAAAAAATATGGAAAAAAAAAAACAACAACTACCAAACATACCTTTAGTTTTCCTAATTAATGTGAGCAAGTTATAGTACTAAACTACAAAGCTCTTAATCTCTTTTTTCTTGTGTGTGTGATCGGATTTTTGGATTTTGAAGGGAGGGAGCTCTTGATCTAAGTTAAATAAACTGTCAATCTCTAATTTGAAATATAATTATCTCTATTCATCGTGTACATTTAAATTTATACATGAATTTTTAATGAGATAGAGATAAACTCCAACTTTTTGGAATTTATCAACAAAATAAATCATAAGAAATCCTAATTCAAATTTCAAACTAATTTATCTCATCCTAAACCAAGTGAACTTATTGGAATATATCATAAAATATTCATAGTCTAATCTAATTTATTTAAATCAACCACAAACACTATTCACCCGATAGGGCCAATACAAATAAAAACAAGACACGTTAGTATCATTTTTTTAAAAGCTTAAATAAGGCTTTGGCACCAATCTAGACATTCCACAGCTTTGATAAGTCATGCTTTTACAACATTTTGAGGGTCCAAATGTTTTTACTTCCTATTAAAGGTGTGGTTTTTTTTTTTTTTTTTGATTGGATATTAAAGGTGTAGTTAGAATTAGATAGTTCATAGTTGTTGGTACACACAGTAAATTTTATAGGTTATTTTTCATAATGATTATATTAATGCCTACAAAATAATTATCAAATGATGTAACAAAGACAATATATGAAGAGTAAGTATGATGCCATAATGGATTAGGAATTAGGATGATGACTATTGAGTGTTGACTGATGTACAAAGACAATTTTGATGGCATAATGGGTTTAGGATGATTAGACTTAGAAATTTTACAGGAAGAACTACTTCAAAAGTGATCATGACCTATAACTTGTTTACAACTTAATAAGATTTTCATATTCTTCTTTGTAGATACTTTTTAGTAACCAATCTCCCGTAAACATTTATGTGGCAAAATTTAGTTACAAAACATGACAAAATCAATGAAGACATTCAAGAAAAGACATGGCTTATTCAAGTGTTAATGTGTGAAGACAAATGAAGCAAAAATGATTCATTCAACTAGATGATTTGAATTATGGTTATGAATGTCGTTTTAATCAGTCAAGGAAGCACAAGGAACTTTATGTCAGGTCGGTTGCAAATGATATTATCCTAATCACTGTTTTAGCATCCCCACAGTCACAGTAAGAATGCATTTGACTAGTACTATAATGTGAAACATGAATCGAGATTTGATAAAAAAATTTAATATAATCTTCTCTCTAATAGGGACAATACTTAAAATTGGTCCCATGAAAAATGTAACCCCACACTTACCCCCCTTTCCACAAGCATATGGTCCCAAACACCACCCCCAAAGCATACATAACCAACAATGGCTTTTTCTTATAATTTTTTTTTTTTTTTGAGAACTTTGATAAAGACACAACTTGAGCCAAGACAGGGTGACTTTGACAGCTCAAACTGGATATAGTAGAATATACATCATTAATTTTAGAATGTTATGACCAATGGAAGATCAATAATAAACCACATGACGAATTTTTAAATTAAGCAGTAGACAAAAAGAAAGACCCTATTTTATTCCAGGTGGGTTTTTTTTTTTTTTTTGGGTAACATTTTTTTATATAAGAGAATTGAAGATTAGGGTTTGTCGTGGAGACACAGAAGATGCGGCGGATGTTCTGGATTCTTGTGATGGCGGACCACGGCGTTGTATAGTTGAAATGCTTTGCACATGCCTAGGGAGAGATTTAATTTCTAGGCCAAAAAAAAAAAAAACAAAGAAATGTCATGTTCACGACATTTTCATAACAAATCATAAATGATTAGACTAACACAACCATATACCCTTGGTGTAATGGTTACTCCACAATTATAAGTACTTGTGGAGTGTGAGGAATAATGGTCGGGGTTTAATTCTCTGAGAGGGAGCTTTACACACATATACACTTACATTAGGCTAGAATAAAATTTTTATCTTGTATAAAAATAAAAAAAAATAAAAAAAAGATAGACTGACAAGTTGTTAAGGGTTATTATTAGTGAGCAAAAAAGTAATTTTAGTAATAGATTTAAATTAAAACCAATAACAACTCACCACTTATAATTTGTTGTGAAGATGTTGTGATAACATTTCTTAAAAAAAAAAAATATATATATATATATATATATATATATAGAGAGAGAGAGAGAGAGAGAGAGAGAGAGAGAGAGACACCTTTTAAATTAGAAAAAAAATTCTAGTTGTAATTTTTTTTCTTTCCAATTTCGTATTATACTCACTAATCTGTTTTGTAAGTAAACGCTGATCATTTGTTTTATATGCTGTGTTAGTTTATATTAGTGGTGAATCTCAAGGGATTATTAGTTAGACTTTTTTTTTTGGTTGTTAATCTATACTTAGCCAATACCTTGGACTAGATTCTTGGATCTGGATTAAGATTACTGGTTCTTTGTTTGCAATTGATATTTGATAATGTCTTATTAAGTGGTCATTTTCTCAGGAACAGTGACCCAAAAAAACAAAAGGTTAGACCTTGGAATTTCCTTTCTTGGGTACATAAAATTGATATATATGTTAGCTAGAATGTAACATTATTAAAGAACTGTATGGTAGTAACTTACAACTACGAGTCCATGGTTGAAACAATGGTCTGATTATGATAGTTGTCTTGTCAAGCATGCTTCAAAAGTTACACGAGGTTATATAGAAATAGTTGAAGGAAAAAACAAAGTTAAATTTGTGATTATAAATTTATAATTCTAATGGCTTTGTCATTTTGGTTGTTCTAAGTTCCAGAACTTCACTAGTTAATAACTGTAATTGCTTGTTATAACAGTAAGTTTTCCTCATAATTTATAATTCTGAGATTATAGATATATTTTTACAAATTATCCTTTGGGATATTCTCGATAAAACATACATTGATATTCCATGCTAAATAAAAGTGATAATCAATAATGTTCACTTTTTACGCAACCCCAAAAACAAGAACAAAGGTAATAGTCATGTGAATTTTACATCACATATATATCAAATAGATATGATAAGATTCAAAATTTATACTAATAATTATTATTTATGATCATCAGGCCTAAACATCAAACATAAATGAAGGATCAATATAGCTCATGCTCTATCATATCTATTTAGTATAAGAAATCAAATCCATGCAATGGTACAAAACATAAATGAAAGATCCAATTTTTAAGGAGGCTGTGATCTTTAATCCGAGTATACACTATACACACACAAAGTCATACAGCAAAAGTAGGAAACGAGTTTCATATGGGAACTACTATATAAGCTTAAAAAGAAAATTTATGTGCCTAACATATGACCTAACCTTGGGGTTGTAGGCTTGTAGCATATTAAATAGGAAAAAGAAAGAAAAATAGTTCTAATGGATGAGTTAAAAAAATATAAGTGGGTGTGAATGACACTCTGTTAAGCTCGGATCTCAAACAGTTTAGGAAGACTCTCTTTAGACCATAAGGAAAAGTCTAAGGGAGGAGGGACCTCACTTCACTCGTGCTTAAGTTCTTAAAATAAAGGTGGAATATAGTCTTTGAAATTTGCACAAAACTGACATGAGACATATGAGCAAAGTTTTTGGCTCTGATCTGAGAGGCAATTTTTTTGAGTGAAACTGCAAAAAGCAGAACAAAAAAAAAGGGTGAATTCCAAAGAGTGAAAAAGAGCATTTCAAAGAATGAAGAGAAAAAGGGTTAGAAATTTGTGTCCCTTAAAGTCTCTTTAGGATAACCATTTTTTTAGAACGTACTAGTGAATCCAAGAACAAGCATCCTAAGTAAAATTTAGTTACATAAGTTTGTGGTCCAATTCAGTCCAGTTTTTACCGTTAAGAGTTCATTAACTATGGGCATTAAATTATTACAGTGTGGTTAAGTTTTTCCAATGTATGGAATTTTACTTTAGAATCTTTGCATGAAATATTGTAAAATAGCATAAAGTTCAAATTTTACCCGATTAACTTTAAAAAATATCCATGTATACTTATGTATTCAGTGTGCAAAATGTTATTTTGCTACAGTACTTATGCAAATATACACATGAACTATTGTTGTGCATTTCAATTTTTTATTCATTTTTTGTGTTTCCTGATGATGAAAGAAGAGAGCGGATGGTGGTCGAAATGTGTAAAGAGAGAAAAACAATTTCTAAAAAAAAAATTGATATTTTAATGAAATGGAGTTTACAACCATTGAATGATGAATTATTGATTATCACTATTCTTTGACAATTTAATGTAGGTGCTTTGAAAAGTGGTTAGAGAAAATATTAAAAAGTAGGTTTTTATAATAAAATAGACAAACTTTTGTGCGAGCTTATGATATTGATAAACAATCGTTGAACGATGAATTACTGAACCTTGTCATCAGGTATTTTAATAGGTTAGTGCCATGGAACCGTGTAATTGATATTATATGAGAGATCATTATTCCAAAATAGGTTTGATTTGCATCTAGTGTTTTTTTTTTTTCTCTTTTTGATAACCGCATTTAGTGTTATCAACGCGACACAGGTATGACATGTATTTTAAAATGAGCACATTTCAATATGCAATCTTATATATATATATATGTGTGTGTGTGTGTGTGTGTGATAAACACATTTAGTGTTTTAAACGCGACACGGATACGGCATGTATTTTAAAATGAGCATGTATCAAGATGCAGTTTTATGTTCCATCCAATACACTGAAACACTTAACAAAAGTCTTGTCCTTCATTAGTTCAAGTTTTAACTTTTACTTAACAAATAATCGACAATTCATACAACACATTAAATAGAAAAATCAAGTCAAACCATATGCTTTCATTTATGCATTTAGGAATTAGCAAAAACAATTGCATTTATTTATGCACTTGGGTATATCATAGTACCCAAGTTGAAAAAAAGTAAGATCAAGGGCAAAATTGCTTTTATAGGGTTCTTACTTCTTACAAGATTAGGCCAATACCAATTACATAACCAAATCTCTTCACTCAGTAAAACCCAATAAAAAGTAAACCACAAATGAATCATTATCATCTTGCAGTGGTCTAAAACTTTTGACAATTTCCTTGCAAGTAGTGAGAAAACCTGTTGCAGTAAAACTATACAAATCTATAAGTTAAAATTTATAATTATTGGACCATCTTCTTGTAGTATTAATTTACTAACACCGAATTCTTTGTGCACACACACAGAGGAGGGAAGAAAGGAAAGTCAGACGGGTAAATAATTAGTCAATTGAGAAACACATAGACGAGGGGCATCTGGTTAAGGATTTTGAACCAGCAAAATTGGAATGAGTTTGATTTCTAAACTTGGATCTTCTTTTGCAATTTTCATGATTCAGCTCCCCACCGGCATAGAAAATAATCTTAATAGCAGCATTACCAAGGTAAAAAAAGATAGATTATTTTTTGTCGTGAATTGGCATTTCTGAATCCTCCAGTCAACATGTCTTTAGACTAGTCAGAATTACAGACACTGCTTAGTAAATAGTAATGGAGGCAAAGAACTTTTTCACCCTGTTGACACAGCTTAGTAATTTCATATCTACAAAACTAATGTCTATATCAGAGACAACAAATTCTATAACACACTGATATGGCAAGTTGTTATTTTAGTAATATTATTTTTAGGTTGATCACTATTAATATCATTTTTATTGTATGCTAAAAAATTAAATATAAAAAATAACACACACACACGTATATATATATATATTGTTTGTACATAAAGAATGTTTGTAATTTTGATTTAACATATTATATTATCTTACGCGAACAAAAATGTTTACATCAAATAAGTCTCTACAACTTTGCAACAAAAAAAAAAAAATGTAAGCCTTGACATATCTAAAAATATATAAGTCAATTTAATAAAAATTTAATTTAATTAAATTAATGAGCTATGTATGATATAAGAGTAATTAGAGAAAACAAAAATGCATTAGTCAATTATATAAATGTATTACATATTTTTAGTAAAGATTTAGGGGTTCATAATTTAAATTTATGTCCAAATTTTTTTTCTATACCAAGAATGCGGGAAGATTTTTTGAAAAGTAAAGGGCCCTCGACCCTAACCAAAAAATAAAAAGTGGCTAAATTTTTGTATCCAAGTTGTTGTATCAACTTTTTCTCAAAATCTTTTAACCAAAAAAAAACTTTTTCTCAAAAAAAAAAGAAAGGGTTAATGTATCAACTCTTGCTCATTAGTCATTAACTCATTCTCGTTTCATTAAACCACATGGTTATTCACTAATTAAGCCAACTGTCCAGTCATTGCTGAATGTTAGAGAAAATTTTGTACTTGTAAATTCTCATCCACATTTTTCACGACCAAAAAGGAGACGCGCCCAAAAGTGAAAAAAAAAGGAGGCAAAACCGCAAAAGTACATCTCTTTTCGTTATTCTTTGGCCAGTGTAGAGACAAAGACAATCCTTTAATTTCCTCCCAACAAAATTTTTGGGCTGATTTGGACAAGATTTCCTCATTTCATCATTAAAGATTTAGCTTTGCTGGTCACTGAAAATGACACAGGCCAGTGCAAATGTCCAAGTTTGATGTGCTTGTGCACTAAATACAATACACGCTTTATGGCTTTTATATTTTTCTTATCACATATAAACTTGGATCCATTCTTTCATAAGAATAATTAGTTAAAGGGTAACTTCGGTCGGTAAACTTCTGCCAAGAATCTGGTAAACTTTCTGCCAAGAGTCCAATAGCCTAATTTGCACCCTCATGTACACATTATTTTAAATTTAGGAAGAAAATGTCTGAGTTGCGAAGTTAGCAACATATTATAATTATTAGAAAAATAAATTTTTTAGTAAACTTCTCTATACACCATCGAGATATAAATTTTTAAAAAAAATCCTTGTGTATGGTACCAGTTGTGTGTGCCCAAAATGTTCTCAACCAAAATAATGGAGTCACAATTTATTTATAGGTGGGATTACTCTCGATCCTATGACTTAGGCCCCAAACATGCCTTGGTTCCCCATAAATTTTTCTAGTGTATCTCAGTATTTTCCCTCTCTATCACTCACACTCTTCCCTCTCTCTCAAATTTTTCAACCCCCTTTTCTCTGAACTCTACCCCTTCTTATAGTCTTTTTCCCAGTGGGGTGGCCATCATTATCTTCTCCACTTATACAGATATTCCCATGTTCACCAGAATCCTAAGGGATTCTCTTAGAACTTGTTCTAGACGCCGAATAATGTTTGAGAGTAGATCCCTTTTGGAACCATTAGTCCTCGATTATCGATCTTGTCGGGATCGTGTCTTGCCCTGACTACCTTTGTTGTCTGTCAACGCTCGGCCGACCTCTTAGGAACCCCTCGGGTGTTGTCCCCCTAACCCTCAGTCCCTATTTTGGGGTCGAGCCCACTATGATAAATTCCAGGGCTAAGCCCCCCCTCCCCCACGCGCTTATCGAGCTTAGATTGCTTGGTAGGCTTTGGGCTTCATGCTAGGCCTTGTTCAAGTGGGCTGGCACAGCTCCCCACACCAGTGCATCTCCCAATTATCAAATTGTTTAAATAATAATAACAATAAGAACACCATAAATAACTTAGCAATAATAATAATATTGCAACATTTTTTTTTTTTGTAATAAACATTTTTTCTTGTGGTGATTATTCTTTTGTAATAATAACAGTTTACAAATTTAAGTAATATGTTATTGTGGGGTCTTGGGCTTTGGCCGAGAGCATGGGGCTTTGGCCGAGATCGTGAGTAGTCCGAGTCCGAGGAGGAATATCTCCTCAGATAAGCTAAACGCATATCAGATATAGATTATAATGATCAAAGTGACCTTCCAATAAGTTATAATGATAGGGACGAGCATTATGAACATATAAGAGGGATAATGACTCAAAAATATCTAAGGAAAAGCTGCTACACCACATTGAATGCCCTGCAGCTAACTTTCTGACCGCATTTATGTGGAAAAGACCCCTGAACAGTGCTACCTCGGCAACCACAACTCATAAAAGGCTAGAAATGGTGTCTGATGGGACAAGCACTCAAGTGGTGGCTCAAATGATCAACAAGTGTAGGATTAAGATCATCCAAAATGAACTATATAATGGAAGAGGCCCTTCATGAAAAGGGGATGAAAAAATGAGAAGAGAAAGCACTGTAGCAATTTCGACAACTTCTGTAACCATTGTCATCCAATATATACTAGAACAGAGCTCCTCGGACTATGCCGAGGACAAACTTTCTCGTACAAACCGGGTTCAATTCTTGTTGGCTCATCATCCAAAACCATATTAACTATTATCCATGCACTAAAGTCTAGCTCTTTGACCCACTCTCTACAAATTTATTGTACTGGGTTCATTGGGCCAAAATCCCTTACATTTTGCGCTTGGTCTGAAAATCGTGTCCCTACATGTTTATCTTACAAACAAGTGATAACTATTTCGATCAAATTCGCTTTATCATCATTATTTTGATGAAAATGACAAGACTAATATGATTTCATATTATTGTGCTGTTTATATGACACCGTCTTACCTATGGAAAATACTCTTCCTCATTGGAGGACTACTAGTGGAAAATTTAATTTTAAAAAATGTCCACAAAAATAGTTGCATTTTCGTGACATTTATTCCTAAAATATGTAAATGTTTTCTAGACATGCACACTTATCAAAATCTTGTAAATGCCCCTATTGATGTGCATATTTGATATTTCTTCTCTCTCTCTCTCTCTCTCTCTCTCAAAAAAGACTATTGCTTGAGAGGAGCTTAGGAAGGAAATGGGAGCCTCTTTTTAGGGAGGAGAGAGAGAGAGAGAGAGAGAGAGAGAGAGAGAGAGAGAAAGGGAGAGAGAGAGAAGAGGCTGCTTCACTTCATAACAAATTTTATGTATAATTTCCCTATTTATTGTTTGTTTGATTCTTTGATGAAAAATCTCTACTATTTAATCTAAAATACTTATAAAAAAACCATAAATTTACTCAAAACCCATGTTTTCTTTTCCTTTTCTCATTTGTTGAAACTTCTTGTTTATAAAGAAAGAATCTTTTTTTTTTTTTTTGGTCATTGGAAGTGGCACCCAATTTTGACTATGCGGTTTCAAGCCTTCTATTTGGGGAGGACAATAACATTTTTGATGATAAAGATTATGGGGTTATGGAGGAGCTTGAGGTCACATGGCATTATTTGTTTGGGTCATCGATACCATAATTATGACCCTGGCTTTGGTGGTGGTGACAGTAGTGACAAACATTAAATAATTATCTATTACAATGAATATATCATTGCAATAATTGAATCTAAATCATTTTTGCCAATTATCTATAATCTATTGTAATAAGTTTTTTGAAGTAATAACGCATTTGACAAAATTTAGCTACAAAATTGGTTATAGTTTTAGTCTACAACTTTGCTCAATATCTTTTTATTGGAGGTGAATTTTAAGAAATCCAGCATTGGATGACATCTTCTTCTTATATTCTCCATGCTTGCAAAATTTTTAGAAAATTAAAGATCAATAACTATGTTATTAATAAATTGTTTAAATTGCAAGTTTTTGTAGTTTAAAATTATAGATAAAATATAATCTTATAGATCATATAGTAAATAATATCTGATTGACACAAAATTTGATACGTATATTTAGAGCGCAAAGAACATGCAATTCAATGGTTAAATTTTCAAAATACGTAAGATTTTTATTTTATTGAGTAAGATTGTAGTTTTAGACTACAACCAATTTTGTAACTAAATTTTGTCTTAACATATAGTATAAGATATTAAAAGCAGTAAATTATTTACTACAACAACATATATATTATCATATCAAAATTTTCACAAAAATATTTAAAGTTTATTGCAACGGATTTTTTTGTTGCACAAATATATTACCTCAAATTTTATTGTAACAACTTACATTAACTATTGCAATGACACATATTTGTTTGTTGTAATAAATACTTTTTATTGTAGTGATTATTTTATTGTAACAATAACAATATACAAATTTAGGTGGTGTGTTTATCTTACAGACAACCAATATGACTATTTTGATCAAATTTGCTTTATCATTGCATTAGTTTGATGAAAGTGACCAGAGTAATATGATTTCGTATTAGCGTAATACTACAGACACAAATTATTTTACAAACAATTGATGCGGTGAATACTTATTAGTAAGTAAAAATGTGATATTAGTGGTGGGCCTAATTTGAGAACTAATTAAAAAAATTTCACATTTACATTTTGTATAAATGTTGTAAAATAATTCTTCCTCGTGGAGGATTACTAGTGGCAAAATTAATTTTAAAAGATGTCCTCAAATAGTCATAGTTTTGTGTCATTTATACATTTGACAATTGACTCTATTTTTCAAGGAAAGTTTGAATATAAACAAACGATTAAGCTTCTTTCCAAAAACAAAAAATAAAAATCAATCAAGAAGATATTTTTGGCAATAATGGAGGAAAGGGAAAAACAAAAAATAAAAATTATACCATTCTCATGGAAAATTATTGAATACTTTCATAGTACCATAAATGCGTACACCTCCCTCTCACATGAATTATGAGTCCTACCATTAATTTAATTAGTGGGACTCACAGTTATGTGAGAGAGTGGAGTACACATTTATGGTACTCCGGAAGTATTCAATAATTATCCCATTCTCACACCCAATTCTACACCCTGCCTTAATTTTTGTTTTTAAATGACAAGAACACCTTGTCTTAGTTTGATTTCAAGACTTTTACATGGATCTACTAAGAATACTGAAATCTAATAATACATAATTTGTGTCATTTTCAATAAACATGGTGCATATCAGGGTTTGTTCAGTAAAAAGTGTACTTACTAGAAAGGCCAAAGACTGAAAAAGGTTGGGATTCAGTCATAATCCTAATTTTAGGAAGAAGCATATGCTCTTCAATTGTTAGCAATTTTTAGGTTTTTATTTTTATTTTTATTTTTTTAAAGAGAGTTTCAATTGATAATAACTCTTTATCATTAGGTCAAGATATTAATTAATTTTTTATGTAAGTAAAAATTGAACTTCAAACCTCTTATTAATCATCACATACTTTTGACATTATCAGAATTAAACCAATAGTATTCTCCTTCAGAGCACCATTTCGATGTGTTTGGAAAGCACCTGAATGTTTTCCTTTCAGCTCAGTCCTCTCAGTGTCAGCTGCAAGAATCAGAACACACGCGTCAGCATGGGAGGTAAAAGACAGAATCAAGGCCAATGGGTCACAACTCAGTCCTTCATCACTGTCCATATTACGCTTTTGTCCTTGGATCTTGAATCACAAATTTAGGCCAAATATGTCTTTTTGTTATATCATACCTTTTATTCTAAGACTGTTTATTTCCTACTTTTACCAGATATTGACATTATCTCCTAAATTTTTTTTTATTATATATTAGAGTGTCCACCAAAAATAAAATGAATTATGAGCTAGTATTAAAGTATATAGTTGATATTTTTGGACCAAAATAAGTATTTGATTACGGATTGTGAAGTTGATTAGAACAAATCAAACACAAATTATATCCTAATATTAAATCAGATTCAACGACCGTAATTTTTATTTTGATGAATATATTCAACGAATTTGATATAAGGATTTGGTTTAACTTACATTTTTTTTTTTTGGTGGTAAAATATTTAGGTAAGGACTTAAATAGGGAAGAATATAAAACTAGGAAGTTAAAAAAAAAAAAAACAATGTTACAAAATTATTAATGAATTTGATTTTTCGCCACGTAAAATATCTAAAAATAGATTTTACCATTGATGTTAGTTTTCACGTACTACTACACTTTATTATTAACGACGTAATAAACCAAAAAGGTGATATTACCATTACATCCTTTGATTTCATTGGCACTTTACAGACAAGACACTGAGACACACACTTATCAAAATCCTGTAAATACCCCTATGAATCTCTCACTCCTCTCACGCTCAAATCAATCTCTCTCTCTCTCTCTCTCTCTCTCTCTCTCATTCCATCTCCTTCATAAAAGCCCCTCTCAAGCAGCAGTCTTTTGAGAGAGAAAGAGAGGAAGGGGTTGAGTGAAGAGAGAGACATAACAGTCTGCTTCACTTCATAAACAAATTTTATGTGTTATTTTTCCTTATATCATTCCTGTTTTTGTTTGATTCTTTGATGAGAAATCTCTACTATTTCATCTAAAACACTATCAAAAACTGAAAACCCAAGTTTTTTTTTTCCTTTTCTCGTTTGTTGAAACTTGTTTTTGATAGAGAAAGAGAGTTTTTTTGTGTTTTGTGTTTTGTTTTGGTCGTTGGTGGTAATGGCACCCAGTTTTGACTACGCGGTTTCAAGCCTTCTTTGTGGGGAGGACAATAGTATATTCGATGATAACGATTATGGGGTTGTGGTGGAGGAGTTTGAGGCCACGTGGCATCATCTGGGTCATCGGAACCGTAATCAAGACCGTGGCTTTGGTGGTGGTGGCGGTGGTGGTGGCGGCGGTGGTAGTGATGGGGTGCCATTGCAGAGTGATGAGTGTTTGGCTTTGATGGTTGAAAAGGAATGCCAGTATTTGCCTGGCGGTGATTACTTGAAAAAACTGCTAGGCGGTGATTTGGACTTGGGGGCTAGAAAACAAGCTGTTGATTGGATTGGAAAGGTGGGTTTTTGTTTGGCTTTTTGCTTGTGTGAATGAAAGGGTTTATGCTTTATACGTCCATGTGTGTTTCTGAGATGCGTATTGTGTGTTTTACTGTTTCCTACTTCTTAATAATTCGGATCTTTACCTTTGGGAGATAAGGGTTACTGTGGAATTGGGCTTATGCAAACAAGTTGCTACCTTTACGATATCTTTATTAGTGTCATTAAATTTCTGATGATTTTGGTATAAAGAACATTCATCATAGACCGAACATTAATAGGTATTTCAAACTGCATCGAATCTATAATAAAAAAGTGATGATAGTATATGGGTAACTTGAGGTGGTTAAGTGAGACATTGATTCTGGATTTAGAAGAATCCCAAAATGCCTAACACGATCTGAAGTGGCATTGGTTATCGGTGGCGTTACTATGTTTTACTTTCTTGCTTTTTTGCATGCCTTTGTTTTGATTTAAAATTTTATTCCCTTGTTTAGCTACCGCTGAAGAACTGTTTGATTAATTTCATTTGGTTGGCATTGGTTGACACTCGCGGCTAATGGTCATAATGGTGTAACAGGTTCATGCCCATTTCAATTTTGGACCTCTATGTGCATATTTAGCTATAAGCTACTTGGATCGGTTCCTTTCTGCTTATGAATTTCCTGTAAGTTGAAAAATGAATCGGCTTTTCTTTTGGTAGTAACATTTTATATAAACTGTTTTTGAAGTCCATCTCTGATTGCATAAATGCTGCATGCACATTTGCAGAAGAACAAAGCTTGGACAATGCAATTGTTGGCTGTGGCATGTTTATCTCTTGCTGCCAAAATGGAAGAGACTGAAGTTCCTCTATCTCTAGATTTGCAGGTTACAATCAATCTTAATTACCATCTGCATAGTGCTTAGTGTTCCTTTGTATTGTTTTCGTGATGATCATAAACCTCTTAAACAGGTGGGTGATGCAAAATTTGTGTTTGAGGCAAGAACAATACAAAGGATGGAGCTTCTTGTTTTGAGTACTTTGAGGTGGAGAATGCAAGCGGTTACCCCTTTCTCATTCTTAGATTACTTCCTTTACAAGATCAATGGTGATCAATTCCCACTTGGTACATCCATTTTAAGATCAATCCAACTCATATTGGGCACAATTAAAGGTAACACATACGGAATGTAGTGTGAGAATTTCTCTGTGGTGGTATTAATTATGATAGAGAAAGACTGATGATTTTGATGTTTTTGGTGGGTGGGAATTCAATGCAGGAATTGAATTCTTGGAATTCAGGGCTTCAGAGGTTGCAGCAGCTGTGGCAATAGTTGTTACAGGGGAGACCCAAATAATAGACATTGAGGCAGCAACATCTGTTCTCATTCAACATGTAGAAAAGGTACATATAATTGGTAGTCTAAGAATAAAAAAATGGGACATTCATGATGACTTTGCTTTTGCTCTTGTCAACTTTAGCTGACTACTCGCAAATTTGATTGAACCAAGACAATTTTTAACTGATCCCCCCTTCCTTTTTTTTTTTTTTTTTTTTTTTTTTTTTTTTTTCTTGGTTGTTGCAGGAGAGAGTGCTTAAGTGTGTTAATCTGATCAGGGATTTATCACTAATTGGTGTGTCTTTTAAAGATACCACTGCTTCAGTCCCATCTGTACCACAAAGCCCAATTGGGGTGTTAGATGCCGCATGCTTGAGCTATAAAAGTGATGGGTCATGTGCAAATTTTTCAGATAATAGTCCAGATTCTAAAAGGAGGAAGCTAAACAGAACCTTTGAAGTGGAGCTATAAAAGTGTCATGGAATGTGGGATTTTCACTTCTCACCCAGAACAAATATGCTTGATTCTCCTTCATTAGAGCTTTATTAGTTGAACGTGTTATGAAGGTGCCCCTTATAAAGATACTGACAAAGTATGCAGATAAAAGGAAGGATTGAAAAGGATAAGGAAAGAGGAACACTTTGAATAAGTTAAAGCCATGGAATGGAGGATTGAGTAAAGGAATTAGCATCGTGCCTGTAGCATGAAAACAGTCAGAAGCTGTTAAATATTAGACTTCTTAACGGCTAGAGACGGTAGAGAGACTGAGATTACAAAAAATATAAAAGCAAAAAAAAAAAAAAAAGGTTGTGTTTTGAGAGATAGTTTGTGTAGGTTTGGAGTTTCATTGGTTTTTTGTTTTTTTTCTTCTTTTTTAAAAAAAGAGATACAAAAAAAGTTTCTAATATATATTTGCGAGAATTGTTTTACAAAGGAGTATTATTTTTGTTAATTACTACTTTGTTATTTTTTATTAATTTAGTCTCACGAGTTGATCCTTTACTTTATTCAGAACCATGTCAGCAACTATTTGTTTGACCAACATTTGGTTAGACTGTGGGGTTTGCTGCTTTAGTGCTTAGAAGATAACCTGCTGTGACCCATATGAGACTTTGGGAATGCAATATAATAATTCATGCCTAACAACCCCTGAAAATTAATATAATATAATAGAAGTGTTGTTGCTTCTACGGACTTTAACTTATCTATTATATGATATGATCATATGATCAATAGTAATATTTTAATGCAACTAAAAGGGGCCCGTCAATTAAATGTTTCAGAAGTAGCAATGGTCTGTTTATTCTGAAAAATTAAAATATAGTCGGTCTAAGTTGAAAGAAATCAGAGGCATTCCATGCCCAAGTAAAAAAAAAAAAAAAAAAGCCTGACCAACTCTCAGACATGATTCCCTAATCTCTTAAAAACGGGGTGCAAGAAGTATAATTAGAGCACTAATTGCACTGGCGTATCATGTAATCTAAAATATAATTGTGATTTTTAAAAAGCATATTAATTTTCTGTCTGTATGTGAACTAATAAATGCCTGACTAGCTGGGGAATAGCAATGAACGTAATTAATGGGTGCCTCGTGGGCTATAATGGAAAGCATACTGTGGATCAATCTTAAAACATGGCCTAATTTGATTTGATTTGATTTTTTTTTTTTGAGGAGCCTAATTTGAAATTAGGTTGTGAAATCAAAAGTGATTATCATTTTGTTATAACGTTGCTTTTCGAAGAGTAGCTATGCGGTCCTATCTAATATCCAGGGCATATTCCGGAGGTCATAGTTATAGTAAACACCTAAACAGCCAATCTTCCCATGGCACCATGAACGATAGCTTCAAAAGGTACTGGCTAAGGACTGTCCCCTGTGAACCGTGGACCACACTAGATTGGTTATGTTATGAAGTCCTTCGAGTTTGGTAATTACTAGCAGAAAACATACATCCGTATGTCCATTAACTCACAAGCCAGCCAAGAACCAGTATGTGCCAAATTATTGCCAAGGATAGTATTTGGTTAATTTGGATAGGATTCAAATACCTTGTTTGGATAGTTTACAAAGAATTAAGGATTTGAATTTGACAAATCCACCAAGAATTTTAAAATCCTTTAATTTGAATAACTTGTAAACCCATAAAATTTTAGAAATCTATATGACATACTTAAATATTTATGGATTTGGAATTAAAGCATTTCAAATCCATCACTTAAAAATTTAAATCCAAATCCAACGTCAAGTATCAAAATGCAACCTTTATAGATTCTTTTAACAATGAGCTTTTAACCTTGTTTTAAGCATGGTGTTTTAATTAAATGAGTGTTAAATTTACAATATTTTCACAACAAATCATAAGTGATAAGTTGTTATTGGTTCTAATTTGAATCTACAATTTAAATTACTTTTTTCTACCCATAACAACTAATAACAACCCACCACTTAAAATTTATTGTGAAATCACTATGGACATAACATTTCTCTTAAAATTATGATTATACATATACAAATGAGCTATAAATCCTGCAGATATTCCAGTTCCATTTCTTTTTTCTTTTTTCTTCTTTTTAAAGGAAAAAATAATTATTACGGTTCCTCAATTTTAATTTGGGTAGATCAAGTGATCTAATTAAACGAATCATATATATATATATATAGTCCAGTGGTATGAACCATGACACAAGAAACTGACACCAGTTAAACAAATGGCTAACAGTTACATTTAAAGTAAAAGCCTTTCGAGTCACATTAGTGGAGCATCCTGGCCATTGTTGAAAAAGTGGACAAACAAATGAAACAGAAGACAAGAGCCTTGAAACTGTAAATCGCCCAGGCCTTAAATTCCAAGCTCAGAATGTCAGTTTGAGCATATAGCTTATTATTTTAGTAAAAGCTGTAACACGTCTGATGAGGTCCTAGAAAGTTCATCCAACCTAAAGTAAATTTGTTTATTCCCATTTTACCAAGCTAGGAAGATGGTGATATGCAACTGCTTACATTGATTGGTCACAAGATTTTGATATTTCCCTAACTGTTTGTATATTAAAACAAATAATCAAAAAAAATTTCTTTGAGGGAAACCAGGCCAATACTCCTAGTGAGGGAAATAATGGTGGTAATGGGTCAGAAGACAACCAAAACTGGTTTCTTGTTCTATTTCTTATGAAAGAGTGCTGTTGCAGTGTTGCTAAGACATTGCAACACATATGAGACGTATTTTTTTTACATCTCAGAATACAAGTACCATTTCAGCAAAAATACGTGTATGCGTGTATATATATATTTTACAGTCCCTAATCATTCATTTATTGTAAAAATATATATATTAAATAAATAAATATTCCATGTTAAACGGTTAAGATTAAATAGGTATAGTGCATGCAAGAAAAAAAATGTGTACCATAAAGTTCTTCACACATATACATACATACATACATATATATATATATATATATATAGAGAGAGAGAGAGAGAGAGAGAGAGAGAGAGAGAGAGTACCACACAGCTGGAAGAAGAATTGTTTTAAAACGGCAATATTGTACCTCGATTCTGATTGACACCAGTTGCTTCTTTTCATAGAAGGGTAGTTCATTGACCAGTCCTGAACTACTCTGCCCAAAGAAGAGACTGCTTGCCACATTGGCACATCCTTTCCAGTTGCCTAAAAATATAAAATTTCATTGATGCTACTATAATACATGAAACAAAATGGACACTTGATATGGCTTTCACTCTAAGGATGTTAGGCAAATGCTAAAATTATATAATTCCTTAAACTGGAAGATGATATTCTACAAATGTACTTTGCTGAAACATAGGGCTGTGAAATGACTTAACTGGTACAATTTTTCTTCACATATTGAATTTCTGTATCCAATCCAGAAAGGGAAAAGCAAACAACTAATCAGCTCAAAATCCAACAGCTATACAAAATTTCAATCTGTTATGATCAAAGTTGAGTCATTTACTATTGGAAAGTTTCAAAATGCTTCTCCCAAAACAATGAAAGCAATGTTAATAGTAGTCAAAATTCAAACCCTGTTCTAAATCTCTGGCAATTAGGACATATTGGTGATTAAGCATGTAAATACGTATGGAATGAGTCATTAGCATCTCTGGTGGGTTCTACTGTAAAAAAGAGCATCAAAATGATATTGACACTACAAGTTATGCTAGCATAGAAATTAAAAGAACATCAAATTGGCACAATCTATATCAAGTTCAAGTATTATTAAAATGCTTAGGATGTCATAGATATATCTAGACAGCCAAAAATTGAACCCAATGTAAGAGATCCGCAACACGCCAGCACCCTTAAAGACATATCTCATTATAATTCTTCTGGAAAAATCTCTAATTAAGCAGGAATGAGAAACTGGCAGATTTTGTAATAATAATAATTATTATAAATTTAAAAAATAAAAATAAAAAAAACCTCTTGAATCTGATACAATACAACAACAGCAGTGCAAGAAATTTCAGATTCTCTCCTAATTAAGCTTTTACTATCCAAAAGAAAAAATCAGATTCATTTTCGACACATAGGCTGGCTAACAAAAAATTATGTAATCACCCAAGGAATAGCTTAGTAACATTAGATGCCTTTGATTAGTTCTCAGCTCTTGAGATGGCCTGGTAGACATGATGTTACCAATGTTACATCCAGTATTCACTTTATTCCGCAAGACAACAGTCATTTGCTAGTCACAGTATTAGTACTATAAAATGGTGTCAAGTGGAATTACAATCCAATCACATCAAACTAAAACCTTTAGCTTGCAGCAACTCTCATTACACAGTTGGCTGTTGCTGCCAATTTGAAAGATGACAAGTTTAAACCACTTCAAACAATCATCTTTTTTCCTGAGCAACCCTGCATGCTACTAAATGCTCATGTTGCTTATGAGGTTTCTCAAATGCAATCACGATATACATTTTGACTTTCTAGTATTTCACTATCTTTGTCCATAAATAAGTTTTATAAAAAAAGAAGAAAAGGGATGGCTTCTTTGTGTGTCACATTCTCCTCTTTAATCATGGTCATATTCTATTCCATATTTCATCTTTTTCAAATTTGTTTTTAAAAAATCTGACTGATCTGGAGTACAGCGTTCAACATTCTCCTCTTTCTACCTCTGCCAAATCCCTATTCAATCTCAAAGTAGCACTCGCAGATTGGCAACTTGTTCTTACAGTTGTACCTAGGAATGCCTCTGAACTTCTACTCCCATTGGCACTTCTTTAGTTTATCAACCAGGACCATAAACATTTGCACATGTAAAGCATTTTAAATTACTCAACTGAGCATTATTTTTTCAAAATCATACAACTGCAAAACCTAAAGGGTAAAATATTATTTGTTCCATGTGGTTTAATTTCCAATAACTATCACTCCCTGATACACGTCCACCATACTGCAATTACATCTTGCATCATTCTGTCAACTTAACTGATAGCTGTTGCAAAACTAGATCTAGATCTACACTGATCAGAACAACATGTCAAAGTAATCATCCAAAGCCAACTTCAATTTTCATATGGAAAACAAAAATGAGCATCAAGGCACATACCAATCTTTAGAATTTACCAATGATGTCAAGGAAACAACGCATCATGAAAGCATAATGGTTTAGGGACTAAAATTCAAAATATCACAGCAACCATGCATCAAGATAAGCATGTGGTACAAAACATAACCATGGACTGAAGCAACAACATGGTAAGCTCGTAGCTGTGTTCCTACTAAACCACTTATTGAGGTGTACGTAATTTGAGCCCCATAAAACATCCAATCATACATAGTGTGGTATTGTAAGGTTAAACCAAATCATATATTGAGGCAACCATAACTATGCAACCACCAGTTCATATCTTAAGAAAACAAAGGACTTTGAGCTCTGAAGAAACTCTCTCTACAAGAAATTTTAAATAAAGGAAACCTTGTTTATGTACATGATAACAGTTTAAGGATTTAGATTAAGTTTCAACCAAAAAGTAATTAGTCAGCAAAGTAAGCTAGCAACCTTCATAACAAACACAAAGAGGCTATGTAACACTAACATGCTTATTTCACAGTGTTATTATACGGCCTTACTGAACATATATAAACAATCACATACAAACAGATTGAGAAACCACAAGGTTAAAGTCAGTACACCATTGTATATCCTCTAAAAGTAACAAAGATGAAAATGTCGTACCCACTGTACAAGCCTTCCACTTCTAGTCTGGAAGCGGTGATTGGTAGGCAGCCTTAAGGCTGATTCCCAAACTCGAACCCTCAACACAAAACTTGGATGAAGGGCACTTGCAATTGCATTAGAACATTTGAAAATGATGGTAATAGACAAATTAGTGCAATAGTGTCAATACAAACTAATTTTCCAATCCAAAAGGGAATGATATTATGCAGCAAACACCAAAACTAACAGTTTCTGAAGATCCATTGACTGCAATATTTGATTATATATTGGAAAAAGAACATTGTCAAACCAATGAAAGATCCAAACAGAAATTATAGAGAACTTTTAAATTCAATCTTTATAGCACTACAATTGGCACTCGTAATCGCTTGTGTGTGTGTGTATATATATATATATATATATATATATAGCCTAGATCGGCCTAGTACATGCACAGCCCTATAAGTTATAAGCATGTATGTTATGGCAAATTTTACAAACAGGAATTCAATCATCACGATCATAATCAATTAAAATTAAAAAAAAATAATATATATATCCTAAACTCTCAATCAATGGAAACCCAACAACAAAGCAAAGATCCAATAGAACCTCATAAAACCACACACAAAAAACACACGCCTACACAATGCGATCCAATTGAATGAGGAAAATTGAGAATTACAAAGAACAAAGAGATCGAACAGTGAGTGAAATCATTACGGTAAAAATCCAAGCAATAGTGTTCGATTTCTATTGATCAGTAAAGAAATCATCAATGCAATTTAAGAGTAATCAATGAAATGACATCAATTCAAATCATGGATTTTTACCTCCGAGAAATCAATTGTATAGAGAGCGGGAGTGAGATATTAGAGGTATAGCGGTTTTTGTTTCAAATGAATGGCGGTGGCCTCTTGCATAATTACTGTTGTGTCCCTTGCGTTTATTCTAAGCTTGAGAAATATAAATGGGCTAAAGCCTGAAAGGGACAAAAGTATAACAGCAATTTGTAGTAGAGGAAGGCCCATTTTTCAGATACTTGGGCTCATTTGTGTGTAAGCCCAAATTTTTTTTAATAATAATTTTTATTGGCAATTTCAGTAAATGAGATTAGTGCGAGACAAGACAGAGTTAAATTATAGCTTTTTGTTGAGATACAAATTTTCAAGCCCTGAGCCCACCCACTAAAACACTCATACAAGCCCATAAACTATTTTGGATCCACACAAATATTTCCTAAATACTTCCCACATAAAACCCAAATATTTCCCTATATCAGGCTCCCACAAATATTTCTCATATGAACCCCATAAATTATTTTGGACCCTCTCACAAATGTTACCCATTATATCCCACATATTACCCAATTTGGGCTCTTACACAAATACTTATCATACCACTACCAAAATTGGGCCACAAAATTATACCATCTCTACAAAAAGCCCAAATTCATTTACCTTGTGGGCAAAATCCAAAAAGCCTAACAAAACTCTCTTACAAAACCCGTTGTTACACAACACCTTTAAAACCCTTTGCTACATGATACCTTAAAACCCGCTGCTACATGGCACCTCTATAACCCGTTGCTACACAACACTCTTACAAAGTCCCTACATGGCAATATTTTTACAAAATCTCAAACTATTTACAAAAAGCTCAAATTCTATTTTGACAACTATTTACAAAAAGCCTAAATGCTATTTTGGCAACTATTTAAGCCCAAATACTATTTTGGCAACTATTTACAAAAGCTCAATATTATGTTGGCAACTATTTACAAAAGATCAATATTATTTTGGAAACTATTTACAAAAACCCAATATTATTTTGGCAACTATTACAAAAAGTCTAATACTATCTTATCAAAAAAACCGAAAACTATTGGGCAACCAATTATTCTATTAAAGCCCAAATATCATTTGGCAAAAAACAATTACATCATGCTCAAAGCCCAAAACTATTCCTTGGCAAAAACATATTTCTTAGGATGTGTGCTCTTAAATCCTATTGTATGATGCTATGTATGACTTAATATTGTGATTAATAAAGTTATTTTATTATTATCTAAAAATAATGTTAACATGAATATTGAGACATTATTATATAGTCCATAAGATGCATAGTATGTGATCTATGTGATTTAGTCATAGAAGATATAGATCACAAGTTCTTTGTAAACTCAGAATTTTAGTTCGTAGTCAGTAATGAAATTGAACATTTTATCTGCGAAGACTATAACATATCAACTAAGATGATTTGTCTTGATCATGAAAATTGAGATTTCTAGTTGGTATGTTGATATGTTTTATGAGTTAAGACATATTGAACTGGACCGCTGTAAGATTTATTATTCTCTTAATGACAGTCAAATGAATAATAAATCTCACGACTTATATTTACATGAACTCTTAATTCTGAGAGAATAATGGACATGATCATGAGGTGTAGGTTACTTTGATATATCATGAGTGATATCTAAAGTTAATGATCAAAACCTCAGTATGTTGGGCAACCACATTTAGTGTTAATTAAACATATTTTCTCAAGATGCAGTTCTCCCTCTCTATGCCCACCCTTACCCTTATTTCTTTCATCTGACTGCTCATTCTTCCTTCCGGAAGCATCTTCCCCTCCTTCTATGAGGAATTCGGCGAAATCGATTTCGTACCAACTAGAATAACGACTCAATGGTGCTATCTCTCGAGACTGGACTCCAAGTCACTGTCTGATTCATTTGACCGAGTGGACGGTTAGCATGGTCCATTTGGAATGACCTTTTGGGAATGGGGCTACTCTTGTTTGACTCTTTCTTAGCATTATGTCTTAAACTACTTTCCGAGGTCTCTCGACCCTATCTCCAAGTGATCTACTTTGTTCCATTCACTAGGCCAGATCCAGATATCGTCTCATAGGAGGGCTCAATCCATAGTGAACTAGGAGGCAGAAAGCGTGTATCCGGAATAGAAGAAAGCCAAAGGCAAAAACGTCATTCTTCTGCAGTTGATGTTACGGATCAGCCTCACTCTTCAGGCCAGCATCTTTTGTCGCCTATTCAGCTGACCTCAGAGGATTCAAGTCACTCGACACAGCATGTTTATTCTCGGCGGCGATTACATTATGTTTCCCAGGCTAAGACTACTCCTAAAGATCCGCAGTCTAGCCCAGTTGCTTCCTTAGATTCTGGATCCCTCTCTTCCTCTTTTTTTAGAGAAAAAAAAGATATCTCGTTTATCTATCTTTTGTCAATCTATCATTGATTCTATCAATGAATCAAGTCAAAAGACTTCATTTTTTGGATCCCCGAAGCCCCGAATGGATTGGATCGTTTCTGCCAACAAAATGAACGCGGAGCCCGTTCAGAAAAGGAAATTATTTAGCTCGGATTTCGATTTGACTTTGTCAACGACACAAGCAAGGAGTTGACAAAGGAGAATAGCCCCCCTGTTGTTGATAGAGAGCTTACCGCCCCGCCCTTGATAGTCGCGACTGTTGTCATGTAAAAAGAGTTTGTTTTCTGTAAAAAAAGAAGCATGATTAACACAGCCTATAGTCATAGTCTCTTAATGAAGATATAAAATATTCCTTTGAGATAAGTTTAATGGTTTGGTTATTCAGAGTGTTAAGCCTAACTACTTTAAGGAGTTGCTAAAGTATATATTTATGAAATTGGATTTCATAAATATATGATGAAAAACATTAAAGGATTAAACCAAGTACTCAAGGAATTAAGATGTAGTAATTTACAAAATGACAATCTACATTCATGACTTTGTATTACTAAGAATATTTTATGAAGCGGTTGCATATATAATAAAGTCTTGGGATATAATTTATAAATAAGTCCTAGAGTGCAATTATATTTATATAGTGGTATTAAATATAGTTAATGATAACTTTGAACTTGTCAAGAGTTAATAGAAAAGCCCAAGACCCATTGGAGCTAGTGTTTTATTGGTCCATTTTGGTCCTGCTCCAAGCCACATACTAAAGGCCAATTGGAAATGCCTAAAAGGCTAGCCCAATTAGATAATCAGTTAGATACAAATGGAGAAACATACAGAATATTATTATGTATATGATACTATTGTGAAATGGTGTGTATGTGAGTGAGAGATACATTCTTATTCTCCCTTGAATTGATTGAGAGAGCACACTTCTTGGGCGTTAGTGGAATTGGAGTGAAAATTAAAAGTGTTCCCAAGTTATTCTAATCTTTGTTTTGAAATTCACTGCTTCAAGGTACGCTCTCTTGTTTATGAATTCTGAAATTTATATAGTGCATGTTATCAATTGCGAATGAAGTAAATCCATTTATTTTCCGCTACGTATGTTTTGTATGCGATACAAACATGTATATTTCCAACAATATTTTCATATACTAAAACCCCTAACTCATGGGAAGCATAAACTACTTATGATGTATTACTCATCTTTCAAAACTACTTCTTCTACAAAATTTATGGGAACTATACTTATTTTTTCCATAAAAAATTCTAACTACAAAAACCCATGTACTCATGGCAAAACTATTCATTTTGTAAGGATGAACAAGCCTAAAGAAACCCAACAACAAGACCCAGCCAATACAGCCAGCACATGTGCTAATCTCAGCAACTAAGGTTAACTCGAGTAACTAAAGTGGTTAGACTAGCCACTAGTCAAGTTTCAACACAACTAAGCTGACAGCTAGAGCCCATTATCATCATTTTCAACTTGTCAAATCAAATCAAAAGGAGATACATGTCTAGTTGAACTTACACCCTTTCTTGGCAAGTTGATTTTAATGATTAATGATGTGACATAAAGCTATGTTGACAAGACATAAGGCTGTGTAGCTGCAGCCAACCATTCTCTCCCTCTTCTTCAACACAATCGGCCAATGAATTAGGAGCATCCATGAACAGACCATGGAAGCTTCTGGAATAACTTATAAAAGAGCTCCAAAAATGTATATATTCTGGTTCATGAACCAAGCACATGAACCCTAATGGGGAAATTTAGGGAACTATGGTTTAGAGGGCACCAAGGAGATCTCCAGTAGAGTTTCCAGCAAAGGGCTCCAAGATTGACACCTAACTTGGGGTGACACAATCTGCCATAGGAAGTTCTGATACTACCATTAGACAACCAAGATCATTAGCTTAATTCATGCTCTAATCTCATTGGTTGAGGACAATCCAACATTTAATGCTAAGTTAAAACTCCAGCTACTATTACCCAAATAGTAAGAACACCGTAAAGCTAAACTTACTATTCTTGGCCAAATCCTAGGAATGATTTTTTAAGGATTTTTTGAATATTGAGACTAATTTTGACAGAGATTATTTACTGAAAACTCCCTTAAACTCAACTATATATAGAGCTCTTTACCAACACCTCAGCACACACCAATAGAGAAGAACTCTCTCATAAACTTCTCTATTTTCCCCCTCTATTTAATTTTCTTAAGCTCTTAGTGAGGTTTTAAGCTTCTGAGTTCTTAGTTTCAAACTTAGAAACTAAGCTTTGCAGCCCCTAGCTCACAAATACCCCTCACACTTATACTTATAAGCTCTCACTAGATCCTATGGACGATGATTTAGGAGAGGTAAATACTCTCCTTAATTTATGAAATAGTTAATAGCTGGAGATTTATTCAATTCTGTCTCATTTTACTACTAGCATATTTTACCACTGGGCTACTTACTTATTGCGGTAGGCTTTTTTGTTGTGTTGACGTGTTTGCTGCATGAAACATTTTGGGCTATCTCATAACCCTTGCCAATCCTAACCTAGGCCCAAGGCATAAAATAAGGCAAATTCTCCAAAACTTCATTGGTAGCCTTTGGGTCGTGCTTTAAGCCCATTGTTGAGTTTCGGTTTAGGCTCCCAACCCAACATAAATCTCATTTGTCAGAAGGAAAACTTTTCCACCCCCGACAATGTTTTATTCCCTTTTTAGGTAAAGATTTGTATGAGGCACAACAATGACATTTTGTCATCCATAATGAAGTGACCCTAATAATTATGAGAGAAAAAAGAGGAGGGACTACTTTGAGAGAGAGAGAGAGATGAATGAAAAGTATAATTTTAGAATATTCTTTCATTCCATTGTTTGAGAGTTTAAGTAAAAAGAAATGGAATTGGTAGAAGGGAACACTTATTCCTCTCTATTTCCTTAAAATCTCAAATTTTCATTCGCCCAAAATTGGAAGAAATATGAGGAATTGGAATTAGATTTAATAAATTTTTTTATTAAAACTCCCAAAATACCCCTATATATTCAACATTTTATTTTAAAATAAGGGTTTAATAGTAATATTGTTATAAAATGATTTCATTCCATTCCCTCTATGTTACTTCCAAATAAGATTACTTACATTATATTCATTTCCATTCTTTTATTTTAAAACATTCGATCAAAGTAACTTAATTCCATTTCATTCTTTTCTAATCTTTACCCATGCTTAAATACATTTCATTCCAGTCATTTTCATTCTCTTATGATCATTCTATTCCGTTCCTTCTATTTTCCTATGATCATTCTATTTTATTCCATTCCCTTATGAACTTTCAAACAAAGCCTTAGGGTACTACAAAATTAGATGGGGCACACATGTTGTCTCTACCCCATTCCTTCTTTGAAATTTAAAAAAATAAATAAATAAATAAAAAATCCCATGAGGTAGAGAAAAATGAAAAAGATTTGCTAGTCCTAATTGATTTTTTTTTTTTTTATGGAAAAGATGGAAAGCTTTTTTGATAAAAATTATATATATAAAATTCAAAAGTTGAGAGCGGAAATTTAAATCATGAATATTTCCATTAGAAATATTAAGAAGTGTTAACTAAGCTACAAAAGTATTTTCTTTGAATTTACATAATTGAAATCATCAATATAAAAAAGGGAGTAATCATTTTTGATTTATTTGGTAAGTTTGCGTCCTTTGTTACAAAAGATAGGTTTCAAACAATATCCACTTCAAGATGCTTGTACATTTTCCACCAAAGGAAAAAAAGGAACCAGCCCAATGAAATGTTTATTGAATCAAACTAGATCCTGCATCATTCTGTCAACTTCACTAATAGCTGTTGCAAAACTAGATCTAGATCTACACTGATCAGAACAGCATGTCAAAGTAATCATCCAAATCCAACTTCAATTTTCATATGGAAATAAAAAATGAGCATCAAGGCACATAGCAATCTTTAGAATTTACCAATAACGACAAGGAAACAACATATCATGAAAGCATAATAATTTAGGGACTAAAATTCTAAATATCACAGCAACCATGCATCAAGACAAGCGTGTGGTACACAACACAACCATGGACTGAAGCAACAACATGGTAAGCTCATAGCTGTATTCCTACCAAACCACTTGTTGTGGTGTATCTAATTTGAGCCCCATAAAACATCCAATTATACATAGTGTGGTACTGTTAAGGTTAAACCAAACCATATATTGAGGCAACCATAACTATGCAACCACCAGTTCATATCTTAAGATAACAAAGGACTTTGAGCTTTGAAGAAACTCTCTCTACTTGAAATTTTAAATATAGGAAACCTTGTTTATGTACAAGACAACAGTTTAAGGATGTAGATTAAGTTTCAACCAAAAAGTAATAAGACAGCAAAATGAGCTAGCAACCTTCATAACAAACAGCAATACAAAGAGGCTATGTAACACTAACATGCTTATTTCACAGTATTATTACATTGCCTTACTGAACTTTTTTTTTTTTTTGGACAAAAATTGAGAGGTCACAAAAGGGGAAGCAATGAAAATGTCGTACCCACTTTACAAGCCTTCCACTTCTAGTCTGGAAGCGGTGGTTGGTAGGCAGCCTTAAGGCTGATTCCCAAACTCGAATCCACAACACATCACTTGGATGAAGGGCACTTGCAATTGCATTAGAACATTTGAAAATGAAGGTAATAAACAAACGAGTGCAATAGTGTCAATACAAACTAATTTTCCAGTCCAACAAGGAAAGATACTATGCAGCAAACACCAAAACTAACAGTTTCTGAAGATGTATTGACCACAAAATTTGATTATATATTGGAAAAAGAACATTGTTTAGCCAATGAAAGATCCTAGAAGTGCCATTTTGAGTAAAATGTTGAGAGACACACACAAGTTACAGATCCAAACAGATAAATTATAGAGAACTTTTAAATTCAATCTTTATTGCACTACAATTGGAACTCGTAATCGCTTATGTATATAGCTCAGATCGACCTAGTACATGTGCAACCCTATAAATTATACGCATGTATGTTATGGCAAATTTCACAAACAGGAATCCAATATCATCGCGATCGCGATCAATTAAAATACAAAATCCTAAACTCTCAATCAACGGAAAACCAACAACGAAGCAAAGAACCGCATAAAACCACACACAAAAAACACACACCAACACAATGCGATCCAGGCTATGAATGAGGAAAATTGAGAATCACAAAGAACAAAGAGATGGAATAGCGAATGAAGTCATTACGGTTAAAATACAAACAATGATATTCGATTTCGATTAATCAGTAAAGAATTTATCAATGCAATTTAAGAGGAATCAAGGAAAAGGAAATCAATTCAAATCATGGATTTTCGAATTCAGAGAGAGATTGAGAGAGATTTTTACCTCCGAGAAATCGCAAACCCTAACTATGAAAACCGAGCTTTGAGCGGTAAATGGAGGTCGTGTGTGTGTGTTTTTGTATAGAGAGCGGGAGTGAGCTATTAGCGGTATAGTGATTTTCGTTTCAAATGAAAGGCGGTGGCTTCTTGCATAATTACTGTTGTGTCCCTTGCGTTTATTTTAAGTTTTGAGGGATAAATCATAAATGGGCTATTTAAGCCTGAAGCTGAAGCTTACCAAAAAAGCCTGAAACTGAAAGGGATAAAAGTAAAACAGCATTTGAGTGGGCTCATTTGCGTGTAAGCCCAAATTTGTTTATATTAATCTTTAAGCAATATCATTGAACTAGATTAATTAAGGCAGATTCGGATCATAAATGCCCTATACTCCTATCCCCTTTTCCGGTCAAAAAAAACTTGTTTGGGCAAGGGGATGGTATTTTGTCATCCATATAATAAAGTGATCCTATCGCTTACAAGAGCATAAAGAGGAGGGACGGTGATAAGAGTATTAAAAGAGAAAGAGACAAGTGCTTTTGAAATTAGTAGTAGGATATGTATAAAGAGATTAAATTTTATATATAAAAACACTCCTTGGGTACTGCAGGATGAGACGGACAAAGAAGGTAAACTCTGTCCCCACACTGTTCCTTCTTCAAGACCAAAAAAATTTGTTTGAGGTGGAACAAGAAGGAAAATTTTGCCAATTCTAATATATATATTATTAATGATTTTTTAATTGGGAATGAGAGAATTTAAATCCTAAATATTTCTATTACAACAAAGGCCAAGAAATGTTAATTGAGTTACAAGACTTTTTGCCCGTCATAATTAAATTTGATTGTAAATTATTATGAATTCAAACCAACCAAAAAATCATCAATATATAAAGGGTGTAATAATTTTTGTTTTATTTAGTAACTATGCATTATTTGCTACAAAAGATAGGTTTCAACTCCAATATCCACTTCAAGATGGTTGTACATTTTCCACCAAAAAAAGGAACCATGCCTATGAAATATTTATTTCCCTTTGAATGTGAAGATAACTTTTTTAAAGAAAAGCATTGTATGGAGATATGGACGTCCCTATCGAAGTGCAACAATATTTTTAGGTGCAAGTAGACTGTAGATTGTAGATGCAGTCCCAAAGTTGAATTTTGGGTAGAGCAGTACCTTTCAACCTTTCATTCCTATATCAATAATATAATGTGAAATTTATTGCGTTGAATTCAGCAACAACAAAAAAATCCACAACGCATCAAGTTCCAACGTTGAATTTTGGGTAGAGCAGTACTTTCATTCCCTTTTTATATGAAATTTATTTTAAAAGTGTATTGCTCTTGAAAAGTTTAGATCGAAAGTATGATGGTGCAAAGGAGGTGAACATAATGTATTACAAATTGGTACATTATAGTGTGAAAGTCGTTAATAAAAGAGTACTATTGCTCTTGAAATGTTTAAAATGAATACATTCAAAAAGGAATTAACAAAGGGAAAAAAATTTGTATTTTTCCATTTTTCTTGAAGATATTGAGATTTGGAAACAAGTTGGGTTAAATTGTAATGGGCTCCTTTCTGCAAGAATTGGACTGAGACGTTAGAACCTAGATGGACATTTGGAACATATATATTCAATAATGTTTGCTGCATACCCAACCCAAAAGGCCCACTACCCAGAGTTCTCATTCTCAATGCCCTTGATCTTGGACCATGGAGGCCCATTATTTGATGGACCACCAAGAATGTTCTCTCAAGAGATAACCCTCTAACCATATTGACCCATATATAACTATTCAGGGCCTTTCACCTAATCCAGTTATGTCACATTGAACCCTTGTGCAACCTAGGCAATTGATACCTTCTGTACAGTACAGTACTACAGTTGTGGTTTATTTATTTATTTTATTATATAATTCATTAGTTAGGGGAGGATTGAGATATGAAATACCTTGGGTATTGCATGCACCTAATGCAATAAATTTTAATGGTTGAAATTGAGATTTGAAATAAACAACTAATAATATCAACCATTGAATAAAAAATAAATAAAAACTGTTAGACTTAAAAATTGAAACTGGTAATTATATTTTTTTGAGTAAGGAGGGAGTTATTGCACATCCAGTACTATTGCACCTGATCCTAATCCATTAAGGGATGAGAATTTGACCTTCAAATATTGAAGAGATTAAGAGGTAACAAATAATTGAATAACAAGGTCATGATGTATACAAACGTAGTCAATATCTCACAATACCTAAAATTTAGTTTTTTGTGATTCCCAATAACTATAGGAATTGATTGCATGCAATTAATGGATAAGATAATTACTCAGCTAGCATAAGCACGTCACAACTTCATACTTTTTACATCAAATTGTCCAGGTATGATCTCTTCGAGTGCATCATCCTACAAACCACATAGACTATTGTCATGATTATACAAGGCAAGCAAGGATTAGATTTAGAAGGGTGCTTAATTATTTGATTTCATCATGTTAAAAACCAAAATTTGTGAAATGGGTTTATATTGCTATAGGCACTGACATATCGTGGCTTCGGTGCAAAATACTATTAGAATCTCTATCTTTTGGGATCAGATAAACCTTGGATTGGACCACCATCAATTTGTGAGGTTTGTGCTGGTGAAATGTTGAGGACCAGGTTGGATAATACTCATTCATAATAATAATCCTTTTGTCCCAGCATCATCTGTTCGAGCAATAGTTTCAACAAAACTTACATAATACATGTGATATTATCTATTGTTGTCATGTAACAACCGGTGAACTTACTCTGGAGGCCCCATTCTTTATTTCTTTTTTAAAATTCATAATAGTAATCCGGACCGTCAATGCTAAAGTGGCTTAGCTACAGTACTACACCGCTAGTGTCTGGTACACTAGCGCCGGTACCTTTTGGTACTTCAGAAGTGGACAGCCTGGTTGACCCCACGCCACGCGCAATAACTCATAAAGTTACTTCAAAACTTTTTTTTGACATTTTGACTGACTGATGTCCGTTCTCAAGCTAGCTTAGGCACAATTCTGCTCAATTACACTGCAACCTGTACTCTTTTGATTCTTTTGGCAGGAAGAATAGAAGATGTTACAAAAGAAACAAGGAAAATTTTATATTACACACACACATATAGATATATATATATATATAGTGTAATACAAAATTTTATGTTTATTTTTCTAAACACTAAAAACAAAGAGTAAGTAAGTGTTACAAAGTAATTAATCTTAGCACTTTGATGCATCATTAATTATTGAGAAATTGAGAATAATATGTATCAATGATTACACGGCTTGCTTGGAGTTGGGATATGAGCAATTTACCTGCACAAAGAAAGATCGAATGATTTAGGTGGGATTTGGTATGATGATGAAGGCCTAAACTTTTCTATTCTTAAGCAAGTACTTACTCAGCATGGTTTTCTCTAATAATGCAATGGTTTTGTAGCATTTTATCATACCTTGTTTTTATGAAAATCAGTCAATATTTAAAATCTTAAGGTTGCCTGATCTATTCTACAATCTCAATAATTATAGTTGTGCGTTCCAAAATAAGGCTATTGGGCCTAAGGGGAGTTTGGGCTCACAATCTATTTTGTATGGTGGGCTTTTGGATTTCCTACCATGGGTAGCTCTATGCTCGACTGCTCCGTTTCCTGAGTCTCCCCACTTTTCTCACTAACACTCCCCTTTCTTCCTTGGAGATGATTAATATTACTTTCTCTAGTCTTTCCACTCTGAAATTGCCAACCCCTCTAACTGAGTTCCCCTTGCCTATTTATAGAGAAGGTTAATGGAGTGATCATCATCATTCCCCTGGTGGATGGAATGAGAGGTCCAATACCTTCTCCCCTAGGTGGAGGTTTAATGGTGAGTGGGGGAAGGTAGCAGTGGCATTGGAACTGGCTCCACCGCTGGATTTGATGCTCGGCAGGGGCATTCTCTAGGCAATGGAAGGGAGGTCCAATACCGTTTCGCCTAAGTGGATGTTAGGTGACGGGAGGAAGAAAATGATAGTGGCGTTGGGACCAGCCCCGTTTGTAAGTTATGTGCTCGGTAGGGGCACGCCACAGGCTGCTTTGAGCACTCCGAGCTCGAACCCCTCGGACGGCACGTGCGTTACCATGTGTGATCAGTGCGGGGCTCTTATACGAGTTAGTTTTCATGGGCCTCAGGGCGATTGGGCTTGACGGGGGGTGAGGCCCGTACAATAGTGATTAATGAACTCAAGTAACATGTTACGAGAATCGCATCCTCTAAGTTAGGAGAGGTCTTCTACAATTGAGGTCATTCATTTCTCTAGGTCATCTTGCTTAGTCGAGATTGCCTATTTATTAGAAGTATGTGATTAAATAATTAAATTTACTATATCTCAATAGTTAAAGTTTTTTGGACAATCGGTGATTTCACACCATCTATCATGCTCGGTGATGAGAACATTAATCGAATTCATCCTCATCAAATAATATCATAATTGGCAAGACTTAGGTACAATATTTAGATGATATTCTTTAAGTTCCCCTCTTAAGAGATGAAAGTGTATTTAAGTTTCCCTCTCAAGAGATGAAAGTATATTTTTTAGTTAAGTGATTACATGACAGAATGTTAAAAGGATAACTTAAGGAACAGCATACATAAGTTTTGTCCTATCATAATAGTGTCTTTATTTCTTTATTTTTATTTTTTCATTTCCTTTCTCTATATTCTTATATCAAATGGTCAATTCACCGTAAATATATCTTTCATTCTCCATTTTTCAAAGATCCCTTCTCCCAAAAGACTCCAATTCTCCTTGTAGGGTGCAGGCACTAGACAGTTGTAATTCTTTTCATTTGCTTTGCTTTTTATTGTACAATCCAAGACATGTCCCAGCAAGTAATAACACGCTAGAAAAGATTATTAATGCATACCAAAACATGTTTCAGTGGGAAAATTCTTAGGTAGTCCCGGAGTATAGTGAAATGGTGCTCCCACCTCTCACATTTATGGTGGACCCTGATGGGGTGCTGATTTTGCCTATCTCCAAGTCGTCCATAAAGGTCGTCCATGGCCAGTTTGGAATTGTAAACACCCTTCTTGACCTACCTTCAGCTACCTCGTCCAGGTAGGAAGAACTCTGGACGAGGTAAGCACCACCAGTGATGCACTCGTCCAGAGTGCCGACAGCCTCGTCTTGAAGGAATTTGCCCGATAGATGAAACAGCCCCTGCGCGTGTACCAAAGCACACCCAACTGAGGAACTCCAGGACGAGAGTATCACACTTAGGAAAATCTCCAAATAAGATGTGATAATCCCTTATCCCACGCATAACCGCCAGTTATCCGTTGTGAAACAAAAACATAACTTCCAAACGGTTATGAAAGTTACGTTTGATTTCTACCTCTCCTTGAATCCAGGAGAAGTTCCAATTTTGATAACCGCCTATAAGAACACTATATAAAGGCTGTTTCAGACAAGGCCAAGGTATGTTGAGTTTTTATTCCAAAAAAGTTGGAACTCAGATAACATAGAGGGAAAAACTAACTTTGCCATCGGAGGGTTTTTGGCCGGCAGCCCCGGTCGCCTTTGATTCACTTTTCTTTATTTTTCAGGCCGCAAAGAGAACCAGTAGTTCTTTGAATTCCGGAGCATCCAGCCTACTGATCTTCTTTGCATCATCAGACCCCATCATGAATTTAATGAGCGGATCTCACCATGAATGTGAGAGGAGGGAGCACCTTTCTCTGTGCTCCGGGAGTATCTAAGAATTACTCGTTTCAGTGCGCTTCTACGTTGAAACTTTCCTAACTTGTTCCACTAGCTAGGGTTGTTTTTGTAGGGCAACCGTAGGAGCATTAAAAGTTACAAAAAGGCTTCTTTTTTTTTCGTTTGGGATATATATTATACTGAATTTGATTTTGATAGTTAGACCTAACATACTCATTTGTCAAACAATTTGTATGCAAAAGTACTCTAGTCCACAATATTGAGATGTTTATATGTGTTAAAAATGAGACCTTTGAAAATTTTAGTTCGAGTTATTACGATTGCCAAGGTGATGATTCATGTGTGTGGATGTAAAAATTACAATGAGATCTTATAATTACGATTGCAACAGCTGAAATGTGCACTCGTGCAAAAAAGAATCATGAGGTCTAAAGAGAAAGAAAACAAGTTCTTACAGTACAAGAAAAAGGAAAATGAATTAGCATCATAATGTATATTTAGCCCGTACGAAAATGTGGTTCAAAATTAGGCAGTACGAAAGTTTTTTTTTTTTTTTAATATATGTGCTTATAACATGCGTACGTGACCTAGGAATGTGAATGTAGCTAAGTGGCTATCGATTAAAAAGCCTACAAGATCTAGAGAGTTCAATACTTGATTGGAACTTTGCACCTTCAATTGTTTATTATCAATCTTTTGACTCAAATCCACAATTATTTTTAGAGTCCCTATAAAATCTTCTATAGTGTATGATACAAGTTTTTCAGTTTGACTCATACATTGGTATTTACAATGAAAATGTTGTAGTGCAACCGATAATATTCATCGTTCTTGCACAAAATTATCAACTCAAAAACTATTTGTATTTTAATAGGGAAAAAATAAAGATAAAATGGGAGACTTTGTTGGGGTCCAACAAATTTCCATCAGGTTAATTGGACCGCTTATTATTATTATTATTATTGTTATCATACAATTGATACCAACTTTTTTAGATAAATTTCATTTTAAATTCTATAGTTGAGTGCTCTAATAAATTAAATTATAAAATTAGTAAATTAAATCTCATCTCATTTAAATAAAATTCTGATACAATTGATACCAAATTTTTTGGATAAATTTCATTTTAAATTCTATAGTTTAGTGGTTTAACAAATTAAATTATAAAACTAATAAATTAAATCTCATCTCATTTAAATAAAACGATATTGTGTATTTGTGTTTGGAATTTAGTATATATTGAGAGTTTAATTTGTTATACGCCTAACCTGCAAGTTTTAAAATATAATGTTTCCCCCTTTTTAAAGAAAAAGCTACAAACTATACTACATAAACTTTGATACAATTTTGTTAAGAACAATTAAATTCCTCTAAATAGATTCAATATAAATATTGTAGGGGCATTGAGCCCAGTAATTTACCAAGGATGGCCCAACAAAGTCTTTTGGACTAAAAACCCAAATTCGAGGACATCAAATGATCTAGGAGTACATGAATGTACCTCATAAAGAAAATGCCAAGTAAAGACATGATAAACGAGTGACCAATTACGTCTGAGGAATAGATTTGTCCTCGGGTTTTTAAGCCGAGGTCATAAGAAGAGAGGTTTAGTGTCCCCGGGCTATGTTATAAGAAATCCTATGACTACGAGAAGACACGGTACACGTGGAGGACAATAGGAAGAGCGGTGGAATATCTAAGGTAAAGCTGCTACCACCGCCCATACATTAAAAGTTCTGTAATTGATATACTGACTGCATAGATAGAAAGATGGGACCTGAGCATGAGGTTTGGAACTTGGTCTCTGACCCCAGCGGACTTTGGGGAAGAATTGATGGGACAAGTATCCCAAGCCAGTGTTACAACCATGAGGTGGAAGATGATAAAGAGAAGAAGAGGAAGTATAAATAAAGAGAAAGACCTTTGGATCAAGGAGAGGGCTTCTTTCTGTAAAGGAGAAAGACAATAGTATATGATAATATACAATTGTAACCAACCTTAGGAAGCTATATTATAAACTATCCTCAGATTGTGTCCGAGGAGGAGCTTTTAGTTATACTCTTACAAATAACTCTTTATTTCGTGCCATTGGGCCCGGAGCCCGTTCTTTTCTATGTTATTTAAAACCATCCTTGAGAACTAGATTACAAACCCATTCTCTACAAATTTATTGTAAAAGGGTCTTTCAAGCCCATTTCCAACCTTAGATTGGGAGTTTGAATTGTGTTATTACAAATATATATTTGGATTTAATCGAAAAACCTAATATATTGCAAGTGCGTTCCTACTAGCAATGGAATTCATAAATGTCTCCAAAATGGGAGAAATTATACAGTCATCATGGTGGACTACGTCACTTGTCCACCATTTCACTAAAAGAATCTCACTTGTTTAAAATTACCGAGTCAATAATTAGTTTTTGTTTAAATTTTTTTTTTGAATTAACAATTTTAAACAAGTGAGAGTCTTTTAGTAGAATTGTGGACCACGTTACTTGTCCACCACGAGGACCTTATAATTTCTCCCAAAATGGACATAACTATGAATTTTTGGTTACGTACCCATTATTGTATAAGATTTTGTAAAAATTAAATGATCCATTGTATTACATTGGGAATACTTGAGAAGATAACCTAATGGTGTGAAACCCTCATAATTCATCACATTACAAGTTCAAAGTTGTGGATTCAAGTAATAGTATACTATATCTAATGCTTGGATGGTCTCATGCTACTTAAGAGATTGTTTAATTGGGCCGTGGAAAAATGAACACACTTAAACGATAAGAGTTCTTTTTTTTTTGTTCATTAAAAAAGATATAACCCTATGGCAGAAATGAAATTACAAAAATCCATAATGAAGTCCAAGTACAAATCAAGAAAGACCAAGCTCTATATTTCAAATAAAACAATAAAAATTGAATTTTAAAGACACTCAAAAATCCACACCTTCCTTAAATGTTAACTCCAAATTGAATTTTAAAACTTTTACATGGATCCATCACATGTACTTAAAAAATTGAAAAATCTAATTAAAAATCTAGACGTAAGTAACGTTTGAATTTGGTCATACATCAGGGTGTATTCTAAGCACTACTTGTAAAAACAAGGCACCAAAATCACCGCAACTCCAAGCATGCAAAAAAGGAATAAAAACTTCGAGTTAAAAACAAGGCAGAGAGAAAGAAAGAAAGAAGAGAAAAAGCACGCCCCACGCCACTGGCGGCTACGCGTCCGTAGTAGCCGCTGATGGTATAGACCCCACACTCACACAGCCAGCCAAAGCCGTCTCACACTACTGACACACGCGTCGCTTATTAGTGACTCCACACGCTAATCTTTATTAACCCCACACACACACACGTACTGCACACCCTGTCATAATTCACAAGTCACATAGTTAGCTATCTCTGCGCGTGCATGGTAGCCCCATTTAAACAATAGTTTGACCCAAAGTAAAAACTTTCAATTTTTCTCCAATCCAATGAATCTTTTTTCTTTTCTCTCTTACATTGAAACGCGAGCCAAAGCGTGCACAAATGCATGCGCCCCCTATATCTCCCTCTCTCTTTCTCTCTCTAAGATCCCAATAGAGTTGATGCGTTGCACATAGCATAGAGCGCGCGCACACCACTTCATACTTTGACACAACTATACACACCCACCGGTCAGTCACTCTCTCTCTCCCCCCCCCTCTCTCTCTCTCTCTCTCCCTCTTTTCACGCTCATCATTTGTTGCATCTTTTTATCTCTCTCTACCCGTCTCTTATCGAGGCGTGACCTTTTAGATTCCCGCCACGTGTGCTTCCCACTCTCTCTCTCTCTCTCTCTCTTCTAGTTTTTCATTTTTTCTTTTCTTTTTTCTGAAAACCTCTGCTAGAATAATTCTGGCTTTAATGATTAATCCCAATTGTTCCCAACATTTCATTTTTCAACACTTACATGGAAATGGTCATAGGGAGTGTTTTTTTTTTTTTGTTTAAAGTGGGTCTGCAGAGTGTTCTAATTTTCTGAACGTTTGACAATTTTCACGTTTTTTATAGTCTTATAACCTACACATATCACACAATTAAGATGATTTGTGCATTTGTAATGTGATGGAGACTCTTATCTTTTTGTTCATAAGTGTCACACCAGTGAAGTCCATTAACTCAAAGTACATGGTAACCTAAGTTTCATTGAAGGCTCGTGTTCCTCATAATGGATGTTCAGTAATTGAGCACTCTTCGATCATGAACCCTAAGGCTTTTGATGTTCAATCTGTCTTTGAATGACGTGATTGCACACTCATAGGTATCATTTTTTTGATTGGTTGATACGTATGATTCTCACTAAAAGATGTATTCCTTAAGTGCCATTGATTTTCTCTCCTATCAGTATTTACTACATCCGAAGTCCATTAACTCAAGGTACATGGCAACTTGAATTTCATTGAAGGCTCGTGCTCCTCATAGTGGATTTTTGGTAATTGAGCACTCTTCGATCATTAACCCTAAGGCTTTTGATGTTCAAATCGTCTTTGAATGACAGGGTTGCATTGAGTCCAAATCTTCTGTCCCACTTTTTCTGCTCCACTTTATACTTCACCAATAAAAACTTGTCACGTGTTCACCTAATTAATTAAATACTACTATTAATTAATAACGGTAGCATTAATAAGTCAATAATGGTAGTATTTAATTAATTAGGTGAACACTTAGCAAGTTTTTATTGGTGGAGTATAGAGTGGAGCAGGAAAAGTGGGACAGAAGATTTAGACTCAGTTGCACTCTCATGGGTATCCTTTATTTGATCGGTCGACATGTATGATACTCACTAAAAGATGTATTCTTTGAGTGCCACTAATTCTCTCTCATATCGGTATTTATTACATCCCACCTATTAATCACATTACCAATTTCATGCAATTGCAATGTTAAGGTTGTTGCCCCTGTAGTTGTCCCCTCAATTGAAAAAAATATGACAATTAACTAACATGACAAAAGACCTAATTTTGGGGGACAATTCATGCCAAAATCAAGTTCTTCATGCCCTATAAAGTACCTTGTCACACCACTGAATAACATCACTACTAGGTACTTATTCCATCATTACCTAGCTTCCATAACTCTGTCTCATGTGCTTGATCTTAATGGGAATCCTTGTTATGGTTCCTTTCTAATTTTTTTTAAACGCACTTACACTAGAGATACAATTTTGTTTAAAACTTGTTTAAGTGAGAAGTAGTGAATTGTGATTTAGAACAATGTCTCATTTTGTAGGGGAGCAAATATTATTAATTTACGAACCCCCAATAAAATTATTTTGATTATACATCAAGCATGAATATTAATAATTAAAATTTGGCAAAAAATGCAAAACTGACCTTCTAACTTTTACATTTTTTTTCATTTCAGTCCTCTAACTTTCAGTTTTGTCAATTTAGTCCTCTAACTTTTAATTTTTTTCAACGTAGGACTCCGTTACAACTCTGTTAGTGGCTACAATTAGACCCACTGAAATGATGTCGTTTTGCATGTTTTTTTTTTTAATTTGAAATTAAAAGAAAATAAGAAAAATCTGGGGAAAAAAAAACACGTTAAGGGGAACGACAACCTTCTTCACCTTCCCTTGAATCAAAACAAAGGAGACCCAAATCCCTTACCTGTGTAACTTTGAGAGAGAGAGAGACTGAGTTGAGGGTTGAAATCACTTACTGCTCTGCTCGCCGTGTAAACCACCACCACCACCCTCGCTGCTCTGCCTTGACTGAATCAGTGATGGGTGTACTACGGTAAGGCAAGGCAAAGCAAAACTTGGCCGGAGCCGGAGCTTTAAAACGTCATCGCGTTTCTTGATATTGAGTCCTAGCTGAAGCAGCAAGTGACATGGAAGCCGTTCATGGACTAGTACCGGGTGACAGTGTCCTTGATGGTGTCGGTGAGGATGTGGCCGTAGTGAGGGAGTCCAATGGCGAACAGTGGACCGTCGTAGAAAACGTACTCCGGTGAGTCTTTGGTCCATTCGAGATGAGCCTCGAAGGCCTTGATCTCCGTCCAGAGGCGGAGGATTTCCTCCTCGTGTTTAGGGAAGGAGAAGTCTTTGCCTTTGCATACTCCTTTCATTGTGGCAAAGGCGCTATGTGAGAGGAATCAGGGTTTTGGAGTTTCGACGGTAAAACGACTGTGGTGAGTGTAGCGTGGGTTTTTTTTTTCTTTAGATTTTTCTTATTTTCTTTTAATTCCAAATTTAAAAAAAATGCAAAACGATGTCGTTTTAGTATGTCTAACAGCAGCACTAACAGAGTTGTAACGGAGCCCTCCATTGACAAAAATTGAAAGTTAGATGACTGAATTGACAAAACTGAAAGTTAGAGAGCTAAAATGAAAAAAAAAAGAAAAAAAAAAAAGAAAAAAAAGAAGTGAAAGTTAAAGGGTTAGTTTTGTATTTTTACCTTAAAATTTTTTAACAACGTTTCGCATTGTCTGATTTCTTTTATAAGAAGAATCAAAGTTCGAATCTTACTCTATCACTCCTAACAAACAAATAAATAAAAATAGCCAATTGAGAAAAATTGATTGTGTAAAAAAAAAAAAATTAGACGGCGTGTTAATTTAGGTGGCATTAATATTAGGAAGAGGAGGGCGTGGATGCTTGAAGGGTCCATGAGCCGCGTGTAGGTCTTTTTCACCTAAAGTCTGCTCTTTCTTACTGTACTGAAGATTTGGTGGTCGGGATTGCAAGATTTTCTTTCATATTTTTAAACTATCGTTATTTTTTAAATTTTTTGATATACTAAAACCGAAACTTATTTCCCTTTTCAAGTTAACCATTTTTTTATTACTATTTTTTATAATCCCAGGTAAACCGGATCGAAGTACCTTTTTATTTTTTTATTGTCTTGTTAAATTCCAAGATGATTGTGATCATTTTTCAGTTTTCACACGGATTTGCAACAACTCATATAATCACGCACTAAAAATAACCCCCCCCCCCAAAAAAAAAAGCCAGAGTCAGACTAAAAGAAATATACAGACTTGAACTTGCTCTCTTCTACGTGTATTTGTTGCATTACGGTATTGTTAGGCAGAATTGTCGTGTAAAGATTATTATTATTATCATTAAGGCGTGTTTAGATTTCTTTTTTTTTTTGTTGAAATGAGGCGTGTTTAGATTTCGTTCGTGAACTTGTTGATATATTTATAATCTAATAGTTATTATTATTATTTTTTTAGAAACGTTATTATTATTTATATGATCTGTTATTAGTTAAAAAAAAAAGAAAGATGTAAAGCTAGAGCCAAGGAATTCTTATTATTATAATTATAATTATTAATAATAAAAAGAGTAAAGGAATTTGGGATGTGAAAGGATGATGCAATTGATCAAAAGGTTGATCGTGATCCGTAACATTTTTTATTAAATAAAAAAATGAAAAGCACTTGAAGAGTCGTAGAGACTAGACTTCGAACGTTTAAATCAAAAATGTTCTCAAACGTTTATTGAACATAACCTCTGAACATGCGCATGAACGCATGCTTGAATACTATTTTTTTGTAAATGTTAAAAATTTGTATCTATTATAATCTATAAATATTTTTTTATTTTTCAAATAAATAAAAATAATAAAATTTAAAGATAAGCAATAATTATAATTTCTTTTTTGAAAATAAAGGGAAAAAAAATCCTAAATTTTAGAAGTCATTTTTTTTAATTCAAAATGAAATTTATTATTTGACATTTATAACTCTATTTCTAAATGAAGTTACTCTTCATTGATGAGGGTATTTTTGAACCATATAAAAATCCAATTGAAAGATGAGAATCCTCTTATATTAGTATAGATGAATACTTTTTTTTTTCTTTTTATACAAGATAGGAATTATATTATAACCTAATATAAGTGCATATGTGTGTGAAATTCACTCATGGAGACTTGAACCCTAGCCCTTGTCTCCCTTACACCTTACAAACACTTATATTTGTTCTAGTCTTTTGATTAGGGTTTTGTTCATACATATTTTTCATGTTAGTTGCCTTCATTTATTCTTATTTTGAAATTTGAATATTGGCAAGCATTGTGACTTTATGAATATCATTTCACAATTGCAGTGATTTGATCCTAAGGATTTTGGTAACTAGTTGATAGTATATTTGGATTGAGCGTAAATATAGTAGAGTAGAGTTAAATTGACTCAAAATTAATTTATTTTCAGCAAATTCTACTTTATTCATCTCCCTTTAATCCAAATGGGCCCTTAACTTGTAACTGTCAAATTAATAGAAATTATTGTTGTCGAATAAATAATTTAGGTTTGAATCCTTATTATTATTTTTTATCTTAACATGATGATAAATTGTAATCATCATAAAATAAAAATCATAAGTTTCAAATCTTATATTATTTATATTTTAAAGAATAAAAATATAACAACCATAGATAACACGTTAGTGTAGCCATCTTGTTGGTTCACGAAGCGAGCGTGCAAACAATAGTTTGGCCGATACTTTGCTTTTAGGTCGACTATTCATAGTTTCCAACTATTTAAATGCTAATGTAAACATAAATAATAGGACAAAATTTCTCTCCAAAGCGTCAACTTTTACTGGAATCTCTTCAAATTTTTTATGGCTGAATGCTGATTTATAAAATTATCAACGTCTAATATATATATATATATATATATATATATATATATATATATATATATATATATATATTTTTTTTTTTTTTTTTTGTTGAAAAGATCAACGTCTAATATTTGAAGAAGTCTCATAAGTCATAACTCATTAAATAGATTGCGTAGCTAAAAGCACATGTAAATGATTTTACCAATCACCGTATAGTTATACAGTTTTTCAATAATAATAATAAATGTAAGATCTAAGTCAATTAGTCAAACTTTTTAGCTTAAACATTTCTGCTGAAGTTTGGCTTATATGTTTGGTCTAGTACTCTCGGATTGTAACTAGAGGCGCCAGGCATGAACCACCAAACTCAATGACTATATATTTTGTGTGTGTGTGTGTGTGTGTGTAAGAATCTTTGTACTTTCGCCATAAAAATAAACACTAAAAACATGCTTCAAAAGCATGAACCTTCAAGCTTCAACTCATCCAGCGGAGCAAAATCTGACCAAAAAATAATTCTGCAACTAGTGGGGGAATATGCCCGTGAGGAAATTCCCAAGCTTTTTAATTTGATGATTATATTTTAATATTTTATTTGGTTTTTGTTTCACGGGTACAACCTATTAATTATATATTACTTATATATAAAAAGACAATGGTTAGCTATAAACATGGTTGTCTGTAGTCAATTCTTACTGGGACAACTTTCATTGAAAATATTAACATGACTATATATTTTGAAAATTTAATAATTGGATTGCATGTTTTTAGCACGCATGCTAAATTTTGTGTCAATCAAATATTATTTATTATTTGATCTATAAACTTATTTTTTATTCATAATTTTAGATTACAAAAATATAAAATTTAAACATTTGAATGATAACATAGTTATTGATTTTTTATTTTTTGAAAATATTACAAGCAAAGAGAATTAAAAAAAAAGAAGAATGTAATTCAATGGTAAATTTGTCCAAATTCACTTATAAAAAAAAAAACATTAAGTAGAGTTATAGTCTTTGGATATAAATTAGTTTATAGCCAAACTTTGTCCTATATAAAATATGTGATAAGATATTTTAACACATAATTAGTTAAATTTAACAAAAACATTTACGTCAAGTTAATTATTACATAGTAGTTTTTTCTTTATTATCAATAAAGTATAAATTATGTTTCAAATCATCTTGATTGCAATTTAATATTTTCCAAATATTTTATATCAATGTTTTTATTAAATAAATTAGAGATAACACAACTAGAATATACTAGAGTTTTAAAAATTGTGAAACATATTAAAATTTTATTTAATTTTAAATAATTCAATAATGGAGGCCACTTTATGTCTCTAAAGATATATAAGTCAATATATGAAAAATATAAATACTAAAAACTAAAAGGAATACGATATTTATAAGTCAAATGTAATTAAAATTCATAACTCCTAATTATAAAAGCCACAATTCTCATTTCTTTTAAAGTTAAAACCCTTATCTATAATTTTTCGAATAATTTTTTTTAAAGGCTTCTAATTAACGATATGCAAACATATACCTTAAACACATGTTGAGTTATGTAAAGCATAAAAATAATAAGAGGAAAAAACAATTAGGCTCAGTCAAGTAAATAAAAAAATCTTAGGGGACCCTTTATATATGATATTTGTTCTTTATAGAAAATATATGATTGAGAGGAATAGTTTCAAAAGCTAGAGTGACTATTCACTTCCTCCCTTTGCTCCTATTGGTGGAAAAGGAATTAAGTAATTCGGGGTTGTGTCAATATCGACTCCCTCTCACATGAGAGTGTTCTCAGGAAACATTTAATTTTCTCATGTTAGTGTTACTATTTTTGCATGCGTCCTATAATAAAGTAACTAATTATTATATATTTTCAAATGTATAGTTGAAGTGGTACTTTAAACTAATAAAAATTAGTCACCTAATGCAAAATTATGTGAAAAGGTTTTTTTTATACTGTTTAGAAACTTGTTTTTATTGGTTTGAAATAGCACGCGTAATAATATTCCAAATTAATTACTCAAATGAAAAACCGAAGTGTGTTTTGGGCTCCTAGAAAATGATGTACTTTTACAAAAATCAGATTCAATTATTGGGTATTGAACCTAACAATGCACGAACTCATAACCATTCCGTGGAAATGGGGATTAGAGTTGTTCTTTAAGTCCACATAATAATTACATCACTTTTATTGGTGGATAATCTTGACTTGCTTATGCAAGTTAAAGAAAAAGTTAATCCAATTCAAACTCGGTTTGTTAATTAGAACAGTTGGATAGACAGAGCAAAAGTCATTATGGATAGAAGATTAATAAATGTCTTTCAAAGAAAAAAAGAAAAAGAAGATTAATGTGGAAGCATGAAGCACTTCGTGCAGTTAGTAATGCTCTTATTATTACTCTCTTCGTTTTTTCTTTTTCTTTTTTTCCTTTTAATTAACGAAGAATGCTCTTATTATTACTTTGGAAATGGACACACGGTGCAACTCATGCAAACGTTCAAAACTCTCATGTCATTAGTAAGACTAACATAATATGTTCTCCACTAGAAATTCCCTATAATCACTCTTACATAAAGGCCACAATGCATTGCATAAAGTAATTATGTAGCACGAGTGAGATTTTAAAAAAAACATCATAATAAAGTAGTAATTAAATTTTACATTGGTAACCAATTCACCTAACCCTTCTCTTCTTTTCTGGGTTGGAATTGATTGTGAATAAAATATATGATGCTAAACATAAATAATGGCAAAGATAAACTAATAAATTTATGAATGGGTCAATACACGACCATTTAAGGGCTAGATGTTCAATCACATAATGTTCAAAATAAGGCTTAAATCATGGTTGGTTTTTTGCTGAAAGAGAGTTTGTTAAAGTATAATTGTACTTTGAAAAAATTGAGATTTTAAAAAACTGTATATAAAAACTAAAGAGCAAAAAGTTAGCTTATAAATTAGTCCAAAACACATACACTGATGGCAGCTATATCAAAAATATATATCGTACATGCTATTAAACTAGTACTAGTACTTCTTTAAAATGTACTGAATGAAATATCAGATTGTATTGAGATGTTTCAGCAGGTACAATTAAAAAAATTATAAAAAAAAATGTTATTTTTAATAATATATATAATGGATTAATGTACTTTTCTTTTTAGAAAAAAAAAACTGGATTAATGTACTAAAAAGCTATATTTAGGCTTATAAAATCTATGAATTTTAAATTTTATGTTAATAAGCATAAAAATTAATAAATTAGTACTTACATAAATAAATACAAACATATATAAATGTATAGAATTATATAAACAACGATAATCCTAAAACGATGCACTGACATTAACCAATACTAAAATATTTCGTTTTTCTAGCTAAATCGAAATGACATTCAGTACGAAATTAAAATCCCTTGATTGCCTACTACAAAGTGTTCAATAGGTGCTTAATGTGTTTATATCCAACTATATAGGGCTGATATGATTAATACCACCTTCTATGCTCTAATGTGTCAAAAAAACATATAATTATGTTATAAAAGGGAACCCTTTACACAATATTATCAGTCCTCACTCATTGTGGGAAGAAAATGAAAATGGGGAAGTTTTAAATTGCCTTCAACATCACATCTATAAGATTATGATGCGAAACTTTCTGTTTTCTTGCCATCCAAGGGACATAAAATGTGCAACAAGAAGTCTAAATGATGTTCCATCACTTCTATAGCTAGCTAGTGCGATGTAGTATAAATGGGGAAAAATATAAAACAAATCTTTGCTTCAAAACCTTAAAGACTCACAAACAATGAAAAAAATAAAAGGGATGGAAAAATTGATAATCATGCTTATCTAGTCATGAAATTCACAAAGCGTGCCTATAGCGCGTTTTGGTGATAGATAGAAATTTCAAACCTAACCATACCTTAGGATTAGGAATGGTCTAAAATCTTAAAGCTACTGAACTAAGTTCCAAACATCCAATTAAAAAAAGAATAGAGGAGGGTTGACACTTTCTAATGGACCTTTTTTCTTTTGATTAAAAATAGTGTATAAAAAATATAAAGTATAGTGGGCTAAAAGTCTAAGAAAGTGGGTAATATCTAGCATATAATATTTGTGAGGAAGGGACATGGATTCCCTTCCTTTTGCTCCTTCTTTGTATTGGGTGTGGGTTTTATTTTGAAAAGCACACATATTTATTTTTTTAGTGCGGGCTGGTGGAGATGGTTTTTTTTTTTTTTGTTGCTTTCCAAGCGTGGATGTTTTTGTTGGAGAATCCACAACCAAATGGCTCCATGGTCTCAAGTCCCACGCTTCAAACCTCTCTCTCTCTCTCCATGCTTTCCCCACCAAACTCCAATAGTACCTGTTAATGAACTAGGGAAGTTCTCTACCTCGACTTTGATAGATACTTTATTTTCTTTTTTTCATTCCTTCGGGAAAATAATTATAATTTAAAGCAATGTAAATGTTGTACCTTGAGTTCTAAATAGTTTAATTATAGTAAATTCTTTTGTCTCTCGAATAAAAGATTTAAAATTCAAATTTTACTTATACTAAAAACTAATTAGCGTTGTGACCTGGTGAGAAAAAGTAATTATTATTAAACATATATTATGTGTTAAAATCTATCATATTATACAAAAAGCGTAGTGTCTAATTTTTTCTAAGTATATTAAATCATATTTATATATTTTTTAATTAACAAAACCAACTGAGAGTTGTACCTTGAGTTCTAGATAGTTTAATTATAGTCATGAGTTATGAGCCATGTGCAATGTGCATTGCACAAAATAAAAACACGTTAGATTCAAAACGTATTTGGAGTCAAACTTTTTTCTAAATTTAATTGTTTGAAATAAAATAATATTGTTTGTGCTTTCTTCGTCAAATATAAATCCATGATGAAATTTAATTGTGAAATTTGAAGTATGTTTATAAATAAAAAGGTAACTATTTTTTCTTATAAAAATAAACATATTTTTAAGACAAATATATTAATCTTGTACAATTCCATGGGCATCTAGGAGTAACGAAAAACTATTCGTGCATCATATTCATAAAGGAGCCACATTCCATCAAATTTGATGTATCATTCTCATCCATTAAATATGGCGGGTCCAATGGTGAATATTATGTATTTGTGCGTTACACAGAATCATCCATTTTTGTTTGTAGGTGGGATTCTCAGCTTGAGATCTATGATTCTTAGATATTATGGCTAAGTATCAGAAAGAATTCAGAATTCAGAATTCAGAAAAACCCGTGAATACTTTCATTCATGTAGTGAATCCACAACCACCATTTTCACATCTTTTGCTCAGACTTCATCTCCTAGCTATTGGACCATCTGACAAAAATAATATAGAAAGTTCTGAAATTTAAAATTTAAAATTATGGGGACTATGATTATTAAATAACACAATGCGTGTGGAAGAATCATTTTTAGTTTCTTTTTTCCTTTCTTTTTCAGGTCATGTTATGAATGTTTTTACGACATTTGTTAATAGATAATATTTAAAAAGTTTTAATACCACGTTTATGAGAAATATAAAAAATTATTAAAGAAATCTTACTTTTTTCAACTTATAATGCTGATTTCTAATAACTATGTTCTTTATCATTAAACCAAAATATCAATTAATTTTTTATGTAAGAAAAAATTGAACCCTAAATTTTTTATTCAAATCTGACTTTTTAATTAATTTTTTTTCTTTTATTTGGATGTAATGAACAAAGGAATCGTGTAGCTTTACATCTCATTTTGTAGTGTATTACTGTTTTAGTGCCACCAAAAGTGTAGACCCAATGGAATTGAGAATTAGAGAGAGGGGCAGTAAAGGACTTGATTGGGCGTGGTTATTGTTCCCTCCACTCCAAACAAGAGGGCATGAAAGAATGCTTATCACTATGAATTAAATATTGCCAGAATTCACATATAATTGTGCGCCGCGGATCTTCTTACTCTGTGCCTAAGATCTCTTTCAGGTGATAAAATCATGGGTCTTCCTTTATATATGTATATGTGTTTTTTTTTTGTTTTTTTTATTCTTGGGTCTGAACCATACCCTTTGCCTTTTGCCATAGTATGATTAATTCCATGCTTCACTCTCTTTCTCCAATTTTTTTTAATTTGGGTCGTGTTTGGTCTGGTTATTTAAAGACACAGGATAAAGGAGGGAAATTCAGAATCCTATGTTTGAGTTATTGGCAATTGAATCTTGTTCTATTGATTTTCTCTAATAGAAGGGTTACCACTCAAAAAATAAAATAAAAAATAATAATTTCCATTAACTTTTTGTTTGGTCCAGTAATTTAACAACAATGTATAAAAGAGAAAAAAAATTGAAAGTGTTATGTCTTAAAAATTTGTCGGTAACAAGATGAAGATTTAATCATGGTTTTAAAAACCGAACCGAGACTCAAACCATTTTTTTTCAAAATTTTCAGTTTAACCTGGTTTTTTATCGGTTTTCATCGGTTTTAAGAGTTTTTATTGGACCGAACTGGCTCCCGATTCCCGGTTGAACCGGTTGGACCAACCAGTCCGGTCTGATTTTTAAAACAATGGATTTAATTTGTGAAGAGCCAATTCACAATATCCAAGCACTCTATATGTCATAGAATATGTGGATTTTCAAGCACGCTATGTGTCATATAGAATAAGTATGTATGTGACATTTGGAGCTACCAAGTCCACTTAAAATACTATAAGCTTTTTGTAAATAAAATACATGTTTGATTTGTGAACATTCTTTAATTGTTTACTTCTAGGGATTTATGTAAGAACATGTTGGATATATATGTGTGTGTGACAGTGTTTCCATTAATGTTTGAATGGAACCTTAGGTGTCATTGTTACCTTATATCAAGCCAAATTAGAAATGAGTATGCTCCAAACCCCTCTGATAGTCTCTAGTCTCATTAATTCATTGCTTGAAATAATAAGTGCCCTCTAATTTTCATTGGTCTATGTTGTGGAAGCTTAAGGCACTTAAAAGAATAAAAATGCTACTATGGAGGAGTGGATCAAAATCTTTACCCATAAAAAAATTTTAATGTTGAGATTAGTGGTTCGTTTGGATTGAGGGGAGAAGAAAGATGAGTAGAGTAAAGTAAAGTAAAGTAGATTTAACTCAAAATTTGCCTATTTTCAACCAACTCTACTCTACTCCCCCTTTTTCCCTCATCCATCCAAATGGGCCATGGGTTTTAATGATTCAAATTGTGTGTTGTGTGGGAATGCAGTGGTGTCTAGTATCCACTTGTTTCTCAAATGTCCTGTTGCTAGAGCTGTATGACATGCTAGTTAGTATTTGGGGTATAAGGTTTGACAGTAATCAAGATGGTTGTGGATTCTCCCAACCTTGTATTCCCATGGAATCAAAATGTTTGTGTGTCTTGTCCATATTACATACGAACAATTTAGATTATATTTTTTTCCAAATAAATGGAGGAGATAAATTATTAAAATTGATTTCATACATATATGAAGGGAGTAATATCTCTATAACTTCCGATTTGATCGATTAACTCTCATCATGCTTTTATTAATTGTGTGGTAAGGGATCATATCATCTACAAATTTCATTCATACACTATCTTGGGCTCCATTTGTTTTACCTAAAATTGATTTCTGAAAAAATATTTTATGTATTTGCAAGTATTTGGGATGAGTGAAATTGTTGATCAATTTTGAAAATAATTTTAAGTTGATCGTAAGATATGGGGTGTTTTGGCGTAAAATTACATCATTATTTTTGGCCATAAATTTTTACACCCAACAGTTCCTTCACATTAGAGCAACAAAACCACCCCACCCAACCACTAGACCTAGGCTCACCTAGCCAACCGCCACGACCGAACCCCACCCTTAGATTTTGCACCTCATTCTTGTCACCGTTGAGGGGCAGCCTCGTCCCGTCCCCCCTCCACATCGTCGTCACTCATTAAGTGATGTTGATATGGTGTTTCTTGTCTATCTCTTGCTTCTTCTTCTTCTTCTTCTTCTTCTTGCATGTTTGTTTGTCGATCTTTGTGGGTTTTTGTTGAGGATTTCTAAATGTTTGGCTTTAAATTATTCTAAGAATTTGTTAATTATACAATATATGTTTGGGTGCTGAGAAAATGTGAAAAAAGTAGGAGAAAATATGTTATTGGAAGCATTTTCAAGAACATAACCAAACAAATAATTTTTTTTTTTTTAAGAAAATGTTTTCACCTGAAAATAATTTAAAGTGAAACAAATGTAGCCTTACCCTTACGCTAATGATATTCCATATCAAGGTCTGATAATTGCATAGTAAGATGATTTATACAGTACAACCTAAATGAGTGCATGATTTGAGTAACCATAACAATGTGAGGTTTATTTTTGAAAACCATCATTAAAGTATGAGGTATAAAATAAGACAAAATTATAGTATATTTACTCATGTGCTTTGCTTTTATAATTCTATGCAGTTAAGTTTTTCCTATGGTAGTTTCTCTTAGAGCATCCACATCAGTGGATGGATAAATGTGTATAAATGTGCAAAATGAAAAAAAAGTCATTAATTTTACACATTTTGAGCAAAAAAGTCTCTACATCAGTAGGTGTAAACTCATTTATAAAATATACTTTGCTACAGTACCGTGTAAATTTACACAGGTACTGTAGTAGGTGTATTTAATTTTTTAATAGTTTTTTCTCTCTCTCTCTCTCAGACGCACATCACAACTCTCTCTTTCTCTCATCTCATCGAATTTTCTTCCCCTAGCCGCCGATCACCATCGCCGCCGATGAGAACAAGGTCAAGCAAGCCGAGTCACCGAACGAGTCCGTCGCCTACAACATGAACGGAGTTCTCCAATGTGTCCGTCGCCTAGAATCTCATGGGTTTTGATCCATTTTTGGTTGAGCTTGAGGCCCGCGACCATCGCGAGGAGGTGGTGCTGTTGCGAGGCGTCGATCTTGCTTAGGCCGGAGGCCTCGATCTCGCTCCAATTCGTTGGTTTTTTTTTATGGTTTTTGGTTGATTGTGGGTGTGGGTCGGTGGGTTTTGATTATCTTGCCGCAGATTGGGTGGGCGATGAATGGGTTTGGGTGTGGGTGTGGCTCGACGGATCGGTGGGTGTGGTTTGTTGAAGGATTTTGTTGAAGGGTGGCTGGGTGGGTGTGGGTTTGGCTCGCCGAAGAAGACGCAGTGAGAGAGGGAAAGAAATAATAAAAAATGTAAAAAAAATGAATATTTTATTGAATAAATGTGTAGAATAGATAAACTGATGTGGGTGATTTGTAAAAGTGGAGGTGTAAAATAGAAAAAAGTAGGTTTTTTCGTGTAAAATAGACAGAAAATTTGAACGAGCTGATGTGGTTGCTCTTAACAGGAAAAATAAAAGAATATGATGATTAATTGTAGGGTTGTCCAGAAGGATTCGGTAACCTGACCCATCCGAAGAACCGACCAGATCCGACCCGAATTCGGCCGACTTGACTACTCCGGCGGGTCGGCAGCGGGTTGTCACCGCCAGAAATTGATTTCCGGCGGGCCGGTTTCGGTTTTCCTCCCCTAAAACCTGAAAAAACCGAACCGACCGAGAGATTTCCAGATCCTGGCGAAATTTCCAGAATCCGACAAGTTTTTTCCAGAATTTGGCGAAAAACCCAGATTCCGGCGATATATTTCCTTAGATCCGATGAGATTTTGACTGGATCTGGCGAAATCTCATCAAATCCGGTGAGATTTTCGCAGGATCTTGCGAAATCTCACCTGATCTAAGAGAAATATCGCCGGTATCTGAAAAATTTCGCCGGAATCTGGGTTTCTTCACCGGATCTGTGTTTTTTCACCGATTCTCGTCGTCTTCTCAGATCTATGATTCCGACCGACCCGCCCGCCACCCGTTGATGATCTGAACCGCCCGACCTGATTACTCCAGCAGGTCGACGGCGGGTGTGTTTTTTCTCCACCTGATTCCGGCGGGTCGGTTCTGGGTTGGGCACCAACCTGACCCGAACCGACCGTGGACAGCCCTAATTAATTGAGAGCAAAGTGAGCCGACAACCAGTAATTGATATGCATGATGAAGCTTAATCAAACACTCCTCTATCACTGTGCTATGGACAAAATATTATATGTATATATATGACTGCTATTTTGATGGTTTTGACACATCCATGTATCACATCAATGGAAAGTATTTAGTGTACTCCATACCTGGACCTTTTTTACCATCCCTACACAAAGTTGGCCATAGATGTAGATAAATTGTCCGCTGGAGTATGAGTGAGTCTATGAGATATAAAATGTACCCCATCCATGATCAGTGGGGTCCCTTTTTTTAAGTTCCGAATAATTCATGGGTTTGAATGGTCAAGCTATAAATCATTGGTGTTCATGTAAACATTGGATACCATCCCTTTTTATCTTTGTAAAATCTGTATTGTCATCCTCTTATTTCTTCTTTTTTCACTTCACTTTGCAAAGTGAGGAATTTGATTTCTTTGAATCCCCCTAATGATTTAGTTTTACTGCCAAAGTGGAAGCTGAATTCAGCTATAAAGTCACCAACTTTGAACTCCCTCAAATTTTGAATAATGACTTTTGAGGTTCTGACCAATTCAACCACTGAGAAATATTTTGCATTTTTATGAAATGTTAATAGGATTTTGGCTCTTCAAATAGTTTAGTTCATGAACATCAATATATATGAATAATTTAATTCACGCATGATTAATTTGATATTCTTTCTGCTTATATAACCCAATCAAGAACATGTTTGGTAATAAGGAATAATTTTTGCAAGAGGGTCAAGTAGCAATTGAAATAGGAAAACAATTACATGATTAGAAATTGATAAGGACATGAACTTAGGATAATATGCATTTTCTATTTCGGATAAGTTTATAAAAACATAAGATCGACATTTTGATACGGTTTTTGTCCTAACCTTATTTCCAGGCTGGCAAGACTGCAAATTCAATAACTAACAGTGATGAAATTAAATTTTTTTTATAGGCAAACAATAAATTATGGCACAAAAATAAAGTCCCATTAGGTTTTAGATGCCATTTGTAAATACTCTTATCAAAGTAGGAATATCTAGAAAATTCTAGTGAGAATCGCACATGATCACTAGCTCATTGTACTGATAATATATTTTTTATTCTTCTTTTGTTCATCAAATTGTTCCAAGAAAGTCTATAGATACAAAAATTTGATACTTGCTAATGTGGTAGATTGTTAGTAGTAGATAAAAAAAATGATATTAATGATGAGAATCCGTGCAAGATTACCACATCAACAATTATATAAAATGTTGCCAATTTTTTTTGTGTGTATATAGTATTGCTCAGTTGTTATGTGGTAGTAATTAAAAAAAATCACTAATAGATAGATATAGAATTTTTGATTATATGATTATTGTTGATGAATCAATGGTTATTAGTAGGGTTGTCCAGCACCCCTCAAACCCAAAAAAACGTTTGACGCGATGCTCTCCAACTCAATAATTGCCAAAATTGAGCGATGGTTCGGTCGGCCATGGTCGCCGACGCCAAGACCTAACGCCATCGGTTCGAGTTACGGTTTGATTATCTGAGAAACCGAATAACTCGACGCCTTCCTATCTTCTCATCGCAAATCACAAGTTTCAGATGAAACTGGTAAGCCTAAACTCAAAACTTCGCCCATATATTGAGATCTTGGCCAAATCTCGACAAATATAGCAAGATATCAACCAGATCTTGGAGGATATGGATGTATATTGGCCAAAATCCAGCCAAATTTCAATCCCCTGTAGCTAACCCGAAAGCGACTGATATGCACCCAAAATTGACAAGACTTGATTCAGCCAATCTGAAGCTCCACACGGGTTGGTTGCGGGTTATGATTTCTTCCACATAAGTCTTTCAAGTAGAGTCCGGGTTGGGTACAAACGCGACTTTGATCAACCCCTAGACAACCCTAGTTATTAGGTTACAAACCAATCGATGAGGTATCTATAATAATGAAGAGTGCTTAAACGGCTATCGATATGACACTAGCTTAATGACTCTAATACCTAACTCAATAGAGTTTATATTTACAATCAATGAAAGATATAATGTCTCGTACTTATTTCGGGTTTTGGTTCTTTGTAGTGGGGGTCAAGGAAGTTTCCTCATTTCAATCTCCTTATGAACATGAATATAATGGGCTTGTAATGAGAGGCGTAATTATCTCCATTATTGGCATATAATTTATTATTTTGCAATGTTGGGAATGATCCCCAACGTTGCACTCGATCCTTTTGGATTTAAGCTCTTATGCTTAAGGTCTCAGTAGTTGGTAATAGCTTGTCACCATTTGATTAAGTGCCTTATGACTTGTGGGTTCCAGTTAGTTCAACTGGTAAAGTTTCTAATGGTCGTATAAGAGATCGAGAGTTCAATCTCTTTCTACACCGAAAACTGATTGGTGTCTTGGTTTGATAATAAAGAACTATCATCAGGAGCAGAAGGCATAAGCTGAAACTCTCTCTCTCAAAAAAAAAAAAGTGCCTTATGACTTTAGTTCATCCAAAGGATGTCATAAACAACCGTAAGGGGTATTGAGGTCATATTTTATTAAATCATTCCTATTCGTGGTTACGTATTAAGTCGTGTTTATGTTACTTTGAGTCACGATATTATCCATATCAACTAGTGTTACTTATGGGCATGACATTCTATGTATCAATTATCAAATAATAATAATATTAACCAATAATGTATTTGCTTTTCAAATACATAACTTGTTCAGTGAACTTGTGGCCTATTGTGTCATTAATAGATAGTCATTTGAATTAATTAATAATTATAAATTTATCAGATAAAAAATTGAACATGTACTTTTAATCACTCAAACTCTTTCAATAATCGTGTGGTGTATGAAGTCACTAATAGATAAAACCTATGATATACTTTATAATAAATTATATAATAACATATAAGCCATGTTATTGAAAACACATGTAAATTATTTTATATAAAATTACCGCACAACATGTTTGACAAAACTCGTTCCATGCAATGCATGAGTAAACCTTTATTTTTATTTTATAGCTAATAGGGAAAAAGTTAATGGTTGATTTAACGGGTCTATGAAATATTTTTTAAAAAAATTTATGGTAAAAAAAAAATATTTTGACAGTTTTTTATATTTTCTAACAAAGAAGTATCAAAATTTTTCATGACAATTACTCTAAAAACACTCGTTAACAAGATCTATACTAAAAAGTTTAGAAGTTACTTTGAAAATTCAGGGGCTGTTTGGTATCTGATTTTGAGTAACAAGTTTCAGTTTTTAAACAGTATTACACATATTTTTACACACTTTTTTACTCAGATGTATTTTTTAAAAATACAAATAAATTACTAAAACAATATTATCAAATAGGCATGAATGCATGATGACATTCCCGGAAAAGGAGGAAGAAAATTCGTTCATAGAAACCAGGGTTGAACCACAAACGTGTAGTTTGGTTCGAAAGGAAGGACATGGTCAAAAAAACAAGAACAAGGATATGAAAGTCATTTCATAAAACTTTGACCAACCAAAAACCAAACCAAAGGTCATGATAGAACCACCCCCTTGTGAGCTTGTCTACTATGTTTCATCATTGTACACTAATACCTTGCGTGCACTCTTCGCGCACGTATCAAACTCACTTTTATTATTTGTGTTTTATTTAATTTTTTAATATTTATTTTTCTTATGATTCCCCAACCAAAACAGGGATATATATGTCACTTTCTTTTATTTATCATCTTATCTTCCCCGTGCTCTCTCTCCAAGTTTCCATTTTGACTTTATTCTCTCTCTGTCTCTGAGAAACTTAGTTTTTAAGTGTTGGGTGTGTTCGATCTGGGGCTCAAGCACAGCTTTTGGGATTTGAGGATTTGGGTACTTTGAGATTTTCTTGTGTGTTCTTGCTGTGGAAATTTTGGTCTAAAGACTCTTAAACTCACTGGGTTTTTCTCACTGTGAGTTCTTGTTCTTAGTCTTCTATCCTAGTCTCTGGTCCTAATGTTGAATGATTGTTTCTGTAATGCTAATTTGATTTTGTGCGGTGCTTTTGTTTGCTTTGAATTTCAAACCTTCTCTTTTTTGTGGTTTTGGCTTATCTAAATTATTGTTTTGCTTTTAACCTCTATGCTTTGTGTATGTCACTATGTCTAACTCTATGTTAATTTTTCTGCTCTCTCTCTCTCTCTTTCTCACACACACACACACGCATGCACACACGCAATTCTTTTCCTTTTAACTATTCTGTCTTCTTGTTGTGTAAGAAAATGAATTTATTTTCTTTGATAAGATGCTCAATTTATGTACTTTCACCTGAGAAATATGACTAAACTATACTTGAACATTTTTTAACACACACTTCTATGTCTACGTAATGGGAAAAAAAAAATTTTAATCCTGCAAAACCCAAAACTAATTTTTTGTTGAAGTCAACTTTGTGCTAGTGACTGCGTCTCTGATTTTTGCTAGAATCTGTCTTTTTTTTTCAGGGTCTTGGAAATAGAGGAAGAGTCGTGGCGATCTGTTTTTCGAAGAAGAATAGAACAGCATGCGGTGGTGGTTGAGTCTCTCTGTTGATGTTTTTCGCAAAGTCATCTCTTTGAACCTTTACTGTAGAGTAATTCTGTAACTCCTTTGTTATCATTCAGATTTCAGACCGCCCTCAAGTTTTTCTCAGCCTTCTGTTTTTTTTACCTCTTATTTTCCATGGGATCCAGTTTCTTCGTTGTTGTTCCTTGTTATGTTCGCCAGATTAGCTGAACAGTACCCCATAGTTTCATTTCAAATCCTTTTCATTGATATAGATACCTATTAGTTGTTTTCTCTTTTTGTCCAATTAATTTTCTTGAGTTTTCTGTGTTTCTGTTATAAAGATTCTATTTTTGCTGAATAGATCTTTCTAGTTGAAGTTTTTAAGTACTGGGGTTGTGTCCAATTGTGATAAAGGTTCAGTTTCTGTGAAATAGATCTCTCTGGTCATACTTTTTAAGTATTGGGTTTGTGTGTTCAAGTCATTGTTCTTCAGAAAGTTGGGTTATTTTTACTCTCATAGTGAAAGGTTGGAAAGTAGTTATGGTAAGCCAAGCAGCGAGTCAAACAAGATTTCGGGCAACGAAACACGAAAATGGGATTGCAGGGAGCGCTACTATTATTGTTAGAGTCATAGCATGCTTTCAACCTCTACAAGATTGCCAGGTTTGTATAAGATTATTCGATCTGGTTTTTTGTTATTGATAATGTCGGAGAGCTAATATGATGCTTACTAATTTTATTTCTTGTGATTTTGCAGGCTGAATATTTCCGTCATTTGCTCAAACCTGTAACGTAGATTAGTTGTTAATTTCGTGTACTTGTTAAGCTGGAGTTTGTAGTTATTTTCCTAGTTCCTGATAGAAAGAGAAAGTAATCAGCTATTTGTAGGACTTAGAATATCCTTCAGGTACGCTTTAGTGTTTAACCATGTCTGATTGTTGAATTTTATTTAGTCTTCGAATTACATTGATAGAATTGTTAAGTCTTATGGTGTTTGTTTGTGTTTTTGATCTCTAGGTGATTGGTTTGGGTTGGATGGGAGGCGACTGTGGAACCTGGATTCCTCGGCCACATTTTGATTGGCAATCACCCAGTTTGAATTCCTTGGGTGCTCCCCTTGACTCGGGGCAGCAAAATCCCATGTCTGCATATATGAATCCTGGCACTAATATGGCTGCAACAAATGGGCATTTGCCAGTATATGCACCTTCAAAACTATACCCATCTTCAGTTGGCCTAACAAATGAACCTCTTGGTTGGTTCTATGGTTTGCCTCGTTATCGGCAGGCATTTACCTCTGACCCAAAATACCCCATTGGCAAAGGAGGCCTGCCTGCTAACCCCTACGAAAGTTGTAGGGAGGCTACCACACCCAATACAGGGCCTGGATGTGCCCAGAAGAGGTTTGTTGTTATTGATCAATCCAAGGATCAGACAACTTTAATTTATAGTTCCGGGATTGGGACTCCTGTTCAGTGCCTTACTTCTTGGGGTCCAAAACATAATGTCGCCCGTGATTTGGATGGGGAAGTAGGTCTTGCATATAAGAGGGGCTCGAATGACCCCTTGGGACCAATATTGACTGATGAGTTTAATGAAATTCATGGAGATGACGACCAAAGTGAAATGCATGAGGACACTGAAGAACTCAACGCGTTGCTTTACTCGGAAGAAGACGGAGATAGCGAGTATAGCGAAGATGATGAAGTGACTAGCACAGGTCATTCGCCTAGTACAATGACTGTCCATGATCAGAAAGATTGTTTTGTGGGAGATACCGAAGAAGTTGCTAGTTCTGCTGTACCAAGTAAAAAGCGGAAACTCTTTGATGATGGAGGTTGTGATGATGTGCCATCACTGATGGACACAGCAAGTTCTATGAAAACCAAAGGACCCTTTGAGCATGAAGAGGATGCAGAATCTAGTTGTGCTAGTGGCAACAACACGGGTCCAAGAGAAGTGGATTCTTTATTGGGCAACAAGAGGATGAAGAGGGAGAGAATTCGCGAGACTGTGAACATTCTGCAGGGCATCATTCCTGGTGTCAGGGGCAAGGATGCGATGGTGGTTCTTGATGAAACCATACATTACTTGAAATCTTTGAAGCTCAAGGCCATGGCTTTAGGGCTTAATGCTCTCTGACTGCTCTCCAAGTTGCAGGACGATGTCCTAGTAGAATAAAATCCTGTATCCCACACTGAGCTCACTTTATGCTCCACCATCTGCAGGACTTCATATGTCTGATTTTTTTCTTTCTATTCTTAGCTTTTGTTACTTTATAAGAAGAAAATTGTGAGACGTGTGACAGGCTGCGATTGGTGGACAAAGTGAAACTCTTGGGGATATAGGATTATTCTTCATCCTAGTAGTGTTATATTAGTAGTTGTTCTTGGAAATATAGTCCTTGTCTCTGTTAGAAGTTCTAAATGGCATGTAGGGTGTGCATCCATTAACCTTGGAGTTCTTCCCAGTATTGGAGGTAAAACTTTGAACAGTGTGGAGATATATAGCTTGAAAACCTCCCTAAAGTCTTTCTTCAATGATTGAGTTGGAAATCAGCACCCTTTGGCTTGTAAAATTTCTCTTTATTTTTTAGAGAGAGAGAGAGAGAGAGAGAGAGAGAGAGATGGAGAGAAGAAGGGGTGTGGTTATAATGTGTTTCAATAAAGGGTGTTGAATCATTAGTCTTGTCTTAGGGTTTAGAGAAAGTAATACTCACACTTGGGTGTAAGATTGCTGTGTGGATGAGAAGACTATAGTTGTTACATAAAGGGTCCCATTTAGAGGAGCGTGCGTACCCCTTGGGTTGGATTGGGACCCAACCTTCACTTTCTTCACCCTTTTTGTATTCTTGTCCATGTTTAATTGTTTGTGGGGTTATCTTTTTCCTTGATGTAGAAATTTGCACTAGCCAAAGAGGCGTCTCCCACTTCATCATGCAATGCAACTTGGCTGGAGGGCCCTCAATGAAAAATCAATTCCAGCTTTGTTTATGTAATAGTACTATTTTTTGTGATATTTTTATTTCCACCTCTTTTTTATGAAATTGTAATGTGATAGTGGGAAATACTATGTAAAACAATGTGAACTGTGCTTTTGATTCTATCAAGGCCTTTTATTAAGTAGTAGTAGTTGGTGTTGTTATTGTGGTTGGTTTTGGTTGTTAGTTGGGGACTAGAAAAAACGAAAAAAGAAAAAAAAATTGATATCTTGGGTGGGTGTAAGTTTTTACTTTGTGTTTTCAGTGTTTATTGTTTGTTGTCTCTTTGCTTATGTACTTACGTCGCATGCACGCATTTATGATATGAGACAGCGATGTGTTTTATGTGATTTCTTAGCTGTTTGATGTGTTTTTATCTTTCAATGAATTGATGATGGCGTGTGAGGGGACCACAACGCTGCATTATTAGGCAGAGGAAGCATATGTATTGTGCATGAGAGCACGGGTGATGTGTTTGAAATTGAGTGGCCCATAATGTTTTAAAAAAATATAGTGAATAATAACCCAACAGAAACAAAAAGAAGTGGCTAAGATTAGATTGTGATTTCACTTCAGCATGATATATTTGATAAATTGGCTTTTTAGTTGAATTAACCTTTCTTTTGTGGGATAGGCAATGATACAAGCTCCTAGCTTGGGGCTATATCTATAGGATGAGCAGACTTATAATATCATTAGAGATCATTTGCATCACTCAATACAAAATAGGAAAATGTATCAACCACCTAGTCAAGTTATAATTATGTAAAATTGCAAAGTTGCTATAATAATTGTGTAAATTTACATTCAGTGGCGGAGCAAAAAAAAAATTTCATAGAAAAGCTAAGGTTATGTTTGGTAACAGTTTTTTTTTTTCTTTTTCAAAAGCTTGTTTTGGGGAATATAAAGAAAAAACAATTTTCTTGTATTTTTCAAATCAAAAACATGTTTGGTTAGTTGAAATTAAAAAAAAAGAGTTTTTTGAAAAAATAATAGAAAATACTAAAATATGTTGTTACTAGGATTTGAATTTTAATATTAACTCATTAAATAAGGCAGATTCATTAAATTAAATGCATATTTTTATTAATTTTTGAAAATTAAAAACTGAAAATTGCCTTTTGCATGTTTTCAGTTTCTTTCACAAATTGAATTTTGAGAATAGTTTTTGTTTTCTATTCATTTTAGATTGCCAACCAAGTTTTTTAGTTTCAAAAATAAAAAATTGTTTTTGAAAACAGAAAATAAGGAGAAAAAATAGTTACCAAACATACCCTAAATATAAACAAATTATTTAGGAGCTAGCCAAAACACAAACAATTGCACAATGTCTAAAATATGTGTTTTGGACTAATTCAAAAGGATTCAGGAGTTAAAGGCCTAAATTCTAAAATCTATGGGGGCTAATAATTACATTTTTCTATAATTTGTACTTTTTTATGATTTAAATCTATATATAGTTGAAAATTGCAAAAAACTTGGGGGAGGGGGGGGGGGCTAGCCTTGCCTATGTTTGCACCGATACTATTTACTTTGTATTTAATTTTTTATTATTTATTTACATGCGCGGAAGATGAAGAAAAAGTGTAAATGTTGGTTGTTGTGTATAAAAAAAGAGAAATAATTTTAAAAAATCAAGAAAAAAATATATCTTAATATAATATAGTGTAAAATAGATAATTTGATGTAGGGTGTTTTGATTTATTAGTATGTAAAATAGAAAATGTAAGTTCTTGTGTTAGAATAGATAGAATTTTTTGCACAAGTTGATATGAATACTCTTAGGGTCCAACCAAAATTGGTTTGTGGGCCAAGGCCATCTGGCTCTTGAAGTCCATAGTGATCCTATAATCAATTTGCAAACAACAAAAAAGAATAAAAAAAAAGAAAGCCAAAAAAAAAAAAGGTGGAACTTGTCAAGAGCAAGGAAGAAAAGGAAAAGGTGGGTGGCCAAAAAAGAGTTTGAATGAACAAGAGATGAGTGACAATTCATAAAGTAAAACAAAATAAGAAAAAAGCTAAAAAAAAGAAAAAGGAAGAAAGGTGTGAACATGGGTTATTCACATAAAAATTAGGAGAATCCTTGGCAAATAACACCTATTTTTTTTTCTTATAAATTATGACTTTATGATCTAAGAATCTTATGACTGATCAATGACATCAATTTCCTTCTTCCTACTTTCTTATTTTCCCCTCCCTTCTTTTTCCTATTTGATTTTTGCTATGATGTGATTAGGTGAGGCAAGAATATATTCCGCGTGACATCAAGATTCCTAATCCAAACGTGCTTTCCACCTCTTGGAATAAAAACAAAAAGAACTTTCCTGAATGTTGAGATTGTTTTTGGTAATCTAAGTTAACATCCAATTTTCAGGGGATTGGCAACTTTACTAGTATAAAAGTATAGCTTCATCATCCATGTTTTTTATATTTTTGTGTGTGAGAATATCCATGTTTTTATATTGAGCTTTTGTATTTGATGTGATCTCATCAATGTAGTAGTGCCAGATTCATTTGGTTGAAGGAGATATGCTATCCCCTTCTTTCCAACAAACAAAAAACTCTTTTAATATCTATCGTGCTGTTAGAAAATCATATAATTTTTGTCAACTTGCTTGTTAAATTTGAACCACACACTCTAGATGGTTCTTCTATCCATTTGTTGTCTATTGAATTGTCTAATACAAGTGAAGAATGCATTTTATAAACGGCAATGGACAAGAATATCAGCTTAATATGAATGTTGAAGTTTAAAGACTACAATGATGAAAAAAAAAAATCACTTAAACTCATATGGTGCAGTTTGAATTTCAACCAAAATCTCATCAATAACATTAATATTTTCCCCCTTTCAAGTTTCAACTAATCTGCCTCTTTCAATCAAGGAAAAGAAAAAAGAAGAAACTAATCTGCTTCTTGGGCACATAGGTTCACACTAGCCAAATAAATATTTTATTTTCTTTGCGTGCCTTTTAGGATCAATCAGAGGTCCATTGAATTTATGACTAAGCATTGGAGATTGTCTTATAGGCTTGCGGAGGGTGTCCAAGAGCTTATAAATATTAAATACATGGTTAAGCTTATACTTAACCCATGTGGGATACTAGGATCATAACATACCACATCCAATAGTTGTCCTTGATCTCATACTCAATGAATTACTTCTAATTACTCGACATATTGGTTAGCTCTAGCATCAAATATTACAAACTCATGGGTAGAACTCACCTTTGAAACCAACTTGCAAGGGGAGGGTGCCCAAAAAATTTATAAACACATGGTTAAATTTATACTTAATCCACGTGGAATACTAGGATCGTAACATATACATGAATAAAACCTACACAATGTGAGAGAGTTAATATTGCGTGTAGCAGAAACATTCTAAACTTAATACTGATTATCAGGATAATACTCATTTAAAAAGACTTTGTGAGTAATATTTCTCCAAATCCCAAAACAATTCTTCCATGGAGCCTCTTGGCTTGAAAGCAAGGTGGTATCTCCTCAGCACATAAATGAGTGGTCTTTATGATGCTTTTCTGATTCATGCACTATCGATTTTTTCACAACTCTTACATTGTTAGATTCTTGTTTCATATGCTGATTGCTAACACAGTTCAGAATAGTTTGTATGATATTAAGGTTAAGCTTAGGAAGTAGATATCAATATGACTGGACTTTAAGGGTTGGATGGAAAATTTTCAATCCAAATTGGAGCCGACCGATGTTTTTACCACAAGCCCAAGCCTACATATATACATAACTAACAAGTACATATGGGTCCTGAACCTCTTCAATAAATCCTTGCCATATCAATGAAATGGATAGAAATTATCCATCCCAAATTGAAGCCCCAAGATGGTTGGGCCAGCCCGAAACCTACATGCGCATTCGATTTCTGCATTAACCAGAACAGGGAAAAGAAAATAAAAAATCTTTATCTTACCACTATTATCTTACATAAACGTGTCATTGAAGTCATTCACCACCTGTTAAAAGTAAAACACCTTTACCGTCGGTCCAATTGAATAAAAAAGATTTTTGTTTTTTTTGTTTTTGGGTCTCAATGGAAATTTGGTGGCAAGATGCACTAGTATCTGTAAGACTTTCGATTGACTAAAACATAGTACCTGAAATGTAAGTCTATTATAAGTAGAAATACATACAAAAGAAGGGTGGTAAGACTTAATAGCCAAAAGATAATAGAGAGCCAGAGGTTTTGATATTTTGGATTAATAGTTCATAAAGATAGAGAAATTAAAGAGAATGTGAATCAAAGGATAAAAGAATGGTTGATGAATTTGAGAATCACATTAAATAAAATACCTATTAAATTAAATGAAAAATGGTATAAAACTAATATACGACCAGCTGTGCTCTATGATATTGAATGTCGAGCGGTTAAGAAGTAGTATATTCATAAAATGAGTATAACTAAAATAAGAATGTTAAGATAGATAAGTGGGAATATATGAAAAGATAAGATCCAAAATAAGAAAATCTACTTGTAGATATGGGTAACTTAAATTGATGAAAAGATGAGATAAAGTTGCTTGAAATGTTTTAGTCATGTTTAAAGGGAAAGAAATAGTGGGTTAATCTTGATCAAGTTGAGAGAATAAAAAAAGAAAAAGAAAAAGTAAAGGAAGACCCAAAACAATATTAATAAATAAAACGACTAATTAATTAAGGAAGTAATAAATAATATGACTTCATATAGAATATACGGGAGGAAAAGATGTGATTGACCCTAACTACTCTATTGAGAATTCACAATTAATCCCAAAAAACTTGGAATTAAGACTTGTTGTTTATCGAAACCATCACCCAAGTATCTCCAAGGGACAATAAGATAATAACATTAATAGTCAATACAACAATAATCCTTTTTTTTTTTTTTAATCTACAATAATCCATGGTATCATAAAGACATAAACTAATGTAACCCATGGATTTTTTTTTTGATCAAATGTAACCCATGGATTTTAAACCAATAATATAATTGTTATTTAAGGAAATATCTTAACCTCTATATAATATAATTATATATTCTAACAAAAGAATTTGACAGCATTAGCATCCATGTTTATAATTTTTTATTTGATAAGTACCTATATTATATATATTCTACAACATAGATAAAAAGCATAGAACATGACATAAGAGTGGAAAGCACTAGAGGTTTCCGGTTAAGAGTTACCAGGAAATTTAGAGGGAAGTTGCACCACGGTTGAGGCACGTACACAAAATATGCGATCTTATTTGCGCCCGTGTATAAAAAAAGTAGTAGTATAAAAATTTCAACTATAAAAGCCATACCTTTATTGGTGATAATAATAATTATAACAGAACGAAAAAAAAAAAAAAAAAAAATACGTACATACAAACAACACACAAAAGGATCGGAAAACCGCCTTTACTGAGAGAGCTAGCTATTCACAGCGGTGATCGGAGTCGTCGATCGGGTTAGGGTTTTTTATTTTTCTTCTCGATTTGGCTCGGAGCTCCTTCAATGGAGTCGTTCGGTTTTCACGACGGCAACATCTACGATTTCCTCGAGAATCGTCACTACAACGTTCGCCAAGTACTTTACATTTTCCATTTTTGATGAATTTTGAATTGGATTGTGTTAAATATTTTCTTTTTTTTTTGTTAATTGAAATTGATTTAATTCCTATTCCAATTATGACTGTGATTCTTGATTGGATTGCGTTTTGTTAGCGTGGAAAGTGTTGTGAGTTTTGTTTAATTTGGGAAATGAATCATAGAAAGGACAAACAGTTTGAATTTCTTTGATTCTTGAAGTTTGAATTGTATGATATAAGTGCTTACAGCTTTAATTTTGGTTAGTAGTGGTATATACATTGTTGATGAATCGCTGGATGGTAAATTAGTTATTATATTAAGGCTTGGTGAACCTTAAAGAAGAAGGTTTTTGGTGTAGGAATAGGAATTAACATTTTTATGAGATTTGGTGTTATGTGAAAGCTGGTGATAGTGTGAAATACAGCTTTTTTTTTTTTTGGATAGGTAAATGTAATTTTATTGAGATGAGACTACCTCGTGAAGATAGTCACTAAGTAGCCTAGAGAATTACAGTTGGAAAAATATCTACATATGGGTCGACACTATGAGGAATGAACAGAGTTACTATCTGCAAGACTTGATACAAAAGACCACTCATAAAGAGAACTAATGAAGGATGCTTGCAATTGAGTTGACGTGCACTTAGTGTAGGCATTATTGAGAGCTAGGATTTGTTCCCTAATTGGGTAATTCTAGTGCTTGCAAAAATTTAAAAATGATAATGGAAGAAGGTACAATTTTAAGCAAGTATATGAGATAGACGATTCAGCTATGTCCTATGGTTGTGTTTTGTATTCCACAAACGTTCTTATTTTGAGGACAGCTATATTCAGCTATGTGAGCACTTCTTTGATAATTCAATAGTTACAATGGGGGTGGGGGGATTTGAATTCTGGATGTTTACGATGGAAATATCAGGAGGTGCTAGTTGAGCTACAAGGCTCTTTTAGCTATGCGAGCACTTTTGTGGAGTTTGGGATGAGAGTTCCTCTCCTATGTGTTTTAATCTGGCAGCTATATTCCTCTTTATATTTCATTAGGGTTTAAAAAGAAGAGGCTAGGAGGAAATAATTTTTAAAGATAAAAAAATTCCAGTAGTTTGTCCCATAAATTATAGTGATTGAATCTACATTGATATACCTTCAAATTTATGCTACATATGATTCTCAGGGAATTGACTGTCTTTGATTTTTCTCTTTTGCTGCCAAAGGGTCTCTGTCTTTCATCCTTTTTGTTTTTAGGATCTTGGACTAGTTCCATTTTCAAATTTAACTTGCTAATTTTGACCAACATCAAAGGGAGTGATTCATATCGTATTGCCACTTGGGGCATTGATTTTATATAACAGAGTGTTGTGTTTTATTATGTAATTTTGCTTTATTCAAGGTCTAAGAGAATATTTTTGATGTCTATATAGGATGTTAACCACAATTTGCAGATGCACTCATCATTGGTACGAAGGCTCTCCCTTGAAAAAGTGATGGAGGTTAGTATGTGGTTCAGTATTTGATATTTGTATATAATGATAGAATGCTCATGGTTTATGCAGCCTTGTCACATGTCCATATCATCTCTTGAATTAAATTTTTTTTTTTTTTTACCTTGGTCTCTATTAATTTAATCTAGCAAAAAGTATTTAATAGATTCTGAGAGGTCCACCTATGTGGATTCACAATATATTTAAACAATGTAGTAAAAATGGCTGCCAATGAGCTTTAGCTCAAATGACACTTTCTCCTTCCATAATAATGGGTGAGGTCATGGATTCAAGACTTACTAGGTGAGTGTGTAACATATCAACAAAAAAAAAAAAAAGTATTGAAAAAGGAAAAAATAATGAGAAGGTTTAAGGGAGCCTAGAAAAATTATTTTAAATTGAAACACTAAAAGTATGTTGAATTCAAATTGGAATCTTCAAGTTCTACTACACTCAAGTCCAACAGCTGTGAGATAAGCAAGAAATTTTTTTATTAAATTTTATTTTTGTACATAATTCATTCTTTGTAATTCTTTAGGCTTCTTTGTGTCCATTGTACATGTAGTGGTCTTTCTTTAATAAATTATTCCTACTTATTAAAAAAAAAGGTGCTAAGAGTTCAGTTCAGCCAGTGTCTCTTGGAAGGAGCTGAGAATTTTTATTTTTTATGTGAAAGCCCTAGGTATTTATGACTCCCTAGCATTTTGGATTAGTGATTACCAAAAATAAGTGCTAAGCCAAGGACCAGGGAATTCCAATTAGTATATAAAACTATGTGGTAAATGGTATTTGGTCTCAAAGTTCTTACAACGTATTAAAAGTAATTGTGTTTATTATCTCTCTCTCAATAGGGACATCAAGGTTGTGTTAATGCTGTGGCATGGAATTCCAAAGGTTCGCTTTTGATATCTGGATCAGATGACACAAGGGTATGATTATTTGATATTTATAAGTTGGAATTTACTCTCTATTGATAAATAATAATTATCATTGTATTTCTCATTTGGCTACATTGCACTTTATGCGACTTATTTATGTATTATTTGAGAGGTATGCATATAGATATGCTACGTATGAGAACATTTTAAGTTTTCTACGCATAGGTATCATTGTTTATCCCACTGAGATTGTTATTTATTTACTTCGACCATTTCTTGCTTTCTCTCTTCCACTTTATCACATAAAACTTTCCAAATAAGTATTTTTGATAAACTCTAGCCATTTTCTGAGTGACTTGTCAATTATCATGCACCTCATGCTACATGATTTGGTTAAATTCATACAGGCTTTGTAAATTGGTCCTCTACACAGTTTGGTTTCTTGGAAATTGTAAATTGATAATTGATGATTCATATATTGTGTCACATGGTTGTGCGAAGGGAATTTTCAGCTGTTTGATTTGAGAATTTTGTCCAAAGATTGGTCTCATCATAGGAATGATGACATGAAAATAATGATCATCTAGGAGCATATAAGACGCTAACTTGAAGTTTAGGGTTAATTAGATAAACTGGTATCACAATATGAAAAATTTACCCCCATCAGATACATACTCATAACACACATGTTTTGTTGCACATAGCTCAAGACAATTCAGATGTATGTGGGCGTCTAAATTCCCACCATCCTCACTTTAATAGACATGTGGATTCTCCCTTAAAAAGGTAGGTTTCCATATTCTCATAGATTGAGAAAGGTCAATTTTTTTAAAGTGTCAATTTTACCATAATTGAATATCCTTTGACTATCTAAAATAGAACACTTTTTTAATCAAACATCTCTTCTCTATTGCCAGGTGCTTATGCTATGTATTCAATTTTTATCCTAATTATTTTTTAATATTATGCTTACATTCACGGGTAATACGTTTTTCACTGTGTTTATAAACCTAAGGATATTTTGGTAAGAAAAAATAATTTCTATGGTATTCAAGAGGTCAGCTAAGAAAAGAGTGAAAGTACGCAGTGCCTTTTTTTTGTTGGGGGGGGGATTCGGGGGGCTGTTATTCTTATATTAGCCTATAAACTTTGTAGATTTGAGGTAGGGTGAGGAAAATGAGTATTCTATGACTTAGATGACCTTATCTTTGAACTCAAAGCTACTAACTTGATGGTGTTTTTGATAGAATGAATTAAAGGAGAGTGCTAATTAGCTAATCAACTCATCAACCATGGATGCTAGGTTTTCTGTGGCCTTCCTGCTATATTCTCGTGTTACCTATGTCTAGACAGAAAGTATTAATGCTTTGTTTTTGTGCAGCTTAATATTTGGAGCTATTATAGTCGGACGCTTTTGCATTCTATAGAGACTGGGCATTCTGCAAACATATTCTGTACGAAGTTTGTGCCTGAAACCTCTGATGAGCTTGTTGCCTCTGGAGCTGGAGATGCAGAAGTAATTTCCTAATCAGTTTGTATGTTTGTATGTGGGAGCTATTTGTGTGCTGTTAGATATTAGATATAATTGGTGATTTCACTTACTGATTTTTATGCAGGTGCGGCTATTTAATTTGTCTCGCTTAAGTGGGAGAGGACCTGATGATAATGCTATCACTCCGTCAGCATTGTATCAGTGTCACACTAGAAGAGTAAAAAAATTAGCTGTAAGTTAATTTAATGGTTTAATGCTGTTATATGAAGACAGAAATAGAATGTCAGATGTTATATTAATAGTCTCTCTCTTGCCTTTTCTTCTAGTAACTTTGCCTGCCTTTTTTTGGTTGTAGGTTGAAGTTGGAAACCCCAATGTGGTATGGAGTGCTAGTGAAGATGGGACTTTGAGACAGCATGACTTTCGAGAAGGCACATCTTGTCCTCCAGCTGGATCTTCTCATCAAGAATGTCGCAATGTTCTAGTAAGTGGCATATCAATTGGGCCTTCCCTTCGTTTTTTATAATTGGATACAGTATGAAATTTCTGATTGCCTTTGTTGACAAATGAGTTCTCCGTGGCCTTTAAAAGCTTTCTTGACTGCCCATTGTGTCTAGGCATGTTGATCTGACTAACTTAATTCTTGCCATTTTTATGGTTATCATCACATTCTCATGGAGCTTGGCCTCCATATGCTTGCCAGGTGTTGGCTTGATGTGATTGTCTTTGCAAAAATTTTGCTTTTAGTTGTGCATATAGACATTTCTTTCTTTGTCACACATTAACATTAGGTTGGGGGAAATATTACATATTTCTTGTCAGCCACTAAGACACTGAAACTTAAGCTAATTGACTTCTCAATCGATACATCAGAAGGGAAAACCTATATTCCATCCCATATATAATACACCAGAAACTTTGCGCTTAAGTAAAAAATTTTCTGGATTGCAACATAAACCCAATTTGCTGTTTATCAAAGTGTGCTAATACTAATGATTGAAACCTGGATTGAATTTTGCTTCTTCGTGTTTGAGTGATCACACAACTCATCTTGATTACTTCTGTCATGGTACTCTAAAAAGTACTTCAAATATTGCAGTGTTATTTTTCTTGTTGAAGTTTACATGGAAACCCTATATAAGAGGGATCTTCTTGGCAAACAATGTGAGAGACCTTACTTAGTAGGCTTGATGCCAACAGCTTGATCCTTGAGACATTAGGCAGTTATCCACATTATGGTTGCCTTGACCTTTGGCTGGGTGGCTGTATTTACATAATGCATTGAAAATATGCTTTTTAAGTTTCGTTGAAATGATTCTTTTGTGTTCCTGACCTTGAGGTGCTTTTTGTTTGAATTTCATCTCCAAGCTTAGTTCTTTTGGAAATTTTGAATTTTTTTCCCCTTTTCTCAATTATTATTTAATGGCAGCTTGATTTGCGGAGTGGAGCAAAGAGGTCACTTTCTGATCCTCCTAAACAAGTTCTTGCTCTAAAATCTTTTGATATCAGTTCCACTAGGCCTCATTTGCTCCTTGTTGGTGGGAGGTACTTCATTTTGTTGGCGAATAATGATTTCATAAGTTAAAATTTACCCTCACATTCCTGATCAATCTCTGATTTTCATATGTTTGCAGTGATGCATTTGCACGTTTATATGATAGAAGGATGCTGCCGCCACTGACCTCTTGTAGGAAAAGGATGTCACCACCTCCTTGTGTTAACTATTTCTGCCCAATGCATCTCTCTGACCGTGTGAGTTTTAGAAGTTCTTGCTGACTACTATTGCGCTTTATTATGACTACTACCACTAGTATTTACACTTTACATATTATATTATTTTTGCTACTAGTGATTACAAGGATGCTGCCACCTACTTGCTCAAACTATTTTTGCATTTGTGGCACCATCGCTCATAGGAATAGTAATTTAGGGTGCTTTAAGAATTTTCATGTCTTATGACAGAAAAACCTTTAGTGTTTTTTTGTTGAGCATTCTCAATTCTGTTGGTCTCATTCTTCGGCACTCTTTCTTTTTTTTTTTTTGGGACTTCTCTTCCTCTACTTATTCTTTATCTTCATAGCGTTTTGATGAAAATATTTTGATGTTCATTACCATTTGTGAATTAGGGTTGTATGATTTTGGGTTTTGACATTAATTAGTCTTTAATCTTTATAAACCCTAATAGAAGCCTCTTTTGGTCAATTTTGATCCTGACTGCATCTTCTCGACTTTTTCTTATGTTGCTTCCTTCTTATGATACATCTTTTGACTGTGTTTCATATGTTAGCTACCATAGGACAGCGTATTCATTCGAACTGGTTTGGAGGAATCTCCTCTAACCCATTATGTGGCTATTCAGATGACCATCCTTTGTCCATTTGAATCTGATGACCTAGTAAGTCATCTACAGAAGTCACATGATTATTAAATAAGTCATGATTGAAAGCACATGTGGATTGTTGTTTGAATTGCCATGTTGTAGCTTGAAGGAATCCCTTCCAAGTCATACATGGCTATTCAGATGGGCATCCTTATGCATGTGTATTTTAATTACATGACCTATAGCATGACTACTAAATAAGTCATGTGACTGAAGGCACACATGGATGATCATTTGAATTTTCATGTTGTGGCTTGGAGTCGATTTGGAGGAAAATTTTGTCTGCTGTGAGCTAGCATGAATGAATTAGAGCTTCTTTGCCTTTGAGGTATCATTATAGAAGAATGACATTGTCTACTTTTTTTTTATTTAATATTTGCAGGGGCGTCAAAGCTTGCACCTCACTCATGTTACATTTAGTCCAAATGGAGAAGAGGTTCTCCTTAGTTATAGTGGAGAGCATGTGTACCTGATGGATGTAAATAATGGTATGTTATTCACCTGAAACCTCCCAAGGCTTGGTTGTTGTAGGTATAAAATTAAGATACTTTTATTGTGCTAATTTGGGCTATGATGGACTAACAAATGTGGGGACAGAAATAGTTTCTGACTGGACATGTTTATTTTCTTTGTCATCTATCTGTTGATATACTGGTAAGACATATTTTAATTGAATCTTAGTGAATGGACACGTTTATTTTTCTTCACCATCTTCTGTTAAATGTACCGCAAAGACACATATTTTAATTGAATCTTAAGACCTGCCTTTGGTCATTAATTCCTACGTGTGTATAAGTGCAGGAAAGTGTCAACTTCCTGTATACTGCTTATCTCATTTTTCATCTTTCAATGAATTACTTACTTTTTACTGATTAAAAAAATAAATAAAAGATAAAGCACCGGAACAATTTAAATTTTTGAAGCAGTCCGGAACCTCAGTTTTCACTTCTTGAAATATATATTTTTCAAATACAAGAACATGTCATTTTGCAATTTTAGTGATGACAGATCCATATTCTTTTTTGACTTAAAATCCTTATGCGTTAATTTTTATTCATTTCTCTATTTTTTTAGATATTTGAAATTCTTTAGGAGTAGTTCAAACAAACTTCCTCATCTTCTCCTATTTCTAATAAATGTACTCTTATTTATTAAAAAAAAAAACTGGCTTCAATCCTTTCCTTGCTGGCCGTTATGAATTTCCTAAAACATTTTAAGTTTAGGACTTCTTTTTGAATTTCAATATCATAGCCTCTGCATTCCAAGAGTGTCACCCTAAATGTGATCTAAGCTGATATTGATGTAAAATAGGTTTCGGGTGTCAGTTTTTGGTTGGCTAATTGTTAAACATAAGTTATGGTCTAAGATTTAAATATGTTATTCTTTAGATATCCACAACGATATTTTTGCCTATATAGTTTTAGTATCTTCTTTTTGTCTAGTCTATATTCTATTGTTTGGTATAGTCAGATCAGCAAAATTGTCAAGATGATATGCTTAAGTGGTTTTTGAATTCACAGCAGGCAGGAGTGCTATGCAATATACTCCAGGTGACGTTTCAAAGTTGATGAGCTTCACTCCTATACTCAACGGGGTAGAATTGCAGCCGCCAGTGTCCAATGTCTTCCCAAGTCGCCTTCCTAGGAAAAACAATGTTTCTGCCACGGTGTGCATCTTTGCTTTTCTACTTATTATTGTCACTGTTCTAGGTGTAGATTTGTTTTCAATTGAATAATAACCTTGGCTGTTATTTTCTGAATATGTTATGGTCTGTTTAACATGGTTCTTACAGAGAGAAAAGTGCAGGAAACTAATTCAAGTTGCGGAAAAATGCTTAGAGGAGGCAACAAATTATTTCTATGGCATTGAGGCATGTAGTGAGGTTTTGGATGGATATGTTCATGACATTGGGCCTATGCTAAAGCATGAATGTCTATGTCTACGTGCTGCTTTGTTGCTCCAGGTTATTCCTCAGAAAAAAAGAAAAAAAAGAAAGGTTATTTGAAAATCAAGTTACTTGGTTGGAAGTACAGTTTCATTCATTTGATATTTACTCTTTTCTTTTTCCCCAGAGGAAGTGGAAAAATGATGCTCATATGGCCGTAAGAGATTGTTACAATGCTAGAAGAATTGATAATTCCTCTTTTCAAGCACATTACTATATGTCTGAAGCTTTATCGCAGGTATGGATCTTCCAACTTTATTCTATTCTTCTGGTCTAGGTGTTTACACAGAATGCAATCTGTAACTTAGTAATGGGTTTTGTGCTGGGCCTGGGACTACAAGAAACTGCCTTGTCATCTAGGCATGTGAATTTGATGACTGAATCTGTCCCTTTAGTTGTTTAGTGATATTAAGTCTTATTTTCTTGCAGTTAGGCAAACATAAAGAGGCTCTAGAATTTGCCCTTGCAGCTCAAATTTTGTCCCCATCCAATTCTAAAGCGGTAGACAGAGTGGACAATGTCAAAAGGGATCTTGCTGCAGGTTTGTGTCTATAGTATGTTTTCTCCATTTATTATTTCACCTATTGGTGCACCCTATTTCTCAGCTGTTAGTGTAATGTCAATCCAGTTGGTTCCATAATAGTCTCTGGAAATTAAGATATTTTTAGTCGTTAATTGAAGTGAGATAACTTGCCAACTTTAAGCAACCTTGAATGTCATTAGCATTGCGGTGCACATCAATATTTAGTTACAAAGAGGAGGCTTTAGCATTTGTGGGTTAAGAATCTTAAGATGAAATTCATTCTAGTTTAGAAGAATAGATGAGTCTAATTATCAGAAACCTCACTGAAGGTTAATGTAGTTAGCCCATGATATTTTGTTCTTCTGCTGGGGAAAGGATATATAGAAACCCTGGTTGAAGTAGTTTCTAGATTTGATTGAAAGGTTGTTGGACAAAGGTTAAGATAAATCATTTTCATTGGTTTGATTTCACTGCTGACCTGTCACTATCAATTTTCCTGTGCATTAGGGACTTGATATTGATAAATGACCATATGTTCCAAAAGATTAAGTTATTAGGAAACGGTGAATTTAATCATTTAACTATTATTCTAACCCCTCTCACGTTTAAGCCCAAACTTAATAAATAGGGCCTAACATGTGATTTTTACCTGTTTAAATTGGAGGTAGAGTGGAGACAAGTTTCAAACTCAAGATCACTTGCTTTGATACCATGATAAATTACCAATTTTCCAAAAGTTGAATCTGTTATGAAATTCTGAATTTAATCATTTAACCATTATTAAAGCAGTTATGTATGGTAAGAAGTCCCTGTGTGCATTATTAGTGGAGCCTGTCATACGAGAGAAATGAAAATTTTCTTGGAAGTTGTAATTCAGCATATGTAATCTAGGGCAAGTTAGTTTTGCCAGCTGGAATCACTGCTTGAACAGGTCTACGAGGATACTTTTAAATGTGGTATATTCTTGTAAGAAACTTGGTTGCCACATGTTATATTTTGAATATGCAGTATGCTTGTCAGGAAACTTGGCCAGTGTATAGCAAAGAACCTAAGCTCAATGTAGCCCTTGAAAAGTGTTTTCCTATAATGCGACTTCCAATTCTATTAAGTTCAAGTCACCATGGTAGGACAGGTTGCCTTATGCTAGCAAATCCTGGTTTTGTGTAAATCTAACTTCATGATTGCATTAATAGTTGAAGCTGAAAAAAATAAAGCAAATGATGGATTGCCAAGGTCTGAATCAAGAGGTGGAAGAGTACTCTCCTTAAGTGATATACTCTACCGTTCAGAAGCTAATAGTGATGCTTCGCAAGATGGTCCAAGATCTGAAAGAGAAGATTCTGATTATGATGAGGAAGTGGAGTTGGACTTTGAAACTTCAATATCAGGTGATGAAGGACGTGATGTTGAATCAAACATTCTTCATGGGAGTTTAAATGTGAGATTTCATCGAAGAGGTGATTCAGGTAGAGAAAGTGTTGGTGCAAATGGCATATGTGGATCACCTTCATCATCGTCGCAAAATGACAGGATACCTTATCTGGTTCGTTTTCATGTTTTGTTTTTTTAAAAATTCAAATGCAATTATTTCTGGATTTTCCTTCTCATAAATGTTATGTTTACTTAATAGCTCACCTTTATAATTTAGCAGTCATTTTAGCTAACAAAAAAGAAGAAAGAAGCAGCCATTGGAATTGCTGATTAATGCGCGCACACAAGCACATTAAATGGGTTGCCTGAAATATGGAATCCTGTGTTCTCTTTCTTATCATATGTTACATAATTTTTCCCCCATTCATCTTGCATTGGCCATGTAAGTCATGCTTTTGTTTATTGTGCAGCCTGAGGTAGCTATTGATATGAAGCAGAGATATGTTGGCCACTGTAATGTTGGAACTGACATAAAGCAGGCCAGTTTTCTTGGCCAGAAAGGTACTTTCTTTAGTATTGGTCTTGTTATAATTAGATTATACTGTAAGTTTGCACTGGTATTAAATTTCAACTGTTCATAGTAGTTGTAAAAACATTTGTCCCAATTGTTTAAACTTCTACAGTGTCCAGCACTGTGTGCTGATCCAACAAAAATAACTACACTAACATTCTTCATTTGTAGACTTGCTGAATAATGCTGAACCAATTATGGGCCTTGCACACAGAGAATAGATAATTAACCAAAAAAGGACAGGCCTCATAAACAATCAGGCTTCAATCATCTGTTGTTAATAGCTAGAGGGAAAGAAAGTAAATCATTGTCAGAGTACAACTGTAGAGTGATTGGCCTATATTATTGTGTGAATAATTAAATATGTAAAAAATGTAAAAGATGACTGATGTAAGGGTTGTTACCTTCACTTCATCATTTCTTTTTTGTTCACTTGACATCTTAGTCAGCATCTGTTCACATTCAAGCTTCCAATTTATTATTGGTGATTATGTCTCATCTAATAAAATCTGTGCTTGAAAAAATTCTTAAGTGGATAATGTTTAATTAATTAAACCTCCTATATCCTCTCTCTCTCCTTTTAAAGAAATTATTTGAGTCTTACTTATAAAAAGATGGTGAATGTGGGCCCTATAACTGTAAATGGCACTTCCTTTCCCATTTACTTGAGGGTGGGCTTCTTGGGTGTCTATATTTTATTAAAGAATTGAATTTTCCTCCAAATTGATTTAAAAGAAAATTTCTTCAATCTATTATTTGGCGATTGAAATGATTATCCACATATGCTTTTAGTCATGGGACCTATTTAATAGTCATCTGATCTGTTTAAATGACTTAATAGGTGATGTGCTTAAATTACATGAGAATGATTTTGTTAATGGCCAAATTACGTTGGAGGAGATTTCTTTAAACTGGTTTGCAAGAAAATTGTCGTTTATGGGGGGAAAAAAAGCCTTTTGCATACCTACATACTATTTTCTACTATTTGTGTGTGTGTGTGCATGCATGCATGATGCTAATACATTTATGGTAGTTTGTTTTGAATCTTAATTTTCATAACGATTTGCATGTTTCAATATGAACTTCTGTCCTAGTTCTAAATTACTTTTGATATTCGATATTGATGTTGATACCTCCATTAGTATTTCTGTTTTTTGGAACCTTGATATGATAGTTGATGTTGATGTATCCTGTTATTCATGCATCTTCCAAGTTTAATGGATGGGATTTTTGAGTCAATGGACAATATAATGTAGCAATCGCATTGTTTCTTTTGTGATTTAAGGTGAGTTTGTTGCTAGTGGAAGCGATGATGGAAGATGGTTTATCTGGGAAAAGCGAACTGGTAGACTGATAAAAATGCTTCTGGGAGATGATGCTGGTAATTGTTTTCTTTAACTTGAGATAAATGGGATTTGTTGCAGACTGTAGTCTCTTAATTGATTGTATTGTCTGATATCACTTTTTGATGTCCTTTCTTAGTTGTGAACTGCGTCCAATGCCACCCATTTGATTCTGTTGTGGCAACTAGTGGGATTGATAACACAATAAAGGTAAGGGTTATCAGTAATAGTCTGTTTGTTGGAGAAGACAAGGATAATTTTTGAATTTTGGTGGTCCATTGTTGTAGATATGGACTCCAACCGCTCCTGTCCCATCAATTGTAGCAGGTGGGGCAGAAAGTCCAGAAACTGCTGATGCTCTGGTTGCCATGGAAAACAATCAACGAAAATTATCCCGTAACCGTGAAGCTATACTGTGAGCCCTATTGAGCCTTCAATATTTTTCCTGATATTTTATTAGATCAATATTCTGGTGGTTATTTATTTATTTATTTGGATTGGCAAGTACATCATTCTGAGAGAAGATTTTCCTGCTTTTGTCAAATCAGTTTCCTTTCTCACCAGCGATCAAACTTGATTGCTTCCTCCTTCATTTTGGAGGTTATACTAGAATTGAAGTTCATATATGTTGCCCTTATCCTACTTATCTCTATATTTATAGTCAGTTATACTAAATTACATTTCATTGTTTTCATTTCTTTTATAATATGTAGACAGTTAGTTAATTGCTAATACTAACAAAAGGCAATCCCAATAACAGTTTCACTCAAAAATTTGTCACATAAAATTCCTAGAAAGCCCTTCAAGGCTTCATCTTATAATGTTGCAAAACAAAATTGAAAATTTAGATGAAAAAGGTCAAATATAAATTTTAGCTACAAGATGTTCACTAACACCACCACCCCACTCTTCACTCTAATTTCTCTCTCTCTCTCTCTCTCTCTCTCTCTCTCTCTCTCTCTCTCTCTCTCTCTCTCTCTGTTGTTGAAGAGATTTTGACATGTGCCGAGGCTGGTTTTCTGTTAAAGGGAAAAGTGTGGTTCTGAATTTGTTAAAATCCAGATTCATTCTATAGCTGCTCTTTCCTTGAACAGATCTGTGTAATCATGCTAATATTTAAAAGTATTAAGTGGTACTTGGCCAATCCACTACCTTCTTGTGTAGTTACATCTTCCACAATAGTCAAGAGAAATGCAAATAATTACTTCAGAAAGAGGATGAGAAATACTTAAAAGATGTGATTTTACCAGGAGAAATTCTGAGATATAATTTGCATATTTCACCAAGGAAGAGAACTTTTTCCTTGGTCAAATGGATAATTGGAAATGCAAGTAAAAATAAATTTTGAAATGAAGAAATCCCCTTAAATATAGGGGTGGTCATATTGATGAAATGATAAGGGAGAGTTGCTTGAGATGATTTGGTCGTGTGTATAGAAGAGTGATTAATGCACCAATGAGGAAGAGTGAATTGATTCAAGTCGAGGGAAAGAAAAAAAAGTAGAGGAAGACCTAAAATAACATTATTAGAACAACAACAACCTAGGGTGCAATATGTTAATGTGCTGTGAAATATCATAAATTCATAATATTAATAATCCGTGTCCTGGTGGTTTGTGCCTTTTCATTGGACATTCTAAATATATACTTTTCTTTGACAGTCACCGAATTTGTCATACTTTATAAGTTGTCTGCAAAATTGTTTTTTTTTGTTAGACAAGAAATGAGTTGGGTGTAGGCCTGAATCTATTGTCATGAGTCTCCCTACTTTTTTGACAGATACCTAAGATTGAAAAACTGAAATGCAATCTTCTGTTTTGAAATGAAAACATGTTACATGCCACATTGTTAATTTGAATTGAGTAGAAGCACCAATGTCAAACATGCCATAGTATGTGAATGCTTTCTCCTACACAATGTCCAAGTCAATCAGAAGGGATGAACAGATAAAATTTGCTACTTGTGTTAAGATCTAAAATTTAGTTTTAAGATTGCCAATGAATTAAAGGGGGTCAATTGGCACTTTCTTCTCTCATCATAATGGGTCGGAAAATGAGGTTGTGGGTTCAAGGTCTACTGGGTGTGTGTGTAGTTTACCAATAAAAAATAAGGAAATTTAGTTTTAAGATTTAGACTGGCCTGCACATTGCACAAAACATGTGTGAGCATGCAGAATCAAACTATGTTTCTACTATAGGATTATATGTTTTGTTAATCCCATTCTCTTCAGATGGATTCTTACTTTGGTTATATTCACAATGAAGAATTACTCTGTTAATGTGCAGGCCTTTTGAAATCTTTGAGCGGTTTCGGATGCATGAATTTAGTGAAGGAACATTTCATCCGTTTGAGTGTACACAAAGCTAATCAGCTTCTTATTGAAGCATGCATGTGAGTTATGCACTGTCTGTTTGTTCATTATATTTGTGTTTCCTGGTACTTCATATCATCGCTTGGTATTTCTTTAGGGATTGTTATGTACAGAAATCAAAATGAATCTCAAGGTATAAGGTATGCTAGTAATTTAAACAAATTGATTTGCTGCATGTGACAGGTAAATATATATATACATATACACACACACACACACCATGAAGTGGAAGCAAGAAGTTGATGTTGAAATATCCGTATTCTTGACCCTGGATGCCTTTGGATTTTTTTCTTTTTTATGAATAAAAGCTTTGGATTGTTTTATTTATAGAATTGTCAACAAGGACATTATATTCCAGACCCTGATTGGTTTCCACTTTTATACCATGAACAGTTGCTGCCTGTTTAAATGTATATATTGAGTGGAGTTGGTTTATGCGAAACGCAGAAGGTCGAGAAAGGGGAGATATACAATCAACCATATTGTTGTTGGAGATAGGAAACCAGTTGATACTTGATACTAAGTGGGGTCCTGCAAAAATAAATTGAAGATTGAATAAGGACACCCTTCATCCCTGCTTAGCTTTAGAGCTTTTTTGCTCTGTTCATGTTAATATTATTGTTATCTCCTCTCAAATTTTCATACATCTGTTTATTTCTTGTATAGTTGGTGTACAGAATAAGAACACAGAACTCTCACATTTTGTGTTTTATAATTAAAACTTTCTCTATAACATGGTGCACAGTGCAGTTGCCACCTGTAATGTAATCACTTTTATCATTTCCATTGATCATAGCGGTGTTCATCATAGTTCTGGTTGATTACTTAAAAATTCGAAACTTCTGGATACTGAATTCTTTAATTCACTACAAATTTAACACACCAATTCCGTAAAGTTAGCCTAAAACATGCCAGCAATATTATAGGCTTGGGTTTGTTGTCTTTTGCTGGTTCCTGGACTGTGTTCACATGATTTATATTGTACTTGATGTCTTATTTTAACTAAATGGAAGTACTTCGTCTAATGCAAATCAATAATTTATGTCATGCATTTGATTAGAAAACTTAGAAGGGGATCGGAGTGAATGGCTGTATGAGTCTGACTAAAAGTTGTAGAATAAGAAAGTCGACTCCAATAAATATTAATCATTGACATGTACGCTCAGGTAACATTGTCGGCCAATACATAATACATTTCTCTTCTTCAATAAAACTAGTTGGCGCTTGGCACTCCTCTAATTCGGGTTTTTTTTGTGTGTGTGTGTGTGTGTGTGTGTGTGTGCTGATTTTCTTAGAAAATTCAACTTTTTATGGGCAAATTATTAAATGGTTAAAAAAAAAAAAATATATATATATATATATATATATACACACACACACACTAGTATAACTCTCATGTGAGTGTGCAAGTGGTGGGCTCATTGGGCTCAAGTAGGATGTAAACCTAGAGATTTTAGGATCAATTTACCATACTGTTGATCCGTGTGGTTTCGAAGCCTCTCATGGAAAAAGATTGAGATAATCTACCAATAATTACACTAAAAATTGTATGCACTCATGTTTAAGTCGGCAAAATGTGTGAAAATTTTGGTCATTTTTAACCTCACTTAGGTCGGCAGAACGTCAGAACGTGTGAAAAATTTCGGTCAACTATTCAGTGACTCTAGACTTTTCATTATGCTTAAACAAAGCAAGCGAAAAAAATATCAAATTAGTTAAAGCCTTGGTTAGAGAAGTAATCAATATTTATCTACTAACGTTTCCTAAAAACCTCAATTTAAAGCCTTGGTTAGAAAAGTAATCAATATTTATCTATTAACTTTTCATAAAAACGTCATATTTTAGCTTTTAGGACTTGTCATAATGAAAAAGACGATCAAAGGAAGTCTTTTAGAAAGAGTAGCATCTCAAATAAAATGTAGTAGTTTATCAACACAAATTCTGTGCACAACTGTGTGCACGGTACTATGGTCTCCACTCACTCACCAACTTTATGGGAGGAATTGCAGACATAATTATTCAAGTAGCACAATATATTCCAGATGGAATCTAGCAGTTTTTTTTTCCCTGCATTGACTGTGAAGCATTCATTTTCATGCAAATAGCCAATACATATAAATTAAAGGAAAAAATTTGGTTTCAAATATGTTTCGAGCTCTTGCTCCAAACCTACTATATAGCTTTTTTTTTTTTTTTATACTTAAATTGCCGAAATTCCAACCCATCTATAGGCAAGAATGGCATTAACCAAAACTGCCTACCCACCTTTCTCATTAATTGTTAATAAAAAACTGCCTTTTGAAATTTTATCTTTGACTGGGGGATCTCAGGAGTGTCCATTCACGTGTCCTACGATTTGAGCAGCATGTGAAGTTGCATATTAGCTTTTGGTTGCGTGCCCCAATGTCTCGAACCTATAGAGATTTTAAAAGTGTTACCGTATGTAAATGCATCTTAGCCAATGAGAAGATATTAAACATTCTAATATTCACAACTTATCTCACAATTTTTTTTCTACAACTATTATATCGCCGAGCGGAGGAAAAATAATAAGTTCTTATGAAAATAATAAATTATTATTTATAGTCTATTACATTAAAATTATGACAAAAAAATTATAAAATAATATGTGATCTTAAAACTACTCAATACCTCCCTTTTTTTGCGCCTATAAAAAGAGAAAGAAGCTTATTTTTCATTCATATTTTGCTTCCTAGGACAGTTTTCCACGTAAAAAGGCCTTACTTTTATTTTTATTTTTCTTTTCCTCTGTCATTAAACACTTTTGGTTTTCCTTAGGCACTTCACCCTAAAAAACTCATTGTATTGCTATGTACAATCTTATAATTTTAATAGTTTCAAATTAAAGTCTTTTTAAAACAGTTACAAATTAAATTTTATAATTTCAATAGTTTCAAATCAAACTCTAAACTTTTAAAATCATATCAATTTAAATTTTACATCACAATTTAATACTGGAATTTTCAAGTTTGATTTGGCATTTTGATTTTTGAGTTTAAAGTGATACAATTTAAAATTTTCCTGGTTTGACTTGAAACTAACGAAACTATATAATTTAATTTCTAACTTTTAAACTTTAGGATTTAATTTAAAACCACCCTTGAAATATAGGGTTTACAATGTAATTGGACCAAAAAAGCATATTAGTTTCTATGGATTATGAATGTTTAGTAAGTAACTCCTACTCCTTTATGGTCAACCAACCATGACTGGCCACATCAAATGTGGGGTTTATGTATGGACTTTCAGTTTTAGAAGAAGGAATCTGGTATACCTAAAATGGTTTGATGCCTTAATTTCAAGCAAAATATTGCATTCGCAATCTGTGACTGATAACTGATAACTAAAAGGGACCAAACATGAATTCAACAACCATTCCTGAGAGGGAAAACCAGTAATAATTTCATTGCCTAGTAACCACTCGTAGTGGAATTTTACTTTCATGTTGTTGGCAATTAACATTAGGAAAAGTATGCGTTCCAACTTTTTAGTATTATATATATATATATATATATATATATATATAGACACACACTAGACAAGCGATCAAGGTAATGGGCTGAGACTGAGAGGACACAATTTAGAAAGGGATAAAAACTAGTTTGATTGTGTAAACTAAAACTTCATTAAAAAATAATAAAAATACATTAAACGTGAAATGATTTTTTTATAATGTGATAAATAAATATTTTTTACCTTGAAAATATGATGGTTCCATGACAAACTAGCTCTTTTGACCACCAAGTAATTAAGTATCAATTTTTGGTTTCCAATTAGCTTAACTAAAAAAAAAAAAAATTATTGTTGGATAAAATTCTTGAGTTTGAATCCCATTTATACAAAAAAGAAATCCTATATATATATATATATATTTATTGAAATTTTCCTATAACCAATATCTTGTCCCATTTTTGTTTTTTTTAAGTAAAAGAATAAATTTAGAAATACATCAAATCGTAAACTCAATTTCACAACTTGTTGAACTATGCGACTATAAGGGGCAAACATTTTCTTCGGAATATTGACTTGTGTGGCTCACAACTTTTTGTCGACTACTCATAATCACATAAATCAACAAGTTATAAATTTAGGTTTGAGAATAATTGTGTCCTTAGTATTGTTGGTGAAAATAGCCAAATACCACGTTTTGGAAATTTTTTTAGCAATCTAGCACTGTTTTGGAACTAATTAGCAATTTACCACTTTTTTGTTACTCGAGTTCACTAAACTTGAGTTCTAAATGGTACTCGAGTTTAGTAAACTCGAATTCCTAGTGAGCATTCCATCGTGGCACTGGCTAAGCTGGATTTTGGGCATTTAAAAATGCCACGTGGTACTTGATGATGTGAAGCTCGAGTATTATGTGTCCTATACCCAATTTTACTAGGCTTAAGTACGGCTCAAGTTCTAGGAATTTTTAGTCCACTATACTCGAGTTTAGTGAACTTGGGTATGGCTCGGGTTCAACATGGTAGTATTCTACCATACTTGAGTTCAGTGAACTTGGGGTATGGCTCAAGTTCAGGCCCAGGTACTCGCGTATATTGAACTCACTATACACTTAAGTCACCCTTGTTTTTAACACCCACTCTTAACTCTTTGAATCTCCCTCTCTCCCACTCAGTCTTACTCTCTCATCACTCTCACTTTCTCATCACTCTCACTTTCTCAATCTCCCTCTCACTCTCTCAATCTCGCTATCATCTTGCTCTCACTCTCCCACATGCTCTCAATCTCCCTCTCAGTCTCACTCTCGCTATAACTCTCACTCTCGCTCTCGCTCTCGCTATGTACTCTCACTCTCGATCTGCATCCTCAATTTGGAATCACAAGGTACATTCTCCTTACTCTCAATATTTGTTTGAGCATTTGGGGGTTAGGGTTATTTGTGGGTATATGTCGGTAATTGGGATTAGGATTAATTTGTGGGTAATTTGTGGCTATGAAAACTTGTTAGGGCTTCATCACATTGATGCATTATATTAAGTTGTTGTTCTAATTAACAATTTCTATATTTTATTCGACTGTTGTGATTTTGATAACATGATAGGTTTGCACTTTCTTCAGTGATGGTTGCTTTAATTTGTTTGTTGAGAGAAATTTTATTGGCAAAATTCATTGTCCGCTGCTAGGGGAAGTGAGGGAATGGCCAATTTCGCATATTTAGAAAAAAAATTTATAATTTGGTAAATTTGTTGAGGTTTTAAAATTTTAGATATGCATCAGTATCTCCTTTCAATCCTTTTGGTTTCCATGTTTATCCTGTATTTGGGTTGGCTTCTAGGATGCATATTGTTGTATTTGATTGCTTTTAAGTACAATGGGCCATTAATCACCTTTAATTTATGCCAGATATGGACCCACATGGAGCAGGACCCTCTGTGAGTTCTTTCTTGATGAGGCAGCCTGTGCATCGTTCAAGTTCGCTTTGAGATGCTTTTTCGGCAGGCGAGGTATGCACTTGTTCAAAATCGTAGTATAGTAGAAAGATTTTTCTTACTATGAACTTGTCCCTAGCATTGGCATTTAAGTTTGAAGCATATTTATTACGTGCTTAATGAATGCTATTACTAATACAATGATGCTCCGTTTGTAAGAAGTGCCATGTGTACTAACTTCTCGTCACCAATTTATAAGTGTGCTCGAAGGTGGGTTAGATCCACGAATTGCCACTTATATCGTAGATGTGGGGTTAGAGGGGCTACTTCGGGTCCTAAATATAGACCTTGACCATGCATTAATCATGGCGTTGGGGGAGAGATGGTGGCTGGAGACGCACTCATTCCACTTGCCCCACGATGAGATGACCATCACGCTACAAGACATGGAGGTTATAATGGGGGTACCTGTAGATGGCTTGCTGGTGGTGGGATTTGCCTATATGCGAGATTGGGGCGACCTTTGCGCTGAATTGCTAGGCCATAGGCCGCTGAACAAAGAAGTCAGTGTTGGTAAGAAGACCGCATTGTTGTGTGGGCCGAGGGTAAAAGCATGTTGACTCGAGTTGCGATTTAGCAACCCTTTCTCGGCTGACGCCATTGACGTGCTTATACAGCAGTATGTTCAGTTTTACATACTAGGGATGTTGGGTGGTGTGCTGTTTTTGGACAAGTCTGGCGAACGGCTCTCAATTATGTATCTGCAATTTTTCAATTCAATCAGCAAAGGAAAGAATTATAGTTGGGGTAGTGCATCACTAAGTTGGCTATATAGACATCTCTGTAACGCATCAGAGAAGACAGCCAAGCAGATTAGCGGTGCACTGCTATTGGTGCAGTTGTGGGTGTGGGCGAGGTTTCCACACATATGTCATGTGATGAGGCATCCACACCAGGCACTGGCCCCAAGTCCACTTGCTATCAGGTATGCAGGCTCTTAGATAGTTATCGTTTTACATTTCTGCATTAACTTTTTCGTATGGGAGTTATGTAAGTAACTAATATGAAGGTTATGTCTGTGTTGTTTGCTAGATGGAAAGGGGCTAAGTGCACAACTGAACATCTAATGCACGTCCTACGTGCCTATCTATGTTGCTTGCTTCGCTACGGCCAAATCTGGTATCATGCCTTTGTTGGGGACTGCTTGGGCATGTAGTTGTTGTACTTACAATTCACTTTGGAATGAATAAACATTTTTGATTTCGGAGTTAAACATTGTTGGCTTGTATTGTTCACATTCGTCACACATTTTTCCTAATTATATTGTTAATACGGTTGTTTTCATCTGTTGGATCATTGCAAATTGTTTGGGAGCCATACAAGTCTGTGTTGGGTTCCTTGCTCGCATATTGTACGGCAGGCCAACACATATGGAGACCTATCGTGTCGCTCATACATTTTTGGGTGGTTGAAGGCCATCACCCCGAATGTGTTCTCCAATGGCTCGGGATGGAGCATGGCATACCGGTTGATGTCGATACTTCAACTGAACTTCATAAGATAACACTCCAGGGCAAACTAGATAGAAACTGGGCTGAAGTACATGCCATGCATATTGCTAGATGGGATGCGCATGTTGCAATTGCTAATGCACCACCCTTTCATGGGGAGATGAGCTACAATGATGAGTATATGGTGTGGTTTCGTCCCCGCACTCTACGCCATATTACAAAAGAGACCTTGTACTGGGACGCTTTGGTACGTTTACAAAGGTTGTTTTATTACAAAAGTACCTTGCTTCACATAGTTTAGTTCAACCTACTAACACTACCCTTGTATACTTTTGATAGGTTGAATCACAGCTGAAGATTATGGCAAAGTGCAAACCAGGTTCTGAGATCTACACAAATTGTATTGTTGCCTTGAAAGCTGTTAAAGAGATCGGTTGATTGACCTTGGACGATGCACGCGCTGCAGGCAACATGAGTGAACCGGCTGCAGGGCGGCGTTGGCAAGCAAGTGGACGTCGAGGGCGTGGAGGAGGTTGTCAATCTGGTCGGCGTCACACACCCGTGCATGACCACACCATGAAGGAGGCAAGTCAGAAAGTAGATGAGTCTGATGAGATGTGTTTGGACCCACCGACATCCTCTACTACATCTCTGTTGCCCACCACCTGTACGTCTCTCCCACCGGCCACTGGCACTACCCCTACAGTTGTAAATGGTAGAGATGAGATGAGATTCATGCCCACCCCTGGTGTTGTCCCCCCTGAGTTTGTCCATACCGAGTTCATCCAGACAGAGATACCCACCCCCCCACTAGAGGCTTCACATATTGAGGATCGGCCACGAAGGCCGCAGCGAACATGAACACATCCTCCTGATTGTGGGACTGGAGATGGTACTATACTTCGATTCAATACCCATTACATATACATCTCTTCATAGTTAAATGATTTGCGTATTAGTATTTGCTTGTGTTCTTTTCAGGCAAGGTGAGACTAGTCAAGGAACTAGTGAGGAGAAGAAAACGGGGATGATTTCAGTGTATAAGCTCTTTCTTGGCTCTAAATCTATTCTTATTGTATTGGTTCTGTTTGTATTCTCATGATGAGGTGCATGGGGGCACATTCGAAAATGAAGATGATCACAGACTTGGTGATGATGCAACCCATATTGATGTTACTAGGGATGAGTTCGAGGAGCTCCTAGATATCGTGGGTGAATATGAGGATGTTTATCATATCGAAGAGGTGGTTGTAGAAGAGAATAGAGACACATGCCTCGGTCCCGATCCTACGCCGGAATGGTTCACCAAAAACATTTAAGATAATATGTTTGATCCATCACCAGTTATACAAACAGAAATATCAAGTTGGAAGCCTAGGGAGCAGCCAATGAAAGGGATGGTATTCCCGACTAAATTGGCGATGCGAGTATGGTGGACTAAAAATTGGCGGAAATACTCGAGTTCACTGAACTCGAGTATGGTGGACTAAAAATTCCTGGAACCCAAGCTGTATTCGAGCCCAATAAAACTCAGGTATAGGACACATAGTATTCGAGCTTCACATCATCGAGTACCACGTGACATTTTTAAATGCCCAAAATCCAACCCAGCCAGCACCACAATGGAATGCTCACTAGGAACTTGAGTTCAGTGAATTCGAGTACCAAAAAAGTGGTACATTGCTAATTAATTCCGAACCAGTGCTAAATTACCAAATTTTTTGCCAAAACGTGGTATTTGGCTATTTTCACCAAGTATTGTTACTGGTTTAAAATTTTCATCTACATTTTATCAATTTCTTAGATTCTAATTAGCTCAACCATCTTATCATTAAATAAAATCTGAGTTTGAATCTGTTTAGAGCCTACACACAAACAATTTTTTTTATAAAAAATTTCAATATTGTCTTGAATTTATGGTGATCTATTATATTACTATAATACAAACATTCAATATATTGTCCCCATTAATGTTAATAATCAAATTCTTTTTTACTTTTTATAGGACAAGCTAATTTTATAAAGATTTTTTTTTTTGAGAATTTTTTTTATTATAAGACTTGACCTTGAAAGAATGTTGTAATCTGGCCCCACCTCAATTATGAATTCTTTCTTCCTGGCAACAATTGGAAATTACTCTATTACTTCGTAGACACGGCGACACCCAAATGTCCATATAAGTAGCATTAATCAATGGTATATGTGACTCACCAAAACACCCTAAAAAACCCAATTTTGTGGCTCTTTGTTTTGTGGCCTTCCCGTCTTCCTAGCTACCCAAACCATCATCACCCTCTCTCTCTCTCTCTCTCTCTCTCTCTCTCTCTCTATGTATGAATGAATCACTATGACAACAAACAAAGAGACTGGTATTGCTGTTGTACCTTCACAACCTGGCCTTGAGTGTTGCATGTGTGGAGACTATGGTTTATCCCACGAGCTTTTCCAATGCAAAGTCTGCCATTTCAGATCACAGCATAGGTATGTATATATACCAAGAACACAGTTTTATGATTCAATTTTGGTTTTCTCTTTGTGGATCTTAAATATTTTTTGTGTACCTGTGATCTTAGCTATCTGATTGTTATCTCACAATTCAAATCTTTACTACAGGTATTGTAGCAATCTCTACCCAAAGGCTGAGTCTTACAAGATTTGCAATTGGTGTCTAAGTCAAAAGGATGACACCAAAGAAAAGTCACAAAACTCTTCCAATTCTTCCTCATCAAACAAGAACCAAACCGAAAGGAATGGGAACACAAAAAGTGACAACCTTGCAATCCTAAAGGGTCAAAGAGGCACTCTGCAATTGAAACTCAATGACCCCATCAAGAAACAGCGATCGCCTGATGAAAATTCACCATCGCCAACCCCATCACCAACAACACGAAGGAGGCTCATAACTAGAGCTCGAATGGAAGAGAAGCTAAGGAGGACAAAGTCAGAGGAAATAGCAAACAGAATTGGAGTCACAAGGCAAGTATTCAGGAATAAGGTTAGAAGGTACAAACTTTTGGATGAGGTTTCAAGCTGATCAATAATGGATAATATCATATGGGTTTTTGCAAACAAATACAGATGAATTGTTGGTTTTTTATTTTATTATATATATATTTTTTGTCTATTTGTACAGGAAAATGAAGATCAGATAATATATCGGTAATACCGTAATAGGGTTAGTAGGGTCACCTCAGACTTTTACTTCATTCCCTATAAATTTCATTATACATACAATGTCAATGTAATTTGCCAGAAAAGCTTGGATTAGTACCAATAATCAGTGGTGACAACAAACTAAATGCCTTGTTATAATGAAACTATACGTTTCTGACTGTAATTAGACAAAACTAGTCGAACAGTGAATACCGAATTTTGAGGTTCCGATATATATGTGTGTGTATATATATATATATATAACAGATATGTTGTGAGTAGTGCATAATAATAAATGTAGTGGACCGCTAACATTACTAACCTTTGTTTCCAAAGGTGTTTATTCTTTGAGTTCTGTCGGAACCATTTTAGGGAGGTGAAAGTACAAATTTTGGTGTTTTCACCATTTTATTTTGTCATCATTGATTCATGGTGTTCAAAAAAAACTGCAGCAATACCCTCCTCCCATATTAGAATTATTGTAAGAATTTTGGCATTTTCCTCATCTTGGGTGTCACCAATCATCAACATCATGGCAATACATTGAAGTACATTTTTGGTGCCAACCAAACATTGTTGCATGTTAAAAACACTAGGGGAATGTTTTTTTAATTTATTAAAAGTTACAAGGTAGTTTACTGAAGCAGTGGGTTTATGATAAATCCCAAATAAAAATGGTAGTTTGAAGGTTTAAGAAGTTTCAAGGTAGTTTACTAAACCACTTACTGTTTAAATGGGCTGGAAAAGACTTTTTTCAATTTATTTATTTTTATAGAATCTGTCAATTCCAAAGTTTTCTACAATCACTTGGATATTTTATATATTCTAAAATTATTATATGCTACAAGAATATGTCGCCAACTTTTTGGATACATTACAAAATGTCTTAGGATCCTTGGAGAGAATATCAGAAAGATTGTAGTAAGATATGTTTATATATTAGGTAAGAAATGAAGAATTATGAGAAACTCGGAGTAAGTTGTTGCTATTGTTGTTGTTGTTGTTTTTTTTTTTTGGGTGGAGAAAAGAAACTCGGAATAAGTTGACTTCGTAAAAAGCATTGTGATTTGTGAATAGCATGGATGGGTTATATTTAAAATTGAAAAGAAAAAAAAAAATCAAAGATAGGCAATTGATCCGTTGAAAAAATGTGTGTCACGGGCAAAAGATTCTAATTCAGCGATAATCCAAATATATGCTTCGTAAATTATTTAGATGCTCTCCTGTTCTACACTAAATCTTCTATTGTTCAAACAAATCGAACAAGAAAAAGTGTGAATGTGACATATTAAGGCTATTATCAATTTCATTTGATTGTTTTATTATTTTTATAATAAAAAAAAAAAGTAAAAGAAGGAGATGAGTAGGAGTAAGTTTATAGATGTTTAATTAGTTTAGTCTATCTATTAAAGCTGGAGGTTTATATATTGGTGCATTTTGGCATATCATTTTTAAATCATCTTATATATAAAAACTCATAATATAACACATTAGATTCCTATAATCCTATCATATCTTTTTTGTCTTTTCTAAATCTTATCACCATCTTATTTCAGAACTACTTGTTAGAGATTCTAAATAGACATAGTATCATTATGGGTTTGGGTAAGATTCAAGTTTCAGATGAACATTTCCATGTTATTCATGAAATCCTCTTCCGTGAAATCCTCCAATTACCTCAAATTTTTAGTTAAATATAAGATACGTGACTCTTTTTATTTTATTTTAATTTACATGGGGTTATTAAGACCCTTAAATTTTTGTAAATGTCACATGTCTTACATCTAAATTAAAATTGGGGGATTTAAATAAGAGTGGACAATAACAAGATGGTTGAGCTCTATAATTATAGCCACAGGTACAAATACTAATTTATTAGGTGTTTTTTCTATTTTTTCATGGTAAGACACTTATATTATCACACGCAATATATTAGTGATGCTTATTTTATTAAGAGCATGATGTTGGGAATGCTCTAAATTTGATTAAATAATATTTTTAATCTTTTAAGTTTATAGTTTTGGTCTCTTAAGTTTATAGTTTTCATTTTAATCTTTTAAGTTTGATTTCATTTTAAAATGGTCATTCCTCCTATATCGGCGACTAATCTAGTTGTTAAAAGCGAGAATATGGTTTTATGCTCTTGTTTTGTATCCCTTTGTTGTGGTTTGTTCTATGCATCTTTGTATTTTATCGTGTATGGACTATTGCGCTCTTGTTTGGTTTAATGAAGATTGCTATTGAACCTATAATAATAACAATAATTGTGAGGGGCCAGGCAGCATAAGAGGAAGATGGAAATTTCGTAGTTAAGCGTGCCAGTCTCAATTGAAGAACTTGTCAGTTGAACAAGAGATCAATAGATGAGAACAATACGCATATCAATTTAGTGTTATGATCATCTCGATCTATCTAAAGGGAACCCTTCAAAAGGCTGGTTTGATGGTTAAATTTATCAAAATCACATTTATTACATCTAATCATCAACTCAACATTTTCCTAACCGCCATTTGGAATCACGTCCAGATCATCAAAACAAACATGGGCACGGGCATGTTTGATTCACCAAAAGCAATATAAGAGGGTAACGCTGGATTTCCATAGTTAAACTTGTGCCAATCAAGGGTATACATACCCCACTTTGTAGCATTTCTAAAGGCGTGCAACCCTTAACCCATATAGTTTCCACTTTTCCCTAATTAAGAATTTTACTAACTTAATCTTCAAAGTGCTTATAGCCACCCTAGCCAGGATTTTCATGTTTATTGTGTGCAGGTACCGGTCAAACAAACCTTCTATTTTTTTTTTTTTAGAGCTTCCATCAAATACCCATCACCATATCTGCACCTACCTATAATAGTAATAATTATAAAGGAACCAAAACATTCATCTTCGCACCAAAACACAGAGCAACAGTCCACAAATGAGAAAGCACAAAGACGCAAAGAACAAAGTCACAAACCACAACAAAGGGATACAAAACATAGAACAAAGTAACGACCATATGGAAGAACAAGAGGTAATGTCGGTGCGTATGGGATAAATCACCATGTAATGTAAATTGAAATGGAGCCGAAAGAAAAGTAGGGAGGGGATAAAAATATATAATTATATAGATAGGTCCACACGGATTGATGAAATATAAAAATAATTTTGTACGAACTACCAAATACCAACGAAGACTTCTTTATTGGTCAATGGTCTAGTAATACTTTAATCTCCATTTGTGAAAGTGAAGTTTGGGTCAATTTTCCTGCAAAGAAATCTTCATTGGTAGTTCATTTAAAATGCGAAAATTACAAAATTTACAACAATAATGAGATCCACATATGTGATATTTGTTTGGTGAAGGGTCTCATCTTTCTCTTTTCCTTTCACGGAAAGACATTAACCAAAAGCAACAATCATTGATACAGTAATAGTATGTCTTCCAAAATATGTTAGAACTTAATTATAAATAAAAATGAAGATTGCACACCATAATTTCAACGAGACTATGAGAGGTGCACCCCTTTAATTCTTCTGTTCATATTGAACTCAAGATATATGCGTAGGAAAAAAGTTATAATTATTAGAGATCTCCTAAATTTTTTACATGTTTTAAGCCTGCATTTGGGTTATAAGCTGAAATTGGATTTTAAAACTAGTTTATGAGCTTATGTATAGTTTATTAAGTCTCATTTTGTTAGGTACAATTTTTTTTTTCTAACTTATTATATTACTTCGAAATAAAAGTTGTGTCCTCAAGTTATGGTTATGCCAAGTCAATATCATCTCCTATTATGAGTACCTATAAAGTATTAAGATAGTTTTCTCTAACTCTATTATCAAATTTTCAAAAATTTTAAAAATATTACTCTAATTAAAATCCTATTGCCAAAAGTCTTTAGAAATGTAAAAGAAGATTCATTTCTTCTCAAAAAAAAAGTTTCATTTTTTTTAATGTTAATATTCTACCATAATTTTTAGTTTTGAGAATAAAAAATTAAGTTTAACAGTGTGATTGAAATCTGGTTAGATTTTGTGGTTCAATGTAAGTATTATATATCATATGACATGGCATGCACAATAAGTACATAAAAATCCGCATAGCTTCTTCTTAGTGAAATAAAATTACCAAATTTTTAATAAATTGAAAATAATACAATTAAAACTCAATCATCAAAAGTTTCAAGCATTTTGGTTTTGATAGAAACTTTGTCTTAAATAGTGGTGGAGCCAGAAAATTTTTTTAGGAGTGGCCAAACTAACCTAACCAAAAAAAAAAAATTGATGACTAAAAAAAGTAGAGGTCTTCATTTCATAGTTACCACATTATTGATCCATAGAACTTTAAAGTCTCTCACAAGTATGAAATGAAATAGGTTAATCAAAAGTCATGACACCACTTTTCGTAAGTATTTAAAATAAAAATAAAAAGGTTATACCCTACCTTCTTTCATATTACTAAAATTATTTATAAATAAGTACACATATTACTATTTCAAATATAATATATCTTAAACAAAAATTAAAAATAATGACATTTTTTTAATTTAACAATAATAATAACTTAGTTTGATTACTCAAACTACTATCAAAACTAAATATATGTTAAAATAAAATAACAATAGTAGAAGATTTATAAACCTATACATGGCTATCAAAATTGTAGTCGTATTTATAATTAACTATAACTAAAAGTTACATAAAATATAATAATATTATAATATGTGCAAGCTGTAAACCACAACAAAACTAATAGAAAGTTGTAGAAGACAGCTACAGTGGCATAAGGGATATATGTTTTCTAAATATATTTGTGTTTTTTTTTTTAGGTAAACGGGTGATATTTGGGATTTGTTGAAAGTTTTTTGTTGTTGATGTTTGTATAATTTTGGATGGGGTATGGGCAATGAATGGGCTGGATTTTTTTTGGTAAAGGGTTTATCTGAATTAATTTTAAAACTTGAGGGAGGCCCAATGGATTTAAAGAGAAGAGTAATTCTTCAAAATGAGAAACAAACCCGGTCCTTGTTTATCTTTAAAATTCTGGGGGGTCAATAAATAAAATTAGTGAGAATTTGAGATAATTTTTAGTTTTAACAGCACTACTGGTAGGAGTTTCAAAAAGTCAAGGGGGCATGGCACCCTCTAGCTCTGCCACTGGTCTTAATTTTACAAATTGCACTCATTACATAACTTAAAATAATTTTTATTCTTTCATTTTTACTATGTACTTTAATGTTTCATTTTCAGCTATATTATTGATATATTTTTATTTTGTTTATATATGATTTTTTATCCATATTTTGCATGAGCATAATATCAACAAACTAATAATTTTAATTTAATAGTTAATAGTAATATCTAAATGTAAGAGAGCTCGTCATAAGTATTAACAACTCTATGTTGGAAATTGAAGACAATCTATGGTGTACACTGGCATTTGATGAAAAACATGCTTATTCAAATGTTAGGCTAGGGACCTTAGTCTTCTATTATTAACACTTATTTTTAAGTATCTATTCACCAAATACCTGTTCACAATTACTTGAAGGGGATGAGTATTTTATTTTTCTACCACTCATATTATTATACAATAAATTTAAATATTTATAAAATAATTAATTAATGTAACTCCTCCTATAGACCAGACTAAGTCTTGTAATGGAAATTGTGGTGCTCTAACATATGAGTCAAGGGTAAGACTAGTATTTTGCCTAAAACTTATACCGAACAAACAAAAGATTGATACATGAGATCGATAATCATTAGGATTTTCAGTTCGAAGGTTTTTCCAATATTGCCGTTCACAAAGGTCGAATTGGTGCAAACCCAAAGATATAGATCATAAGGTCATGTCAATCATGATTGCATTAATTAAATCCAATCACGCAATCAACATGTAATATGATGAAATTTGTCTCTTTAGTGAGAGTTCCAACTACTAATTAAAAGCATCTTGAAATTAGAAAAATGGCAGAAAGATGGTCACATTCACCAAAAGCAAGTTGGATATGTTTTGAATCTTATGATAGATTTCTCTATATTGGTAAGTGTTAATTAAAGGTATGAATACTCCCTTTGCAACGCCCAAAAGGTATAAACAATTCTTGACACATAACAATTGCACTCATTCAATTTCTTCCAAGACAAAACATTGACTTGAGCTTCGGAGTGCTCATTGTCACTCCTACTAGAGTTGCTCCTATATTCATTGTGTGCAAGTGCTGAACATACTGATTCTCCTTTGTATAAGAGCTTCCATCAAACATCCATCGATATTTCCTCACCACCCACAACTTACACTCTTATTGTAGCTTATCCTTTGAATTGACAATTTAACAAGCTGATAGAGGCTCAAGTGATAGCTCAGTGGTAATAACATATTTCACAGTATTCCATGTTTGTGGTTAGAACCCACCTCCACCTCCCACATTCTTTACAAGCGGAACTCGATTTTTCTTCATTCCCATCTTCGATCAACCTACAAAACTCAAAGCTGGAACAAGCATCCCCATCTGTTTTTAGGTCAATTCCGGCCCACAGCCTTCAAGCTTTCAGTCTTTGAAGGCCAGAATTTGCAAATTTCAAGTCTTGGGCAATACAATAAGCTAGTCTAGCCTGTAAGCTTTGTTAAATGTTAAGTCCTCTTGCCATGTTTCTCGGCCCATATTCTTCAAGCTTGAGTCTTCGAAGCCCAGAATCTGCCAATGACAAATCTATGGCAATACAATAAACTAGTGCTAGTCTAGAGCCTGAAAGTTATCTTAGGTCTGCATGCCTGGTCTCTCTGGCCTCTTTAGAGTTTAGACCTTTGGGCCCATTGTGTCATAGTATTTTTGGGATTTGGATCCGGGGTTTGCTTCATCGGTCACACAAACATTTTTGCTTTTTAATTTTGATTTTTTACTCTCTTTTTTTTTTTAATTCAAATATTGAGATTGAAAATTATTTTTTTAACTCTCAATCTCAAACCCTAGAGCATTCTCATCAAACATGTCAAAAAATATAGCTTTTAGCATTTCAAAACACTATTTTATCTATTTTAACACTTCACTTTATAATATACCCAACATCAAAGGTTTTTTTTTTTTTTACCACTTCATTAAAAAATTATTTATTTATTAATTATAATTCCCTTTTTTTAGATCCAATAAGATAGAGAGGCACGCACGAGAGAGTGAGAGAGAGAAAAAAATAATAATAAAAAACTTTAGTAACGTGCTACAGTAGGGTGTCAAAGACGACACTCCATTGTAGCAAAGATGTCATAAATTTTAAGAATATCATGCTTGATGTGGATGATATTTTAAGGGGATGAGAGTTAAAATTATGATTTAACATTTTTCACATCTTTAATGTGTGAATGCTCTGCTATTGGTTTGCATATGATCTCGATTCATGTTTTTGCTTAGTTCAACCTTTGACTCTAGAGCCTGCAAGCTACATGCCTGGTTCTCTCTCTGGCCTCTTTAGCAGTGGCGGCTCCAGGATTATTTATTAGGGTGTTCCTCGGGTGGGCTTGCTCTGTTACAATTTTTTTTTTTTTTCAGATTCTCTGTTACAATTTTTTCTTTTTTAGATTTAAGTTCGAATTTTTTTTTAGCTTTTTCTTTTTGCTTGAAAGCAATGCTATGAATACCGTTTTGGACCATGTTTCGGTTTATTTAGTGGAACGGAATATTTCAGTATAGATCTATTTCGACGTACCGTTTCAGGGTGTTTCGGGGTTTTTAAAAAAAATTAAAAATAATATATATTTATATTTTCTTATACAACATAAAATTATTGATCTAAATAAATAAACCTCAAATAAAACATATCATTTAGTTTTTGTTTTTGACACTCAAATCATTTAGTTATTACATAACAATTACTGTTTTAGAATATTAAAATATAAATATGTAATTAAATAATGAAAAACAATAACAAAAAATAGTACAATAAGAGTGTATATATGTATATCATATTGGGAAGAGGCAAGACTCAATAAATAAGTTTGAAAGAATATTTTGTTAGCTTTTTGAGTTTTGTCATGTGGGTGGGGTTAGCAAGCTAAAAGTCTAAAAAACAAACTAAAGAAAAAACTTGACAAAGCAAAAACTAGAGTAAAAAAAGAAAGAAGAGGTAGACTAGCAGAACGTTTGAGACGAAGCAAAGAAGACGAAAAGGAAGAAGAAGAAAGGGTGACCTTTGCAATAGCTGGATTTGTTTTTTAGGCATTCGACGCAAGTAATGACATGTTGTGCTGACGAGTTTGTCAGTTTAAGAGTTTTTCTTTTTTTCTTCTAAAAACTGGTACCAGCCAAAATGTAACAAATAATCTACTAAAATTTAATTTTATTGGCATAAAAATTTTTTGAGAGTGTTCCTAATTTTTTTTGAGGGTGTTCCTAATTTTTTTTAAAGGTAAATAAATAAAATTTTATTATTATTATATATATATATATATATAAATAAAAAAAAGAAGAAAAATTCAGGTCAGGGTGGTCCTGGGACCACCCTGACCTATATGTGGCGCCGCCAGTGCTCTTTAGAGTTTAGACCTTTGGGCACATTGTGTTATAGTGTTTTTGCTCCTTTCGACCTTTGACCAAGTGAGAGAGAGAGAGATGAATGATGCACAAATAAAATATTATTTACCTAGTAGCTTATATAGATATATATATAAAATCTAGCCTAGCCTATAGATATGGACGCCCTTCAAACCTATAGATAATCATATAAATCCTATCCTATATATATATATAATCTAATCTAGCCTAGCCTATAGATATGGATGCCCTTCAAATCTATAGATAATCATATAAATCCTATTCCCTACGGAAAAAGGTGCCATATACCATACAAATGGGTGTAATACCAAACCTTGAGCATTCTTATTAAATGTTATAAAATTTTTAGCATTTAGCATCTAAAAAACTAACTTTATAGCATTTAACACATCACTTTACAATATAGCTAATATCAAAACTTTTTTTTTTTTACCACTTTATTAAAATATTATTTATTTCTCATTTTTTATTTTCACCACCCAAGCCACCACAAACCCACACATAAATTCATGGCAGCCAGCAGTCAGCCACATTCTCCACCACTAGCACCACCGTGGCAGCTACAACCCATCACAAAAAAAACCCCAAACAACCACCATCAGCAGCCACCACTACCACCACTGTGGTAGTCACAAACCATGCCAAAAAAACCCAAAACAAAACCACCACCATTAACAACCCACCACAGAACCCATTAAAATAGATCAACACCACCGGCTAAAACACCATCATCACAATCACAAGCCACCTCCAAAAAAAAAATCCACCAAGACCCCCACCACCGGGAAAAAAAAAACCCCATAAAACTTCAGCACCACCACTACCACCGTGACCCAAAATCAACCACAACACGCACTGGCACGTACCTTCGTCGTCCACCTCCAACTAAAAACCCATGCCAAATCAAGTAGGCTCTAGTGTGATCCCTTAAGATTGAACCTAAAACTGAAAACCCATGCCAAATCAAGTGATTATCATGGGAAAAAAAAAACTACCCAATCCTGAAACAAATCAAGGGAAAATATAACTCATGTAGAAAGGCCGGTGAAACAACAATGGGAAATAAAGAAGAAAAAGAGGGAAAAAAGTGAGTTGGTGAGAGAAAAAGAAAAAGAAAAGTGAATAAAAAACTATTTATTTTTATAAGATTTGAACTACAGTAGATTGTCATAAATGATAGTCTACTGTAGGTGAGATGCTAAATATTTTGAGTACAGTAGATTTGAAGTGATGTGATTTTTGTGGAATGAGATGCTAAATTTAGCTTTTAGCATTTTTCACATTTTTGATGTGAATGCTCAATATCTCGCATCCTAGGATAGGACAAGCGCTAGCTCTCCCTTTATTATCTACTCTGGTCATTCCTTCTTCTCCAAGCTCAAAATAGGGCACCTCTTAGTTTATTTATAGTTTTAAGAACATTCAATTCCAAAGGATAGTACAATCAGTTGAGAAGAATTCCTCATAAAGTTGAAGTTACTAATTTCAAATTCTCATTCTCTTTTTCCATGAAAAATGTCCTGATAACGCTCAAGTGATTGACTCCCTTCACTCCTCCACGGTTGAATCTAAAATTTGGTTGCTAAATATCACTTAATGCTAGTATAGCTCACACATTCATGCATTGCCGACTGTCAACTGTAAGTATTAAGATGCTCTCAATTTTGAAATGGATTTATTTAATGGTTTAAATTAAATACTATAAATCTAAATGTGTATTTTTTTTATTATAGGTGTGGGGAGTAAAAAGACCCTGATGGGTACATGGGCCGTTGGGCCATGCTAAGGAAGGCCGACCTGCTCTTGGGTTTAGGACTTGTTAGTACTATGGGTCGGCCCATACGCCGAGGACCCGAGAGTACAGCCGAGGGTGGATTTCTCCTCGGACGGACACTAGAGAACCAGAGACTTCATGGTAAAGGTTGGGGAATGACACGGCCAAGACCAATGGTTAAAAGGGGTGAACCCTTGAATGTCCTGGAAGTGCCGATGTTAGGGAAATACCAAAGGTAAAGGCTGCCACATCCGCATTAAAGACCCTGCACCTACCACACTGGCCGCATTAATGGGGAAGTGACACCTGAACAGTGAAGGGGAAACTTCTGGTTACTATTCAAAGGCACTTAGAAAAGAAATATCTAGGCTAAGGGGGAGTTAGGGCAACACGTGTACAAAGTATCAAAAAGAAGAGTATTTAAGGAGCAACCTAGAACAGAAAAATGGGACGGACTTTTTTGTAATCAAAAAGAAAAAGAAGAAAAGGGCAAGAGATAATATAAGAACAACTCTTGGCTTACGTCCGAGGAGGTTGATTTACAATATTCCTTGTTGTTTTCAAGTGTTAGTAATCTTTGACTTGTCAATTATTCCTTAGCCACTTCTAACCTGGGTTCCAAGCCCACACTCTACAAATTCATATTGTTTAAGGCTCATTGGGCCTGAGCCCGTAACTGTTCTTGGGGCCAGGTGCAATTGTGCGCTTACAATTGGCGCCGTCTGTGGGAAATCTAGTCTAGAAGAGGTAGGGATATTATGGCAGGCTTAGGTGCTCACCATGCAGAGTCACAGGGATCACAGCCGGAAGATCATTTCGAACGTCTTGAACATCGAAGGGATCGTGAGGGGAGTGTCCATACTGAATACCCAGGTGCTAGCCATATTCGTGAGGGGAGTAGCACCACCCACGACGAGGGTTCTAAATCCATGCAGAAGGAAATCAACCGTTTAAAGAGAAAGCTATGCCGCGCCAAGCGTAGGTTTTCACCGTCCTTGTCTAATTCTTCCTCGGAGGAGGATAGGGGAGCTGGCTACAGCTCAAGGTCGCGCTCTCCCACCAGTGCAACATCCTCCGGTGAGGAGGACGACCAGCCAACTCGCAGACGTAAGAAGCCTCATTCTAGGGGCTTAGGCAACGATGCTATGAGTAGGGCGTTACACCAGCTCTCCAAATCTCCATTTGCACGGAGGATTGAGAAAGGAAGGCTTCCCAGAAGGTTTACCCAGCCCTCTTTCACCATCTATAATGGCCGGACTGATCCGGTGGAGCATGTGAGTCACTTTAACCAGAGGATGGCGGTGCACTCTCACAACGAGACCCTAATGTGTAAAGTTTTCCCCTCTAGCCTGGGACATGTTGCTATGAGGTGGTTCAACGGCCTTAAGTCGGGGTCTATAAGTTCGTTTGGGGAGCTCACTAGAGCATTCGCATCACGGTTCATTACGTGTAGTAGAGTACCTCGGCCATTGGACTCGCTGTTATCTATGACCATGAGGGAATGGGAGACGTTGAAAGCATACTCCGACCGTTATTGGGAGATGTTTAATGAAATAGATGGCGACTTTGATGAGGTGGCGCTTAATACCTTTAAGGTAGGCCTCCCTACAGATCACGACCTGAGAAAGTCTTTGACTAAAAAGCCTGTTCGCAGTGTACGTCGCCTCATGGACCGTGTTGACGAGTATAAGAGAGTGGAGGAAGACCAACAACAAGGAAAAGGAAAGGAGAAGGTTATCCCGCAGGAGAGAAGGGATTTCAGGTCAGACAGATACCACAATAGTAGGCCGAGGAGAGATTATGTTGGACAGTCTGCCTCGGCAGCACCTCAGGCCGTGAACACTGTATTTCGGGAACCAGTACATCAGCTGCTGGAGAAAGTTCGTAAGGAACCCTTTTTTAAATGGCCTGATAAGATGGCAGGAGACCCTGCGAAGAGGAATCGCAACCTCTTTTGCCAGTACCACCGGGATGTGGGCCACACTATAGAGAACTGTCGGACCCTGTGGAACCATCTGGAGCAGCTCGTTAGTGAGGGAAAATTAAAGCAGCACTTGTGTCAGCCCACTGGGCAGGTCAATCAAGTTGGCTCGAACAACCAGAGGAACAATACATCTCGGCCAGCATTGGGAACAATTAATGTTATCTTCGCTGCCCCTGGTAGGACCGGCTCAGGTCCCACTAGGGTAATGGCGGTTTCCCATCCTTCGGCCGAGGATGTGGGTCGCAGGCCGAAGAGACTGAAGGGCACTTTGCCCGTCTTAGATTTCTCCGAAAAGGATAAGGTGGGGACTATCTAGCCCCATGACGATGCTCTTGTGGTCACCCTCAGAATAGGGAACTATGATGTGAGGAGGGTGATGATAGATCAGGGCAGCGGTGCAGCTATCATGTACCCTGATCTGTTTAAGGGGTTGAGGTTGAAGTTGGAAGACCTTACCCCTTATGATTCGCCGCTTATAAGCTTCTAAGGGAGAGCCGTTGTGCCGAAGGGACAGATCCGTTTGCCCGTTCAATCCGGCTCAGAAACGGTTGAGGTGGATTTCATTGTGGTTGACGCGTACTCACCATATACAACCATCCTCGCCAGGTTTTGGCTGCACGCGCTTGGAGCCGTCTCCTCTACCTTACATGTTAAAGTTAAGTTCCCCTCGGGGGAATGTGTTGAGGAAATCCTCGGCAGCCAATCGGTAGCCAGGCAGTGCATATCGGCTGCAGTATTGCATCAGACAGAAGCCGAGACTTCAGCTTTAATCACCAAAGACTTATAGCAGTTAACGGCTCCTGATTCATCTGGAGTGGTGACAGGAGATGAGACACATTGCGAGGGGTTGGAGAAGTTTCCGGTAGCCGATGACCCGGAGAGATTCTTCCAAGTTGGAGTACTTTTGCCACCCCAAGAGAAGATGGAATTGTTAGGATTCTTGAAGGACAATGTTGATGTTTTCGCGTGGGATCCTTATGAAGCTCCAGGCGTGGATCCGGGCTTTATTTGTCATCACTTAAATGTCAACCCAGCTATTATTCCGAGAAGGCAGCCACCTCGGCGCTCCTCTAGAGAACATTCCGAGGCTGTGAAGGAAGAGGTGCTTAAACTCAAGAGGGCTGGTGCTATCAAAGAGGTTTTCTACCCCGAGTGGTTGGCCCATACGGTTGTTGTCAAAAAGAAGAATGGAACGTGGAGGGTATGTGTGGACTTCACTGATCTAAACAAGGCCTGTCCTAAAGATTCGTTCCCAATGCCACGTATTGATCAATTGGTGGATGCCACTGTTGGACATCCTCGGATGAGTTTTTTGGACGCCTTCCAGGGTTACCACCAGATTCCCTTAGCATTAGAGGACCAGGAGAAAACTGCCTTCATTACACCGACGGGGAATTATCATTATAAGGTCATGCCATTCGGCTTAAAGAATGCTGGGGCTACCTATCAAAGAATGTTGGGGCTACCTATCAAAGAATGATGACCAGAATGTTCGAACAGCAAATGGGGAAAACCATTGAGGTATATGTTGACGATATGGTGGTGAAAAGCAAAACAATACCCTCACACGTGAAAGATTTGGCCTACACTTTTCAGATATTGAGAAAGTACAAGTTGCGCCTCAACGCCTCAAAGTGCTCTTTCGGCGTGGGGTCTGGAAAATTTTTGGGATACATGATTACTCATAGAGGCATAGAGGTAAATTCGGTGCAGGTCAAGGCTATTCAGGACTTGCAGTCTCCTCGGAACCCAAAAGAAATCCAGAAGCTAACGGGAATGATTGCCGCCTTGAATAGATTCATATCTCGGTCAACTGACTGGTGTCGTCCTTTCTTCCAACTGTTGAATAAGTGGAAAGGGTTTCAATGGACCGAGGACTGCGAGTCAGCTTTTCAATAGCTCAAGCAATATCTTTCTCGGCCACCCATTTTGTCTCGTCCGGAGGCACATGAGATTTTGTTTGCTTATCTGGCAGTGGCCGTCCACGCGGTCAGCTTGGTCCTGATAAGAGATGATAACGGGGTGCAAAGACCGGTATATTATGTTAGTAAGTCTTTAGGTGAAGCCGAGGTGCGTTATCAACCCTTAGAGAAAGCGCTCCTAGCCGTGGTTCATGCCACGTTATTTTCAGTCTCACACAGTGGTTGTTCTGACCCAATTGCCCCTCAAGGCAGTGCTACGTAGTGCCGACTACTCGGGCAGGATAGCAAAGTGGGGGACCATCCCGGGGGCTTTTGGTGTTGAATACAAGCCCCGAACCTCGGTGAAGGGCCAGGTCCTCGCTGACTTGGTGGCGGAATTTGCCGAGCCATTGCTGGAAGAAACCCTGAAAGAGGCCCACATGGGTGAAAAATCAGTTGGGGTAATCACAGCTGCGGTGTCTCCGATTTGGGAAGTGTATGTGGATGGGGCTGCTAATCAGAGAGGGTCTGGTATTGGACTTGTTCTAATTTCCTCTGAAGGGATTGTCTTTGAAAAATCTTTAAGATTGGCCTTCTCGGCTACTAACAATGAGGCCGAGTATGAAGCAGTCTTGGTAGGCATGCAGATGGTACGTAAGATGGGTGGTAAGGAAGTCCACGTTTTATCGGACTCTCAACTGGTGGTCGGCCAGGTCATGGGGACCATGGAGGCTAGAGACCCTAGAATGCAGGAATATTTGGCCCAGATCAAACGCCAGCAGACTGAGTTTGATTCCTTCGCCTTAACCCATATCTCTCGGAGCGGAAACACCCATGCAGACTCCTTAGCCACGCTGGCAACTACCTCGGCTCAAGGTTTACCTAGGGTTATCCTCGTTCAGGATTTACTAAAACCCTCTGTTGTCATTGCCGACGCACCTCGCATCCATTTAATAAGGCCTGGACCTAGTTGGATTGACCCGGTCGTATCTTTTCTTATGAATGATGTCCTCCCTGAGGACAAATCTGAGGCAGATAAGATACGCCGAAAGGCGCCGCGTTTCTGGTTGTCCGAGGACCAGAAACTGTACAAACGATCCTTTTCAGGACCGTACCTGTTGTGTGTACACCCTGACTCAACGGAAGGGCTTCTGGAAGAACTGCACGAAGGGATTTGTGGTAGCCACACCGGGGGAAGATCCTTAGCCCACAGGGCTCTAACTCAGGGTTACTGGTGGCCCAATATGCAAAGGGAGGCTCAAGACTATGCCAGGAAATGCGATCAGTGTCAGAGGTTCGCCCCTAATATTCATCAACCTGGAGGAGTTCTTAACCCCCTTTCCAGTCCTTGGCCCTTCGTACAGTGGGGACTAGACATAGTTGGGCCATTCCCAAGGGCAACAGGTAACAAAAGATGGCTTCTCGTGGGAACAGACTATTTCACTAAATGGGTCGAGGCCGAGCCCTTAGCAAATATTAGAGATGTTGACTCCAAGAAGTTCGTCTGGAAAAACATCGTCACTAGATTCGGAATACCACACACACTCATCTCAGACAATGGTGTCCAGTTCGATAGTAAGGCTTTTAGGAAGTATTGTGGTGACATGGGTATCATAAATAGATATTCCACACCAGTTTATCCTCAAGGAAATGGGCAAGCCGAGGCCGTTAACAAGGTCATTGTCAGTGGGCTGAAGAAAAGGTTGGACGATGCGAAAGGCAGATGGGTGGAAGAGCTCCCTCATGTTCTGTGGACGTATCGGACCACACCGTGCAGGTCCACTGGAGAAACGCCATTCTCTATGACTTATGGGGCCGAGGCGGTGATACCTTTGGAATACGGTTTTCCTACCCTAAAGACAAGTTCTTTTAGCCCGGAGAACAACGATGGACTCCTGGAGAAAGGTCTCGATTTACTTGAGGAACGACGCGAGGCAGCTATGGTTCAAATGGCTTACTATCAACAGAAGCTGAAACGAGGATATGATGCCCACGTGAGGCTAAGGCCACTTGCACCTGGTGATCTTGTGCTAAGAAAAGTTGTTGGCACCTCTAAAAACCCAGCCTGGGGTAAGCTAGGACCCAACTGGGAAGGCCCCTATCGTATTGTTTCAGTAGCAGGCATAGGGTCGTATAGGCTAGCTGACCTAGACGAAAGAATTGTACCACGTCCATGGAATGTAAATAATCTTAGAAGGTATTATTATTAATGAAATGTGCTTTTGTCAGTGGATATTCCAAAGTCATGAGTAGCTCTGTTATTTGAAGTTATCATTTTTAAGAATCAAACAGAAACTTGGTTAAGTGCAGTCCTCGGACCACAAACCTTGTGGAAATTGATGTCTTGTCATTTGTTAAACAGAACCTTAGCTATGCCGGGTCTTCGGACCTCCTGCTTTGGGAAAATTAACATTTGAAGTTATCATTTTTAAGAATCAAACAGAAACTTGGTTAAGTTCAGTCCTCGGACCACAAACCTTGTGGAAATTGATGTCTTGTCATTTGTTAAACAGAACCTTAGCTATGCCGGGTCTTCGAACCTCCTGCTTTGGGAAAATTAACATTTGAAGTTATCATTTTTAAGAATCAAACAGAAACTTGGTTAAGTGCAGTCCTCGGACCACAAACCTTGTGGAAATTGATGTCTTGTCATTTGTTAAACAGAACCTTAGCTATGCCGGGTCTTCGGACCTCCTGCTTTGGGAAAATTAACATTTGAAGTTACAATTTTTAAGAATCAAACAGAAACTTGGTTAAGTGTAGTCCTCGGACCACAAACCTTGTGGAAATTGATGTCTTGTCATTTGTTAAACAGAACCTTAGCTATGCCGGGTCTTCGGACCTCCTGCTTTGGGAAAATTAACATTTGAAGTTACAATTTTTAAGAATCAAACAGAAACTTGGTTAAGTGTAGTCCTCGGACCACAAACCTTGTGAAAATTGATGTCTTGTCATTTGTTAAACAGAACCTTAGCTATGCCGGGTCTTCGGACCTCCTGCTTTGGGAAAATTAACATTTGAAGTTATCATTTTTAAGAATCAAACAGAAACTTGGTTAAGTGCAGTCCTCGGACCACAAACCTTGTGGAAATTGATGTCTTGTCATTTGTTAAACAGAACCTTAGCTATGCCGGGTCTTCGAACCTCCTGCTTTGGGAAAATTAACATTTGAAGTTATCATTTTTAAGAATCAAACAGAAACTTGGTTAAGTGCAGTCCTCGGACCACAAACCTTGTGGAAATTGATGTCTTGTCATTTGTTAAACAGAACCTTAGCTATGCCGGGTCTTCGGACCTCCTGCTTTGGGAAAATTAACATTTGAAGTTACAATTTTTAAGAATCAAACTAAAAATTGGTTAAGTCTTATCTTCGGACCACGACTTTGATCAAAGTTAACTTCTTACTATGTCTGGGTGTTAATGCGTTGCTGTTTATTAACTTGGATCTTAAGTTTTATATCTTTAAGTGTTAAGCAAATTTGTGTAAGGAATGGTCCTCGGACCTTACATCCTACTAGAAAAAATGCTGTACATTACAAGGGTTTAATCGTTATACGAGATCTTCTCTTCCTTTTTTAATCAAAGGCATTGTTTAAATATCTCAACCATATCACCTTCTGTTAAATCTTTAATAATGTGCGTATGATTATGTGGAAGTTATGATTGTGCAATCCTTGGAGTTAGATTTGTTTACTCTGAGAAACTTTTGTTATGTATTAATGGGAAACTTTTGCGATAAATATAAAAAGAATAAAGTAAAAACAGATGCAACACGAGTAAAAATCAAATAAAGTTGTTCTTCATTAATCATTTGGGTATGCATTACATATAAAGGCTGAACATGGAGAAAGAGAAGCCCTAAGCTAAGTCCTAAGCTTTTGGAGGAGGATCTTGCTGAGAAGTGCTGGTTCCCTCTGTCTCTTTCAACTCCAACTCAAAAGGAGACAGAACCTTTTTTTCTTTGTCTGCTACTTTCGTTGGAGAGACATTGGACTCCATGGCTTGGCTAAGTCCCTTCTCGGCATCTCCGCCTCCTTCCTTGTCTTTATTGGAACCCGAAGGTTCTGTAGGATCTGGAATTGGCTTCGGGACCATGGGAGGAAGAGCAGGAAGAGTTGTCTCAGGGGTAGGAGTAGCAGTAGGAGCCTCTTCAATCTCCTGTATTTCCAGGGGAAGCCAAACGTTCTCGGACTTCCTCAGATCCGAAGATAGAGGAACTCCTGCTACGTTTAAAGCTTCCCCCCAGACTTTTTGACAGTATTCCCGGCACAAAGCCGCGAACTCCTCTGTCAGCTGCTCCTTGGTGGTTGCTACCCCTTCCTCGAAACTCGCCTGCTTGGCAGCTTGTAGAGAGAGTTGGAATGAGCTGGCTTCTTCCTTCATCAGCGCCAGTTCCTTTTTCAGATCCGAGCACTCCCTTTGGGCTTGGGAGAGCTCTTCATCTCTTTCGCGAAAGAGCTTGCGCTGTCCTTCTATCTGGGTCTTCATGGTCTTCAAGTTTGACTCGACCCCATTTTTCTCTCTCCTCAGCTCAGCCACCTCCGAGGTAAGCTTTTCGTTCTCAGCAAGAGCAGTGCCCAAGGACTTCTCAGTCTCCAGCCTAATCTCCAGCTCAGTTCTGGCCTTCTTCCGAGTGTCTTCTATAAATTTCTCAGCTACAAAGACCTCCTGAATGGCCTGCAACAAAGTATGATGGAATCAGGAATAGTAAACAACTTATGAATATTATTAAAAGTGGAATCTTCCTAAAAAGGGGTAAAATTACCAGCGCTAAATCCCTTTTTAAAGAAAGGAACAGTTGTGGCTGGCTCATTTTTTCCAAGGTCTCCATGTCCTTGGGCAACAGAAGAGGGCGCTCCAACACTTCGGCCAAGTGGTGGGCATGGCCTTATTGAACCGCCCTTATACTGGATTGGCAGGAGATGGGTGCGCCGTCCAGTCTCAGGTCGGGGGACCAGGTGGTCGGTGTTCGGCGCACTTCGGCCTCGTCCCTGATTTCCCCGCTTTCAACTGAGCGGGCCATACCCTTGCCTTTGTCCAGCTTCTGCTGCTGAACCGTTGGGGGTTGTTGTCGTGGTTTCTTGGGGTCCTTACTGGTCGTCCCCTCAATATCCCCTTTTCTCTTCTTCTTAGGATCCTCGGCTGGAAGTTTTGGCTCAGCTGGAGGAGGGGGAGGTGGCAAAGATGGGGGAACTTGGGACGTCCCCGTCTTTTTCTCCGTAACCTTCGCAGCTCTATTGGTTAGGAGACCCTTCATCCTGCCCATATCTTCCTCGGATTCGTCCTCGGGTAGGGCAACTACCAACCCTGCGATTCCAGAGGCCTCGGTGGCTTCTTCCTCCTCGTCGGAAAGTACGACGAATTGATTCCCTCGAGGTCTCTCGGTGTCTTCAAAATGGAATTGATCTATCTCCTCGTCTAGTGTATATGAAGAAGACACCTGCTCTTCTGGAATAATAGTTGCCTGAGCGTGCACGGCGAGGGGAATTGCCGCTATGGGTTGGTTGAACAAAACCGTGTGGGGGGCGTCAGGGATCTCGCGGTCGTCCAAAAAGTGGGGCCGGGCTACGTTTATTCTCCTACGTCTTCGGTCACCCGCAATTATGGCGTTCTCTATCTCCTGGAAATCCGAGGATATGGGAGTGTATCCCAGAATGAGATGAGCAGCCCTGAGTTGTAAGTCTTCGCTAACGAACACCTCGGATCGAAGTACTCGGTTTAGGTCTGCGATGTTACAGTGACTCAAACGAGGACGCACGTGTTGCTTATCTGCAAAAAAGACGTCAAAATAAACAAGCCTGATCAGATTCACACAGATATGTAATAAGTTTAAGTCATTATGAATACTCATTTTTGTGTGTGTTAGAGGGAGTTGTGTTGTGGGGAGATTAATCCTATGGCATCGCACCTGGGTCCCCCCACTCAACTGGACAGTGGAGGCCGTCGTACCAGTTCCCAGAAACGATCAAGTAGTCATCCTTCATGCCTTTGTTGGATTTGGGCAGACAGGAGATTAGCCTAACGACGCTGGAACGGGATTTAATATAGTAACCCACCTTGGAGAGTTTGTGGGACTCGTACAGAAAGACGACGTCGTGCCAGGTGAGGGTTAGACCCATTTGCTCGTTTAGAGTATCGACACTACCCAAAACCCTAAAAACGTTTGGGAGGCACTGATCGGGACACAACCGGTGGTTGCGAAGGTATTCCCTAGTTACAGGTTTCATTGGGAGGGTCATCCCACCCTCTATGAAGGCTATCATTGGGATGATAACCTCTCCCTCTTTCCTAGAACCGGCCACGGCTTCTGCCGGGCAATACTTTAAACCCACATCGCCGGGAATGTGATACTTGGCTCTGAAGCCTTCCATTCCGGCGGCGGTATCAACTAGACACTTAAACCTACCCATTGGAAAGAAACGAAAGATTAAACTCTAAGAGGGAGAATGCTTATAGTGACAGCCGAGGACAAGGACCGAGGAGAAAAGGTTAAGAATAGAAAGAACAAAAACTTACAAAGTTGAAGATGTGCAAATTTCCACGGTTTTCTGCAGGTAAAGTATGATAGCTTATGTTTTGATGGGATTAACCCCAGGGGAATTAAATGAAGGCGCAGGTTCCCGAAGCGTCACGGCGTGCGGAAATGCGGCCTCGAAATTATATTTATCCCGCCCAAATTTTCGTGGAGTAATGAGGGCCGTTGGATGCCCATCTCGCCGTTGAACGTGAGGGACAAAGTGTAACTGGCAGTAATAAATGCGCGCGTTTTTTAAAATAAAACCGCCAAGTGGCATCTTCTGGGACGCGAAACGATTTCCCCACGTGCCATAACTCACAAAGTGTGTGGAGTAAGTTCTTGTCAGATCAAAACCCTATTTTTCTCCTCGGACGTTGAAAATTAGAGTTTTGAGGGGCTATTGTGGGGAGTAAAAAGACCCTGATGGGTACATGGGCCGTTGGGCCATGCTAAGGAAGGCCGACCTGCTCTTGGGTTTAGGACTTGTTAGTACTATGGGTCGGCCCATACGCCGAGGACCCGAGAGTACAGCCGAGGGTGGATTTCTCCTCGGACGGACACTGGAGAACCAGAGACTTCATGGTAAAGGTTGGGGAATGACACGGCCAAGACCAATGGTTAAAAGGGGTGAACCCTTGAATGTCCTGGAAGTGCCGATGTTAGGGAAATACCAAAGGTAAAGGCTGCCACATCCGCATTAAAGACCCTGCACCTACCACACTAGCCGCATTAATGGGGAAGTGACACCTGAACAGTGAAGGGAAAACTTCTGGTTACTATTCAAAGGCACTTAGAAAAGAAATATCTAGGCTAAGAGGGAGTTAGGGCAACACGTGTACAAAGTATCAAAAAGAAGAGTATTTAAGGAGCAACCTAGAACAGAAAAATGGGACGGACTTTTTTGTAATCAAAAAGAAAAAGAAGAAAAGGGCAAGAGATAATATAAGAACAACTCTTGGCTTACGTCCGAGGAGGTTGATTTACAATATTCCTTGTTGTTTTCAAGTGTTAGTAATCTTTGACTTGTCAATTATTCCTTAGCCACTTCTAACCTGGGTTCCAAGCCCACACTCTACAAATTCATATTGTTTAAGGCTCATTGGGCCTGAGCCCGTAACTGTTCTTGGGGCCAGGTGCAATTGTGCGCTTACAATAGGGATCTAAATGTGTATTTAGTGTCATGTTATTTAAAATTTTAAATAACGTGACATCCTATAAAATGACAAATCTTGAAACTAAAATCTTAATTTTTTACTTTTTATAAACAAAGCACTAACTTAAAAAATGTATCTCATTGAACACAATTTTGAAAGTGCAATTTGCATACTTTAAATTTGGACATGGTTGTTTTAATTTAATTAGTATGTAAATTTAAAAAAAAAAAAAAAAACCTTGAAATGGATGGCAAGATGTTATTATGTGCAATGCATGTGTTGCATTATCCAACTACTATTACATTAACAAAATGGTAACATAAATTAAAACAATTGTTAAAAGCTTTATAGTTCAATGACATTGTCTGGTTTTCTATCATCTTGTGTCTGTAACAGCTAAATTATAAATAAATAAAAAAATTAAAAAAAAGAAGAAGAAAGAAAGAACATTATTTATTCCCCAAAGAAGCATTACTGATCATAGTTGGACAGCTGAACAAATTGGGAAGAATCTTGAAAACCATATGGACCCCAATGGTATTTATAGTGGCTCTGAGAGTGAGAGGTGCAGTTTGCCATAACTCTCAAAAGAGCTTTACACAAATAAAGCAGGTAATTTGGTAGAACTTACAAGGCCCATAATCCATCCACCTACTTGCTCTGACAAAATTGGATTCAAAACGTGCTACAAAGTTCTAGAAATGGCAGCACATAATTTTGGGGCCAACTATATAGCCAAATTTTATAATAATGCTTTGATTGCGCAATCAAAGTTTAATTATCATTTTGGCCATAATTCATACTATATAACATTATTTCATTTGTCATTTGTCTTCCACCGACGACATCACCCATAACATGGAAATGAATTTCAAATGCTGAGATCAACAATTTATTCTTAATTCACAGCTTGTCTTCTAGTTGTTTTTTCAGCAAATTAGATGCATTTTCAACCTAATTCAATTTAAGTTGGTCACAAAATTCAATCTGTTTGAGAAAGTCAATGTGCGCCGCTATATAATTTGATTTGAAATTTGTTTTTTGAAAGTTATTAACAAAGTGCACTGACTACAAACATCTCTAGATTTTTTTATTATATATGAATTTTAACAAATTTATCAATGGATTGTATTTTTTTTTATTATACCCTTCATGCTTGTAAAATTTCAAAAAAATTAAAGATTAAAAGTTATGTCATCAATCTAATATTTAAATTTCAAGTTTTTATAGTTTAAAATTATGAAAAATAAATAAATTTATGAATCGAATAGTAAATAATTTTCAATTTGAACAAGAATTAACATGTATGTTAAAAATATAAAAAACATACAATTCAACATATAGATTTTCAAAAAATACGTAGTGTTATTAATTTTTAGTTAGAGTTTGTAGGTAAACTTTGTCTAAAAATTCAAGAATTATTGTTTGATCATCGGAAAAAAGTTTCCACCCTATCAAATTATAATATAAGATAGCAAATCCAAAATAATGAAAAACATTCAAGCCAAATATGTGGGTTTTGGGACAAAAGTCAAAAACTCAAACGTGAAGTTATTGTATACATTTGTGAAATTTGTATGCCAAATGCAGATATTAATCAATTAAACAAGGTTGGTAGATTTGAAATTTGAACAATACCAATTTTGTTTTTGTTTGTGTATCATGGCCCCACAAGGACCTTCTAGACTGAAAAAATGAAAATCAACACAGATGTCGGGTTTAGTTGAATGGAATCAACAAACTTATTTGGAAGCATTCGCTATAAATCACATTTTCTTGATTCAGATTGGTCTAAGAAGTCTAACTTCACTGTTGCAGGCATGATAGTCAATCCTAATAAAGCACCATTCCCCCATGTCCCGATTGGAACAAACAACCAACAACAGATTCTTATACCACGTTGTGGAGTGCCGTTAAAGCCAACAAGATGCCGCCTAATCACGCAAATGATTTGCTCTTGTCCATATTTTTACTAGTTTTTACTTTTGAGAGGATTCAATATACTTAGATGCCCATTATATTAATCATTGAGCCTAATAATACACCCTCAAAGAAAAAAAAATTGAGCCTAATGATAAACAAATGCTTATTTAACATTTGATTGAGTTTAAATTTAAAAAAAGAGTATTGTTGAGGAGAAGGATCGTCTAATTAAATTAGTTATGTTAGAATGAATGATGATGAATTTATTAATTGATTAAGCTTGTTGGACAAGTATAACCATAGTTAATGAGTTGTTCTTAAAAAAAAAAAAAAAAAAAAAAAAAAAAAGGAGGATTCAGCCGGAAAAAATAGCCCGAGGTCTAGATTCTCATTATAATCAAAGTAGTTGATTTTTCCAGCCTCGGCCCTGATGGGATTATTAACGCCCATTTTAAGCTACAATTAAGATAATGGATGTAATTAAGAAGTAAAATGTGTACCATATCTCGTTTAAATTCAAAATTCAATAGCCATTCTATCTTGGATCTCAAAAAAAAAAAAAAAAAAAAAAAATTCAATAGCCATGTTGACATATGAGATGATTACCAATACAAAACACTTTTGAGAAAAGATTACTGACTTGAGAGTCATGAAATTACTAATTTATCATCAATTATTGGATTAGTTCTTTCACTTCTTCCCATTCAACCTCAAATTCCATATATTTTTACGGTCGGCAACATAATATTTTACACTCTTTCCCTTTTCCCTCTTTTAGCAAGGCACTCAACTTGTTAGCCTAAAAGGATGTAATTATATAATTTAAATTTATGAATAAGTCCCGGCCCAAAGCATTCATTTAAAATAGAGAAAAGTGTTCACTAGATGAGAAATTTTTGCACTCATTAGAGATTCTTTTGTTCTTTTCATGCATAATCATTGCAGTTTTTTTTTTTTTTTTATTTTAAATTTTTTATGGGCGGTTCATGAAAGATTGAGGTTTAAGAGCTGAGAAATGATTGTGGTATATTGTGTGATTAATAGACAAAATGATCTTCATTAGATAAAAAGAAAAACATTTAAGAAAGAAGAAGATTATACTCGTTCTTTCTTCACATTAAGATTAAAGACAGCCATAAACTTTGGTCATCTACTCATCTATGTTTAACAAAGATTATCCACCAGGACCATCACACAAGTAATTGTGAAGCTCCCAGATTTACCCGTTCCTCCTAAGAGCTTTTGCACAAATTGTTATTTTACACCCCTACACACACTTAAAGACCGACTTTATCCAGGAATCTATTGCTACAAAATTCGAGCAATTTGCTACAGTAACAATTTAAATATAAGAATTATTGTAACAAGTTTGTAAAATTAAAAACTAATATTTTATTCTAACTTTAACTCTTCTCTCACCTCTTTCTCAACCCAGGCATCCTCGGTCACCTCAACTTTAATGGCAGTTTTAGGAATTTTTTTTTTTAAATGGTCACTAAGAAATTTAAATTATACAAAATTTAATAAAGAATAACTTAAATATTTGCTACAATTGTGAGTCGAGTCACTCAAGAGAGTAAAATTGTTGTGACTTCAAAGCTAAAAAGAATATAACTATTATCACCATCAAATAGAATTGACAACCACAATAATTTTCTTGGTACCATTATTTAAAGAAAAATGAAATTATAGATTATTTTTATTGAATAAATTGAATGAGCTACAAATTTGAATGTTTAACGATTTTTATCTTTTGTTTTATAATAGGCTTCTTGTTGAATAATTAGATCACTTGTTGTTGTTTGGTCTTATCTTGTTTTTGTTAGGTATATGTTTATAGTAGGCTAATATTTATTGTTCTTATTTAAGTTTTTTTTTTATTTAAAAAATTATAGAAGGGATTAAGGATTATGTATGTGGGGCCTAATTAATTTTGGAGTAATGTTATATCCACAATATTTTTACAATAAATCTTATACAAAAAGCTGTTATTAATGGGTAAAAAAATAATATCAGTATTAAGCCCAAATTAGAACTAGTAACAATTTACCACATTGAATTTGTAGTAAAATTATCGTGAAAATATTGTGAATGTAACATTATTATTATTTTTGTTAAACCCAACTTTTTGTAATTCTCAAGTCAAGGTGTTCAATATTTTTAATAGAGTGATCACAATAGGTTAGTTTAACATATAATTTTTTTTTCTAGCAACTGTATATATGTTACATCGAAAACAAAAACAACGAAACAGTCTTTCAAAAAACAAAGTGTATATATGCCATTTTTTGCAAGTCAGGGTGGTCCTACGACCACCCTAGCTTGCATGTAGAGCTGCCAGTGCTCACCTCTATCTTCTCTCTTGTCTCACACAGTTTGCCTCTCTCACCTCCTTTCTCTCTTATCTCTTTCTTCCCTCAAAACCACCTACCTGCTATCGTGGCCTATTCAACCCAGGCGGTGGAGGTCATGTGGCCAACTCGGCCTAGGCAGTGGAAATCAGTGTGTATGGGTATGGATCCGATTAGGTTTGGTTTGTTGTGGAGCTCATGGGTTCCAGTGGTTTGTTTAGGGTTGGCTAGTAGCTCTTGGTTGTGGGTTTGTAATGGTTCACAATGGCAATAGCGGTTGTTTAACTGATTTGGGTTTTGGTTGGGTTGATCTAGTGTGGGTTGTTTTAAAACGGTCTGGGTTGGGTTGATTTGTTTTGGGTTATGACCTAGTGGTGGTTAAAGAATTTTGACCTGTGGTTGTGGCGGTGGATTGAGATTGTGGCGATGGGTTGATGTGGTTTGATATGGCGGGTTGCTTCTGAGGAAGAGAGAAAAAGAGTTAAGGAGGATGAGAGAGAGAAATTAATAAATAAATTAATAATGTTAGTTGTATGTGAAAGATAAGAATTAAAATATAATATGAGTTGTAAAATAAGTTATTAAATTAAATAAAATAACTTTTTAGATGATAAAATGTGTATTTTTTTAGTCAGCCAGATTTAAATGCTCCAATGTTTCTTAAATAAATTTTCTTCAGTTGCTATCTGGGAATTCCCATGCGTTAAATTAAATGTTTACACTTTTTTTTACTTAGAACATTGACTTCATGGTTAATCAATCTTCTTGACTTTCCCCTCCAATAGGCCAATATCCCAGATTCACAGTCTAACCGCATACCGTTTGCTCACGTGACACAAGCAAACAAATTGATTACTTACACCAAATTTGTGTCGCCGATCATTCACAAGAAGATAATCATCTATTCATCTTTTCCTTAAAAAAAAAAGAAAAGATAATCATCCAAGTACGTCTTGTCATTTCCAACAATTATCCCCTTTGCGGTCCCTAGTCTCACAGCAAACTCCAAAGTTCAAACTAATCTGCACTAAAATGGTATCAAACAAAATTGAAAGCATTCATGGAAACCCAACAAAATAAAAAGATGCTAAGCTAGTTTTTGTCTCTAGTGCATAGCAGTAAATTAGCCAAAAACTCACTAGAAATAAAGAAGAGGTCAAAATAAGCATTTGTCAATGACTTTAATGATCCATTTAATCATTGTTCCATTCTTAATTTTCATGCTCGAAATATCTGACTGAAAACTTTTAATAATCAAACGAGATGAGGATGATAAAGAAAAAGAAAAAGAAAAAGTGATAAAACACTGTCAATGTTTATTTATTTATTTTTTTTAAAATATAAAAACACTTTCAATGTCAAAATGCATGGACCCCACCTCTTTAGACCTACCCAAACCCAAGAAAGAGAAATTCCCACTCCAAAGTTGCACGCGTTTGCATGTAAAAACCAATAAAATATTCTCCACACACACATTTCGCATTTCAAAAAATATTCAAAAGCTTTGATTGATTTTACATAGCTGTAAAATATCACACAGATAAGACTTTAGTTATAGACACCATAACCCCCCCTCCCCACCTTTGAAACTAATGGCTTTTGCCTCTCAAACCCTTTTGATTTTCCACTACCTTCTCTTTATTATTCTCTCATCAAATCTCATTTCAATTTCAAAGCCTCACTCTTTATCTCTCACAGAACCCACCTGAGAAAAACAAAAAAACAAAAAATCAAACCCCAAAGCTGTTTCAATTATGGGATATTTCTCATGCAATGCAGAGTCAGCAATAGCCACATGCGATCCCCACAATTGGGATCTCAGCAAAAACAGAAGAAAACCAAAAACCCAGAAGTACAAAACCAATAATAACAACAACAACAACAACAGAAAAATCAGAGAGTTTTATTACAACGAACTTGTCGCCGCAACAAACGGTTTCTCCGCCGAGTTTTTCTTAGGCAAAGGCAGTCACGGCAGTGTCTACAAGGCCGTCCTCGACGATGGGAAACTCATCGCCGCCGTTAAAAAAACAAAGCTACATAACTCAACGACGACGACGACAAATAGAAGATTCCAAAACCAACTGAGTAGTAACTGTACCAACTGTAATAACTGTACAAGCCCAGCAGAAAACGAGATTGAGATTCTTTCCAGAGTGCAACATCCTCGGCTTGTGAATCTATTGGGCTTCACTTCTGACTCGCTAAACGACAACAAACTCATTGTCGTTGAGTACATGCCTAATGGTTCGTTGTATGAGATATTGCATTCGGGTTCAAGTTCTACTTCGAGGCCACCCGGGTGGACCCGTCGGGTCAGGTTCGCGGTTCAAATAGCGAAAGCGGTTCAAGTACTTCACTCGGCGAATCCGCCGGTGATTCACCGAGATATCAAGTCGTCGAACGTCTTGATCGACGAGAAAGGGAACGCGAGGCTCGGGGATTTCGGTTTGGCTCTGAGGGGACACGTGGAGGACGTGCGGGTGAAGTGTACGCCTCCGGCGGGTACGTTAGGGTATTTGGATCCGAATTATCTCGCTCCGTCGGATCTGAGTTCGAAGAGCGATGTTTTCAGCTTCGGGATCTTGCTCCTGGAGATCATCAGCGGGAGGCACGCGATTGATGTGAATTACAGCCCGCCGTCGGTGGTGGATTGGGCGGTTCCGTTGATTAAGCGAGGAGATTTCGCCGGAATTTGTGACGTTCGGGTCGGATCTCCGCCGAATCCGGTGGTGATTAAAAACATCGCGGTTCTGGCCGCGCGGTGCGTTAGATCGACGGCGGAGAAGCGTCCGGCGATGAGTGAAGTGGTGGAGTGTTTGAAACTCGTCGCCAAAAAAGCTCACGCGCCGCCGATTTGGAATAACCTGAAGCGGCGGGTGGGGCGCGTGGAGGAATCTCGGCCTTTGATGAAGTGGGAAGCGTATGATCGTAGTGAAGAGGTTGATAATGTTAATGTTAATGTTAATGTTAATGCAAATACAAAACCTGGAAGTAGGAGGAATAGGAAAGTATCCAGTGTTTCGAGTGCAGAGTATGGAAACGAAAGGATTTTGTTGCACAGGCGACATGTGACTAAAAGTGGATACATACCTTCGTTGCAACGGTTACAGTATGCTGGAGTACTAGATCCAATCTTTACCAAGAACGAAACTATCAGTGATCGAATGGTTAGATCGAGATCTGTGGGTCATTTTAGCGAAATAAAAGTGGGGCCGGATTCGAATGTGGGACCCACTCCATCTGTGTTAGCTAGGAGGAAGCCTGGGGTGGCAGTGAAAATGCCAATGGTAAGGTTAAGCAAGTCGAGGTCTATGGGAGTGTTACATAGCCCACGTTTAGTACACTACAATAGTAAAGGGTATGTGGTTGAATTTGAAGGGAAATCGAATTCAACAACAGGATTTGATATGTCCAAGATGGTGATTAGTATGGACGAGAAGTCTGAAAAGGAAATGCTTGAAAAACCGTTGGTTTCAATTTAATGCGTATGGATTGTTCTGAATTAAGGGTCAAATCAATACAAAGTGTGTCCAATTGTTTTAAACGTAAGTAAGGTTGTCTCAATGTCGCTGTCCTACAATTTCTTCATGTCTTATAGGCGAGGCTGATCCTACCTTTCTTTTCATAATTTTATTTCGAGTTACTTTTTTTGTTGTCGTTCATGATTGTTGCACCAATCTAAGGTGTAATTTACATGGATTTTTGTAAGTTCTTAACGTTTGTCTTCATTTTTTACCAGGTGACATGAAATTGAAAGGGAATCAATTATATTCAGCTCTAATAATTAATTGGAGAAATCTAGAAATAATTTGTGTTAATAATTTCATGGTTTCGTCTCTTCTGAAATGCAATTTAGCTATATATGCTTATGGACATTTCACAGGATTTCGTGCTAGTTACAGGCATACAACTATTGTTCACAACAATAGTATTGTAAGGTTTGTGACTATTGTCATTGTTCAGTTTTATCCTCATAGGCAACATGGGAAACAGAAGCTCCCAAATGTGATAAATATGTTATTTGTACTTCGTTTTGATAAGAAACAATCTTTGGTTACTGAAAATGATAAAATTAAGGTAGACGGTCACATTTTACAGAAACAACTATGGACTGCTATACTGGGTTGATGGACAAAGAGAGGAGGTAACACGACGACACGTGTTGTAAGTGGACGGATTACCCTTGTTGGACGGATAGGGAAGTAGACGGATACAAAGTAGATGGTGGCAATATCACATAACGCCCACGTAGTTTTATTGGTCCTCAAGAAACCTCAAATGGAAATAACTTGTGCTCCACGACTAACTCTAGTCAATATAATCTCTACATGGAAAGGATCCCGTAAAATACGCACATTTATGAAGATCTTCTCTACAAGGAAATATTTCTCTTCATCAAGGAATCGAGGTCGGTTCCCCACTACTATAAAAACCCAAAACCTTCAAAGACCAATGTATGTATAATTCACCCTAGCTCTAGCACTCTAGAGTTGTGAAAAGTTTTTTGACTTGACCTTCGGAGGGTATTTGGCCAGTACCACCACACTGATACTCTCTTGAGGTCTTCTTTTTCAATGTTGTGCAGGTGTTGTTCTGAGCACGTGAAGACTGTGTAGCTTACTGACGATTTTCGGCATCATCAGTTGGTGCCATTTGTGAGAAAGTAGGTAAGCCATACTACTACTTCTCGGACAAAAAGTTGCATGGTGCTTACTCGCTCGATGGCAACCACCACCAACAACCAAGGAGACGAACCACGTACTGCGACCCTTGAGAGACAGGTTTAGACTCTCGCCACGGCCGTTGAACACCTCACCAAGCAGAATCATGACTTAGAAGAGTAGCTACGCTAAAGGGACGTCGAGCCCCGAAATCAAGAAGAGGAGCAGGAAGGCGACAGCCTTCCACACGCTAACAGTAGGTAGAATAGGGAAGGGCCAGAAGGTAGCAACATCGTGAGTAGGCCGACAGCCACGGATATTGCCCCCCGAACTTGGTCGCAGATATGCAGATGATGAGGGAACAAATGGACCTGATGATGAACGCCCTTAGGGGATGGGTATCAAGTGATCTCGACGAACTGGTGCACCGGACGACGGAGACCTTCAAGACCCTCATGCACCTGTAAGGCGTAGTAGATGAGATCATGTGCAGAGCTTTTCAAACTACATTGAGGGGTCTCGCAAGAGTATAGTTTAGCAGGTTGACACCAAACTCCATCAGTATCTTCAAGGAGTTGAGAGCCTAGCTTGCCTCGTACTTTATTGGGGGACACAAATACAAGAAGTCAACTGCGTGCCTAATGAATATCAAGCAACGAGAGGATGAGACGCTAAGGTCTTACATCACCCGCTTCAACAAAGAGGCCCTCTTGATTGATGAAGCTGACGACAAGATACTCATGGCTGTGTTCACCAATGGGTTACAAAAGGGGAAGTTTTTGTTTTCCTTTTACAAAAACGACCCGAAGACCATGTTAGATGTACTTTGCAAGGCTACCAAATACATGAACGTGGAAGACGCGTAGCTTGCGCATGTGGAAAAGCCCAGGAAGAGAGAAAGACCAGAAGAAACATAGTAGGAAAGAGGACGGAAGGCCACGAGGACAGGAGACGGGCAAGAGGATAGATGCTCCAAGCCCCCCACTTGAAAATTCGCAAATTTCACCCCACTAAACGTCCTCATCGATCAGGTACTTATGCAGATCAAAGATGAAGAATCCTCGACGTTTCTTGGCGAGCTGAAAGGTGACTCTAGCAAGAGGTCCAAGGACAAGTACTGCCACTTCCATCGAGGCCATGGCCACGATACGTCTGAATGTTACGATTTGAAGCAGCAAATAGAAGCCTTGATCAAATAAGGGAAATTGCAGATGTTCGTCAGTAAAGAGAAGACAGACCAGCCACAAGAGCAGGGCCCCCGGAGGGAAAATGAGTGCCTCAAACCACCCATAGGGGACATAAGGATGATTGTAGGGGGCACTGCAATTTCCTGTTCGACTAGGAAGGCGCGCAAAACCTACATCCGGATGGTTCAAAACGTCCAGTTGACAAGTTTGGTCCCGAAGATGGCACGCATTAATAACCCTGTAATTGAGTTCTTAGAGCAAGACGCTCGACGCCTCCATCATCCCCACGCCGATGTACTTGTTGTGAGCATACAAATTAGGGACTTGGTAGACAACAAGAGCTCCGCCAATATACTATACTACTCGGCCTTCCTGCAGATGAGGATTGAGAGAGAACAGTTGATCCCAATTAACGCACCCCTCGTCGGATTCGGAGGAACAAGAGTATACCCACTAGGCACAGTCACATTATCCGTAACCATTGGCAATTATCCTCAACAGAGCACCAGGGATGTCACATTCCTAGTTGTGGACTGTTCATCCGTGTACAATGCCATCCTGGCCGCCCAACCCTTAATTCATGGAAGGCCATAACATCCACTTACCACTTAATGATGAAGTTCCCCACCGACTACGAGATAGGAGAAGTATGGAGAGATCAGGTAGCGGCGCGCGAATGTTACATCGTCGTGCTAGAAATGGACGACAATTTACCAACAATGTGCATTGAAGAATAGTGAATGATGGTAGAACTAGTAGAAAGGCTGGAAGAGGTGCTCCTTGATGACTCTAAACCCGAGCGGATGACAAAAATAGGTACTCTTGCTAGCCTGCCAATCCGTCAGGACCTAATATCATATCTAAGGGAGAACCAGAACGTCTTCGCCTAGAGCCACGAAGACATGCCCGGGATCGACCTTTCGGTCATAGTCCATAAGCTGAACGTGTCGCCCTCTTTCTCTCCCATCTGCTAGAAGAAGCGGGTATTCGCTCAAGAACAGGATTGGGCCATAGCAGAGGTTCGCAAGTTGCAGGAGGCAAAATTGTTACGAGAAGTATACTACCTCGACTGGCTAGCCAACGTGGTGATGGTTACAAAAGCTAACAGAAGGGGGAGAATGTGCATGGATTTCACGAACTTGAACAAGGCATGACCCAAAGACAACTACCCACTTCCCTAGATTGATATCTTGGTGGATTCAATGGCAAGACACTAGCTATTGAGTTTCATGGGCACATTTTCTAGGTACAACCAGATCAAACTGGACGAAGCTGACCAAAAGAAGACTTTTTTCATCACAAGCCAAGGTCTCTTCTACTATAAGATGATACCATTCAGCCTCAAGAACGCAGGCGCGACGTATCAAAGGCTTATGAACAAGATGTTTGTACACCGAATTAGGAGGAATGTCCAAGTGTACGTAGACAACATACTGATAAAAAGTGTACGGGGGGATGACCACCTGGACGACCTCAAAGAGACTTTCGAAACCCTTAGGCACTACAACATGAAGCTGAATCCGAACAAGTGTGCATTCGGAGTGATGACAGGGAAGTTCCTGGGATTCATGGTATCTCGAAGGGGTATTGAAGTCAACCCGAACAAAATACAGGCCATCATGGAGTTGGCTCCACCAAAAACCACCAATGGGGTACAGAGTTTGAACGGTAAGATCGCTTCATTGAACATGTTCGTTTCGAGAGCAACAGATAAGTGCCTTCCCTTCTTCCGCACATTAAAAAAAGGCCTTTGAATGAACAACCGAGTGTCAACGCACATTTGAGGATTTAAAGGCATACCTTTCTTCCCCGCTTGTTCTAAACCCATCCAAACCAGGAGAGGAGTTGTTTCAGACAAGCAACATGAGCCACGAATGTGATTGTGCATTGCAACTCCCAAGTGGTCACTAGTCAAACAAATGGTGGTTACGAGTGCAGAGGAGAACGGATGAAGGAGTACCTTTAACAAGTGAAGAATCGGATGAACAACCTCAATGCAAAGTTCATTTAAATCCCAAGGGAGGAGAACAAGCGAGCTGACCATCTTGCTAAGGTGGCATCAGCAGAGCGCATGTCTTTTCCCAGTCAGGTACTCTTTTTTGTTCAAGCTTCACCTGTGATAAACACAGTCAATGTGCAGGAGATATGGCAGGTTGCTTCAGAGGAAGAGAAATAATTTTTTTTTTAGGAATGGCCAAACTGACCTAACCAAAAAAAAAAAAAAAATTGATGACTAAAAAAAGTAGAGGTCTTCATTTCATAATTACCAAATTATTGATCCATAGACCTTTAAAGTTTCTCATAAGTATGAAATGAAATAGTTTAATCAAAAGTCATGACACCACTTTTCATAAGTATTTAAAAAAAGAAAAGAAAAAAGGTTATACCCTATCTTCTTTCATATTACTAAAATTATTTATAAATAAGTACACATATTACTATTTCAAATGCAATATATCTTAAACAAAAATTAAAAATAATGACCTTTTTTTAATTTAAAAATAATAATAACTTAGTTTGATTACTCAAACCACTATCAAAACTAAATATAAGTTAAAATAATATAACAATAGTAGAAGATTTATAAACCTATACATGGCTATCAAAATTGTAGTCATAGATAATACTATTATCATTTATAATTAACTAAAACTAAAAGTTAAATAAAATATTATAATATTATTAATGAATAAATTTTTAAAATGAATAAATAAATTTTTAAGTTGCTTCAGTGTGCAGGAGTTAAGGAGGCAAGTTGCCATCTTGTTTCTTCTTGGCAACAACTTGCTACTTTATGTAAGCCCTCCTTCTGCCTTCTTCCAATTTTATATCAATATGGACGGAAAGAAAGAATTAGAAAAATTGCAATTTGAAAGAAAAATAGGATTAGGGGAGACGGGCTTATGTCTGCGGGCCTGATCTTTGTAGCAACGGGTAGTTTCGCTAGGTTCGGGACCGTCGCAATACCAGTGGATTGTCTCCAAGATGACAAGCTTAGCCCACGTCCTCTTCTTCAACTTGATTGAATTTTTTTTTTTTCCGAAAATCTCTATTGCTCTAAGGTCACTTGTGGACAGTCTCGGGCTGCAAAGAAAGGGACGGTTAGAATAGAGACGGAGAATAAAAGATGAAACTTAAAGATGACAAATTCTTACTAGACAGAGGCATTATGCCCCAAGTTTTGTTTATGGGCATGAACTCTTGGTCGCTAGGGTGACACATCCGATCATCACCTTGCATGACAAAGTAACAACTCTTCCAGTTCTTATTGGAGTCTGGAGTGTCACACACCAGCCTAAGTACAGGCTTCCTTGGTAGGAAGCTGTACATTCCTCTAGACTAGATGATCTCTTACGGATGGTAACAGTGGAAGAACTCCTCCACCGTCATCTTTCGTGCCCTGTCGCTCAAAACTCTGTATAGGACTTCAACACCAAGGAAGACCCTCCAAGTGTTTGGAGAAATCTGGGTGACGACAACTCCAAGGTACTGACGAAGGCGATGGTGAAAAGCACTTAGTAGAAACCGAAGTCCAGCCTTAAACATTTGCTCATACACACCGATGTCCTTGACCCCGTCGTAGTAACATTTCTCAGACTTGCGAGGTAGACAGATGGGTATGTTGGCGGGGATCCGGTACCTATCCTTAAGGGTTTCAAAATGCCTTTGCTTGACAGATGATCATTCATCGTCCACATTGGAAGGAGGATGAACTCCTTAAGGCCATCTGGACCAATGACAAACTGGACGGGAGGATTAACATAGATGACGTTGGAACTATTTGAATCACCACCTGAACTTCCCTCTGATCCGACCATGTCCACATCATTATCCTCCTATGAAGGAGAATTGGCAGACGGATCCCTTTCATCATAAGATGTGTCGAGGTCGTCATGACCAGATGGGTACACCTCATCGTAGTCCGCTCTTTTGCAGACCCACAATTGATCACTCAACGCCTCACTAGACATCTATCACCTACATGTGACGAGTAAACCCCTAAGACTCTTTATAGGTCTATGAAGACGACGAGCTAGCAATATTTAAGCTAAAAGACGAATCTAAAAATAAGAAGGCAACGAATGCTTACTAGTTGACGATTCGAAGAAGAAATGGACACAGTGTAGCTGACGGGCGAAATTGGTGGACGGTTTCTGAGAAGTGACGGAAAAGGCAATGCTAAAATAGAATGCAAACAATGCTATGGCTCTGAAAATTTACGAAAAGTAAAAATGAGAAGGGCAGGCAACAGATATATATAGAGGGAACGGCACAGAAGACGAAGGGACGCTTCGGTACAAGCAACTAACCGATAGGAACGTGCCACGTGCCCCTTACTGCATTAAATGCACTAGGCTAGCTAGTCTAATCAGGACACATTTCCTAAAAAGTTGTGTTAAATGGTCACTCTACGGATCCGTCTAAGAGACATGGCGATGGACCCATAGAGTGAGGGGGCAGCTGAATAGGATAAAATTAAGGTAGACAATTAGATTTTACAGAAACATGACGACACGCGTAGTAAGTGGATGGATTACCCTAATTGGATGGACGGGGAAGTAGACGGATACAAAGTAGACGGTGGTAATGCCACATAACGCCCACTTGGTTTTATTGGTCCTCAAGAAACCTCAAATGGAAATAACTTGTGCTCCACGATTAACCCTAGTCAACAAAATCTCTATATGAAAATAATCCCGTAAAATACGCCCATCTATAAGGATCTTCTCTACAAGGAAATATTCATCTTCGCCAAGGAACTGAGGTCGGTTCCCCACTAATATAAAAACTCAAAACCCTCAGAGACCAAGGTATGCATAATTCACCCCAGCTATGACACTTTACAGTTGTGAAATGTTTTTTTACTTGACCTTCGGAGGGTATTTGGCCGATACTACACCGGTACTCTCTTGAGTCTTCATTTTTGGTGTTGTGCAAGTGTTGTTCTGAGCATGTGAAAACTGTGTAGCTTACTGACAATTTTCGGCATCATCAGTTACGAATGTTGGCCTTGATAAGTGACCGCTCAACATTTATGCAGAGTGCAGTGCTTCACTCGTGAGTTTAAGAGGCAACATAACCACCATAGAAGTGATCAACCCAACATTTCTGTGTTTGAGTTCGTTCTTTGTCATATAGGTTTTATTTATGGTATATTTAATGTTTTTAGGAATACTTATATACCGTAAAGTTATTGTTCAATGATTAATAATGAATGTGATGTGACTGTGTTGTTACCCCCCCCCCCCCCATTTTTAGGGGGGAATAGAATGAAATATGTGTTACTATTATGTTATGTAACATGGTAGAATTTGCCAATAACTTTGATATAAACACTATCATATTGATCTTATTACAATTTAAGGCGAAAATCTCACTTTCTCTCTCTAAAATAGTTGATTACTAGTTAATGTAACATAAGTGTAAGGAATGGATCATGGGCAATCCGGAGTTACTTCAAGCTCATTGGGGACTTGAGAGTGCTCTAAAGCGTCACTCCAAGCGAAATTCCTATTGCTTTGTTCTCCTACACCTTAAAGGATTGTCAAGAGTAGTCCTAGTGGGGGAGGAGGGGGGGGGGTGATCGGAGCCGCTTCGATAACTAAGTTAAAGGGTAAAATAAGTATTCTCTTATGAAGGGTTTATATTTATCCCTCTCTACCATTTTCTTACATTTGGAATCTGGCTTTTTCATTACAATCTTAAGAGCGTCTCCAATGGCTTCTTCAAAGCCAATTTTAGAGAGAAAACACCTTAAAAACCCTCTCTAACAGCTTCTCCATCTCCATTTTTTAGATTAGAATTGCTTCAGTGCTTTTCTACAAGTAGAGAACACTGTAGCGTTTACTGTTCACACTTCAAATATTTTTAGCTATTGAATAAAAAAATGTTGGAAGATGTGTAGTTGTTAAAAAAAGAATAAATAATGAATAAAGAATAAATGAAGAAATAATATTTAAATGAGATGGAGAAAATAATAGAGAATCTGTTGGAAAGTGTATTTGAAAAAGTAAGCAGGTAAAAGCTAAATATCAATATTCACTATCCAAATAGTACAAAAATTTAAATAAGCTGCTGGAGAAGCTCTAAGGAATTCAATGTTTGGTTGATAAGATTTTAGAACAAGCAATGCCCCTCGAGTTTTCAATCGAAGAGAGGTTAAATCGCCATTAATTTGTCTGCGGGTTAGTAGGGAGTGATTAATTCAAATATGAGGTTTTAACATGTCAATAGCTTTGACAATCTCTTCTTTTTATGATTTACATGAGTTATGTTGGGTGGCTAACAATAGATGACCAACTGACCAGCTCTACATCAATGCTTTCGAATAACTGTTATGATAACTATAAGGGCGATTAGCAAATGCTCAGCCTATGGGAATAAAAAACTGAACCCATGATAGGATCATTTCTATCTATATTCGTGTTGATGCTCATTTTGAAAAAGACCAATAGCAGGAAGAAGCCCAACTATATGGGCAGGAAGAGAGTTAATGGATTAAGAGAAGAAACTTATCAAGCTCGAATGGCAGGAATGATGAGTCTTAAGCCCATAAAGTAAACAAATGGGCATTGGAAAAAGCAAATGGGCTTACAAGAGCCTGAAGGAAGAAGCAGTAAACCTATGGGTATTATGTAGTGTAGAAAAGTGAGAATGGACCGCGGTAGGCCCGCAGTAATGAAATAATAAAGTAAAAGGTTGATGGGAAGCCCATAAACCCCAAGGATGAAGGATATAGTAATTGGGCCAGGGAAGCCTAAAAGAGTTAGTAAAAACCCATGGGAATGAAGAGTTTGAAATGGGCCGAGGATGCCCAAGGAAGGAAAATGGGCCTAGGATGTCCAACAAGGAAGAAATGGGCCAAAGAAGTCCACAAGCAATGTAATTGGTCAAGAAAGCCCAAGGCAACATGACTATAAACCCAATGACAATATTGGGACATTGTAACTAATTGAGGGAAGAGTATACAGTAGGCCCGAAAGAGGCACAGCAAGCAGGGATCAAATAGCACCACCATAGGAATAACAAAATGACATGGCAGGAAAACTGGCAAGCCAACGGAAGGAACAAATGGTAGGCTAAAAGAGAGAAAAGCCCACAATCAAGCAAGGCCCAACCCTTGAATGAAGGATCACGAAACAGTTCATGCCAACAAAGGTCAAGAATGAGTGGAAATATGCATAGGTAAGCCTCTAATCCATGGCAAATGCATGAGCAGCTGACAAGTTTTGGACATCACGGAAGTGGAGCACGCACAAGGCTTAGGGACCACCAACTTGTACCAAGCCAATACAAGAGTGGTGGGTTATGGGTCAGAGATAATAAAGGGTATGGTTTGGCTGTAGGGAGAAGGGAAGGCCTATTATGGGGTTCGTGTTCAAACTCTTTTGGGGGAAATGTCTTGCTGGGATGACGTACTACCCAAAAAAAGGAAGATGAGTTGGAACCACTAGGTGCATGCTAAGAGGGATAGAGATAAAATGTCCACCTTGTTACAGATAGGAATGCCATGGTGAACAAGCAAACAAAGTAGAGTTCTTTGTCTGGTAATGGGGTGTGGCATGGCCAACACAGGTAAGTGGTGATGGCTGGGCAGCTGACAAGCTAGTAAGTGGTCTAGAAGTACACTCACGCCCAAACAAAAGTAGTTAAAGGGTAAAATAGTAAAAACCAGTCATAGTAGGCAATATATAAAGGGCTCCCGCCGTGCACAGTATCATCCCCACAACGGTACCAACCACTAAGAAAGGATCACAGTACCACTATCACCATAACATTACACGAGTGAGCACTAAAAAAGAAAGAAAAGGAGTGAGAGAATCAAAGTAACAAAATGGGAAATGAAAAGAGAGAGGATTAGGAAGAGAAGTAGAGAGTGTAGAATGACAAACATGCACCAATAGGCTAATCCCTTCTCTCCCTCAACCCTCTGTTAAGGGTAAAATGATTTGTTTGAGGATAAGTCATTCAGGCCCGTTCCTTCAAAGTGGGTAATTTCTAACAGCATGATCCTCTTACAAAGTTACCCACGTTGAGGAAGTGGTTCCCTCCTTGGACTTAGTTCCGTAACACAGTTGAGCACCGAAGACTAATCTCTATCTTTTGCTTTTATTATTTATCATAATTATCTCCTTTCTTGTCTTTGTAATCTCACCCATAACGTGTTTCTTATTACCATATCATTTTTTTCTTAAGGATTCTTTATTTATTTCATCTAACGGGAAGTACAGTGTCTTTATTATTGTCATCCTGCACCTATCTGCCATAACTCTTTTGTAACAGTTTCATCTGCCATGGGCATGTGACCAAAGTTTCAGCCAAAGGGGTATAATCTGTGCACAAGCTGGCCCAAGGTGGGTTACAATTGGACCAGTGCCAACTCTCCTATCTAGACATGGCAAAACGGGTCAGAATTTTCTGACCCGACCGGACTCGGAAAATACTCGGCCCAAACCTGATTTTTTTTACCTGAAGCAAAAACGAGTTGACCCGACTCGTGTTTTTTGCGGGTCAACCCGAACTTTTTTTTTTTAACTTTTTTTTTTATAAAAAAAAAGTAAAATTAAGACAATATTGGCTTAATTGTTTATTGTGAGCTTCAAAGAAACAATTGATACGTTTACATAATTGCATGCAAATTAATTGAAACATAAATGGTTGAGTATTCTGTAGTGAGTAAAAATTTTTAGATATCAAATAGCAAAGTACATGCCAAGATAATTTTGTTACAGTAGAGCTAAAAATATAGATTTAAAATTGTAGACATGTGTGAGAAACATTCACAAGTGTGAAAATAGTGAAGCCAAAGTATCAAATTAGTATAAATTATGAATGCTTAGACCTATTTTTTAACAATTTATGTCCAAAATAAACGACTTTTCAAAATAAATTATGATATTTTTTAGAGTGTGTGTTGTTTAACAATGATATGATATTTATAAAAGAGATCATGTATAAATAAGTAAACAATCAAACTTTAATGTATATCTCATATTGAAATAGAGTGCCAACCACAATTGATAATAGATTATAAAATTAATTTTCAAGATTGTAAATTTCTTATACATTTTTATTCTTTATCAAATGAGTTATCCAATAAGTCATTTGTAATTTTGTTTTATATTTTGGAATGTTGATATTGTGTAGAAATAAAACTTGTGTATTTGTTTTACTTATCTTTGTGTTATTTTGTTTTAGATAGCAATGTTAGGATTTGTATAATTTAAAAATTATTGAATAAATATTAATAAGTTTAACTGAGTTCATTCTTGATATAAGTGGTGAATTCAAAATAATGCATTTTACATGAAGTAATTTGTTGCATAACTTTCCAAATGGCAAATACATGTTGTTTTCTTTATAAAAATAAAAAAGAAAAGGAAAAAAAATTCATGTGAAAAATACGGGTCAACTCGACCCGACCCAAAACCTGAATGACCTGACCCAACCTGCCCGTTTTGCCATGTCTACTCCTATCCAAAACACTTGGGCTTTAGTACAGCAGGAGGCGGTCCAGCCAAATATCACAAAAAGGCCCACCACAATCCGAAAGTTTGCTTGTTTGATCCAACTCTAGTCTTTCTAGTTGTGGTGGGCCTTTTTTGTGATTTTGGGCTGGGTTGCCTCCTGTTGTTCTGAGGCCCAAGTATTCTGGGTAGGAGAGTCAAGACTAGTCCAATTACAACTCATTTTAGTTCGGCTTGTGCACAAACTATGCTCATTTTTTCTTATAGAAATTATGATCACATGCCCATGGCAGGCGTAGCTGTTACAATAGAGCTATGGCAGGCGAAATGGAATAGAATAAAGAAAAGAAAACGCATTTGCTGTTGGACAAGATAAATAAAGGATCCTTAATTAAAATGAAAAACATAACAACATGTGACACGTCATAAAAGGAATGGCAAAAATAAAAAGGAAAATAATAAAGGTAATTAAATCAAAGAAGAAAAAGGTTAGTCTGCTATATTAAATTATGTTACGAGATTAAGACCAAGGAGGGAACCACTTCCTCAATGTGAATAACCTCTTAAGAGAATCTTGCCACAGAAGTTACTCACTTTGAGGGAACAGACTTGAATGGCTTGTGCCCAGAAGAATCTTTTTTCCTCAATAGAGAGTAGGCCTTTTAGGGGGGGAGAAAAGATTAGCCTACTGGTGCATGTGTGCCATACTACACTCTCTGTTTTTTCTTCTTTATTCTCTGATTCTCGTTTTTCTTTTCTGTCTTAGTGTTTACTTGTGTAGTGTTGTGGTGATGGTGATACTGTGATTCTCTCCCGGTGAGTGCTACCGTTGTAATTATGTTCCTCCTCCACTGTGCACGGCAAGAGCCCTATATGTACTACCTGCCGTGACTGGTTTTTACCCTTTTAGCCCTTAACTGCTTTTATCTGGATTTGGGTGTCCTTCCCGACCACTCACTGGTTTGTCAGCTGCCCAATCATCACCACTTACCTGTGCTGGCTATGCCACTACCCATTACCTGACAAAGAAAACTCTTTTGTTTGTTTGCCCACCGTCGCATTCTTGTCCACCATAGTGTGAGTATTCTCTCTTGTTATCCCTGATGGCATGCACCTAGTGATTCCAGCTCATCCTCCCTCTTTTGGGTGATATGTCATCCTAGCAGGACATTTCCCCCAAAAGAGTTTGAGTGGAAACCCCAGAGTTTGAGTGGACATTTCCCCTATTATCTCTGACCCATGACCTACCACCCCTGTATTGGCTGGGTACAGACATGGTTTTAAAAACCGGTATGGTGAAAGAACTGAAAAAGGAGTTAAATATCGGTTTTATGGTCGGATCGGGGTCTGACTGATGGTCGAATTGGTGACGTCACAAATAATTTAATTATTATTTATTTATATTATATAAATAATTAATAATTTTTTAATATAATAAAACTAACAAACCAATAGTAATGAATATGTTTCCTTTAAAAAAAATACGAGCATATAACATCTTTTTAAAGAATTTAACATAATAACATTACAAAACAATCATCCTTAACATAATAGACTTTCAACAAACCAAATAAATAAGTTCATTAGTCATTACATTTACATCCAAATGGCAAACAACTACTAAGTTTAACAACAACCAGAAAATAAAACACTAAACAAACAATGGTCATTGATGATACTTAATGATTAACTTTAAAATCCAAACACGATTATGCAGGCAGGGTGTAAATAAATAAATAATACGGTGCCTAGAACAGAGCAAATTGAAATAAAGCATGTAAATCAATAAATAATAAGGTGCCTAAGCTCAAAAGAAACCATTATGCAGAAAAAAAAAATTTCCAAACCTCAATTAAATTTCAAATAGAACCCAAATTTATATTGAGCAAAACCCAACCGATATCAAAGTCAAAAACTTCAAAAATCAACTATAATAATGAAATTTACCCCAACAAAAAAAAATGAAATTTATAGGAAATCAGAAATCAAAATCAAAGAATTACATCCATAATCTCATATTCCAGTCATCTAGCTTACTATATGTTTAAGCATTACAAAAACAGATTAAGAATTAACAACCAAGCAAAACCCATCTCATATCAGAGTTAACAAGTCCAAACCAAACAAGTCTTTTTAAAGAATTCTATCTGTGACTTATTAAAACCCAAGCAAAACCCATTAACATTACAGAATATTAAAACCCGTGACTTATTAAAGAATGACTTCACATGAACTGAGAATTCTATTTGTGAAGTTACGGAAGAAGAACCTGAGATGAAGCCGAGAGCATGAATTGAGAATCTGAGATGAAGCCGAGAGAAATGGAAAAAAAAACATAGAGAAAATGATCAAAATCAAGTAATCAAAATCAAAAGAAAAGAATATTAATTATTACATTACCTAATGAAGTCGAGAGAAATGAAAAAAAATAGAACCGAGAAAATCAATATCAAAATGAAGTAATCAAAAGAAAAGAATATTACCTTCAGACGCCGAAAGGAATGATAACAAGAGAAAAAAATTTTAGAGGTGAGACCGTGAGAGTGAGGCGAGGAGAGTGAGGGATATTCAAGATTTCAGAGAGGGTGAGCTTGAGAGAGCTTGAGTGAGGCAGAGAGCTTGATTTCAGAGAGTGAGGGGTGAGATGACAGATGAGAGTGTTTAGGAATTAGTCGTGAGTCTTTAGGGTTAGTTTTTAGCCAAAATGACGTAGTTTTCGGCTAGGAAAAAGAACAAAAAAATCCCAATCAGGTAATAACCGGTTCGACCACGCCAGTTCCCGGTTCTCCAGTTGAACCGGCCAGTTTTTAATTTTTCTCGATTTTTAAGCTATTTTCGGTTTGTAGACATAACCGGACCGGATTGAAGGCCGGTTCCCAGTTGAACTGGTCGGACCAGCCAATCCATTCCATTTTTAAAAACCATGGGTACAGGTTGGTAGTGTCTAGGCCTTGCGCCTGCTTCTCTTCTGTGTACATCAAAAGCTTGTTTGCTGCTCATGCATTTGCCATGGTCTGGAGGTTTATCTGTGCATTCTGCCGCTCATCCTTAACCTCTTATGGTGTGAACTATCTTCTGATTTTCCATTCTTTATTGGCTTGCTCCTTTCAAGGGCTGGGTCTTGCTTGATTGTGGGTTTGCCCCTTTTAAGCCCATTCTTTGCTCCTTTCGTAATCTTGTTGTCATTCCTACTGTGGTGTTATTCTTTTTTCTTTTTTTTTTTCAAAGGAGTTATTAAAATATCGTTTCATTTTTTATATTCATTTCTATGATCATAGAGGAGCCCCTTTTGACCCACGCTTGCTGGGCCTCTTTTGGGCCTGCTGCATGTTCTTCTCCCAATTGGTTTCAATGACCCAGTATGATCATTGGGTTTATACTCATGCTACTTTGGGCTTTCTGAACCCATTACATTGCTTGTGGGCTCCTTTGGCCCATTTCTTCCTTGTTGGGCATCCTCGGCTAATTTTCCTTCCTTTGGCATCCTCGGCCCATTTCCCACTCCGCATTTCCATGGGCTTCTACTAACTCATTTTGGGCTTCCCTAGCCCAATTACTATATTCTTCATCATTGGGGTTCATGAGCTTTCCACAAACCCCTTACTTTCTTACTTCATTACATCGGGCCTACTGTGGTCCATTCTCGCTTTTCTACATCACATAATGCCCATGAGTTTACTGCTTCTTCATTGGGGCTCTCGTTAGCCCATTTGCTTTTCTAAGACCCATTTGTTTATTTTATGGGCCTAAGACTCATCATTCCTGCCAAATGGGGCTTGATGAGTTTCTTTCTCTCAATCCATTAACTCTCTTCTTGCCCATATGGTTGGGCTTCTTCGTGCTGGCAGGCTTTCCCAAAATGAGCATCAACAGTAGTAGGTTACTAACGAATGTGACAATGTCACTTTGATGTAGAACATATTAAGAATAAAGCTACCATTTAGAAGGTAAAATTTCTGTGTCATGTATATTTTTGAATATATTAATATGACAAAACAAAAAATATTAACTTGTGGACTTCTACCCCTTTTGTCATGCACATTCATTACTTTATACTTACTAATAATGATTATTTTGGTTCATAAATCATAACATACATTAAATTTGTGTTACAACACTACTAAGAGTCTTGTGCCATAAATTTAAAATACATAATTTAACATATTCCACCGATATAACATCGGGGGTGGGGGTTGAATTTTATTTTTTGAGAGTTTTTTAACTTATGACGTCTGCTTCTAATGATACCTCTTTATCATTAGACCAAGACACCAATCAGTTTTTGGTGTAAGTGGAGATTGAACCCCAAATCTCTTATACAATCATAAAAAATTTTACCAGTTAAGCTAACTGGAACCCATGTGGGGGTTGAATTGAACAGTGGTAATTCACTATTCTCTAATGAGCCAACCATAATATTAGTAGGTGAGAAAATTAGTTCCCAATTTGTGGTAGTTTTTATTTTTTTGGCTTCTGTTAGGTTAAATGGATAACTGTCCTCACTACAATGATTGATTACAGCATTAATTTGTTGAATTGCGGGATATTTAATGCTTTTTTATTTTTATTTTTTAAATCATGTCTTATAGATATTGTTTTCCAGTGAGGTACATCTGTAAAAAGCTTTACTCATTGAACAGATATTGATGATTATGGACTAAAGAAACTGTTCTGGGTTGTTATATCTACTTCACTCGTTTGTCATTGCTCTTTCTAAATCTTGCACAAGTTAAGTGTAACTGTAGGGTACATGTTTTCATGGAATGGCATATGACTTTGTGGCTTCAAGAAATTGCCAAGTGATTTGTTCTTTGGGAGGTGAGGATTTTATATTTTTATTGTTGATTCCTATTTTCTTTTGACTCTACAAATCCGACCACTTACATAGATCACAAACGAGCTCGGGCTCATCGCTGATGGGAAATATAAAAATCTTTAAAATTACTGTGTGGATTATATTAATAGATGGTCTTTGGCTATTTGTCATTAAACAATTTTTAAAAATTTTAAAACTATTTTAATGAGAAATATAAAAAATTATCAAAAAATCAATTGCTATTTTTTTTCTATAAAAAATTTCTAAAAATATCTCATAAATCAATGCCTTTAAGACATTCGTTAACATTTCCCTAGACTTTAGTATTTGAATTAGGCTATGTATTTAGAAGAGCAAAAATTAGATACAGTATTTATATGTTGTACCTAATTAGCTTCATTTCTTAAAATTCAATCATATTTTTAGTTAAAAAACAAACTTCCATCCCATTAAAAAGAGACACATGACTATATTTTAGAAGAGAAATCTAAGAAACCGCATCTAAAATACTATACCTAAATTTTGTTCAATTTAGAATACCAACAAATTGGAATAATCATTTTCAAAATTTTGTAGTATTCTTCAATAATAGAATAACATCATGCTGATGCATTTGATTACCGAGAAATTCATCTCTAGATCATCTCATCTCAAGATTACCAAGAAATGTATTGTCATTATATTTTTTTATAAAAAAATCTTAAATAGTAAATTGTTATTAATTATTATTAGTAATTAGATAAAAAAGTGATTTTAATGGTAGGTTGAAATTATAACTGAATAACCATTTTTCATTTATGATTTAGTGTAAAAATTCTTTGAAAATATTTTGAATGCAGCATTAAGTATGTACCTTAATGTTTTTCCCTTTCAGGAGGTGAAGTTTCGAGGATAAAAGTAGAACTGATGACTGAACCAAAAGGACTATTGGCTTACGCTAATATTTTGAAGTATATAGTATTGAAGCCTTGAAGGCATTGAATGCTTTTAGTTTGCGTGTGGCATCCAATGCATGGACCATCACCACTTTAGTGTCCCACATCATTAATAACTTTGTCTAATAAGGTGAATTTCCATCACATATGCATTGCTTGGCAGTCAAGTTCTTTACTCTATCAATTAATGTAACTTGGCTGCTTCTGTGAAATAGTAGTACCACAGTCCAAAAATCTGATTGACATTTGAGATTTTTACAGTCTTTTTTTTTTTTCTTTTATCAGTTCATGTTCTCATGTCTCACATAATATGAATCACATTGGAATTTGGATCCCACCGTATAAAAGTCAAAAACATAGTGGCATAATGGCATTGTCATGAAACGTGGCCAATTCACACGACAATTTTAAGATTTCAACAACGTTATTGAACCGGTTTGTGCATCGCAATCGCATACTAGGAAATGAAAAAAAAAAAAAAAAAAAATTAGACACTTTTGAATTCTCCTACAACATAGACATGGATGCAAGTACAACTACGACATGACCATATAAATAATTTTGAAAAATTATAACATAACACAATGGGTATGACACAATGAGTGTCCTTGCTTCCTTTATATATATATATATATATATATATATATATATATATATATATATATATATAATTAAATTTATATAAGATCCAGCCAAACAAGCCTGTAATAACAACCAGCAGCTCGTTAGAGAGAAAAGTCACTACCGAGTGGCGACATTGAAGAGGACAAGAACCAAAACTAGAAACGCTGATTGCGAATTGCACAGGATTCCCTGAGTTGTTTTACATCAATTTCACAATTTGAAATATAGATTTTATAGGCAATACAATAATAGCATGAAATAGATATGCACTGTTCGGCAGAAAAGAGAACTCATGGTCATGGTCATGGTTAAAGTTGTACTGGATTCGAAGTCAATTTGCAATGCTTGGGTGTTTCTTTTCTTTTTTTTTCGAAAAAATATATGATCCATTGAGGTTTTCTTTTAATATTATTCTCCTCCAGAATGGTACTCTCTCTCACTGAGGTTACGCAGTGTAAGAAAGCCCAATGAAAATAACAAAATTTTCGTTTTGGGCCGTTTCTATTGACGTCTGGCTTGGTCCACTTCTTGTCTATTCGAAAGCGTTTTTCCCCGTATGCCAATAGTTTCTTCTTCTTTTTTAATTTTATTATTTTATTTTTAAAATGACTCTTATGCCAAAAGTTTATATAGAAAGGAACAACCAAATTTGTGTTATAGTTTAATAATGAAAATTTAATATATGGGATTAAAGTGATAGTCCAATGATAATGACATCTTTTATGGTGTCTCATGTATGTGATTCAAATTATGTCTCTTTCTCCTTCACTATTTATATATATATAATTTGGGTAAAAGGGCTCTAACATGTGAATAAAAAAAGACTCCCTCGTTTCAGTAGTTATAAACTTACACACATATAAGATGGAGACGGAAATGAAGAGAACAAAGAAAATTTATGCAACATTTTTACTTCCTTCTTTTATCAAGTTAAATGGTACGGTGGAATTTATAGGTACTAAAATATTTCATTTCAATTAACAAAGAAAGAGTTGGTATCTCATGAGACCTCCCTACCACAGTAGTCACTAGAACATAATTGATAACTTATTGCTTATATTACTCCTTCCTTTACCAAGCAATAAGTTACGAAACTTCCCTCTCAAAATGCAATGAAGCAATGAAGCAACATAACTATCTAGGAAATACCCAAGCTTAAGCACGTACATTTTACCTGTCTATAGCCACTAGCTTTGGAAAAAACACAATTGGATTTGAATCATTTGATCCTAGATTTTCAAAAACCATATTACATTCGAGCTAAGATACACATACCAATGATTAATTATTATTACTTGAAAATGGGGGAGTGGGAAGACCCATTATCAAGAGCTATATTAACTAGGAATTAGGAATTAATAAGAAGAATGACATCGATCGAAAGTTATGCTAAGTAGTAATAAAAAAAAATAAAACAAAAATAAAAAAGATGAGCTGCAAATAGCACTGAAAGTGAGGGTAATGCTTCCTATGGGTCTGACCTTATTTAAGTTGGACTTCTTGGTTTATAGTAAGATATCTGGGCTGTGGATATTAAAGAGCCCAATAAAAGCTGCAGTAAAACTGTAAAAGTACTTTCTTTTTTGGGCTAAGGAAAAACTAAGATAAGATTACAGTTTACTACACAAAGCCCATTTTCCTGGAACATGGGTTTGTTCTTTATGTCCTTTATGGGCCTAGTTTTGAGTGAGCTAGGCCTCATGTAAAACAAAACATTGTAAATTGAAAGAACCTTTTATTTTTGAGAAGAAAATTGCAAGAACTTCACCTATATGATCAACGACTTTCATTCCTTGTGCTAATTGAAACAGTTTTATAGTTGACTCCAACTAATTCCCCGTTTAAAGTGATACCGACGTTAATGAAACTTCATTACTCAGAAAAGTTCAATTTAGGATGTCTAAATCACTTTATAACAAATGAAATAATTAGGGCCCTTTTATAAATGAAGTTAAAACATAATCTTGATGATGACATCTTATAGGAACCTAATCAAAATGGGCCCCAAGGCTAAGTATGCACAGGAAAAGTAAGAAATGCCTACAATAGTGACAACATTGCTCAGAAGGTGCCTGACTGAGAATAATATTATTTATGGATGCAATCTTTGCAAATAGAGAAAAGGAAAACTAAAAATTGAAATGAAGAAAGGCTGCCAAAAGAAAAAAAAAAAAAAAAGCAAGGAAATGGAAATCAAGGTCAGACCTATCCCTATTCCCCACTTCTTTTTCTTCGTCTTGTCACCATGCTTGTCTCTTTTCCCGTAATTCTCTCTCTCTCTCTCTCTCTCTCTCTCTCGCGGAAAAAAAGTTTATCATCTTTCTCTTATATGCAAGAATTTTAAAAAATTAATAGTTAGATGCACGTTTTTGTTATATTCTTTGTAATTGTAAAATTTCAATAAACTCAAAATCAATAGCTATATCACTAAAAAGAATATTTAAATTTTAAATTTTTGTAATTTAAAATTATGTATAAAAAATAAGTTTATAGATTGAATAATCAATAACATTTGATTTAAATGAAATTTGATATGCGTGTTAAACATATAAAGAATATACAATCTAACTTGTATATTTTCAAAATTTATATCTAATAAAAAAACATATAAGAATAGTTTAAAAACTATTTTTTTGAGAGTGAAACTTGTCCCCACGTCTAGAGAAAAATAAAGAGAATCTAGTGTAATTTGAATAATTAAAAGGAGTTGGAATTATTATGAATGGAACGGAAAAGCAAGAGAGTACCCATCAGTGAACACGTGTGCCCATGTCTGTCTTTTTTGGGTGGAAAGAGATGAGAGGCTTGGAGGTGTTTGAATGAGAAATGCTGGTGTGTCAGTGTGTGGTGTGTATCTCTTTGTCTCATGGTTAGGTTTTGTTCACTAAAGAAAGACACAACAATTCCTTTATATTTGGACAAAATATACTAAAAGAGTAAAATCCACTCTTTGTTTTTAGATTTTCAAAAATCTTTCCTACATACAGTGTTATTTCTGAAGGTTTGCTAACATGAATACATGTCTTGTGTGATGCTTCTGCAAGTCCTTTATGGGGGACTCAATTTATTTTTGCAGATATATGGCCTTTAAGTAATTAATCTTTTTTGTTTTAGTTCTGCATGGAATGAAAAATGATTGGGATACAAGGATTTTTTTTTTTTTTTTAAATTCAATAGTTGAGGGAGGCGAGATTTAAATCTTAAACTTTTCAGTTAGAAATATCAATAAATGCTACTTGAACTATAATACTCTTGTCAGATAATAATAAAGTATTAAGTTAATTGTGAAGAATTTATATATAATTAAAACATCATTTTTCATTTCTCAAAAAAACAAAAAAACGATCATTTTCACATGATCTCATCACCATTGACAAAATATTAATTAAGTACTAATCATACCATGCCAATATCAATAATTATAAAAAGAAATTATGAAAAATTGTGTCCTTAATTTAACTCTTTCTAGTTTTACTAGTAGTAGATGACCTATTACACAACGCATGCATGAGATAAATGGGTTTTATATATTACTTATTAGCAGTACATGTTCAAAAGCCCGAGGTGTACCCTTTGAAAGTTTGATGTTCAATAAATCTTTTTCTTTTAATATTTTTTTAAAAAGCAAGCTTTTGAAGGAATTCAAATTAACAAGAATGTAGGTAAAGTATCATTACTGTTAACATAATTTGCACCATCTTTGATTTTTATTTTTTTAACTTAAAAATATAAATATCTGAAAGAATCAAAATCATATTAATATGAAGAGGTATCCATCAAAATTTTCAAAAAATTTATGCTTCGTTTGTTTCGATGTAAAATATTTTCAAATATAATATATTTTACACCGAAAATATTTTACGGAAAATATTTTCCTTTTATAGTGTTTAGGTTTGTACTTGAAAATTCATTTGCAAGTGTAAAATGAAAAAAATCTTCAATTAGAAACAACCAAACTCAAAATTCTCATCATCCTAAGTTGAAATTATCAAATTTTAATAAGAAACACACCCATGAATCAAACCACCCAAACTCATATTAGCTATAAAAAGAAAATACAGATTTGCAACCCAAAAAAAAAAAAAAAAAACCCAAATTTGCATGACACAGGTGGAGATCTACAGAATTTTTGTATGACAGGGCCTAGCTGTAGAGATTTGTACAAAACACACCCGGATCTACAGGGCTTAGGAAAAAAAAAAAAACCAGATCAACAAACAACACGAATTGCAATTTCAGTGCTTGACTTGCAGTGGAGAGACGCGTTGCTAGTGGGTGCTCTCCCTGTCAGGCTTGGGAGAGAGTTAGGAGTGGCTAGTCTGTCAATAAGATCTTTACAGGTGAGAGATTTTAAAATGTAAAATATTTTACCAAAATTTCAAGCGTAAAATATTTTACCTGACCAAAAAAAAAAATGTAAAATATTTAAAATATTTTCTTACTTCAAAAAAACCGGAGATATTCAACACATTTAATTTTATAAATATATATATATATATATATATATATATATTATATTTTCAAAAATTCTCAAACCCTGTTTATTTTGGCGTAAATTTTTTTCTTTTTTGGAAAACATCTTTAAAAATTTCAAATGGTTAGGGCAACTGAAAATACTAGTGAACCTGAAAACAATTTCATTGAACAACAAAAACATGCAATGCAGAGCATAAAACAATTTACACCCGTTAAAAAGGAGTAAAACAATTTCCCCCAAAAGAACACAACATAATCAACCTACATGCCCAATCTATCGCACACAACACCCCCATTGAACCATGACATTGCCATCATGCTGTTCATGAACCTATAGCCATTGCCAATATCTCTCTCTTGTGTGATTCCATTTCTCATTCTCTCTCATTTCTTGTCCAATGTGGCAATGCTTATGTTATTGCTAATGCCTCTTCTATCCACCATTGTCGATCTTACTTCTTCTCTTTATGAACTATAGGATTGATTACTCTCTCTCTCTCTCTCAATTCAATGCCTTTTGGTAAAATATATGTGAATCTCATGTGTAATTATGAAATATTTTTGTGAATTTTCTCACTGCATATGTGTTGTCAACTTGTCATAATTTGTGATTTCAAATGACTACTTGAGCTGTGTTATTGATACCAAATTACCAATTTCCAATTAATTTTTGTGGAAAACATATTAATAGAAACAAATATAAGCCTTAATTAGTTGACAATAAAGGACAAGTCCTCTACACAGCCGTACCCAATGTTGCCTACCTCGTTCTTACATGGTAATGGTAGCTTGTGTTTTTATCAATATCGACATTGTTATGGACATGTGGCTACCTCAAAACGAAGGTCGCACTCACTCACACCTAATATATAGTACCATCCTTCTGTTAATTAATGGTCTGTTGGTGTTGGACAACACTACTCTTGAGTCTTGAGAGAGAAAGAGTCCAACAATGTCTATTGCATTATCTTTCGAAGATGGTTTCCCGCCAGCTGACATGAAAATGATAGAGGTACGGGGGGGTGAGGCCATGGCGTCAGAAATGCATTACCTAACCGGCACCAGGCTTTTGTGTGTGTGGGGTTTCAAATTGTGGTTCTGTGGAGTTAAATGACTCTGCGCCTGTGGACCTGGTGTGGTGCTGCCCCTTACCAGAGTACTTATTAGGAATATCATCATTCAAAAAAATATTTTAAAAAAACTCCAACCATAATTTTTTTTCTTATTTATATATGTTATATATTAGATAAATTACCAAAAAAAAAAATTAACAATTATATAGTTCAGAAAGTTGATCTTTGAACTATGAATATTTCTATTAAAAATATTAAAACGTATCAAGAATTAAATAAATTTAAATTGTATTCAATTCAAGAGAACTTCACCTAGAACAGCTGAATAGCAGATTTTTTTTTTTCTTATGGACAAATATAAACAAATGAATGTTGTGGGGAGTAAAAGGACCCAAGTGGGTATTTGGGCCTTTGGGCACTAGCAAGGAGGGTCGATCTGTTCTTGGGCTAAGAATTTGTTAGTACTGCAGATCGGCCCATACGCCGAGGGTCCGAGGACACATCCGAGGGTAAGTTCCTCCTCGGACAGACCCAAGAAAGGTCGTAGATTCAGTATGAAGGTCAAGGCAGAACTCTGGAAAGACCGTTGGTTAAGAGGGGGAAACCCTAAACCTTCTAGATACACCGATGTTAGAAAAGTATCATGAGCCAAGGCTGCCACCTCCACATTAAAGACTCTGCACCTACCTCCCTGGCCGCATTAATAGGGAAGTGACCCCTGAACAGTAGAGCTGAAGCTTTTGGTCACTATTCAAAGGCACTAAGGGAAGAAATATTTAGGGGGGAAGGGGATAGAGCAACACGTGGATAAAGTGTCAGGAAAGGAAGTATTTAAAAGGGATCATTCTGTAACTAAAAGAGGAGAAAGAATTGTAATCTTTAAAAAAAAAGAGAAATAATACAGAAGTAATTCTCGGCTCACATCCGAGGAGGTCCACCTGCATTTATCATTCATTGTTTACAAGTGTTTGCACCCTATAGCCCGTTATCAAGTTCTCAGTATCTTTAATCTAGATTTCAAGCCCACACTCTACAAATTTCATTGTTTAAGGCTCATTGGGCCTGAGCCCATAATAATCTTTGGGTCCAGGTGCAATTGTGCACTTACAATTGGCACCGTCTGTGGGAATCTAGTCTGAAAGGAGCTGGGATACGATGGCAGGCCTAGGTTCTCACCATGCAGAATCACAAGGATCACAACCGGAGGATCATTTCGAGCGTCTTGAGCGTCAAAGGGATCGTGAGGGAAGTATCCATACAGAATACCCTAGGGCTAGCCATACTCATGGTGGGGGCAGCGCCACCCACGAGGATGGTGCTAAAGCCATGCAGAAGGAGATTAATCGTTTGAAAAGAAAACTGCGCCGCGCCAGACGTAAGCCTTCACCGTCCTCGTCTAATCCTTCCTCAGCGAAAGTCCGGGAAGGTAGTTATAGCTCGAGGTCATGCTCACCCCCCAGCGCAATGTCCTCTTGTGAGAAGGACGACCCGCCAGCTCGCAGACACAAGAAACTTCCTTCTAGGGGCTTGGGGAACGATGCTATGAGTCGGGCGTTGCACCAACTCTCCAAATCTCCATTTTCGCGGAGGATTGAGAAAGGGAGGCTTCCCAGGAGGTTTACCCAGCCCACCTTTACCATCTACAATGGCCGGATTGATCCGGTGGAGCACGTGAGTCACCTTAACCAGAGGATGGCGGTGCACTCTCATAACGAGACCCTGATGCGTAAAGTTGTCCCCTCTAGCTTGGGACCTGTTGCTATGAGGTGGTTCAACGGCCCTTAAATCGGGGTCTGTAGGTTCGTTCGAGGAGCTTACTAAAGCGTTCGCTTCGCGGTTTATCACGTGTAGCAGAGTGCCTCGGCCATTGGACTCGCTGTTATCCATGACCATGAGGGAAGGGGAGACGTTGAAAGCATATTTCGACCGGTACTGGGAGATGTTTAACGAGATAGATGGTGATTTTGATGAGGTGGCGCTCAATACCTTTAAGGTAGGTCTCTCTACTGATCACGATTTGAGGAAGTCCTTGACCAAAAAGCCCATCCGCAGCGTACGTCGCCTCATGGATTGAATTGATGAGTACAAAAGAGTAGAGGAAGACCAGCAGCAAGGAAAGGGTAAGGAGAAGGTTATCCCGCAGGAGAGAAGGGATTTCAGGTCGGACAGATACCACAACAACAAGCCGAGGAGAGATTACATTGGGCAGTCCGGCTCGGCAGTACCTCAGGCCGTGAACACTGTGTTCCAAGAACCAGTACACCAATTATTGGAGAAAGTTCGTAAGGAGCCCTTCTTCAGATGGCCTAGTAAGATGGCAAGAGACCCCGCGAAGAGGAATCATAACCTCTTTTGTCAGTACCATCAGGACGTGGGCCACACTACCGAGAACTGTAGGACACTTTGGAACCACTTGGAGCAGCTTGTCAGTGAAGGAAAATTGAAGCAGCACCTGTGTCAACCTAATGGGCAGGGCAGTCAATTTGGCTCAAACAATCAGAAGAATAATCCATCTCGGCCGGCATTGGGAACAATTAACGTTATCTTTGCTGCACCTGCAGACCGGCTCAGTCCCACTAAGGTGTTTGCGGTTTCCCATTCTCGGGCCGAAGAGGCGGGCTCCGAGGCCGAAGAGGTTGAAGGTGGATTTACCCGTCTTAGGATTTTCGGAGGAGGATAAGGTTGGTACCATTCAACCCCATGACGATGCTCTTGTGGTCACCCTCAGGATAGGGAATTATGATGTAAAGAGAGTGATGATTGATCAGGGCAGCGGTGCAGATATCATGTACCCTGATTTATTTAAGGGGCTAAGGTTGAAGCTGGAAGATCTTACTCCTTATGACTCGCCACTCATAAGCTTTGAAGGAAAGGCCGTTGTACCGAATGGACAGATTCGTTTGCCCGTTCAATCCAGCTCAGAAACGGTTGAGGTGGATTTCATTGTGGTTGACGCGTACTCCCCATATACAGCTATCCTCGCCAGGCCATGACTGCACACTCTGGGAGCCGTCTCCTCTACCTTGCATGTTAAGGTTAAGTTCCCCTCTAGGGAATACGTTGAAGAGATCCTCAGCAGCCAATCGGTGGCCAGGCAATGCATATCGGCCGCAGTGCTTCATCAGACAGAAGCCGAGTCGTCGGCTTTGCTCATCCAAGACTCATAGCAATTAACAGCTCCGGATGCACTTGGAGCGGTGACAGGAGAGGAGGCTGTTTGTGAGGACTTAGAGAGGTTTTTGATAGCGGATGACCCAGAGAGGTTCTTCCAAGTCGGCGTACGTTTGCCGCACCACGAGAAGATGGAGTTGTTGGAATTCCTGAAAGGCAATATTGATGTTTTTGCGTGGGATCCTTATGAGGCTCCGGGCGTAGATCCGAGCTTCATTTGTCATCATTTAAATGTCAACCCCGCCATTGTTCCGAGAAGGCAGCCACCTCGGCGTTCTTCCAAGGAACATTCCGAGGCTGTCAAGGAGGAGGTGCTCAAACTCAAGAGGGCTGGGGCCATTAAAGAAGTTTTTTACCCCGAATGGTTGGCGCATACGGTTGTGGTAAAAAAGAAGAATGGAACGTGGAGAGTATGTGTGGACTTCACGGATTTGAACAAGGCTTGCCCCAAGGATTCATTCCCAATGCCGCGTATTGATCAGCTTGTGGACGCCACTGTCGGACATCCTCATATGAGTTTTTTGGATGCCTTCTAGGGTTATCATCAGATTCCATTGGCATTGGAGGATCAAGAGAAGACTGCTTTTATTACTCCAACAGGGAACTACCACTATAAGGTCATGCCGTTTGGGTTGAAGAATGCTGGGGCTACCTACCAAATAATGATGACCAGGATGTTCGAACAGCAGCTAGGGAAGACCATTGAGGTATACGTGGATGATATGGTGGTGAAGAGTAAAACAATACCTTCACACGTTAAAGATTTGGCTGACACTTTCCAGGTGCTAAGAAAGTACAAGTTGCGCCTTAATGCCTCAAAGTGCTCTTTCGGCGTGGGATCCGGAAAGTTCTTGGGATATATGATTACTCATAGAGGGATAGAGGTAAACCCAGCGCAGGTCAAGGCTATTCATAATTTGCAGCCGCCTCAGAACCCAAAAGAAATCCAGAAATTGATCGGGATGATTGCTGCACTGAGCAGATTTATCTCTCGGTCAGCTGACCGGTGCCGTCCTTTCTTCCAGTTGTTGAATAAATGGAAGGGGTTTCAATGGACCGAGGACTGCATGTTAGCCTTCCAACAGCTTAAGCAATATCTTTCTCGGCCACCCATTTTGTCTCGCCCCAAGGCGGACGAGGTCTTGTTTGCTTATCTGGCAGTGGCCGTCCACGCGGTCAGCCTGATCCTCATAAGGGATGAAAGCGGAGTGCAAAGACCGGTCTACTACGTTAGCAAATCTTTGAAATAGGCTGAAGTGCGCTATCTACTCTTGGAGAAAGCACTTCTGGCCATAGTTCATGCTACGCGGAAACTTCCTCATTATTTCCAGTCTCACACTGTGGTGGTTCTGACCCAATTGCCTCTCAAGGCGGTGTTACGCAGCGCCGATTACTTTGGCAGGGTGGCAAAGTGGGAAACCATTTTGGGAGCCTTTGACGTTAAATACAAGCCTCGCACCTCGGTGAAGGGCTAGGTCCTTGCTGACTTGGTGGCAGAATTTACCGAACCATTGCTAGAATAAACTTTGAAAGAAGCACACATGGATGAAAAATTAGTTGGTGTGATCACAGCCGCAGCACCTCCGACTTGGAAAATGTATGTGGATGGGGCAGCTAATCAGAGAGGATTTGGTGTCTGACTTGTCCTAATATCCCCTAAGGGAATTGTCTTCGAAAAATCTCTAAGGCTGTCATTCTCGGCTACTAATAATGAAGCCGAGTACGAAGCAGTCTTGGTGGGCATGAACATGATACATAGGATGGGTGGAAAGGAAGTCCATGCGTTCTCGGACTCCCAGTTAGTGGTCTGCCAGGTCATGGGGACCATGGAGGCTAGGGACCCAAGAATGCAAGAATACTTGGCCCAGGTCAAGTGTCAGCAAGCTAAATTCGATTCCTTTGTCTTAGCTCACATTTCTAGGAGTGGAAACACCCATGCAGATTCTTTGGCCACTTTGGCAACGTCTTCGACTTAGGGTTTACCCAGGATTATCCTTGTGGAGGATTTGCTAGAGCCAACTCTTATCATTGTCAACGCAGCTCGCATCCATCTGATAAGGCCTGGATCTAGTTGGATTGACCCGGTCGTATCCTTTTTTAAGAACGATATCCTTCCTAAAGACAAGTCTGAAGCAGATAAGATACGCCGAAAGGCGCCACGTTTCTGGTTGTCCGAGGACCAGAAACTGTATAAACGATCCTTCTTAGGACCGTACTTGTTGTGTGTGCACCCTGAATCAACGGAAGCACTTCTGGAAGAGCTGCATGAAGGGATTTGTAGGAGCCACACTAGGGGAAGATCCTTAGCCCACAGAGCTCTGACTCAGGATTATTGGTGGCCCAATATGCAGAGGGAGGCTCAGGATTATGCTCAAAAATGTGATCAATGCCAGAGATTTGCCCCTAATATTCATCAACCTGGAGGGGTTCTAAATCCTCTCTCCAGTCCCTGGCCTTTTGCACAATGGGGATTGGACATCGTGGGGCCATTTTCGAGGGCTGCAGGGAACAAAAGATGGCTCCTCGTGGAGACGGACTACTTCACTAAATGGGTCGAGGCCGAGCCCTTAGCAAATATCAGAGACGTTGATTCCAAGAAGTTTGTCTGGAAAAACATCGTCACTAGATTCAGTATACCACACACACTTATCTCAGACAATGGCGTTCAATTCGACAGCAAGGCTTTTAGGAAATATTGTGGTGATATGGGCATCATAAATAGATACTCCACCCCAGCTTATCCTCAGGGAAATGGGCAAGCCGAGGCCGTTAACAAGGTCATAGTCAGTGGGCTCAAGAAAAGGTTGGACGATGCGAAAGGCAGATGGGTAGAAGAACTCCCACATGTTTTGTGGACGTATCGGACTACACCGCGCAAGTCCATGGGATAAACGCCATTTTCTATGACTTATGGAGCCGAGGCGGTGATACCTCTGGAATCTGGTTTTCCCACCCTGAAGACGAGTTCTTTTAGCCCGGAGAATAGCGATGACCTCCTGGAGAAAGGTCTTGATTTAGTTGAGGAACGGCGCGAGACAGCTATGGTCCAAATGGCTTATTATCAGCAGAAACTTAAACGGGGATATGATGCCCACGTGAAGCTAAGGCCACTCGCACCTGGGGATCTTGTGCTAAGAAAAGTTGTGGGCACTTCTAAGAACCCAGCTTGGGGTAAGCTAGGACCAAACTGGGAATGCCCCTATCGCATTGTTTCAGTAGCAGGCATAGGGTCGTATCGCCTAGCTGACCTAGATGAAAGAATTGTACCACGCCCATGGAATGTAAATAACCTTCGAAAGTATTATTATTAATAAAATGTGCTTTTGTTAGTTAGCAGTTCAAAGTTATAAATGCCTCAGGGGCTTGCAGTTACTATTCTTAAGTGTCAAACAGAAACTTGGTTAAGTATGGTCCTCGGACCACAAACCTTGTGGAAATTGATATCTTGTCATTTGTTAAACAGAACCTTAGTTATGCCAGGTCCTCGGACCTCCTACTTTGGGAAAATTAATATTTGCAGTTACTATTCTTAAGTGTCAAACAGAAACTTGGTTAAGTATGGTCCTCGGACCACAAACCTTGTTGAAATTGATATCTTGTCATTTGTTAAACAGAACCTTAGTTATGCCAGGTCCTCGGACCTCCTACTTTGGAAAAATTAATATTTGCAGTTACTATTCTTAAGTGTCAAACAGAAACTTGGTTAAGTATGGTCCTCGGACCACAAACCTTGTTGAAATTGATATCTTGTCATTTGTTAAACAGAACCTTAGTTATGCCGGGTCCTCGGACCTCCTACTTTGGGAAAATTAATATTTGTAGTTACTATTCTTAAGTGTCAAATAGAAACTTGGTTAAGTATGGTCCTCGGACCATAAACCTTGTGGAAATTGATATCTTGTCATTTGTTAAACAGAACCTTAGTTATGCCGGGTCCTCGGACCTCCTACTTTGGAAAAATTAACATTTGCAGTTACTATTCTTAAGTGTCAAACAGAAACTTGGTGAAGTATGGTCCTCGGACCACAAACCTTGTGGAAATTGATATCTTGTCATTTGTTAAACAGAACATTAGTTATGTCGGGTCCTCGGACCTCCTACTTTGGGAAAATTAACATTTGGAGTTACTATTCTTAAGTATCAAACAAAAACTTGGTTAAGTATGGTTCTCGGACCACAAACCTTGTGAAAATTAATATCTTCTCAGTTGTTAAACAGCACCTTAGTCACTGTCCTTATTCTTATCACACGCTTTGTGGAAATCAGTATCTTACGATTCATTAACTTAGATCTTAAGTTCTATATCTTTAAGTGTCAAACGAATTTTTGTAAGGAATGGCCCTCGGACCTTACATCCTACTGAAAGTAATACCTCAGATTACAAAAGTTTAACCATCATATGAGTTTTTTTTAACTAAGACATTGTTTAATATCCAAACTAAGTTAATCTCTGTCAGGTTCTTAAATATTCTACTTTGCAAAGCAAATATGCGCATGGCTATGTGGAGGTTATAATTGTGCAACTCCTGGAGTTAGATTTGTTTATTATGTTCTTCCTTTAACTAGGTATTAGTGAGCACTTTCATGACAAGCACAAAAAGAATAAAGTAAAACAAATACAACATGAGTGAAAGTTGAATAAAATTGTTCTTCATTAATTAAATACATCATCAAAAAAAGGAGTACATGAAAGTCCTATACTAGGCCCTAAGCTTGCGGAGGAGGGTCTTGGAGGGAGCTGCTGCCAGCCTCAATGCTCTTCAGTTCCAGCTCAAAGGTAGACAAAACTTGCTTCCCTTTGTCTGTTGAAGGAACTAAGGGCTCCACGTTCTGAATTTGCTCCTTCTCGGCACCGCCACGCTCGTCCTTCTCTTTATGGGAACCTTCAGGTTCTGTAGGATCAGGAACGAGTTCTTGCACCACAGGAGGAAGGGCAGGGGAGGCAACAACATGAGGGTCTTCTATCTCCTGTATGTCTAGGGGAAGCCAAATGTTCTCGGGCTTCCTCAGCTCGGAAGCTTGAGGAACCCCTGCTGCATTCATGGCCTCTCCCCAGACCTGTTGACAGTACTCTCGGCACAAGGCCGCAAAGGCTTCTGTCAACTGTTCTTGCGTTGCATTTACGCCCTCCTGATAGCTGGCCTTCTTCGCGGCCTCCAGTGCGTGCTTGTGGGCGCGAGCCTCCTCCTTCGCTCCCGTAAGCTCCTTCTCCAAATCAGAGCGTGCCCGTTCGGCTTGAGAGAGCTCGTCGTCTTTTTGGCGAAGAAGCTTACGTTGCCCCTCCACTTGGTTTTCCATCGTCTTTAAGCTGGCCTCGGCACCATCCTTCTCTCTTTTTAAATCGGCCAGCTGCGATGTGATCTTCCCATTCTCTGCTAGGACCTGGCCTAGGGACCTTTCTGCCTCTTGACGTAGCTCTTGCTCTATCCCAGCGCGCTTCCGAGAATCTTCCACGAACTTCTCGGCCGCGAAAACTTCTTGGATGGCCTGCAAAAAATGTCAGGAGGTTAAATATGGTAAAATGTTTACAAATGAATCTAGAGTACAAGTGTGAGGTGGAACTTACCAGAGCTAAATCCCTTTTTAATGAAAGGAACAACTGAGGCTGGCCCATCCTCTCCAAGGTTTCCATGTCCTTGGGCAGCAGAAGAGGATGCTCCAACGCCTCGGCCAGGTGGTGGGCATGGCCTTGTTGGATTGCCCTAATACTGGAGTAGCAGGGGATTGGTGCGTCGTCCAGTCTTAAGTCTAGAGACCAGGTAGCCGGTGCTCGGCGCACTTCGGCCATGTCTCTGATCTCCCCACTCTCGACTGAGCGAGCCCGACCTTTGCCCTTGTCCAGCTTCTGCTACTGAGCTGGTTGTGGTTGTTGTCATGGCTTCTTTTGTTTTTCGCCACCAGTCTCCTCGGCCTCCCCTTTTCTTTTCTTTTTAAGCTCCTCAGCTGGCAGTTTGGGGTCGGCTGGAGGAGGGGGTGGTGGCAAGGCTGGGGGAACTTGGGACCCCCTCGTTCCCTTTTTGGCCACTCTCGCGCCTCTCGCCGTCATAAGGCCCTTAAGCTCGTCCATGTCTTCCTCAATGGAGCTGTCTTCTGGACGTGCTATCACTAGGCCCGCAATCCCAGAGGCCTCAGCTGGCTCCTCTTCCTCGTCTGAAAGAACGACAAACGGGTTTCCACGAGGTCATAGGGCGTCCTCGAGTTGAAACTTATCTATCTCCTCGTCCAACGTGTTCGACGAAGACACTTGCTCCTCTGGGACAACTGTTCCCTGAGAGTGCGTGGCGAGGGGGATTGCCGCGATGGTCTGAGTGTACAATATAGTGTGGGGGTCGTCGGGAAGGTCGTGGTCGGCTAGGAAGTGTGGTCTGGCTACGTGAATCCTCCTACGTCGCTGGTCACCGGCAATGATGGTGTTCTCGATCTCCTAGAAGTCCGAGGAGATAGGGTTGTACCCTAATATCAAATAAGCCGCCCCAAGTTATAAGTCCGTGCTCACGAACACCTCTGAGCGAAGCACTGGTTCAGATCCGCGACGTTACAATGGCTCAAGCGAGGGCGCACATGTTGTTTATCTGCAAAGAAAGACACCAAAACAAACAAACAAACATGGTCAGATTTGTGGGATGTGTAATAAGCTGAAGTTAGACGCCTAAGTAAATGCAAATGCACATTTTTAGATGTTAGGTGGAGTTATGGGGTGGGAAATTAGATCCTAAGGAGTCGCACCTGGATCTCCCCATTCAACTGGCCAGTGGAGGTCGTCGTACCAGTTGCCTGAGACGATGAGGTAGTCGTCCTTCATGCCTTTATTGGACTTGGGCAGACAGGAGATCAATCTAACTACGCTAGAGCGGGACTTGATATAATAGCCTACCCTAGTGAGTTTATGGCATTCGTACATAAAGGCAACGTCATGCCAGGTAAGGTTCAGACCCATCTGCTCATTTAGAGCATCGACGCTTCCTAAGACTCTAAAGACGTTGGGAGCACACTGGTCAGGACACAACCGGTGGTTGCGGAGGTATTCCCTGGTCACGCTTCTCATAGGGAGGGTCATCCCACCTTCTATGAAGGCAATCATGGGGATGATAACCTCTTCCGTCTTCCTAGACCCAGCCACGGCTTCCACCGGGCATTATCTTAAACCTACGTCGCTGGGTATGTGGTATTTGGCTCTGAAACCTTCCATCCCAGCGGCGGTGTCAACTAAACACTTAAATCTACCCATTAGGAAGGAACGAAAGACTAAGTTTTAAGAGGGAGAACGGTTAAAATGGGAGCTGAGGACAAGATCCGAGGAGAATGGAGTAAAGAAAGAGAATAAGAACTTGCAAGTTTGAAGTTGTGCGAGTTTCCACGGATTTCTGCAGAAAAAAGGTGATTACTGATGTTTTGATGGGATTAGCCTCTGAAGAAATAAATGAAGGCGCAGGTTCCCAAAGCGTCACGACGTGCGGGAAGCAGCCTCGAAATTGTATTCGTCCCGCCCAAATTTTCAGGGGGTAACAAGGGCCGTTGGATGCTCATCTCACCGTTGAACGTGGGGGACAAGGTGTAACTTACGGTAATAAATGCGCGCGCTTTTGAAATTAAAACCGCCAAGTGGCATCGTCTGGAACGCGAAACGATCTCCACACGTATGGTTATTTACAAAACATGTGGGGTAAGTTCTCGGTGGATCAAAACCCTATTTTTCTCCTCGGATGCTGAAAAATAGAGTTTTGAGGGGCTATTGTGGGGAGTAAAAGGTCCCAAGCGGGTATTTGGGCCTTTGTGCTTTAGCAAGGAGGGCCGATATGTTCTTGGGCTAAGAATTTGTTAGTACTGAGGATCGGCCCATACGCCGAGGGTCTGAGGACACATCCGAGGGTGAGTTCCTCCTCGGACAGGCCCAAGAAAGGTCGTAGATTTAGTATGAAGGTCAAGGCAGAACTCTGGAAAGGCCGTTGGTTAAGAAGGGGAAACCCTGAACCTTCTAAATACACCGATGTTAGAAAAGTATCATGAGCCAAGGTTGCCACCTCCACATTAAAGACTCTGCACCTACCTCCCTGGCCGCATTAATGGGGAAGTGACCCCTGAACAGTAGAGCTGAAGCTTTTGGTCACTATTCAAAGGCACTAAGGGAAGAAATATCTAGGGGGGAGGGGGATGGAGCAACACGTGGATAAAGTGTCAGGAAATGAAGTATTTAAAAGGGACCATTCTGTAACTAAAAGAGGAGGAAGAATTGTAATCTTTAAGAAAAAAAGAGAAATAATACAGAAGTAATCCTCGGCTCACATCCGAGGAGGTCCACCTGCATTTATCATTCATTGTTTACAAGTGTTTGCACCCTATAACCCGTTATCAAGTTCTCAGTATCTTTAATCTTGATTTCAAGCCCACACTCTACAAATTTCATTGTTTAAGGCTCATTGGGCCTGAGCCCATAATAATCTTTGGGTCCAGGTGCAATTGTGCACTTACAAATGTCAAAATAAAGAACTTTAAAAAAAATTACACATTTTAATTAAAATTTATTTGGAAGGAGTGAGAGGAGAGTAGAATGTAATGAGAGAAGGAGAAGAGATGAGAGAGGAGCGGTATGGTTACCCATTCCTTTCATTTGAGTGGTCTAAAAATTTAGGGGAAGGGGAATATATATCCCTTAATTTATGTTTCAAAAATTAAATAGAGGAGTAAAGAGAAATGTGGTCATATAAATTGATAATTATGATATTTATTTGTTTTAGAAATATATATAAATTAACATTATAAAGACAAAACTAATATAAATTAATATATATTGTTTTTCAAAATAAATAAATAAATAAAAATGAAACCCTTACTATCTCATCATGTCCAAATTCCTTCAATTTTGAAGAATTAAAAGAGAATAAGATATTCCTACAACCCCTTTTCCGTCGCCTTTCTCTTAAAAAATAATTAAGTTTAATTAAAGCTACTCCTCAGTTTCACTCTACTCTCTTCCATTCTCAATTCAAAGAAGGATATTTTTCTCTTTAATTTATATTTCTTTTTTTGGACTGCTGTACAATTCAATTCTTCAAGTTCGAAAGTGAATGCAGACTACCCTTATCGTCCTTTCTTCTTATGCACTGTTTTGCTTAGGAGATTCAGCTAGCAATCGTAGCATTTAAGCTTCCTCCATGTGCTGCGATGGCAAACCACCCTAGAGTGGTCACACATGCACGTTAGTTGATCTCATTAGAGCTAGGTGTATATTTTGTAATTAATGAAAAATTTTCAGTATAAAGTATAGTATATTGGATTTTGTTAACGAAATATTTTAAAAGAAATACTTTTAAAAAATTTATAAGGGAAAAAAACAAATGATTTTTTTAAAATAAAATTTTCTATTTCCCCTAAAAGATGTATAAAAAATTTCTTAAAATAGTTTATTAACAAATGAGCATTAGTATATTTAATACTCTATTAACTACTATTAATTATCTTTATTGATTTATTTTTTTAAAGAAAAATTACAACTTTAAGACAGGATCCTAAAAAAAAATTAATCGAATTCAGTTATTTACTCTTTCTCCATAAGAATTTAGTATGAATTTGAGTTCTAACTCCTAAATTAAAGGATTTCGATTTTGTCTAGTGCTCCATTAACTGCTCTAATGCATTAGATGGGACATAAACTTGGTATTTAGAGGGAAGAAGCTTCGCCCTAATTATTAGTTAATTTTTTTAGATGAACTAATTATTAGTTAATTATGCATGTGATGTGATGGAAAATTATATAATGCCAAATAAGCAACACCCATTTTTTTTTTCGCTTATGTTTTTTATTATGTTTTTGAAATAAATGACAATTTATCATAAATTATTAGAAAAACATGTCATAAAATGTGGATGCTGCCATTTTAGTTTCAATTATTATTATTGTAGAGGCACTGGGCCCAGTAATTTACCAAATATGGCCCAACAAAGTCTTTTGGGCTAAAAACCCAAATCCGAGGACATCAAATGATCTAGGAGTACATGAATGTACTTCATAAAGGAAATGCCAAGTAAAGATATGATAAACGAGTGATCAATTACGTCCGAGAAATAGAGTTGTCCTCGGGTTTTTAAGCCGAGGTCATAAGAAGAGAGGTTTAGTGTCACCGGGCTATGTTATAAGAAATCATATGATTACGAGAAGACACGGTACACGTGGAGGACAACAGGAAGAGCGGTGGAATATCTAAGGTAAAGCTGCTACCACCGCCCATACATTAAAAGCTCTGTAAATTGATATACTGACTGCATAGATGGAAAGATGGGACCTGAGCATGAGATTTGGAACTTGGTCCCTGACCCCAGCGGACTTTGGGGAAGAATTGATGGGACAAGTATCCCAAATCAGCGTTACAACCATGAGGTGGAAGATAATAAAGAGAAGAAGAGGAAGTATAAATAAAGAGAAAGACCTTCGGAAAAAGGGAGCTTCTTTCTGGATAGGAGAAAGACAATAGTATATGATAATCTACAATTGTAACCAACCTTAGGAAGCAATATTATAAACTATCCTCGGATTGTGTCCGAGGAGGAGCTTTTAGTTATACTCTTACAAATAACTCTTGATTTCGTGTCATTGGGCCCGAAGCCCGTTCTTCTCTATGTTATTTAAAACCATCATTGAGAACTAGATTACAAACCCACTCTCTACAAATTTATTGTAAAAGGGCCTTTCAAGCCCATTTCCAACCTTAAATTGGGAGTTTGAATTGTGTTCTTACAATTATTATTATTATTCACTTTTTTTCCCTTGTCAAGAGTTCACGTAGTATTTGTGTCATTCATATGGCACCAATCATCATTTGAAATTTGATTTTTGCTATTTAAAAAATGGATGCCATAAATGGGTATTTGAGAGAGGAGTTTAAGTTATGTTTTTTGGATGTTTTTAACATACGTGTGTGTGAAAAAATATGTGAAAATTTGATTTTTGCTAATTTACCAAACTCTCACTTAATGACTGGAAATTTTAGCTGATGAGCTTCAAAAGGTGCTTGCATCTTGCATCGGTTATATGAATCCTTTATAGTTTCTTTCATATCCTTCTACTTATATTTGGAGCCTAATTTTAACATGAAAAATTATGACTGAATAAGAGGTTTGGTAAGAAAAGATGTGAGAAAGAGAAACATGATACTGTAGGAAAAGACGTCAAGGAGTACTCTTTTATCTTACTCAAGGACTTGGGACTTTTTTTCCCACTCTCGATTATTGGAAAACATATACTCCATAATGTTCTGAGTAGTACTTATTGTTAAATCAAATGTTTTCATCAGGCACTCTCAAACCAGCCGAAGTGCTGCTAGACCAACATTTTGGCTTCAAGATTGGGTCCGCTTTACAGACAGTACAAATAGTCAAAGTCTCAGTTCTTCCTTAAAAAAAAAAAGTTCACTTTTTATTATAATTTAAAATGGTTTATTTCCTCAACAAAAATTAAAAAAAAAAAATCGTTTATTTCAGGAAAAAAAAAAAAAAAACCCAACTCGTCCCGTCATACTTAAATTTGCAAATGACTTGATTTCGTGAAATTGTTAAAAACTCTTACGAATATTTTGCAGTTTCTCTTGTTTTTTTATTAAAAAGTATTTTCTTAAGAATATATGCTATTTAAAATATATATTTAATCAAAAATTTTATTAAAAAAAAAATGAGGATGCCCAGATCTTATAAACACACGGTTAAGGTTATACTTAATCATAATATACTAAGTCCGGACATAAGTTTGTATGTAAATTTCCTCCCAAAAAAAAAAGTACGTAAATAAAGTGAAATATATAGTGTTTGAAATTTGAAGCTTAATTTATGAATTAACTCATCCAATTCCACAGCAGTTAATTATTTATTAACTTTAGTGGTGAGTCAGCCTTTAGAAAGAATAATTTGTAATAATAGATAATGGGTGCATTTGTTAATAGATTATTATAAGAAAATTTTGATATTACTTTTATGGAAAATATAAAATTTGTCCAAAAAATCAGTTGCTTTTTTATTTTTCCATAAAAAAAATTTTAAAAAGTTTTTTTTTTAACAAAATAGAAATTTTACTCTAACCTAATCAATATGCATATGTGTGTGAAACTCCCTTCTGGATACTTGAATTTCAGTTTTTGCCCCTTATTTCATAAGAATTTTGTACTTGTAAAATGATCATTACAGCAAAAATTGAACGGTAATCAAAAAATAGTTTATAAAATAATGCTCTTATTGCATCCGTTAACTTTTTAGTTTTTACTTCTCTTTTTTAAACCTTTTTAAGTATTGGAAGTGCTCTCCTAGATAAGATAACATTAATGGCTTCACAATAAGTGACCATGATAAATTAAAAGACTTCATACTTTGAGGCAAAGAACGTGAAATGTAATATTGTCGGAAATGGAAGGCACGTTGGCAGCTCCCATAAGTGCCAACAATTTAATTATTCCGAGGTAAAATCCGTGTCCTAAAGTGTGTGGTTATCTCATGCATGCCTAGCTTAGCAGCTCTCTCATATTTTTGTCACTAACTGCATCGCCTGGCTCCAAGCCAGGAAGCCTGTCTATTTTTGTTGCAACCAAGGCTCGTAAAGAGTTCACAAACCTCAGAGGTGACTGTTAGGAAGTACTCGTGGCTTATTCCTTTTGCAAGTTCGAAATTGTGGGTTTGAGTATTTGACAAGCTTCACAATTGTAAAAATCATTCCACACCATTTATTAGTGTGGTTTATATGGCTCCAGACGCCCGGACAATGACCACACTTACAAACTCTTTTTATTTTTTTTTTATTTAAAAAAAAAACCACCTACAATTCTAGGTTTCTAGTACTGTTATTCACTCTTATGGCACGTTAAATGGTAATTGCAAGCCTGCTTCATCTGTCTTGAGTTTGTCTCATATAAATAGTAATTGCAAGCCCCACTATTGTGGGGGTCATCCCAAACATCAATCCTTCGCGACCTGCTTTTTTAGCTTTACTTTTTTTTATTTTGGATGAATTTTTTTTTAGCTTTACTTGAGTTTGGTTTGAAGAATGGTTTCAATTTCTATAATTAATTTTTTAATAAGTAATTCATTAAAGAGAGAGACGAATAAAGTGGCATGATCTTGCTATCCAGAAAGTATATAAGAGTTTTACCAACATGGAAAGGATATCCTGAGTCCTGATGGGCTTTTAGTTGATGATATACGTCTTTGTTCTAGCTTCTTCTTCTTCTTCTTCTTCTTCTTCTTCTTCTTCTTCTTTTTTTTTTTTTTTTTCTTCAGAATTACATTACTCTCATACAAGAAGAGAATGTAATAAGGTAGTTCATAGTCTAGCTCGATATGCTTCACATATCTCAGATTTTGTTGTGTGAATGGAGGATGTTCCACCACAAATTTTTTTTTTTTTTTTCTTTCTGTTTTTCAAGCTGATTTGGCCGACTTTCAATAAAATAAACTAAGCATTGTTGCTTCTCAAAAAAAAAAAAAAAAAGAGGTTTAAGCACATTTTAATTTAATAAAATAAATGAAAAGTTAATGAATACTCTAAGGTCATTGATTTAGGAAGTATTTTTTTTAGAAATTTAATTTTTATGGGAAAAGAAAGTAATTGATTTTTTAGCAACTTTTTATATTTCTCATTGTAAAGTTGTAATTTCCAACTAGTCTTTGTTGGCTTTAATTTCATGCTAAATTTTATTGTAATTTCTTCAATCATTTTCCTGTATTTATGTGGGTTTATTTGTAAAGAATGAGTGTGAGAGATTGATGAAGAATCAAGCGTCAAAAGAAGAATCAGTGCAGTTCACGACTAGCTCGCAAGAAGCTCACGAGTAGAGCAACCCACGAAAGGTCACATGTGAAGCACATGACTAGAAGTTAAAGAGTCATGTCAGGTTGTCAAATTCGCGAGTACTTCGCGAGAAAGGCCATCTCGCGAGATACCCGCGAAACTCTATTTGGAAAAAAGAAAATGTATTTTACTAAATTCTTTACTCACATTATATATACCATCATTACCCATGAAATGTAAGGAGTGCTTTTCAGAGAGAAAACCCTAGCAAAAACACTTGAGAGTTAGAGATTGTTATACCCACAATCATCTACACATTTTCTCTTGGTTTTCCTCTACTCCTACCTGTCCATATTTACATCCTTGAGAGGTTCTTAATCCAAACACTTACCGCACCCAATCTGAGTGTTGAGACAAGTTTTGGTGCCTTTGGGAAGCATTAGAAGAAGCCAATGAGTGGCGGATGCAATTGGGTTGAATTGCGGAATCCAGAAAGCTAATGAAGACAAGGATCCAAGAAGTTCGTTGGTAGCAAGAGCTTGGAGGGCTCAAGTACATGGGGTAGACTAGGCTTGGAGGGTCTTTTGTTATTCGTGTACTCCAACTTATTCACTAGTGGATTGATTTTGACTTGGTGGGTCGTAGAGAGGTTTGACATTGAGTTCTTCGTTTCCTCTTTGATAACACGTCGTGGTGTTATCTTGTGTTTGCATCTCTGTTCCCTACTCTTTAAGCTTTTCTTTTATTGTTCATTGTGGTTGAATATGACTTAGAGTAGTGTTACTGATTTATTACACTTATTTACTTTTGTTCCACACTTTGATAAGTTAGAGTTAAAGCTATCTAGCTATAATTTTAAAATTGGAGTCTAAACAAGCTTTAGTATTTTTCACACTAATTGAGCTTTTACTCATAAAAGTAATATTAAACTTTTTAAAAATTGTCTATTGACAAATACTCTAAAGACGCCCATTAACTAGACCTAGTTCTCTAAAATAAATAGGATTCAAATAATAGAAGGTTTACAAATTCCTAGGCGCTTTTATCATTGTTTATTTGAGAGGAGGGGAGGAGAATGAAATATGATTTTTTTGGTGAAGATTTTATATATATTTACTTGTTTGAGTATTTTTGTAAAAATGAAATAAATAGTTGTATAATGGAATGCTAATTTCATTTTATATGCATTATTTCAAAAGTGGGCAAGTTATTCCACCTCACTAATTTAGAGAAAATTATTGTAAGGACACGTTTTGCACCTAAGCCCAAAATAGGAAGGGGATAGGCCTAAAAAGTGTAATACAATGAATTTGTAGAAAGTGGGTTAGAAATCTAGGTTCTAATGAGTTTAGATAACAATGACAATGGGCCAAGATTATAGTATGATGAAGATGGAATAGTTTGTACAGTGTATATTGTCCTCGAACTCAAGCTGAGGAGATTGATTCTTATATTTCCTTATCTTCGGGACAGATTACAAATATTCTCCTTAAATCTACTGTGTTTCCTTTCCTTTTTTCTCCAATCCCATCATTCTGAGTGTTTCCTCTGCCTTTTATATCATCCTTCCTCCTCTCTAACCTCCACGTATGGATCAGCTTGTTCGTTCGGATACTTGTCCCATCAACCCCTTCCTGAAGCCTTTGGAAAATGCTGTAAGGTTGAGCCATGCTACTCAAACATCACTTCTTCATTAATACGGTCAGAGAGTTAGTTGTAGGGCATTTAATGCGGTGGTAGCAGCTTTCCCTTTAGATATTTCATGGTTTTCTTTTGTCCTATACTCTGGTGGTGCATAGCCTTATCAACAGAGTCCCATGGGATGTTGCCTCTAGATGGCAGACAATCCATTCCGACCTCTGCTTAGCTGAGCCGAGGAAGTATTCCTCCTCAGACCACCTTCTCGGATGATCATGATCAGACTTTACCTCCCTATATACCAACACGGACCCTTAATAAGATATTTATCCATCCTCGGACTGCTTAACATCCTCAAATTGGGCCTTCGGCCCAATATGTATATAAATACGTACTCTTGGACCTATCTCCCCCACAATAGCCCCTCAAGATTCTTCTTTCTAGCTCCTTGGTAAGAAAGGAGGATTTCGATGTCACCATAATTACTCTGTGCTCATTATACATCATCTCTGACCACACGAGTTCCTTTTTAAATGCCCGATTCATGCTCCTGACCCTTTCGCTTACGATACGCTCCATCATTAAATTCCTACGGCTTTATGTCCCCCATGTTCTATGGCGTGATACGGATCCAATGGCTATCAATTTTGTTGAAACCTGGGCAGGAATTTTCCCACTTGTAACTCTTATTTGATATAAATACCATCCAAATTAATTCATTATCTCACTTTTTCACTCATACACTGAACCTGCAATCTTACCTACTCCACTTGTGCCTTCACAATTACCGAGAGCTAGTCCAAGGAGAGTTTTCTTTCTTGTGTAAGTTTTTAAAAATTCTTTCGCTTATTTTCTTTTCATCTACTTCTCTTTCTCTTCTGTGTCTTTTACTCATCGGCCCTTCTTTCATCTCTTTATCTTTCAATACCTCTAACCCTCTCTTGAAAATGGGTAGATTCGCCTCTCTAGTAGATTCCAAGGAGAAAATAGAGGAGTTTGAAACTCTGTATAAGATCTCGCCCGGAGTGTCCATTAGATATTGTAAGTTAGGGGAAAGTAGTAATCCCGATGATTGCCTTTATAGAGGGGGGAATGAGAATCCCCATGGGCACAATCACTAGGGATTACCTTAGGGCTCACCGATTAGCTTCCACCCAGCGTGCCCCAAACATGTTTAGAATATTAGGTTGTGTAGATGTACTTAATGAGAGAATGGGTTTGGGGCTTACCCATCATTATGTTAATTGGATCTACAATCTCCATCACCTAACGGGGCAGGGGTACTACCTAAAGTCTAGGTTTCCTGAGGTTAGACTTATCCAATGCCTCCCTGATTCCAACAAAGGCCTAAATAAGGATTTTTTTTATCGTATTTGAAGAGTGGCACGATGGCCTCCACTGCCCAACAAGAGAGGAGAAACCAGGTGGGGCTCTAGGTTTAGGTCAATTATTTCATAATCACCCCCTTGCTCTTTCTTCTTTTGATTCGTGTCTGTCTATAAACACCCCTTTGATTCATGCTAAATTTTTGTTAAAGATTTTGCAGATAAACACTCTGTTATTCTGAACTTTGGTCTTGTCAACCAGTCGAGCTTAGACAAGATACTAAAAGCCAAAGTGTTCGTTCACAGCGACGGTCAGCTTCGAGTAGCGCATTTGATCCTCGGTTACACTCCCATATCCAAAAGCTTCCAGGTGCCGAAGTGCGTCATAAAGGCCAACGACCCCCACCTGCATTGGATAAGCGTCATCGTTCTGGGTTTTCTCCTTCCCGAGGGCATCCCCATCCCAAAAGGCACCCTCACCACACAACCCATCCTAGAAGGCATTCCTACGATAGCCTTTCCACCCAAACATACAATCGGTGAAGCTACCTCCTCCCAACCCATCATCAGGTTGGAGGTCTCGAAGGTATGTCGGCACTACTGCCTCCAGGTGTGGAATAAGGCACTCACCCAAACTGGGGTTGATGCCTCTTTTGCCCTCTAGAAGGTAGAAAATGTTTACTATCCTCCAGCCATCCGGGCGCCTAGCCCATCTGTCCCTAAGGCTGATGCTACCTCTTAGGGAGCAAATGCTGGAAAGAAAAGCTTAGTCAAAGCCCTTCCTTCCTCTGACCATCCGTCCGAGGAAGCTGAGTAGTCTGAGGTTACCTAGAAACCACTTGAAACAACCAAAGAGGTGACCCATGATGCTGCCTAGCCCCCCATTACACTTGAGGAGCCTACCGAGGGGAAGGGAGCTACCCAAACTATGGAGATTGTCTTGGCGACCCTTCGCATCATCACCAAGGAGGACTCAAAGGGTAAAGGGCTTGCTTCCACCAACACAGCTCCTAACCAACCTCCAAAGACTTCCAAGGATAAGCTTGTGATAAAGATGAAGCCCTAAGTTGTCCTTGTATATTCCTTCTTTTGGATTTAGCAGCACCCCCTTCTTCTTTTTTTTTTTTTGTTGAAATGTAATCTGATCTCCTGTAAGTAAATTGCCTTTTCCTAAGGCTTAGATTAATGAAAATGACAAGTCTTTCTTTCATGTTTATGATGTTTGTATCTTTTCCTTGTATAGTTTCTGTTTTACTTAGTATTTAATTAGCAAGACAATGAGATATGCCCCACTTTGTTATCTGCATAAGTGATAATACCTTTCTAATTAATCAACAGAATAAAAAATTACTAAGTCAACAACATTAGTAAAGCGCACTATTAATTTCAAAATCCATACATCACAACAAAGCAATCATCCACATCATTTCCCATAAACCTAACGATCTTGAGGTAGTAATAAGATCTTGACCAGATAACAAATATGTTAGACATACTCACAAATGCTTTAAGTAATGCTCATGAACTTCTATTTGTTTAGATCATTGTTGTAGGAATCTCCAAGGTATATGATCCGAGGAGCCAAGCGTAACCAAGATTCTGTCTTATACTTAGAAAAATGTTTAAAAAGATCAATTTATTCAAGGTATATGGTCCGAGGAGCCAGACATAGCCAAGGTTCTGTTTGATACTTAATAAGATAACTTGGAGTGTTAATTTACCCAAAGTAGATGGTCCGAGGAACCAGACATAACTAAGATTCTTTTTAACACTTAGAAAAATGTTTAAAAATATCAATTTACCCAAAGTATGTGATTCGAGAAGCCAAACATAACCAAAGTTCTGTTTGATACTTAGTAAGATGTTAAAAAATATCAATTTACCCAAGGTATGTGGTCTGAGGAGCCAAACATAGCCAATGTTCTGTTTGATACTTAGTAAGATATTAAAAAATATCAATTTATCCAAGGTATGTGGTCTAAGGAGCCAAACATAGCCAAGGTTCTGTTTGATACTTAGTAAGATAACTTGGAGTGTTAATTTACCCAAAGCAGATGGTCCGAGGAACCAGATATAACTAAAGTTATATTTAACACTTTGAAAAATGTTTAAAAATATCAATTTACTCAAGGTATATGGTCCGAGAAGCCAGGCATAACCAAGGTTTTTGATACTTAACTATAATGAGAAATGTAACACATAAAGTAATAAGTGATATATAAAAGAAAAGACCTTCATTAATAATAATACATTCGCAAGTTATTTACATTCGAGGGATGTGGTACAACATTTTCATTTAGATCTTCCAGATAATAAGTCCCTATCCCAACTACGGAGGTAATACGATATATCCCTTCCCAGTTGGGCCCTAACTTGCCCAAAGCTGGATTCTTTACAGTACCCAAAACTTTTCTTAATACCAAATCCCCTAATGCCAGTGGCCTTGATTTTACGTTCGAGTCATAGCCTTGTTTGAGTAATAATACGCCAACTGAACCATGGCGTTTTCTCTTCAATCTTCAATCAAATCTAAGCTCCTTTCTAACAACCCATTATTGTTTCTCGGAGTAAAAGAGCTCGTCCATAGTGCTGGGAAATCGGTTTCAAGAGGAATTACAGCCTTAGCCCCATAAGTCATTGAAAATTAGGTCTTCCCTGTGGACCTGCAAGGTGTAGTCCGATAGGTCCAAAGGACGTGTGGCAATTCTTCCACCCATTTTCCCTTAGCATCTTCCAACCTCTTCTTGAGCTTGACAACCTCGGCTTGTCTATTTCCCTGTGGATAAGCCGAGGTGGAATATCTATTCGTAATGCCGAGATCGCAGCAATATCTTCTAAAGGCCTTACTATCAAATTGAAGGCCGTTATTTGAGATAAGGGTATGAGGAATTCCAAACTTTGTGACAATGTTTTTCCAAACAAATCCTTTTGCATCCAAATCCCCGATATTTGACAGTGACTTAACTTCAACCCATTTAGTGAAATAATCTGTGTCGACGAGTAGCCACCTCCTATTCCCTATTGCCTTAGGGAAGGGTCCTACAATATCCAAGCCCCATTGAGCAAAAGGCCAAGGGCTGGATTGAGGATTGAGGACGCCCCCTGGTTGATGAATATTGAGAGCAAAGCTCTGACATTGGTCACACTTCTTCGCATACTCTTATGCTTCCCTCTGCATATTTGGCCACCAGTACCCATGGGTAAGAGCCCTATGAGATAAGGATCTACCTCCCGTGTGACTTCCACAAATCCCTTCATGTAATTCTTCTAGAAGTAGCTCTGTTGCTTCAGTGTGTATACACAGCAGGTATGATCTAGAAAAAGAGCGTTTGTATAGTTTTTGGTCCTTAGATAGCCGGAATCGATGAACCTTTCTACGTACTTTATCCGCCTTGGACTTCTCTTCAGGGAAGATATCTTCCTTAAGGAATAGCACTATGGGATCCATCCAACTAGGTCTCACCCTGATTTGATGAATTCAGGCCACATCACCTTTAGTCTCAGTAGGCTTGTACAGGTCTTTAACAAGGATAACCTAAGGTAAGCCTTGAGTCGAGGATGTTGTGAGGGTGGCTATGGAATCAGCGTAGGTATTCTTGCTTCTGCTGACTTGCAATAAAGTGAAAGATTCAAACTTTGACTACAGATGTCTTACCTAATTCAAATATTCTTGCATTCTTGAATCTCTGGCCTCCAATTCCCCTTATACTTGGCCAACAACCAATCTTGAGTCAGAGAACATTTCTACTACCTTTCCTCCCAACTTCTGGACTATGGTCATCCTAGTCAACAAGGCCTCATACTCAGCTTCATTATTTGTGGCCGAGAAACTTAACCTTAAGGATTTTTCAATAATGATCATCTTGGGACAAGCTATAACTAAACTCACTCTTGATCCTCTTTGATTTGCCGCACCATCAACATACAACTTCCAGGACGTAGGCTCTTGGAGGGCGACCATGCCAACTGATTTTCCATCCATGTTCTGCTTGTCTTCTTTTTTTTCCTACCGAAGGTTCAACAAACTCGGCTACCAGGCCTACAAGAACTTGACCCTTAACTGAGGTACGAGGCATGTACTTAATATCAAAAGACCCTAAGATCGTACCACATTTAGCAATCCTTCCAGTATAATCAGCACTCCGAAGCAACGATTTAGGTGGAAGTTGAGTTAGGACAACAACTGTATGAGATTGGAAGTAGTGGGGGAGTTTACGAGTAGCGTGCACTACTGCCAAAATGGCTTTTTCCAGTGGTAAGTAACGAACCTCGGCCTCATGCAATGATTTGCTCACATAATAGACTGACCTCTACACACCATTATCAAGCCGTACCAACACCAAGCTCACAGCATGAGAAATAACAGCAATGTATGCAAACAAAACTTCATCTATCTCAGGTCTGGACATGATAGATGGCCGAGAAAGGTATTCTTTCAGTTGCTAAAAGGCCAAGACACACTCCTCGATCCACTCAAATCACTTCCATTTGTTCAACAATTGGAAGAAAGGTCTACATCTGTCTGTTGACCGAGAAATGAATCGGTTTAGGGCAGAAGTCATCCTCGTCAGCTTCTGGACCTCTTTAGGATTCTAAGGTGTCCATAAGTTGTTGATTGCTTTAATTTGGTTAGGATTGACTTCAATTCCACGGTGAGTAACCATATATCCTAAGAACTTTCCTGAATCAACGCCAAAAGAGCACTTAGAAGCATTAAGGCGAAGATTGTGCTTCCTCAATATCCCAAAGATATTCCCGAGATCACCAACATGCTCGGACTTTATCTTACTCTTGACCACCATATCATCTATATAAACCTCAATGTTCTTTTCTAGCTGTGGTCAAACATCCTAGTCATTATCCTCTGATAGGTAGCCCTTGTATTTTTTAAACCAAAATGCATCACTTTGTAGTGGTAATTTCCTGTAGGAGTGACGAATGTTGTTTTCTCTTGATCATCTAAAGCCAAAGGTATCTGATGATATTTTTGAAACGCGTCTAGAAAACTCATCTGAGGATGCCCAACAGTGGCATCCACCAATTAATCTATACGAGGCATTGGAAAGGGGTCCTTGGGGCAAGCTTTGTTCAAATCTGTGAAGTCTACACATACTCTCCATTTCCCATTCTTCTTTTTCACTACCATTATATTAACCAACCATTCAGGATAAAATACCTCCTTGATAGCTCCTGCTTGTTTGAGTTTGATTACCTCCTCTTTAATAGCCTCGGAATGCTCTTTTGATGATTGCCGAGGTGGTTGCTTCCTCGGTATGACAGTTAGGTTGACGTTCAAATGATGACAAATGAAGCTCGGATCCACCCCGAGACCTCGTAAGCACTCCAAGCAAACACATCAATGTTTTCCCTCAAAAACATTATCAACTCGTCCTTCTCCTAAGGAGGCAGTTGAGCTCCGACCTGGAAGTACTTCTCCTTATTGTTACCTATAATAACCTTTTCTAACCCTTCACACTCTACCATCTCCACTATATTCTCAGATAACATCGGCTCCTTTGATTGCTACAAACTTTGCTCATTTGATGCCGAGGACTCTCCCTCAGCTTGATGCCTAATTACGGCCACCAAGCACTGCCTAGCCATAGATTGGCTCCCGATCAGCTCCTCAACCTGGTCGCTAGATAGATGCTTCACCTTCAAATACAAGGTGGAAGAGACAGCCCCCATGGCATGAAGCCAGGGCCTTGCCACTATGGCTGTGTAGGGAGAATATGCATCCACCACTATGAAGTTGACCTCTACCACCTCTAACCTAGTTTGCACTGGTAATTTAACTTGCCCCATTGGTATAACCATCTTTCCATCAAAACCTACTAGGGGTGAATCATAACTAGTTAAATCTCCTGGTTTCAACCCCAACACTTTATACAAGTTGGGGTACATAATCTCTGCCCCACTGCCTTAGTCAACCAACACACGCCTCACATCATACCCCCTATTTTGTGTGTGACCACCAAAGTATCATCATGTGGCTGTATAGTTCCAAACTTATCCTTTTTCAAAAAACTTAATATCGGTTGGATTCCAACTTTAGCCTTCTTTGGCTCAGGATTAGAGTCCTCGAATGGCAGCCGAGCTACAGTCATTACTCTGGAGGGACACGAACCAGTCCTCCCAAGAGCAGCAAAAATAACATTAATTATGCCTAAAGGAGGCCTTGAAGAAGCGTTCCCTTGAATCCCTGAGCCTGCATGGTCTCCTTACCCATTAGGCTAATACAAAAACTGTTTTAACCTCCCATCTCTGACCAATTGCTCCAAATGGTTCCACAGAGTCCTACAATCCTCGATGGTGTGTCCTCCTTCCTGATGATACTGACAATGAAGATTCTGATTGCGTCTCATGGGGTCTCCTGCCATCTTATTAGGCCATTTAAAGTATGGCTCATATTTTATCTTCTCTAGAATCTGATGCACTGGCTCTCAGAATAACGTGTTGACTACTTGTGGCATAGCAGCAGCCCCAGTTTGCCTAGCAAAATCTCGCCGAGGACGATTATCGTTGTACTTATCCAACCTGAAGTCCCTCTTATCCTAAGAAACCACCTTCGTCTTTCCTTTACCTAACTACTAGTCCTCTTCGACCTGTTTATACTTATCGATGCAGTCCATGAGCTAATGTACGTTATTAACTGGTTTCCCTGTTAATGACTTCCTTAGACCATGCTCGACAGGTAAGCCGACCTTGAAAGTTCTTATGGCCACATCATTAAAGTCCTCATCAATTTCATTGAACATCTCCCAGTACCTATCTGAATATATTTTTATGATTTCTCCCTCTCGCATAGTCATAGACAACAAATAATCCAAGGGCCGAGGGACCCTACTACATGTAATAAAGCAATTTGAACACCCGAGTGAGTTCCTTAAAGGAATCAATGGATCCTGATCCCAAGCTGTCAAACCACCTCATTACAACAGGCCCTAAACTGGATGGGAATACTTTACACATCAAAGCCTCATTCTTGGAGTGTACAGCCATCCTCTAGTTGAAATGGCTTACATGCTCCACAGGGTCTATTTGGCCATTGTACATGGTGAATGTTGGCTAAGTGAAACATCGAGGAAGTTTTCCTCCTTCAATTCTGCACGTGAAGGGTGATTTAGAAATCTGGTTCAATACTTTGCTCATAGAATCATTCCCCAGGCCACTACAGGACGAATTCCTATTCTTGCGGCCATGAGGGTTGCTCTCTTCATACGAGAAAGACTTACTAGAGGGAGTTCTTGACCTGAGCCTATATCTGCCATCCCTATCATCCTTAGAAGAAGAGTCAGAAATGGAAGGAGTTCGCTTCCGTCGTTCGTGACGCAACTTTCTCCTCAAATGATTAATCTCCAATTGCATGGCTCTAGCATTTTCCTTATGGGAGACTCTGCTCCCACTTCGTGACTGACTCCTACTAGTATAGGTGGTGTGTACACTTCCCTCCCGATCTCTACCTCGTTCAAGATTGAGAAAGTGATCTTGACACTGAGACCCCATAGACTTTGCCTGGCATGGACCTGAATTTACCATAACTAGACGTTAAACTCACTGAAACACAAGAGATTCCCACAGACGGCGCCAATTGTAAGGACACGTTTTGCACCTAAGCCCAAAATAGGAAGGGGATAGGCCCAAAAAGCCCAATACAATGAATTTGTAGAGAGTGGGTTAGAATTCTAGGTTCTAATGAGTTTAGATAACAATGACAATGGGCCAAGATTACAATATGATGAAGATGGAATAGTTTGTATAGTGTATATTGTCCTCGGACTTAAGCTGAGGAGACTAATTCTTATATTTCCTTCTCTTCGGGACAGATTACAGATATTCTCCTTAAATCTACTGTGTTTCCTTTCCTTTTTTCTTCGATCCCATCATTCTGAGTGTTTCTTTGCCTTTTATATCATTCTTCCTCCTCTCTCTAACCTCTACGTATGGATTAGCTTGTTCGTTTGAATACTTGTCTCATCAACCCTTTCCTGAAGCCTTTGGAAATAGCTGTAAGACTGAGCCATGCTACTCAGACATCATTTCTTCATTAATGTGACCAGAGAGTTAGCTGTAGGGCATTTAATGCGGTAGTAGCAGCTTTCCCTTTAAATATTTCATGGTTTTCTTTTGTCCTATACTCTGGTAGTGCATATCCTTATCAATAGAGTCTCATGGGATGTTGCCTCTAGACAGCAGACAATCCATTCCGACCTCCATTTAGCTGAGCCGAGGAAGTATTCCTCCTTGGACCACCTTCTCAGATGATCATGATCAGACTTTACCTCGCTATATACCAACACAAACCCTTAGTAAGATATTTATCCATCCTCGAACTGCTTAACATCCTCAGATTGGGCCTCCGGCCCAATATGTATATAAATACGTACTCTTGGACCTATCTCCCCCACAATTATAATCATATCTATTCATTTCTTTATAATATTTTTTAATGGTTAAGATTAAAAGTTAAAAAAAATTAACTTTTAATTTTAACCAAAAAAAAAAGTTATAAGTTGAAATTTTGGAAGAAAAAATTGAGTGATTTAGAGTAATTGTATAGTGAAATAACCCTAATTATTGCATCGGTTCTCAATTCAAAATCTTGTTATATTATCAATTTCAGGAAGAGGGGGTAAGTGGTGTAAAAGGGAACAATTGCCCTTCGACCCTTCCCCCTTTAGATTTTTTTTATTGTGGCCATAATTGAAGAAGGTCACCAAGAGGCATTGCCCTCCACCCAAATTGTTTCACTAGAGTACTACAATGAATGCATCATACATGTCTCATTAAATACAAAGTAAAATATAAGGTTTGTTTGAATACTTTTTAGGACAAATGAGTGAATACATTTTTTTATTTTGCTGAATAAATGAGGGAATACATTTATTATGCCGAAAGGAGTCTCTATCATTTTTTTTAATAAATAATTTTGGTAAGATATCAAAGAATAAACCAAATACAGCTTTAATAATATTCTAAAATCATATAAAAAAATTATATTCTAGAAATTCTTTTTCAAATTTCTAATCAAATTAGATATGAATATTATACTATATTATGGCATTGCTAAACGTTTACATCTCCCTACATCACATCACATTCATAGAGATTTGAATGTCAAGATGTGTATTTGATTTCTTTAACCAAAACACCATGTTAGAAATGTGTTTGAATGAAGCAATAGACAAAGAAAGAAGAGGGAGCTAAAGGTTTTCACAGGGTGGGGTTATCCAGGAATGGAAAAGTGCTTGAGTGTAGTAGAGGCACCAATATTCATATCCCCTCTTCACATTAGAAGAATTTACACGGACATGCATCAAGTTTAATAAAAACAAATTATATATTTTATTTTTCCCCTATAATTTTTTTAGAAATTCAAAATTTCTATTAAAAAAAGGCATTATTATATATCATACTATAATGTTAATTTACATATTTATGTACTGTTTTCAATATTACACACTAAATCAAATAAGGTCATCCACATATAATATTATTATTTTACACTTTCATTTTCTATAAACCATTTACCGTTTTATCCAAAACTTATTAACCGAATCTTCACTTTCTATTCTTTACCGTTTTATCCAAAACTTATTAACCGAATCTTCACTTCCTATTATTTACCACCCAATCACCACTCTCACTAACGCTCTCGGTTTGTGGTGGCCAACCACCATTGCCAGTCCCTAATCGTGATTTTTTTTAATCTTAAATTTCTCTCTTCTTATTTTTAGTTGTCTGTGTGGGGTTTCCAAAGTTTCTCTAACGCAAGGCAAGGGCCTCAAAACCCTAGCCGCTTAACGGTCAAACTACAGAAGCAATTGGGGGAAAGATTATTGCGGCCAAGTTTTATACTCAACGAGTTCTTAATATGGAGGCCATTGTGTGAAACTTTAAGCAACTATGGTCAACAAAGAAGGGTTTTGAAGTTAAGGATATGGGCAATCACGTAGTTCTCTTTGTGTTCTCTGATAAAACGGATGCAGATAGGGTACTGCTCAGTGAGCCGTGGAGTTATGACAAATATCTAGTGTCTTTGTGCAGGTGGGAGAAGAATGGTGCGGTCAAAGATCTAGTTTTTAACAGAACAGCCTTCTGGGTTTAAATTCACGATATTCTCGTCTGCGATATGAATTCGGAAGCTGCCACTGAGATTGGTAAGGTTTATGGGGAAGTCCTACCGGGTATCCGAGACTGGGGTAACCAAGACGGTAGCACATTCTTGAGGATCAGGGTACGGGTTGATACCACAAAACCATTATGTTGTGGACGAAAACTCCGCTGCGAGGATGGGGAGATTGGATGGATATGATTCAAATACGAAAGACTGCTGATAATATGCTACTGGTGCGGCAAAATGTCTCACAGTGACAAAGACTATGAACCCTGGATAAAGAGTAATGGGTGGCTGACTGAGAAGGACAAACAATTTGGCGCGTGGCTTCATGCCCCACTATTCAATACTAGGAGATGTTCTACAATTCGGGTTGGAGGTGAAGAAGAAGCTAGGAGTGGTGGTATCGATCTGGAGATGGACGTGGAGGAGTTTGAAGTGTTAGGAAGTCACAGTGGGACCGGTAAAAGCTCAGAGCCTGAAGGGAACCGCCGACATGAGGAGGAGGCTCGCGAACTGACAATGTCAAGAAAGGAAAGTAACGTAAATCTTGTAACCGTAACTGCAAGAGCTGAACTTAATGAAGGGCGTGATTCTCGCAGAGAGATGGATTTCCAGGATACGTTATGCGAAATAAACACTGCCATTTCAAAATATGATAAGTCTGATATGGACCCTGAGTCAAGCGGACTAGTATGCACTTTGGGCCAAGCCGAGGTCCATAATTTACCAAACAATCAAGGAGTTGCGGGCTATACTTGTAATGTTGAAGATGAAATGCTCCCAACGTCCAGCCCACAAGGAAATGTTTATAAGCCTCGTGGTTGGAAGAGACTTGTGACTGAAAGGCCCTATGCTGAAGTCCAGTTATTACCCATGCAAAGAAAACGCTATGTACGTGACGAAGTAAGCGAAACTGAAGTCGAGGTTATGGGAAAGAAACATTGTGCCATTGGTACAACACAAAAGCAAACGGCGGAGGCTGCAGGATAGCTTTACTTTCATGGCACAATCATGGAGTAAGAAGTTGCTTAAATCATGGAGTAAGGACCACTTTGGTAATGTAAAGAGACAGATTGCCACAAAAAAGGAGCTGCTATGGAAAATTGAAGAGGATGCAGCCATGGGTGGGAATTATGGGACTGTTGTTCAACTTTGGAGGGAGCTTAATGTGTTGCTTGAGAAGGAGAGCAGAATGTGGCGGCAACGAGCTAGAACTTAGTGGGTGGCAAAGGGAGATAAAAATACTAGATATTTCCATGGTGTGGCTACTTAAGGGAAGAGAAGGAATTTTATTAAAGGAATTAGAGATGCTGAAGGAGCTTGGCGTACTGAAGACGGTGCTGTTTCGGGCATCTTTGTGGAGTTCTTTACCAGATTATTTACTCAATCACAACCCCATGATCTTGGCCGAGTCCTTGAAGGAGTAAAAAGGGTAGTTACAGCAGATATGAATGATGAGCTGGTGAAACCGTACACTATGGAGGAAATTGATATAGCTATCAAGCAAATGGCTCCTTTGAAAGCACCAAGTCTAGATGGAATGCCTCCTCTCTTTTATCAATCCTTTTGGTGACACATAGGTCCAGAAGTGTCAAAAGCTATCTTATCATGCCTTAATTCTGGTACTCTCCTTAAATCTATAAATCACACTTTCATTACTTTGATTCCAAAAGTGAGTAATCCTGAAAATGTTTCGAAGTTTAGACCTATCAGTCTATGCAATGTGATTTATAAAATTATTAGTAAAGCTATTGCCAACCGTCTTAAACCCCTCCTAAATTCTATAGTTTCAGAAGCTCAGAGTGCTTTCATTGCTGATAGACTTATCACTGACAACATTCTGATTGCTTTTGAATCCTTACATTACATGAAAACCCAAAGCTCGGGTAGGGAGGGCTTTATGGCTTTGAAACTTGATATGAGCAAGGCCTATGATAGAGTGGAATGGAACTTTCTGGAAAAAATCATGTTGAAGATGGGGTTTCAGGATTCTTGGGTGGCTATGATCATGCAGTGTGTATCCACAGTGACTTATTCCATACGTTTAAATGGAGAACCAAAAGGATTTATTCGACCATCTAGAGGTCTGAGACAAGGTGATCCTCTTTCCCCCTTTCTCTTCTTGTTTTGTGCAGAAGGACTAAACGCTCTTCTTAACAAAATAGTAGATAATGGGGAGATTAGGGGTTTATCCTTATGTTGCCAAGGACCAAAGATTACTCATCTATTTTTTGCAGATGATTGCCTTTTGTTTTGCAGGGCCAACAAAGCTGAATGTCAAAAAATCCAGCAACTTCTTGACTGGTATGAGGGTGCATCTGGTCAGTTGGTAAATAAGAACAAAACCACTCTCTTCTTTAGCCGAAATACACCGAGGGAGGTCCAACAAGAGATTAAGGTCTTGCTAGGAGTGCCGGCTATCAAGCATTATGAAAAATATTTGGGCTTGCCATCATTTGTGGGAAGACAGAAAAAAGCTTGCTTCAACCAGATTAAAGAGCGGGTGTGGGCAAAAATGCAAGGATGGAAGGAAAAGCTACTTTCTCAAGCAGGAAAGGAAGTCATGATTAAGGTGGTGATTCAATCTATTCCTACTTATTCGATGAGTGTGTTTCGTTTACCTATTGGTTTAATAAAGGATATCGAGACGATGATCCGCAAATTTTGGTGGGGTAACCAAGATAATACAAGGAGAATGCAATGGGTAAAGTGGAGTACTTTATGCTCTCCCAAGTCTATAGGGGGCATGGGGTTTCGGGATCTCAGACAATTTAATGATGCACTTCTTGGCAAACAAGTGTGGAGACTCTACCATGAGAAGAATATGATGTTGTACAGAGTGTTTAAGCCAAAATATTTCCCATCCTGCAGCATCTTGGACGCTAATTTCAATCCGCAAAGTTACTTTGCATGACAAAGTATTTTACATGCAAGGGAAGTAATTTGCAAGGGAGCAAGGTGGAGAATAGGAGATGGTTCATCCATTAACATATCGAAACATCGATGGCTAGATTCTTCAGGGGGTGGTTTGATAATATCTCCCCAACGTGACTCATCACTGACCTCAGTAAAGGACCTCTTCATTCCTGGCACAAAAGTATGGAATAAGGAGCTTATTGATCAGAACTTTCTCCCATGGGAAGCTGAGAGCATTCAAAGTATCCCAGTTAGTTACTATCCGATGGAGGATTTGCTTGTTTGGCCATTTACCACGGATGGAAGTTACTCAGTTAAGAGTGCATACCAGCTGCTGTCCACCGAGAGCAGAGCTGCCCAGCCCAATTCGTCAACTACAGAGGGGAGCAAGTCTTTTTGGAATAGAATCTGAAAGCTGCGAATTCCTAATAAAGTCAAGCATTTCTTGTGGAGAGCTTCAAATGAGTCGCTACCTACCAAACTGAATTTGTTCACACGGCATATACTTCATGATAACGTATGCAGTCTTTGTGAAGAGCACCCTGAAGACACTATCCACTATTTATGGATGGCTCTTGGACCCTCTCTTTAGTCTCCCACGAAAAAAAAAAATTAGAAGCTTTGGTGATTTAGCTGCATTAATGCTGGCCGATGCAAGCCCGGCCACTGCTGCTCTGTTTTCAATGGTCGCCTGGTGCATTTGGATTAGAAGTAATAAACTAAGGGAGAAGCAACATGTGTGGGACGTAGGGGAGACGGTGCAGCGGGCTCGTGAATTATTACAGGAATTTTGGGACGTGTAGGACTGCCCATCTCAACCTCCTATTCGACACATGCGGCAGAAATGGTCGCCACCAGTAGTAGGAGTTTATAAGATTAATTTCGATGGTGCTATCTTTGAAAGTGCAGCGAAAGCTGGTCTAGGGGTGGTAATGAGGGATGCTGAAGGTATGGTTATTGCTGCACTTAGCCAAAATATTCAACTCCCTAGCTCTATGGATTTGGTAGAAGCCTTGGCTACTTAACGTGCTATTATATTTGCTCAGGAAATAAGTCTTACTCATGTGGTGGTGGAGGGGGATTCACTTAAGGTCATTACAACCATTAATAATCCAAAGCAGAATAGGACTCGGTGGGGCCATGTTATAGAAGACATTAAGAAAGCCAGTTCCTTTTTACAAGTATGTAGTTTCTGTCATGTTAGTAGGGGGTAACAATTTAGCCCACTCCCTTGCTAGAAGAGCAGTTTTAACTGCTGATATAGATATGTGGTTAGAAGATCTACCATCGGATTTGAATGATGTTTTCCAGTCTAATTTGCCTAATTAAATAAAAATGACTTACCTGTTCCTCAAAAAAAAAAAAATTTCTCTCTTCTTTTATATTATATTATATATATATATATATATATATATATATATATGTTTGAGAGAAGATAAAATAGGATAAAGTGGTAGAAAATATTTTTTTTCCATATTATTCTAAAAAACGCAGCCTATTTTTTTTTTTTTCTAAATATTTTCAATAACTCAAACAAACACTTGAATTTTTTTTTTTTTTTTTTTTTGAATCAAACGCAGCTTTATGGGGGTAAAAAAACAGGCAAAAACAAAATGAAGAAGAAGAAGAAGAAGAAGAAGAAGAATTAATTCCCTCTATTTATCTCCTCCCTCTTGCTCCAAACTCCTGAGTCACAATAGTGTTACGTCATTTCCTTGACAGCTCACGCTACACTCTCCCTTCCCATTTGTTTTCCGTATTACTGACACGTAATTTCAAGATTCTTACTGCTAGGAAAAAAAGAAAAAAATTCGATCACAAAAGGGGAAAAAGGAAGATATAGACAACAGTGAGTCAGTGATTGCATCATCTACAACACGACAAAAAAACCAAACCCCCAGTACATATATAAATAAACACAAAATTACACTTGTAATTAATCAAAGCTCAAACCGTAAAACCCATCTCTATAAAACCGCAACAAAAACATAAAAAACAAAAACAAAAACAAAGCAAAACAAAACCTCTCGAGTAAAAAGACATACCCTCTTTTTTTCCTGCAGGAAAAATTGATGTCCACACTCTCCTATCCCAACCTAGACTCTTAGTCTTATCTCCTCCTTAGCTCTTCCTCTTCTTTCTTTGCTTAGACAAATAATCCCATAATTATTTCTGTTAGTTATTTTATGTAAAACACAAACACAAACACAGACACAGACACAAAACACAAGCTCTTTTTTTGGTTACAATTATTGGTTATTACTATTACAATCTTGGGGTTTTCTCAGCTGAAACTTGATCCATTGGAAATAGAGAATAAAGAAATGGAATTCGAGGAGGAAGAGGAGGAGGAGCATGAAGAAGAAGAAGAAGAAGAAGAAGAAGACATGGAAATTCCAACACCACCAGCACCTGCGTACGAATTACCGGTTACCAACTCAGGCAGTGGTAAGCCCAAAGTACTGGTGGGTCCCAACAACAACAACAGCAACAGCAACAACAACAGCAACCCCACCACTTCTTCTGCTACCACGATGATGATGACCAGATACAGAGAATGCTTGAAGAACCACGCGGTGGGTATGGGAGGCCACGCGGTGGACGGTTGCGGCGAGTTCATGGCAGCCGGAGAGGAAGGTACCCTCGACGCGCTGAAATGCGCCGCCTGTAACTGCCACCGTAACTTCCACCGCAAGGAAGTTAACGATCATCACCATCGGCCATCATCAGAAGTCTACCACCACTATCAACAGCAATTCACACCTTATTATCCTCATAGATCTCCACATCATAGTGGGTACTTGCACATAACCACCACGTCGTCTCAGCATCATCAAAGACCGCCTTTGGCTTTGCCAGCTGCTTCAGGTGGTGGTGGTGGTCAAGATTTGGAGGACATGTCAAACCCTAGTAGCAGTGGTGGCGGTGGTGGTGGTGGTGGTGGCGGTGGTGGTGGGTACAAGAAGAGGTTTAGAACAAAGTTTAGCCAGGAACAGAAGGAGAAGATGCTTCAATTTGCGGAGAGCTTAGGGTGGAGGATTCAGAAGCACGATGAAGCTGCGGTGGATCAGTTCTGTGCAGACACAGGTGTGAGAAGGCAAGTACTCAAGGTCTGGATGCACAACAACAAGCACACCCTAGGTAAGAAACCCTAAAAATAAAAAAACATTTTTCTTTTGTTTGAGAAAATTGGTGCCACGTTCATGGAAGAAAATTGTAATGTAAATTTTGCTACGAGATCTAATTAACTAGCTAGGGTTCTTTATCATTATTCATGTTTTTTTTTTTTTTGTCCTACTTGTTGTGTCATGGTACATTGTTAATTGCTAGTAATGACTGATGAGCTATTACTCTTTACTAGGCTTTACAGTTTACTTTCAACAATTCTTTTTCCTTTTTATTTTTGCTGAAATTAACTAAGCTACAATTCTAACTCGATCTCTTTGAGTAATAGAGCCTAATTAAACATGTTTGCATAGTTGAGTGGAGCTAAAAAGATCCAAAAAATGCACCACTCAATTGGGTTGGGTTGAAGTATTAATTGTCAGTTAAGTACTTATAATTAGTGGGAAGAGATTTAAAGTATCAAACCCAAATTCTTTTTATCAGAAAAATTGGAATTTATCATTGAGCTGAAGTACTGTCAGATCAGTTTGCTTTGCTTGCCTCTTAAGTTCTAAACAGTGTAAAATCTGAGAAGATGGAAGAGGGGCTGTATTGCACTGAATTGTATGTTTGTAGCATGTGATCATCGTCATCATCGTGATTGTGATCAAAAATGGGGAGGATTCCAAAGCGTGGGTTGCATGCAAATGGGGCAAAATTTAAGCTTCAAATTTTTTTTTTGTATTTTGTGAGTGTCCCATTCACATTTGTCATGTTCTCCTTCTTTTTCTCTCCATCCCACACCGTTTCAGCAATTACTTTTCTCTGATCTCTTTCTCTCTCATATTAATGGTCTTTTTCAGTTTTCAACCTCTATTTGCATTCTAGAGATTTCCCCATTGAAAATCACCGATTGAGATTTGAGAAAGTTAGTGGACATGTGTGTGAATAGCAGAGGGTTAAGCTTAAGCTAAAGGTTGAAATGGGTAAGAAAAATAAGAAAATGCCACCAGTGTATGTGATTGTGTAGTAATGTTGTGGGGATTGTCTTTACTTTTCTTTTTGGTGGGTAATGGTTGCAGTGGTACATCCTTCTCCATTAATTGCTATGTTGTCTCTCTATCAAGTATTTTTTCTCATATGTCTTAATCACACCTCTGATTTCCTGTCCTTACTTCAAGTTTTATGCCTCCTTTTCTTTCTTATTGGTTGTTTTATTTTTCTTTAGTTTTTGCTAATTTTTGTTAGTTTTAAGGTTTCTTTGTTTAATTTTTATTTTGATTGTTACAAGAAGAAGAATTTAAACTCTAAACTTTTCTCCATTGAGTAAGAAGTGTTGGTTGATTACAAGCTGCTGACGAGAGTTTGAGTTTTGTGCTAGATAAAACAATGAAATGGGGAACTAAGGTTTGACCTTTCAATTCAAGTGGTTAATAATGTATGTATAGCCTAACTTTTTTTACTAGCATTGCAGTGTAGAGCCTTTGGGTAATAAGTTCATTCTTTTAGTACAAAATGAAAAACTAGCATGTCCTTTTCTCTAAATTTTTTTCCTAGCAATTTAGAAAAGATAAATTTTAAATTATTGTTAATTTTACTATAGAAATCTTATAAACAGACAATAAATAAATAAATAAATTTATTATTTTTTGTGTTGTTTTTAAAAGTTAACACAACAATTTATAAATTTTAAAATATAATTTTAATATATTGTTGTAAATTTAAAATATATAATTTTAATATCTTTAGTATCACTTAGAAGAACATGATTCTCTTTATTTTACGAGTAAAATTTCATTTCCTGAATTTTATAGCGTACATACTACACAATACCACAGAGTCAAAATAGTCAATGCCATTTCAATTTGGTACGAGTGGAACAAATTATTTCAGCATTTATTAATAGTGGGGTATTGTTTTCAGGTTACCGATTTAAATTTATAATATTTGATCTGAAATATAAAATGCATTCATTTCAAATGAAAAAAATATTAACACAACATAATTAGCTCAAAACTTCTAAATGAACTAAGTTGTTTATAAACAATTTGAGTTGGCTCGATAAAAAGTTTATACATGTTTATTTGTTTATAAATTAGTCAAGCTCAAGTCTTAGTTTTTGACTTATTTAATAAACAAGCTGCGATCAAGCAAATTAAATTGGTCATGAATAGGGTCATGAACAATATTTGCTCAAAAACAAGCTAAGTTTAGGCTAGTTCATGAGTTGGTAATAAACTTGATATGAACTTGACAAATAAACTCATATCTTATTAAACATTTAATTATTTGGCAATTAGAACTACTCTCAAAACCAAATAGGCTTAATTATAAATTTAAAGGTAAATTATAAATTACACCCCTAAAATTTGGGGGTGATTGGAGTTTACACCTTCAAATTTTAGAATTTGAATTTTATCCCCTGAAGTTTGGTGATGTTTGGATTTTATATCCTGTCGTTTTAGAGTTTAGATTTTACCTCCTATATTTTAAAAGTGTTTGAATTTTACTACCTAAAGTTTTGGGGTATATGGATTTTACACCTTAAAGTTTCAAAATTTGGGAGTGTAAAATCTAACAACCCTAAACTTTAGGGGATAAAGTCCAAATTCTGAAAGGCTATGATGTAACATCTAAACACCCTCAAACTTTAGACGGTAAAATCTAAATTTTGAAATTTTAAAGTATAAAATCCAATCATTCCCAAACTTTAAGGGTATAATTTCCAATTTATCCTAAATTTAATATTAAGTGAGCTTGACTTGACTAATGAATCAAGCTAAGCCAAATTGAGTTGAAGCTTTTACACTTTTTGACAAGCTAAGTTTGAACATTGTTAATAGATTTGATTCAAATTCAAGCTAAACTTGTGCATTTTACTTTTATTGTCGAGCCAAGTTTAAACGTTTACTACTCGACAAAACTTGGCTCGTTAACTACCCTACTTCAATTTTTTTTTTTTTTTTAATTTTATTTGAACATGAAAGTGGAGACTGTAGAGATGATTTGCTGATGACTCTCGCAGAGACTGTGTAATGTATTTAACAAATTGCTAATTGTGTTTTACTTAACCGTGTGTTTTCAATTCCTTCCTTTGAAGTAAACTGACAGTAGTTTTATGACTTTTTAAATAAATAAAAAAATAGATAGTAGTTTTAGCAATTTTTTTTTTTAATTAAGAACTTGGAAAAAGATATGCTGAGAAGTGAGAACGTGAGAGAAGTGTAGGCGGTAGCTGAAACAGAACACCTGGACGTGTTGATGTTGGAGAAAGTCAAGTAACGAATAAATAGTGTAACCAAGAGAGTTTTTGAAGTTGTCGGGAAAATGATCTCATAGCTAGATCCGATGTTGCTGCTTTATTCTATTGCACTAAAGACATGTGGGCTCTCTGTTGAATGATCTGACATTACAACTTATGTGTGTAAAACTGGTGGTTGTGTGTAACTGGCTGAAGAAGAAGCTGTGGTGGTTAGATTCATTAACACTGTGTTTTCATATAATAACTTTTTGGAGTACAAATGTTCTTTCTTCCTTTTCTTTTTCATAAATGAACCCCTTTTATTCTTTCATACTTTGCTACTTTTTTTTTTTAGGATGTGCTATATTTCAAAATACCATGGAAAAATGCAGCAATAGGATGCTCTTCTGCTCTCTCTCTCTCTCTCTCTAAAATATAATTATTAGATTTATTTCTTCTTATTGTTGGAAAATTTGGCTTCCGCAAGTAATAACTTAAATAATTATTGAATTGGACATTTTGACTTCAAAGTTTCAATTTGCATATCTTGGTCTATAATACATTCCATATTAGTTTTCCTAAAGTCTTACTGTTTGGCCTTCTCCACCTAATCATTTTGGGTTGGAAAATTTAGATAAATTAGAAGGAACCCAAAGCTTTTTTCAAGGGTTTAATAAATTTCATCCTTGAACTTTAAAGTGAGTGTCAATTTGATGATTCGGCCTTCAATTTGAACAATTAACCATGCATTTCAATTTTTTTAACAAATTGGACAATTTTAATATTTCATTAAAAACTAATACGTTCAATCCCGTGATGTATACAAACTTTTCTACATTATCAATAATTTTGAAAATCATTATTATCTTGTACACACTTTATGATCAAACCTGTTAATTTTTATAGAAAATATTAACATAAGGTTTGATTTTTATTTTTTTTGTTAAGGTGTAATTTGTACCAAACTAAAGTGCCTAGTTTAATTGTTTGAGTAAAATATCTAAGGACTAAATTGACACAATGAAATCCAAAGGTAATATTTGTAATAAAAAAAAATCATATATATAAAACCTAAAAGAAGACAGTAGTAAATTTCTAGTAAGAGAATACAAATTGACCCAATTACATCTTCACTACTTTTCTTAAGACCAACTTACAAAGCAGTGGTTGTTAAAGTGTTGATGAAGAATATAGAACCAATTTAAAAAGATTAGTTCTTACCTAAGAGTTGCTTTCTTATTGTCCATTCATACCTAGCTAGCCCCTACAATCTCTCTCTTAATTCAGTAAGATGTCTCCTAGAATTTGCTCAACTGGGAAATGCCCACCTATACTCTCACAAATGGCTTAAGGCAGCATCACCCACCTCAAACCTGGACTCATTTGGAAATTTGAGCTTTCAAACTGTTACCTCACAAAAAAGCTCGGCAATGCCTGAGCAAGCCCAGCCCAATTCAGCCTTTTGGCTTTATTTTACACCACTAAAGCCTAGAGTAAGAAATAGTAAATATCCTATGATTACTTTATAAACTAAATTAATTGACCTTCCTATAAATTTTGTGGTGATTTTGTCATTTTGTGTGTGTTCTCTCCTTCGGCTTATTTAGTTTCGTTGATTATTTTTGTTCATTTATTTTACTATTCAGTTTATTTTTATTACTATTCATGAGTTTTATTGTATTTTTTGATATTATTTATAGGTCATGTACTATTTTAAATTAACATTTACATTTACCTACAGTATTTTCAGCAAAAAAATTTCAATTTCTATAAAATAAGTGGATGTCAAACGGTATCTTAGTATTTACTATGCTAGTTTGGATAAAGACAGGCAAGCTCACTTGATTGGTTTTCACTGGGCCATTTTTGGGCCCTGCATTCATTACTTTCTCTTTTGCTCAGAATTACGGGCCCTACTTAATATTTCAGTGTGTCTTCATTTCCGACAGAAATATGGGCCAGTCCCAAGATCAAGCTTCTCACCTTTCGTATCATTCGCCAGGTGTGGTTGGGCCCAGAAATATTACTGTTTAAACTTTAAATTCTGTCCCTCTCAATAACCAAAAGTGGTCCCAGGACTATTAACTATTTACTTCTTTTTTTTTCTTTTTCTTTTTTTTGCTAAAGACTATTAACTATTTACTTATTAGTAAAGCGTTGGTAATGCAAAAAAATATATGCATTTTGTCCCTCAAAAAACCATTTTATTTATTTTACATTATCCCTTAATAATATACTCTACATCCCCTTCTTTATTTTACAATGCATCCCATTAAAATAATGTATTAAAACCACATCCAAATCTAGCCACAATAATCACCAAAATCCATAGCTGAAACCCAGCCACAATAACCACCACAACCCAAAACTAAATCCAGCCATGACCTAACGTCGTGACCCACTCCACCGTAGATAGATGTGATACAAGGAACGTTGGTCTTGCTGGCAGGGGGGGCGTCCTTCGTGATGACCAAGGGAGCTGGGTGCTTGGATATTCTAGGAAAATTAGGAGAACAACCAGCTTCTCGGTAGAGTTGTGGGCATTAAGAGACAGACCTCATCTCTGCCTGTCAAAGAACCATCTTGATGTGGAAGTGGAACTTGATGCGAAGATCATTGTGGATGCACTGACTGCCACTCAGCAATCAAACCAACCAGTATCTCCCCTCATGGATGATTGTAGGTTATTGGCTACTAGATTCAACCACATTCAGTTCAAGCACTGTTACCGCGAAGCAAACAAGTGCGCTGATAGACTTGCTAGAAAGGGTGTCACGTAGATTGATGATTTTATTTATCTTTGATAACCCCCTCTGTGGAGCTAGAAAATAGTTTAATGCTTGATTTAAATGGCTTGTATTCCTTAAGACACTGCTTCGGTGTTGGATTTGAAGTTTAATGAAATTCCTTTTCTACCAAAAAAAAAAAGTAGATAGATGTGATACAGTGCGTGACCCAATGTCATGACTCGCTCCACCATAGATCACACAGAGAGAGAGAGATTAAAAAATAAAAGGGCTTATTGCAATTTACCCACTTTTGATTTGACTGAAATTTAAGTTGTTTATATATGGTTTAAAATTTGACACTTTACCTACCCTCAGTTAGCTCAGTTAGAATTTCATAACCCACTTCTGTTAAAAATGAGGCTAAATATATAATTTTGCTCTCATTTTATGTCACTCTCATCCCAAAACATAACAGAACAAGGAAAAATAAGACCAAAAAGTGAGGGTTTTGTAAAAATTAAGAACAAACATTAGCCTCATTTGAGCAAAGGAGAAAATGAATACATGGGCTTGAAAGAATTGCTCGAGTTCATCATAGAAAAAGTTAACGAACGAACTAAGGATATTTGTTAGTAAACCATCTTAGGAAAGTTTTTATAAAAAAAAAAATTAAAAAAAAATTTTGATTTTTTTTTTTCAATTTTTTATAAAAAATTTTCTAAAATAATTTATCAATAATTATCTTAAAAACATTCGTTACCCTTTAAACATTAATTATATTTATAAAGAAAAGTAATTAAACTATAAAACTTCTTATATGTGAGATTTTTTTTTTTTTCCTGAGATTTTATATGTGGGATTTTTTTTTTTATGGGATTTTATATGTGAGATCTACTTCTTTTAGAAGAGAAATACTGAATGTGTCCCATGATGCACGACACGTCTTGTCCTAATGGGGTTGCTATTCCGTAGGACATTTGCTCCTTCTAGGGGCTTGTGCTAGGCTTTATTTCTGTCTCTATCCGTGACTCTTTTATCTGTCAATGCGTGCATAAAACATATCTCATTGTGCTCTCATATTGGATGATATTAAATTGGGTTTTTGAGTTTTTTTTTTTTCCTTGTACAAAATAAGGAAATTTAGCGAATACTCTTTCAAATTTTTTTTTTTAGGCCCTTTATTGCAATGATCATAGACACTAATCTGCCTTCTAATTAAGTTCTCAAGGCTAGGCATAGCCTTCAAACCTTCAAATAGTCGAAGTGTCAATTGACAAGATATGTGTATAATAGGGAGGTTAGCAGCTAATTACGTAATAGGTTTCGAAAAAAATTCAAGCTCCAAACCAATTTCAAGCTACCTTCTTTTAACTCATTGTGTGACAATTGAAAATACCATTTATATATAATTTTAGTCCCATACTTTTTTCTAATAAATCATATAATTTCTTTAAAAACTACACATAAATAATTGTATAAATTAAATTGGAAAATATAGCTTCAAACTAATTTAGAACTAAGTTTTGTTCGTAAATTTTGAAAAATCTTTAGGTACTCTCGGAGCACAAATAAATTATAGGCGTAAATGCACTTTTAATCCCTACATTTTGGCACTATTTTTAATTTGGTCCCCTACATTTTCATTTTACCATTTTTAGTCCCTAAACCAATTAACGCATGTTATTTTAGTCCTTACCGTCACCCAACTAACAGAAAATGCTGACGTGACTGACGGCACAGTAAAATAATAATTAAAAAATCTATTTTGGTATTAAAAAATTGCCACATCACCTGACACATCACTTATGTTAATTTATCAATTTTAGCAAAATTAAAAAACATGTATAAACAAGATCATGTTGAAGAACATGTATAAACAAGATCTTAAACCCAGATTACAAAAACACAACCCCAGATCACAAGAACAAAGAACATAGTACTCAAAGATTTTCTTTTCCAACATTTCTCATAACACAAATTCAACTAAATACATAGAATTTCATCCCAAACATATCTCCAAAACCAGTAAAATCAAAACCCAACCAAATCAACAACAAAACATCTAAATCATCCAACAAAACAAAACTCAATCATCAAACCAAAATCCATAAATTCCAGACCACAAATCCTCAACAAACCCCAGAGAAAACCCAATCATCAACGCCGATTCGTGCAGCGCCAGAGCCTCCGCCAGGCCGCGCCGTTCCTCATCCATCATCCTCACTAATTCATCATCCTCCTCACCGCCGCCACCGAAGCTCACACACCATTGCCGACCCACACACCATTACCGACCCGCTTCATCATCCTCCTCACCCATCTTCGAAGCCCCAGCTCCGTTCATCCTTCATCCTTCGCCGATCTATTGATTTTGCATTTGGGTTTGTGTGTGTTTGCATATGGGTCTACTCGTGATCCTTGACATGCTTTGGAATCTCGCCCGCGGCGGAGCAGCTTTTTTTTTGTGATGGGGATTTGGAGCTTGGATTCTTGGTTATTTTGGCCTTTGAGATTTGATGATTGATGAGTTTTTTGGTTTGTTTTTCTTGTGGGTATTTTAGATCTTTTGGGTTTGCTGGATTCTTGGTTATTTGTGATGTGGGTAATGGAAAATGTTAAGTTTTTGTGAGGTTGATGTTAGAGCTGGGTAATGGTTGATGTTAAGTTTTTGAAAATTGGAATGTTAGAGCTGGGTTTTTAGTTATTGTGATGTGGGTGCTTTTGATTTTGTTTTATCTTCTTACTTATGTGTTCTTCATTTATATTAAGAAATAATTAATTAAGATCAAAGGATTCAAAAGTCCACCGAGATGTGAATTTTTTTGGTTTTGAAATTTTCTGGGCTTGAGCATGTAGGTTCTTATGGAAAAAAAAATGAAAAGTAAAAAAATAATAATTAGATTAATGTTTATTTTAAAATTTTTATATATTTTCTGACCTAGTTTTTTTATTTTTTGGGCTTTTTATTTTTTTAATTTTTTATTAATTAATATGTTGACATGCTGATGTGTCATGGGTGATGTGGCATTTTTTATAATATTTTAATCCCTCCATTAGCCACATCAGCATTTTCTATTAGTTGGGTGACGGTAAGAACTAAAATAATACGCGTTAATTGATTTAGAGACTAAAAGTGGTAAAATGAAAATGTAGGGACCAAAATAGAAATAGCGCTAAAATGTAGGGACTAAAAGTGCATTTACGCCTAAATTATACTCACTCCCCTCATATTTATGGTGAATCCCATCATGAATTTAATGAATAGACCCCACCATAAATGTAAGATGAAATATTATTTTTCGTAGTCTGAAAGTACTCAAAAATTACTTGTAAAATTCACATGCAACTTCAATACATGCTCTATTGCCATAGGCCCATAGCTAAAATATGGTTTAAGAAAATGCATAATTCTTGCTTGGTATTTGTAAACTAGACAAATTATCATTAAGACTATTTATTAAAAAACACTGATGCTATTCTCATCCGGATGATATCCTTATTTTTTTAAAAAAGTAAAATAAAATCTTCTGAATGATATCCTGGACCCCTGGTAAAAGATACTATTTGGATTTGTGATGCTCCTTTTATATGACATATCTTGTTTCAATTGTTCGCACAACATACCTTTAACAAAACATGAGCCCTGCCACTTTAGTGGGTGAGAAGTCTTCTTCAAAGATCTGCTAGACAGATTTAAAATGGGTAAACTTTATTTGACAGACCCCGTGTAGAAGGTAAGAGCATTCACAGCTGAAATTCTAATTCTACTCTATTTTACCATCTCAAAAAGCCACTTTTATCATTATACCATATCATTTTACAATACTTCCAGCATCCCAACTTTTATTTTCTTATTTTACTCATTAAAATAATATATCTACACAATAATATATATTTTTCACTTTTTATTTTTTTTTCCAATTTTCTCCTCCACCTTCCCTCAACCTCTATCACCGCGCCTCCACTGCCCAGTCACCACCACCGCGCCTCCACCATGCCCACCACGCCACCACTGCCCACTGCCCACCAAAATCCCACCGGAAAAAAAACCCATATTAAAAAATTTTATAAAAAAAACCCACATCGTGACCCATGCCTACAATAACGCATAACCCAGACCTCGCTGACCAAGCACGACACAACAACCCACCCTCTTCGATTCAAACCTTTGTCAAACCCATCGGAGCCATCTCCAGCAAACCCAGCCCGCCAATCCACGCCGATCCAAATATCCACCCACCCAGACCAGCGAAATAGAAAAAGAAAAAAAAAACATCAAACCCATGATCTCCACCATATCAAATCCACATCAAACCGATTTCCACCACGCCGGACAGTAAGCTCCACACCGTCACCCTCAATCACCCATCCCCACCACATCAAACCCATATCAAACCCATCTGCCACCACATCAAACCCTTGATTCAAGGGAAAATAGAGAGGAAAAAAAATGAAAGGGAAGAGAGGGACGAGAGAGGGGAGGGGATTGAACGAATGAACTGAAAAAGAAGAAAAAAAAAAAAAGCTAGAGAGTGGAGATGAGAGTCTGACCGGAGAGAGGAATTGATTTTTTTTTACAATTGTGCTACAGGGCAATTCTAAAGGTAGAATTGCACCGTAGCAGTATTGCAAAAAATTTTGCAATACTTGCTTTTTACAAGCCCAGCTGTGGAGGGTTTTTGGGCTAATATTGCTAAACCTACCTTGCATTTGACATATGCATGCCCAGCTATGAATGCTCTAAGAGGGGCTACCATGGTTGCCAAATTATTGATCAGAAATAATTCTTACCAAAAATGGTGGTTTTTATCGAGCCAGGCCAAAGTGAATAGTAAATGTAAAAGTGCAGGATTGATTTAACTTTGTATTTGAATTTTGAAATCCTACACAACCTTAGTTCCTAGAATTTTCATGCAAATCCGAGATTGTTCTTTTTTTTTCTTTCTTTTTTGCTCTATTAACTTTATTTTCCTTTCATTGAAAAATAAAAAATAAAAATCCTACTACACGAGTAAATATTATATCTAAACTTCTACCTTCAACCAAATCCGTCCTCACCCATTAGCGCTTGAGTTAGGAACTAAAGTGATTTTATTTTAGTTTTTATTTACAGTGTGCTATCATATTACTTGGTTACAATCACAAATTTAAGGTGTTTTTTTCTTATTTACGAAGAATAAAGATTAAACACTGATCTCAAACGTTGCACTTGTATTGCATATGAAACTACACCTCTAGTTCATAAGCTTGCTTCTAAAAAACAATTCCAAGTTTGAACTATATGTGATTATATATTAGCTAGATTGTCAAACAGATAGACTTTCTATCGATGGCCAAACTTAAACCTTTTACATACGGCTTTCATGTATCAGTCACTCTAGGAATCTAATGACTACGATATCCTAAAAATGATCTAACAAGAAAAATCAACCAGGGAAGTCAAAACCCAAGGCAACTACAAGATTTTGTATAATTGTGTGTGTGTGTGTGTGTGTGTGTATATATATATATATATATATATATATATATATATGGGACTAGACTGTTGTGTGATAGAATATTGAGTCTATTAATTGTAAAATAGATTGTAATATTGTTTGAAGTTTGTAGCCTATACAATGCTTGTAAGTTGAAGAATCTTTATTTCACGCATTGTTTACATAAGAATTGGTATTGAAAAAATCTAATACCACAGCTTATCTCATTACTTTTTGCCATAACTGTTATGTGGTGAGTAATGAAGAAAAAATTGTAGGTTCATGTGTAAGTAATAGACAACCAGTCACAGTATGCTATATCATGATTGTAGCAAAAAATTGTGAAATAGTGTAGTTCTGAAACTACTCTTTGGTATTAGAGCCTGGAATCTTATCTCACCATCTTGATTAGTACGATCTACTTGTTATCTTGATTAGCTTGTTATTTTGATTAGTATGCTCTGTAATTCAATAGTTGTCACTTTTGTGAATCCTCTATAGTAATCACATCAAAAAATGAGATTAGACAACCAGACAACATTAAAAGGAGGTTCTTGAACTCTGCATAAGATGTTTGTTAACTTAAAGTTGCCTTGTGGACTGTTGCCTCGGTTGGTGATGTTGTCGTGCTTGGCTTAAGCTTTAGTCTTGAGAGAACTCAATTAATCATGTCCAACTACCTCTTCTTCAACTACATTAGGGGCCATTTGAATTGAGGGGGAAATGATAGAGTGGAGAGAAGTAAAGTAAAATTGACTTAAAATAAGCTAATTTTAGGTTAAAGCTATTTTACTCTACTCTACTCTATTCCCCTCAATTCAAACAAATCATAGATTTCTTTCTCAAACCAACCACCAAAGTTTCTCTCTGTACTATATATATAAGCAAATAACTTCAAAGGTTGAACCTTAATATGATGATATACTCTATATCCCAGTGATTGTGATGTGTCATGGATTCGAATCCGGAGATCAACCCCTTCAAAATTAAAGGCAAGACAACCAATAAACCCTCTCTCCCAAACCCCACCAAAACGGAAGTCGAATCGGACGCACGGCCTTTATTATAGAATAAACAATTTCAGAAAAAAAAAAAAAAAAAAACAGAAAAACATAACAAAGAGTAAAACGGTAAAACCCTAGGACTCCAAGGGAAGTATAGAGATGAGACAAACAATTATATAGATAAAATAAAGAACACAATTATAAGAATAGTTGGGGGAGGAGGAAGACTAAGAATTGTTGGAGAGAGAGAGAGAGAGAGCATTGTAACCAGGTTTTTAGGGTTCGTTTGGATAGAACTTATTGCTAAAAACTGAAAATACTGTAACAAAATAATTTTTAAATATGTGAATAGTATTGCAGAACCCATTTTTAATGAAAAAGTTGCTGAAAAGTGAAATTTGTAGGACTCATAAACAGTACACTAGTACACTATTCATAGAAGAATAGTCAAAAGTTGGGCTCAACAGTGCTTAACAGAGCTCAACAGTGAATTTTGTCCCTCTAAAACACGTGCAGAAAAAAAAAAAAAAAAAAAAAAAAAAAAAAAACTTGAAAACGCAAAACGCAGCAAACATAAACGTAAAAAGCTGTATCCAAACAGGCAATTAATCTCTGTTACTGAACCTGATAAATACAAATTGAATCTCATTACAAAAACTACATAAAAAGGCCAAAAGGGTAATGAAATAATAGACATACATGTTCAAAATCATCATCAACAAACATAATGATAATAATAACTGAAATGAAAAATGTTGGATATGTGAATCAAATGATATTACAATAATAGAGTCACCTTTACCAGAACTTTAATCATTTATAACTTTCAAAAGAAAAATGTACGATAACATAGAAAAACTTAACAGTCACTATACCATCAAGCCAAATATGTCACAAAGCTATGATCAGAACACCCAACAGCATACAAAATACATTCCATATTCAGATTTCAGAGCACAATATTTTATCTACATCAACTTGTTGGCAATATGAGTACGATGCTCCTTCTGTGACATGGTAAAAACCTTGGCCTTGAACATCATCATAAGCTGTGAGGTGGCACCACCCCTTGAAGATTTTTCACTGCACTATCATAGTTTACAAAGCCCATAAACCAAAATTCGTGGTTGTCAACAGAGATAACCTGTATGTATTTTTCCCCTGGCTTGACTTTGCTTGTTGACGGATTCACTGCCCTCAGCTGATGTAATGGAATAACCACCTAAGCATGCACACCAATATTATTCATCCATTAAAGAGAACATAATTGTATAAAAACCAGAAAACTTAGTAAACAAAAAACTAAACTAAACTAAACCAAATAAAAATGACTACTTACAACCAGAGTAAATAAAGGTTGTAAACTTCATCCTAAATCTAATCGTTGGCAGATTTACCAAACATAAGGAAAACAGATGGCAACCGATTTACTTACTACTCAAGGACAAAGGTTGCAAGAGAACGTATTTTAGCAAGATTAACTAACTAGAGTCTTAATAAACTCATCTTTGACAACCTGCTATGCCGTTTGACCCTCAGGATATTAAATAAAAAGGCGAGTGCATTATATGCAGAAGTAAAAAACTACAGGGTGGGTAATTTGAGGCCCAATGTACCTACCTACTGGGCCTACTCAGAAACAGGATCCATTACACGAGTATCATCAATGTCCTGGGTAACCCTCATATATTCAATTAACAAATGCATCTCCTCCCTCCATCACTCTCTTATTTTCTCTTTAAAAAGCATTGCAAGCCAATGGGTAATGTGTAATGCAAATTCAAATTACAATTTGAAGTAACTACTGTAATTTGATTTCTAAGTTTCACTTCCGTGATGATAGACACATTGTTTTAGTTAATTCGGTACACATGAGAAGCTTTCCTGGCATTTCTGAATCAACTAAAGCAGGTCTTCTGTGGCATTTTGCATTGTTGTAAAATATAGCTGTCCCGTTATTAGATTCTACTTTTTCTCAGCTAAACTTAATTGTTATCCTAAAACCTCTACAGGGTTGCAGGTTTGGGGTTTTCACATCTCTCACAGGCTAGTCATCCTTTCGCATATTCAAGCAGCCTTCGCCTCTGTTTGGTATAACTTAAGGCAAGTCATCCTGTATCTGGAAATTTTTGGGGTGAACCTTGGTTGCTCCCTTCCTCTCAACAAGGATATATCTCTAGAGATACTATCAAAGGAAAAGCACTTCTTTTATGAAAATTATCCCCTGACATCAATCCACCATCAAATCTCAAAACTGCCATTTAAACCATTCAGATTTTCTTTCCCAAAAAAACGTGTACACGCTTCTGAGGTAAAAATTATCACCTTTGCCAGCAGAACCACAAAATATAAAATTAACATTCAGTGTACAATGAAGTATATATATCTCCACTTGAACATAAGGAATGATTTGATCAACAAACCTATCCCAAAATACAATTCTAGTTTTTCAATCACTACCTTTCTCCAAATAACCAAAGCTTTTATATTATATTATTGCTCATGAACCTACCTCGTTAATCCCCTCACAGCTCAGTAGGTCACAATGACAAAACAAAAGCACCCTTTCTACCAAGAATCCATGTTCCGTAGCAATATAACAAGTATAGCTTTTAAAGTACCATTCTTAGCCAAAGGAAAAAGGCCAGAAATGAGAAGGGGAAAAGGGACAAAGTAATCACTATCAACAAAACTTAAAAGTCAGGTACTCAATGTTACATTGACCATCAATTCAATGATTTGGTAATTTGAATTGTGACTCGTGTAACTAAAGTAAACCTAAGTAAGCAAATAGCAGTTGAAAATTCTTGAGAACTTGAAAGGGCTTACTCAAATCACATCAATTATCAAGAATTACTAAAGTGCTTACTTCTTCATATTTTGATTAAAAATCTGTGTGCGCACAATTAGGTAACATCACCCTAGCACCACAGTTCATGGAAGCTCATAAATCAAGATACTAACTCATATGTCCCTCCTAAAATATCATGTGATAGATATTTATCATTAATGATAAGAATGATGATACTGACTTCATTATCAAGCACCATGCACTAAAGGCTCCTAGAATGAACAAAAGTTGCAATTAATCATATTCTGACAAGTATAATGACTGGTATACCTTGTAATAGCTCCATTCAGTCTGATCACCAGTTTTGTAAGAAAGTGGATTGTCACTACAAAATGCAAGTTTTGCTGTGGACAGATATAAAGTTCCCATTACCGGTCCAGCAGATGTGGATAGATAGGCAGCATATGTCTTTTGAAGCTTCTCCTCTGGCACAGTCTCAAAAGTTGATCGAAAGATCTTCTCATAACCACCTTCTGCAAGAACTTTTGTTCCTTGAGCAATTCTTCCCACAGCAGCATCAGCAAAACTAGGACCCGTTTTCACTGATTCAAGAAAGGTCAATATATGCATCACATTGTATAAAAATATATATATGCATCACACACTACAAAGGAACTTGATTGAATTTTAACAGTTATTTCAAACCTAATATTACTATGATCACTGATAGAAAAATAAACTTAAAAGCATTTCAAACATAATGAGTCATGAGGAAAGAACATTCAACGTATCGGTCTTAGCATTCAAACTCTATCCTTTTTTTTTGGGGGGGGGGGGGAGGAGGAGGATGGTAAGTTACACTAGGAAGCACGGACACCCCAAAATGGGCTGCGTGTCCATGTTGAACATGGACACACCTCCAACACGGCTGCCTGCACGTCCCCAACGTGTCCAGCCAAAAAATAAAATTCGAAAATTATTTTAATAACTTTTAACTTTAATTATTTGTTTAATAATTTCTAATTGTTAAAAAAAAAAAAGATTTGGTTATTAATAACTGATTGTCCAGTTAGTATTTGATGGGTTAGACCTTTTTTAAACTTAATTGTATTCTAAACATCAATTAATAGCCATGGATTCACTTTATTATCCATTATTACTCTTAAATTAATATATGTTTTAACAATATAAGAAATAAATGCTTTAAAATATAAATAAAAAAATATTTAATAATTAATTAATATACAATCCCCTCTGTGTCCTATTCTAATTTATCAGAAATTGTCGTATGTATCACCATGTCGCACCCATGTCTGTGCTTCCTAGGTTACACATGCACCCGTGAATCTTGAACCCACAACATTTCAATCCATCCAATCATTAGGAAAGAAGAAGTGTCATTTAAGCTAGAGCTCATTGGAAAAGGTCACAATTCAAATTCAAAACAATCCATTGAAATGAAAAGTATTATATGCACTCACAACTGACGAAAACTATTAAACTATAAACCTTTCAATGCTAAGTCCAAAAGAACAGTATATGTATATATATAAAAAAAAGATTACACTTGGACCAGCACAACTCAAAACAAGGTTTTGTGAAAATGTAGTGAGATTTTGTTGCATCCATAGATTTTCTATTTATAAATGTATGATGAAAATTGTGAACGAACCATATACCACCTTTGCAATGTAAAACCCTCATACTCCAAAAATAGCAACACTTAGGGGCCGTTTGGTAACGTTGTTCTAGTAACATTATTTGAATTTTTTGAAAATACGTGTGGGTGAAAAAATATGTAAAAATGCATATAATGTTGTTTAAAAACTGAAAATATGTGTTTAGACACAGGTACCAAACAGCCCCTTAATAATTACCATCAAGTCCAAAAACAAAGGCATAAATTAACCATTCTCTTTGTCCCTAGTGACTGATGCTTAGTCTGGGCCTTAGGGTACTACAAATTTTACAATGTAAACCTTACAAGCTCATGTGTCATCTTTTAATTAAGACATTTATTTACTATCTTGTCAATGTTGTCATGTCACTTTGTAGGCCTTTTGTTGTCAAATTGATAATACCTTCACATTTTCCATCCCGAATTACGAGAACGCGTGAATATTTGATGAGTAGTGCTAGGGACATTACAATTTTACTATATAGAACTTACAAGCTGATATCAAGATGCACAGACAACACGGGTACAGGTATGATATAACAACATGAATAATTTTTGAAAAATTATAACATAATACAGACACTACTACAATAGTGATATGACATAGATACTTCATCCAAAATGAAATTTCCGTACATGTCACCAATCATGAAAACACAATTCGAATACTGATTATATTTATTGTCACACCAATTGCCACGTCAATTTGTAAGCTTTTTGTAGAAAAATTATTTGCATTTTCCTTATTTGATATGTCCTTTGCTTTGTATTATAGGCGCTACCTCCCGCTTTCAATTTTCTTATTCTTTTCCCTCTAAAATAGGAGGGAAATACAAGAACTTGTACTACCTTTGAAACGTTACAATTATTTTGTGAAAGCCAAAAATAGTTCAAAATTTTGTTATAATAACAATACTCACAGTGTTGCCACATGTTCCCAGCGAGATCCTCAGCCTTCTTGGTTGCCTCCGCCGCCTTCTTCCCCCATTTCCCAAGCACATCTTTCACCGATTCCACCGTATCTGATCAACCGAATCAAATTCCACAAATTTCCAAACAAACAAACCCTAAAAAAAAAAATAATTCAAATCACTCACTCTTGACGGAGGAAGGAGGAGCCGGCGCCGGAGCAGGAGATATGTAGGGATTGGATTTGGCCTCGGCCGGCATGGTGGTGGCGGCGTCGTCGGAGATCGGAGCCCTAGCTTCGCTGTGCACTGGATTCTCCGTCGGAACTGACGGTTGCGATTTCGGCTGCGATTGCGATTGCGATTGCATGGGAACGTTGCTCCACGTGTCGACTTGAGGAGGAGGCGGAGGAGCGACGTCGTTTGGATCGAGCTTAGGGTAAGGAGCATAGTCGGTGGAGTTAGGAGAATTAGCGCTATTTTTATCGTTGTGTAATTTGGGATCAGACTCAACAGTTGGCTTCGTTGTTGTGTGCTTTTGATCAGATTCTCCACTCATTTTTGCTTAGCTTTTGGTTTCGATTTTTTTCTTCCTTTTTTTTTTTTGTGTTTGGATCTGTAATCTGCAATCTGTAATCTGAAATGGGAGTTTCGAGAAATGTAGAGAGAGAGAGAGAGAGAGAGAGATAGGAATAGAGGGAAAGGGGTCTTTGAATCGTTGAATGGTTGGACGGAGTTGGATATTTGATCATTCGATTGAGGTCAAAACGGTCAAATCGCCTGGACCCCAGCCGTTGTTTTGGATTTATTGCCGACGCCGTTACTGGTTTCAAATTTTTTTTAAGTGGACCTTACTGGACTTGGAGGGAAGCCCAATACGAGCCCATTTGTATTGGGCCTTTGTCACTGGGTCCTATGTATTAATTATTTTTCCACTTTTCTTTGTCTTCGAAAATGAGAAATAAGCAATCATGATGAGTGTTACAAGAGAGGGAAAAAAAATTCAAAGTGTTTTGGGTAAGACGTGAGGTGGGAAAAACTCAAATCTGTTTTGTCAACTCTTTTGGGATAGAGAAAATCTGTCATCGGCAAAAATGATATGACAGGTTAAGTTTGCAGCAAATTATTGCCTTTTTAAATATTGGTCACCTTCATGTTAACCTCAACATAATGAATTAAAATAGAATCTTCAAGCCTTTTTAAATCTGTTGTTTTTTTTCTTTGATTGGTGTCAACTCTTACAAGCACATTTCCTAATGACCTCAATGACCCTTTCTCCCCATGCCGACCACCCCACCAACCGAGTAAGATGGTGGTGCAAATGAGAGGTCAACTTCACAATTTGACAATATCAACGCAAGGCACAAAATGGTTTGACTATTTTCATGCCTATATCCATGAATAATGCTTATAAAAATCTACTAATAACGATATGGGTTGCAATCATACTCAATAAAATATCACAAACAAATTGAATTATTAAATTAGTATTCAAAATAATATTCGCGATCTTCTAAAAGTTTTTATCCTCTCCCAAATGAGAAGACCTTTTCCATTAAATTTACATAACTTTTACAATATTGTCTACACATAAGATTCTAACAAATACATATTTATTGTTAAACAATGATAAAGAAAATCACTTTTTTTTTTATAAGAAATTAACTTTTTTTTAATACATCAAAGTAAATCAAATGGTAAAAATAACTCAAAATAGTAAAGATAAAGTTTAGTTCCAAATTAGTTTAGAGTTATCTCCTCCAACTCATCGTGTGGTGAATTATAAAACTATTTGCGTGTATTGTTTCAATAAATTACACAATCCATTTTAAAAAAATTGTGACTAAAATTACATATATACAATCTCTTTAATAACCAATAATAAATTGAAAGAAGATAACTCCAAACCTATTTGTACTAAACTTTTTTCAAATAGCAATGTGAGATCATTTCTAACAAAGAACCAATGAATTCACTTGCTCACCAAAAACCAGAGAAAAAAAAGAAAGAAAGAAAGTCCAGATGCTATTCAAACCTTGGCTTCTAGCATTCTACTTGCAATAAAAAGTTTTGCGACAGTGACATGATAAAATGATTGGGCCCTCAAAATGTCAATATTAAATAATGGCAGACGTACCAAAACGGTTTTTCCAATTGTATAGTTAGACCCACTTTCCATTAGCTTTATGCACCTTTCACAGCCTTTTACTAAGGATGTCTTTAATGGAGCTGCAATGGCCATAGACTATGTAGTCTATGAAATGGAAACCCCCAAAGACAAACAAAAAAAATGGAAGCTGTGTGTGTGTGTGGTATTAAATGCAGGCCAACCTATATATCATAATTCTAATAGATCACTGTCATGTGTGCCTGTGCCACCAATTATTATCTTTGAGAGCTTTTTTTATCCAACAAATATCTAGAGCTAAGGCATAGGTTTCATTCATAATTCAACAAGATTTCACTATTATACTCACTAAAGGAAATGAGCTTTAAATTCATTGAAAACTCATACATTTTCATATTAAGTCAAGGAAGTTTCTTCCAAAGCTTTCCCCCATTTGGGAACATAAATAGCAATTAATATGTCATGCCCATTGTCCCATTGCTCGTAGCTTGTGTCTTTTACTTGCATAGCTAAAAAGGCTATGCCCAAAAAGGATGCCTTAAAGCAATTCCGTGTTTGTTCGACTTTCACCACTTTTTTTTTTTTTTTTTAAACCTTTGTGGAGTAAACTCAAGGATTCGCAAAGCAGCTACGTAGCTTTCTCACATTATCTTTGTCTCAAATGTATTATCAATTAATCTATAATCTTGTGTTCACAAATCACAGGTGAAAGGATAAAGTTGTTTGGGAATACATGCGAATCACCAGATCTACGATAGGAGAAAAAGGCAGATAGAAAAACAATATATACCCAAGACAATCACACCACACAAGTAATGATGTGATTTGACAATTTGTTTATGAATAGTAGAATATTTATATCGAGTCAAATCATAATTTGGATCAAACATAAATTAGACTTCACATAAACCAACACAACTAAATAATTTTATATTTTTTAAGGTAAGTAAAAAGTTGTGTTTTGTTAGTGAAGAGAATCAAAAATAGGTGCTTGAGTGAACATTTGGCACACAAGAAACGCAATAAAAATTGATTATAATTGCTTGAGCTATTTTATCCAAGGAAGTTAATACCGTACCGGAGGCTGTACCGGTTTGGCTACCGGTACGATATATTTCGGATACCGGTCAATACCGGTATACCGTTTCGGGTTTACCGCTATTTTATAAATATATATATATATATATATACACACACACCAAAATCTTTAGAACTATGTTTATAAACATATAATATTTCACTTATATTATAGTAAATATAAAAGTTTATCATAAAACATTACCTCAATTCAGAACAAATTATTCATAGTTTTAGACTTTAGTATCAATTAAAAGAAAAAGAAAAAGAAAAAAAACACAATATAAAAAATAGAAAGCTTAGTTGTTCATTGCATACTAAAAAAAAAAATAATACTAATAAGTTAATGTAAATAAGTTACCATTATGCCTTTACAAAAATTCAAAAATTACAAAACTTAAAAAAAAAAATAAAAAAAAGCTGTTTTCTGTACCGGCCGGTATTGCCCGAAATTGGCCGGTATGGCCGGTACGCGGTTGGTACGGCCGGTATTTTTTCCGGTACAATATAGAAGTGTACCGGTACCGGTACGGTATCGACCACCTTGATTTTATCTATAGGTTATGCTAACGAGTGCCCTTAAAATAATGGTTAATAATCTATTTTAGAAAAGTTTTAACACCATTTTTATGAGAAATGAAAAAAATTGTTAAAATATTAATTATTTTTTTTCCTCATAAAAACTTTATTTAAAATAATTGTTAATCATTGCGCTAAGAGCATCCATTAGCATTTTCCTTTATCTATAAGGATGTTCACTGGTCAAGTTGAATCAAGCTTGAGCTCAACTTTATGGAGAGCTCTCTCGTGCTATTACGAACGTTTATAGATAATACTCCTTTTACTTTTTAGATATATTTCAAGTTAAATCCAATTTAGAAATCCTATAAGTGAAGGCATGACAGAATAAGAAAAAGTGAAAAACTTAAAAGAAAGCAAAATAATTACTACCCACAAATTTGTCAATTGCATTCACCAAATAAATTATTCTAGTAATCCAAAATAATGCATTCACGTTGGTCTATCATTCTCCACAAAAGATAAAACGTACAAGTGTATCAGCTATGGGACCTATATTGATCGGTTTGATATCTGTTTCTGATTTCTTTTTTTAATATATATTTTTTAGCATAGTTTCTGATGCAATTTTATATATAGAGTGCTTTTGTCCCATAATTTTTTCCCCCTTTGAAAATTACTTTATTATTTATCATAGAATACGTAGTAATGTTAGTTAGAAAGAAATTCTCGCTTACTTAAAAAGGTTCAACAAGAATCATTGAGGAAAAGAAAAGAATCAAGAATCTTTCGTTTACTAACTTTATTTTTATTGATATTATTACCCCTTTGCATACCATGTTTTCCTATCAAAGCTTTGGGATAGTACATATACATATTTGCTAGTCAATAAGTTTTGTCTCCTAGGTTTCAGTTAGTTCAACTAATAAAGTTTTTAATGATTAAATAAGAAATTTGAAGCTCAATCCCGGTCTATATAAAAAACTAATCAGTGTCTTAGTCTGATGATAAAAAGTTATCATTTGGAGCGGACACTATAGATTGAAACCCTTTAAAAAAAAATTGTCTTTTCTCAACAAAAAAAAAATCTTAAAGGATAGTACAATAAATATTTTGAAATCAAAGGATAGTATATTAATATTTGTTGATACTTGATCAACGTGTAACAAGGATATATTTGTCTTAACTATAAATCTAAACTATTTTCAAGGTAGTTTATGTACTTTTTTTTTCAATCTTGTTTTTGTGTAAGTACAGTTTACTGATACGATATTTATTTTAACAAACTTTTTAAACCTTTATTTCTCCTAGATGCAGCTTTTTATTTTGCATTACTTATTTTTTAAAGAAAATGAATCGATTAAATTTCATTAACTCATCTAAACACACTCCCTCTCTCTTAATCCCATATTTTAATTGAGCAGCACCTTTGGTTGCAATGATAAGAGAGAAATCACGTTAATGATGCTGACCAAACAATATACTAATGGATTCACCAAGTAAGAACCAAGAAACTAATGGATGAACGACCATTCCCAAGGTAAGAATCTGTAAAAATTAAACAACCTACTTCTTAAACTCCGCACTAACCAATGTGGGTTGAAGGCACTCTGAAAGTTAAGCCAGTGAAATAAATCCCATGATAAGCTTCAAAGTAAAAGGGTTTCTAAGTGCAACCCTTTGGCTGCTTGATTTAATACTAGCCTCGAGGGCTTGTCGATCATGGGCCTTGAGGCTTTTGCCCCCTCCATATATGGAGTGAATTTTAGGTAGCACATCATCACCAACTTAAGCATATTGAAATTGAAAAGACTCAAAAAAGAAAAACTTGGACCACTACCATCAACATGATTGTGTTTTGTATTTTTAGAGTTTTTTAAGTTTTAACATCCAAAATTTCCTTTGTCGTGAGATCAATATACCGAGCTAGTATTGAGAGTGCTAATATAAGTCAGACCTCTAGTGACCACACTCATTATTAAATTAGGACCAATAACTATAATCAATGATTAAATGATCTATGTGTTTCCAATTCAAACATATTACATATAGTAGGAAATTTTTAGGCTTAAAATTGTGTTGAAAATTTGAATGATAGTTGTAGAAGCTTTTCTTGCTAAATGAACGGATATTGGAGGGTCTGCACTCTGCATGTAATAATTTTCTCGTTTGTGTATAAATTAGAGTATATTACTTTAATAAAATGGCTTTCCATGTACTTAATATTATTCTTTTTGGTGTTCAAACTCATAACCACTTGTTTTTATACTATGATAAATTACTAATTGTCCTAAAAATTTTAGTTTTAGGGTTTTTTTTGGGGGGGGCAACGAAGCTTAAGTTATTAGAATATAAAAAATTTAATCATTTGTGGATTTCAGTTAGTTTAATTGGTAAAATCTCTGATAGTTGATAAAATATTTGGATTCAATCTCCGCTTACACAAAAAATCGACTGGTGTCTTGGTATGATAATAGAGAGCTATTATCAGGAGTAAACGTCATAGGTTGAAACATTAAAAAAAAAAATTAAGGCTCTTTCTCAAAAAAAAATCATTTTTTTAATAATAATGCAGTCCCAAGTACTGTGAAAATCTACTAATTGCACTTCTAATATCATCATAAACGGGAAGAAATGTTGTTAATCCAAATAAAAATAACATCTTCTATTCAGCAGTATTTTTTTTTTTTTAAATTAACTTAGCCATTGGATTACTGGACTAAATTAGTATAATGAATGATAATCTATATTATATAGAAGATGATTTCCTCTTCAACTGGACTTTTATATGGTTCAAAAATAACCTCATTAATGAAGGTTAACTTCATTTAGAAATAGGAGCATAAATGTCAAAATACAAATTTCATTTTGAATTCAAAAAGAAAATTCCGAAAATTTAGAATTTTATTCCCTTCACGTTCAAAAAAAAAATTATAGTTATTGTTTATCTCTAAAGTTTATCCTTTTTATTTGTTTGAAAAATAAAAATATATATTTCTCTTTTTTTTTAGGGTGAAAAAAAATATATTTCTAAATTATAATAGATGCTGTAAGGACACAATTTGCACCTAAGCCCAAAAATAGAAAAGAATAGGCCCAAAAAGCCCAATATAATAAATTTGTAGAGAGTGAGAAATCTAGATTTTAGTGAGTTTAGATAATAAAGACAATGGACTAGATCACAATATGACACAGATGAGATAGTTTGTGTAACAAAAGTTGTCCTCAAACTCAAGCCAAGGAGACTGGATCTTATATTTCTCTTTCTCAGAGACAGATTACAAATATTGTTCTTATGTCTACAGTCTTTCCTTTCTTGCTTTCTCGATCCACTTATCCTGGGGCTTTCCTCTTCCTTTTATACTTCCCTTTCTCCTCTCTCTACCCTCCACGCATGGATCAGATTGTCGGGCAGGATACTTGTCCCATCAGCCCCTTCCTGAAGCTTTTGAAGACAGCTATAAGGCTGAACCCTGCTACTCAAGCATCACTTCCTCATTAATGCGGCCAGAGAATTAGCTACAGAGCATTCAATGCGGTGGCAGCAACTTTTTCTTTAGATATTTCATGGCTTTCCTTTGTCCTATACCCCTGTGATGCACATCCTTATCAACAGAATCTCATGGGACGTTGCCTGTAGATGACAAATAATACATTCCAACCTCTGCTTAGCTGATCCGAAAATATATTCCTCCTTGGACCAACTCCTTGGATGATCACAATCAGACTTCGCTTCTCTATAAACTAACATGGACCCTTAGTAAGATGTTTACCTATCCTTGAACTGCTTAATTTCCTCGGATTGGGTCTCTGGCCCAATATGCATATAAATATGTACTCCTGGACCCACCTTCCCCACAGATGCAAATTATTAACTTTTATCCAAAAAAAATAGAAGAGCCTCTAAGCACGCGGAACCTCTAAAGTTTATTATTTTTATTTGTTTGAAAAATTAAAAATATATTTCTAAATTATAATAGATCCAAATTATTAACATTTTACCCAAAAAAATAGAAGAGCCTTTAAGTACACGTGTGAGTACGTGCTCAGAGACTAGTAACTTAATAAGATCCTGTTGTAGCTACGAGATCCGATTAATTGTCATATGTCCAAAGCTTTGTTCTTTTTAATTATTTGAAATATAACCCATCTAACATTTCTCAAATATAGCATAATGCTACATATTATGGTCATTAAAGATTTTCATTTTCTTAAATATAGCATAATGCTACATATTATGGTCATTAAAGATTCTCATTTTATTATATATGTAACAAGTTATGTCCTTAAATTTTTTTTGCGTATCTTAAAGTATACAATATCTCACCAAACTTGTAATTTAATTGGCACCTTATAACTAGGAGTGGAGTCAGAAATTTTTGTTCGGGGAGCCAAGTTACATCACTAATATATTTATCAAGATAACTCCGCACACACACACACATATATATACATACACGCTTTTTTTATTATATATACACACATTTTTTTATTTCATAAGTTATATCTATATATATATACACACACACCTAACAACAACAAAAAATTTAGTATTTTCAATCAAAATTATATTTGATGGCGATCTTTCATAAAATAAAATTCATTTTTACAATTTTCATAGTGAAATTCTTAAACAGTATTATTTTCGATACAAATTATCAATTTTATACTAAAGTTAGTAATAAAATCTTTCCATTGAACTAATACAATTTTCAAAAACTGATCCAAAACTTGGAGGAATAAGTTTAGCCACGAACAACATATTTGAAGTTATCTTACCCTAACCCATTATGTGGCTACTAAAGAGACATTTCATGTATTGTTTTAGTGATTTTTTCAATGAGTCAGTAACTTGTTAATCGCCATATAATGAGTTAAAAGAGATAGATTCAAACATGTTTGGTGCCAAATTTTATTAAATATTTCACAGATATAAGAGCATATTTTACAATAAAAAATAGAAATGAGAAAAATAAAGTTATATCTCTATAACTATTAAACCAATTATTTTTTTTAAAAATGTCATTAGACTAATTCAATTATATGGGGTCAACTCTTATTTTTGTATACTAAATTTTAAAAATATAAAAATAATTATATATATTAAAAAAAAATTCAAAATTTTGGGGTGCCAACCTATTACTTACCTCTGCCCCTTATTATAACATTTCTAATAGACACATTCAGATCCAAATCCTCCTAGTAGTTGGCAACTCAGCAAATTGGCTTTGCAGTTTGCATTGAACATAAAAGTCGGAAACATCGGTCGCCAAGTGCGCTAGAGCTTGTATTAATGGAATCCATAGCTTGGAGCCCCCCTAGCCCTATTTTGTAGATGCTAAAACCAGCACCAAAAACAAAACATTTTGATTCTTTGATCTTTTTCTTGTCTATTTTCCTTTTTCAACGCGTTCCTAATAGTTGGCTAGAAGCCAAAAAAGGTTGAAAATTGATAAGGTATCTTTGCTACATGCCTACATCTCATGGGGCAGTTCACACTCTCACTCTGGTCTGGTCATGGCCTTGGGTGATAGAAATAGAATCCTTTGTATTACGTAATCATTCTTTCTTATAGATTTCCTAACAGCTACTAAATAGATTCTTATCATCAGTTTAATATTGAAGCAATTGTGTATCTCAATCTATTATAAGTTTATAACTTGGAGATTGTGACCAATCACAAGTTTTGAATTGATGGGCGGGCCATGTTTCACATTGAATTCGAATTATACACAAAATTTCAAGAAAATCATTTATCTTTTGCACAATGTTATTGTTGCAGTATAGAATAATAATAATAACTAGCCTTGGAGCACAAGCGTTCTATTTTTTAAGTAAGAGTTAATTTAGAGCATCTATTATAATTTGGGACTACTATATTTTTCAATCACAAAAAAAAAAAATTAGGGATGTGATGAGTATTATGTGCGGTGAAATAATTTTTCATCACATCCCTAGTTTTTTTTTATTTATTAAAAATGTAATAATCTCAAATTATAATAAATACTCTAAAGTAACCTTACCCAAAAAATAGAAGAGTCTCTATACTCAGAAGCTAGTTTTAATAATTAATACCTATGTTTCCTGTTTAAAAGTTTATCAAAAAAAAAAAAAAACTACACGTTTAAATAAATCTCATGTTCTATCCATGTACTATTTTTTAAAAATCCCACTTTCTATCCCATGTTTAAAAACTACCCGTCCACCTTTTTTTTTTCAAATTCAAAGTTTAAAAACTACATGTACTGTTTTAATCTTAAAAGTTAGTCACTTACTACACATCCATAACAAAAGTGAAAAAGAGTTTAAACTTCAAATATATTTATTTTGCGGTAAAATGATCAATAATGGTTAGCCACTTACTACACATCCATAACAAAAGTAAAAAAGAGTTTAAATTTCAAAGATATTAATTACCCTTAAAACTAAGAAAATATACGTAACATTTTTTATGGAGTAGTAAATTAATAATTATGTAAAAAAAATTTTAAATTGAATTTCACATAGTATTATACAAATGATAAATATAATTTATGTTACAAAAGAAATTTGTTTAGAACAATTTCTTAGATAACAACCACTTCATGTGAGGTTTAAATTGGGTAATTATTAACATGATACATCAAATATATAATAATACCCTCTAAAAAAAAGTGGCATAAATTACATTTAAAAAAATATCGTAAATTAAATGGAAAAACTTGTTTACATAATACCCTCTAAAAAAAAGTAGCGTAAATTACATTAGGAAAAAAGTAGCGTAAATTACCACTTCAAGCGGCTTAATTCCCTTAAAACCCAACGCCAAATTGACCAATCATGAACACATTTGCTCCACCCTGCCAAATCTATAACCCAAAAACCATAAAAAGTGTTAGCAATCTAAAATTATATTAAATATTAAGTTATTGGACTAAAATAGAGAAGAATAATATTTAAGTACCTACACACATAAATAGAGAGAGTCTTGTTGAATCGAATCTTATCCAATACCTACACACATAAACTCAAAACCAATCAATCTTAATTCTCATCCAAGTAGCTTAGTTCCCTTAATAAAATACCGTAAATTCCAACCAAAAAAAAAAACTCAAAAAAGGAGTTTACCAATATTCTTTTTCAAGCAGCCAGTTCAAGCACAAACCCTCCTATTTAAAATCTCAAAGTCAACTACGATAATAAGCCACCGTGAAAAGATAGAACCTAAAAAGTTGTTGGAGTCTCTGACAATAAATGTTTTCAATCTGAAGAAAAATAAATGAGGATGTAGAGCTAAATTAAATGCCTTTAATCTGAAGAAGAATGAGAGATAGAAAGTGAGATAGAAACCGACAGTGTACGTAAGTTTGTAGGTCTTAAAGTGTAGGATTTTTAATTTACATATTTATCCCTATTAGTTGAAAACTTGTAGGGGGTATGATGAGGGTATTTTGGGCAATGTCTTAGTGAGAGTTAGAGTTATATTTTTACCGGATTGTCCTTTAATTTTGTTTCTACTTAAACATAGAGGTGTAGGGGCATTTTTGAACTAAAAAATGAAGAATCTAAATAGAGGAAGCCCCTTAAATAGTAGTATAGGTAATAATAATAATATTATTATTATTGTTTGGCTTGAAAAATAAATTTTGTTACATGATACCATAAAGCATAAACAAAAATACAACTGTACGTGGTGTGAGCTCACGCCCATTGAGCTCTAGGCCCTGGTCTTAAGGCACGATGCATGATCACATGCCCGTTGGGCCTTAGGTCTTAATTCGAGCTCTCTTTCAGGCCCAATATGAGCCCAAATACGAAAATAGGTCCCTCTCCTCTTGAATATCAGTAAAAGCTTGCGCCGATCAATTGTGTGTTGATCAAGAAATGCGCGTGCCGAGAACATCCTATGTTCTCGGCTGCCCAGTATTGCCTTGGAGAATATCATTGCTGAGCAATCTTTTGGAGGCTGGAACCAGTTCCAATGCCACTACCACTGTTCCTAACAGAGCATCTTCTTACCAAAAACGATGATACCAAACCCCACCCACATAAGTGAGGTCTGGAAGCAATCATAATCCCTCCACACCTGAGGCTATAAAATAGGAGAATAGAATGAGAGGTGGGGGTTGGCAAGTGGAGAGAGAAAATAGAAAGGAAGAGAGTGATAGTATCAGTGGGGGAGAGAGCAACCTGAAGAGAAAAATGAGAGTTCACAAAAACGATGGGGTGTTATTGGGTCGCCTGGCAAATGACTACCCATAATAGGAAACATTTAAGCCCACAATACAAATAAGTTGCGACCCAAATATCGACCCATCTTGATTAAAGCCTGATTAGGCACACACAACAACTAAAGTATTTATTGTAGGATTTATTACAAGACAAGCCCAAGGACCCAAACCCATTCTATTTTACGTGTGGCCCACCTTTATTTACTTATACATTAGGCGGAAATTATTTTGTACTCTCCCCTGTGAGAGAGAGAAAGAGGTAATATATTCCTAAAGTATACAATAAAAGTCCCAATCTATCATTTGTACAGTTTTGCACATAACTCAATCCATTGAACATTTAGTCTTTTCTTAATAGGGAAAAGTTAAGGGATAAATGCAATAATTTAGGAAATATTCTTAGAAAATTTGTACGGGAAAAGAAAAAGTAAATTAATTGTTTTACATTTTTTTATATTTCAAATGAAAGTGGTGACAATTTTTTTTAAATAATATATTAACGATTGCTCTAAAATTACTTGTGGTTGTGGACCCTTCATAATATCAAAGCACTAAAAAAAAAAAAAATAAAAATTCCTACGTCTTTCAGGAATTCTACTGCTTTAAATGGTGCAATCACGGGTGAAAGACTGCCACCGTCATTCTATTTTATCAAGATCTAGGTCAATATGTGCATATATTCAAGCAACAAACCATTCTAATAGCAATATCAAAGAACAATGAAGCCAACTACACTAGAAACACACCATAAATAGGTTCCCATCACTCTTGTTGTGTGACTAAACACCTCTTGATCAGTTGTTTGGCAAACCCTTTTAACTAGAGTCATTCATGGTTTTTTTTTATTTTTTATTGTGCTTGCTTTGTTCACCTTCAACCACATAAATGCACCAAACTTCAACCACACTTACAATTGTAATATTTTTAATTTTTTTATAAGTTATGGCATTGTGCAAAAAGGATAAATATGTTATGATCACATTTTTAAACGACTTTGGATCTCTTGCCAGTCATATGCTAGGAAATAGGAATAAAAGATGTTCGACTCCTAATCCCACTTTATCAACCATGTTTCCCTTACCAAGTTGATCATCTTCCGGATATCTTTCTTGAGTGTCCACTCTCTTAGTCCACCCATATAAAGACAATTGGTTACATCTCCTACGAGCCCCCTTCCTTTATCCCCCAATTGAGGATCTATAGACAATTTTCATAATACTAGTTTATTATGACAATCCAAGTGTCATTCGAATTGCCTTATAATGACGTGTTTCATGAACCTACCAAATATATAGAAATTGATTGTCATTTCGTTCTTTGTCATCTACTTAAGGTACATTGCAATTATATTATGTCTCCCATAAGATCAGTTAACTGATATATTCACCAAAATTACTCCTCCTCCAAGCCGCTTATGTGATATTGCCTCCAAACTCAAGTTGATCTCACACAACCCGACTTGAGTTTAAAGGATGCTCTTAAAATACAAATCCATAATGGCCCAAGCCCACTGCACTCTACTTGTACTATACCCCTATTAATTTACCCGTACTTCACTTAAATGTCTACCTATATAAAGACAACATCTTCTATAGTTTTATTCATAATTCAATCCACACGCATTTAGTTTTAGCAATTTCAATAAGTAGTTAATGGGTAGAATTTAATAAATTATTACATGTTCATTTAATATGTGACTTTAGGGTCTTAGAGCTTTCTCATTAAGAATGCTAAATGTTAAATTTTAACATCAAGTTTGTGAAAAGTACCAAAAAACAAGCTACAACAAACATGCTAAACTTAAAAAAAAAAAAAAAAAAACAACAACATTTGATGTTGGGTATATTGTAAAATGAGTTGTTAAAATTGATAAAGTAACTTTTTGAGATGCTAAATGCTAAAATTTTAAAAAACTTTGATGGGAATGCTCTTAGGCTTCTTTCCTACACTTTCAAATAGTATACGCATAAGAATTCTTCTAAGTTCTCTCCACTCAAAAGTAAGGTTCTTCCAAAACTTCTATCCATAGTCACCTTCTCTTTTACTTCTAACAAAGAATAAAAATAAATAAATAAATTTTTTTTTTTTTAGGTACAAGAGGTGTTACATTCTATAAAGCTTTGACTAAGTTGAGTTGATTTGTAAGGTTTATAATTGATGGTTTGGCTTGTTGTATCAAGGAAACAACATATTAATAACCCTTTTGCACCAATAATATTATTGATAATGCGTGAATGAATCATATCATAAGAGCGACCTTGTTTGCACCTTACCCAAGGATTTTTGAAACAACGATTGGTATCTTTATTACATCAAAACCTACTTGTTGAGATGTATTGTTCAAAAAAAAAAAAAAAAGAAGACCAAAAGGGTCATCCTCTCGTTGAGACGTATTGTTCAGAAAATAACCACTAGGAATAAAAAGAGAAAAAAAAGAAAGAAAGGAAACTGTAAAGATTAGATCCAAGTGAGATGAACAAAAGGTCTCATTATTGGTCAGTTCAATTACATCCACTCTCTTTTCTTTTCCTTTTCTCTATATTCTTTATCTTATCTTTATGTCATTTTTCTTCCTCCGCTACACAACAAGAAGTGATTCAGATTTCAGAAGAGAGGGGCTGCACGTAGCAGTAAAATATATAGTAAAGTTGTTCTCCCACAATTTATACAGCGCGTGAATGTGACGTTTTTATAAGACAGTACTATATACAGACCTCGGTCACCCTTTGTCCAATGTCAAACAACAGTTTACTACTTTCTCATTGGATCGTGTCTCCCACTTCCGTCAGAAAATGCGTAGAGATAAAGCTCCATTTATGCATAAAATCAAGAAGGGATCTTTGTAAAATGCCCCTTTTTTGTTTTTAGCATATTTGTGAAAATATCCACTTGTTTTTCGCTAATTGACATTTTCACCCATTGACCGCAAAAGAAAAATAAAAGAAATAAAGAACCCCTCAATTCAGATTCCTTTTTCAAAATAATATATGGCCGGCCTTCAAATGTCAGACTAAAATAACAAAAAAGAACTATTTCATATAATTTAGAGCCCTTAGTATATGAAGTTTTAGTTGTATTGTAAACTATGAAGCAAATATATTTTTTTGGGGTGCCGTATATGTGTTGGACATGTGACGCATTTAAGATATATTTACATATATGTCTCAGCAGTGTTTTTTAAAGAAAAATTTGTGGAACAAGACTAGGAAATGAGAACAAGAAGAATCAAATACCTTTTTACAAAACAAAATAAGCATTCATGCTCTAATAATAACAATGCATTTAAAAATTAAGAAATATTCTTATTCTTGGGGTATATTCTAATTTTTAAACATACTGTAATAGTCATGAATTCATTTTTATTACTCATTATTGCTCTTAAATTGATAAATTTAACATTATAACTTTATAAGAAAAATAAATACTTAAAAATATAAATAAAATATACTTTATAATTATTTTTGGTGTTTTCAAACAAGACATTCAGAATTCAAATACCTCTTCCCCAACAGTCAAATTACTACCGTGCACTCTTAGTGTAATAGTTATTCCACAAGTATAACTACTTATAGGGTGCAGGAAACAAGAACTGGAGTTCAAGTTTCTATAAATTATTTTGAAGTAACATTCTATATCAGATAAAAAAATTTATATAAAAAAATACACGAAACCTTCTCAAATCCCTTAATTATATAGATTAATTAATTCCATCATAAGTTAGAAATATTTTCCACTTAAATGGGCAATATAACTCATTAATTTCTTTATTCTAACATAGTAAATGATAGTCTTCCTATTTATTTATACAATGAAAGCTATAAAAAAAATCTTGACTGAATTGAACCTTAATTACATACTCTAAGCTTGCTTTTGAACCAGCTGACTTCTCTATATACAACTAGTTCAAACCCCCTTTTTTAAGCCAAAAAAGAAAGTGGGAAAGTTCAAAGTTGAGTGGGTATGTAGTAGATATATTGAAAACTCACTAGACAAGGCTATAAATAGCTCAAAAAATAAGGGCTTCATCCACAACTTACAACACGGAGAGAGAGAGAGAAAAAATTTCCCTTTCGATATTAGTTTATATATTTTCCTCAATTATCTTACATATAAAACTGAATCAAGAATAACCTCACTGTTGCGACGCCTTTGGTAGTAGTACCAGTCTCTACTAGTTAAGCATCTCTCAACTCTCTCTCTCTCTAAAAAATTTCAACACCTCAGCTTCACGATCTAAATTAAAAGCTCTTTCTTTATCAAAACCTAGATCAGAAATATAGAGAGAGAGAAAGAGATTTAAAGAGAGAGAGAGAGAGAGAGAGAGAGAGAGAGAGTGAGAATTAGGTGTCACATGAGAGAGGAGAGGACTGAAATGTCCAAAGACGACGATCGATCTCCACCGTTGGATCTTCGGGGAGCGGACATCGCCGAGTCGTCAAGCAAGACCCGGAACTGCGTGACCGGGTCGGGTCATGTAACGGGTATGAATCCCATGGAGTTCCAGGCTCCGTACCCGGACCAAGTGCTTGAGAACGTGCTGGAGAACGTGCTCCAGTTCCTCACCTCCCGGCGGGACCGCAACGCCGCCTCATTGGTCTGCAAGTCGTGGTGTCGGGTCGAGGCCCTGACCCGATCCGAGCTCTTCATCGGGAACTGTTACTCCGTCTCGCCCAAACGGGCCACGGCCCGGTTCTCCCGGGTCCGGGCCGTGGCCATCAAGGGCAGGCCGAGGTTCGCCGACTTCAACCTCATGCCGCCGGAATGGGGGGCGCACTTCAAGCCGTGGGTCGCCGCCTTGGGCTCCGCCTATCCTTGGCTCGAAAAAGTCTACCTGAAACGCATGTCGGTCACCGACGAAGATCTGAAACATCTCGCAGAGTATTTCCCTTACTTCAAAGAACTCGTCCTTGTTTGTTGCGACGGTTTTGGTACACGTGGCCTCGCTGTAATAGCCAAGAAGTGCAGGTACTAGAATAGTACTAGATCTATCTGACTCTATATTTTTTTAATTTCTTATTAGGGTTTCTATTTGTGTTATCAATTTGAATGCAGATCTGTTATTATCGTTGTTTGTCAAATTTAGGTATACTTGTTTATTAATTTTAGTAATCGAACCCTAAGTTGTAAATGTTGAGAATAGTACTATATAATTATAGAATTTTAGGTGTGTGAATAAAGCTTTAGAGTGGTAATAAAGCTATAGTTGGTACTAATCTATGTTGATGGTTTTTTTTTTTTTTTTTTTTTAAATTTATTTTATTTTAAATTTGTGGAATTTCAGACAACTGAGAGTGCTTGATCTGATTGAATCCGAGGTTGCGGACTCTGATATGGATTGGATAGGGGAGTTTCCGGAGAGTGGAATAACCTGTTTGGAATCTTTGATATTTGATTGTGTTGAGAGCCCAATAAATTTTGAGGCATTGGAGAGGTTGGTGGTTAGGTCTCCATCTTTGAAGAAGCTGAGGTTGAACCGCTTTGTTTCGATTGGGCAGCTATATCGATTGATGGTACGAGCTCCACAACTTACTCATCTTGGAACCGGGTCGTTCAGTCTGGCTGAGGGTGTAGCTCACGGTGACCAGGAGCCTGATTATGAGTCTGCTTTTGCTGCGTGCAAGTCATTGGTTTGTTTATCGGGTTTTAGGGAAATTGCGACGGATTACTTGTCGGCTATCTATGCTGTTTGTGCTAATCTGACTTCCCTCAATTTGAGCTATGCGAATATTAATGCCGAGCAACTCAAGACAGTCATTTTTCACTGCCACAAACTGCAGACTTTTTGGGTGAGTTTTTGCTTGTTGGATTTTTGTGTGGCGAAATTGTGATCAAGTTATGGATTTTGAAAGCTTACTTTTGGTTTTGTAATGCAGGTGCTTGATACAATTTGTGATGAAGGGCTTCAAGCTGCAGCTGCAACTTGCAAGGACTTGCGCGAGCTTCGGGTTTTTCCTATTGATGCACGGGAGGATAGTGAGGGCCCTGTTTCTGAAGTGGGACTCCAAGCGATTTCTGAGGGTTGTAGGAAACTACAATCGATTTTGTACTTCTGTCAGCACATGACAAATGCAGCTGTGATAGCCATGTCAAACAACTGCCCTGATCTTGAAGTGTTCCGTCTCTGTATAATGGGGAGACACCGTCCTGACCATTTGACTGGTCAACCAATGGATGAAGGTTTTGGAGCCATTGTTAAGAACTGTAAGAAGCTCACTCGTCTCGCTGTGTCTGGTTTACTGACCGATCAAGCTTTCAGTTATATTGGAAGATATGGGAAATTGGTTCGAACATTGTCAGTAGCTTTTGCTGGAAATAGTGACAGGGGGCTTAAATATGTGCTTGAGGGCTGTCCTAGACTGCAAAAGCTTGAGATCAGGGATAGCCCATTTGGGGATGAAGCTTTGCGTTCTGGTTTGCATCACTACTACAATATGAGGTTCCTCTGGATGTCTTCATGTAGTTTATCTCCCCAAGGTTGTCGGGAGATTGCTCGAGCATTGCCCCGTCTGGTGGTGGAAGTGATCAAGGATGAAGCAGAAGTGAACAGGGGAGAATGTGAGGAGCACATTGATGATGCTTTTGACATATTATACATGTATCGGTCTCTCGAAGGGCCAAGGGATGATGCCCCACACTTTGTAACCATCTTGCATTAAAAGAAGTCAATTGGCTGTTTGGTGGCTACCGAGCAAGTTGAAAACATTTTTATGGGAAAATTGAAGATGGCGGGTGACTTTTACATGACCCGCTTGAAGGTCCCTGTAATCCCTGTATGTCAAACAAATAAGGATTGAACAAGTCCTGTTCCTGGCTTGAGCAGATGCAAGAGCATTCAAAGCAGAAGCAAGGTATTGGATTGTCCAATATCGTTCTATTGGTACGCTTCTAAATTTTATGTTTCTTTTGCTTTCATATTCGTTTTTTATCATAAACAAAGGTTGCCAGAAGAGAAGGGGGGAGCGATTGTCAAAGCTGCATTGAGAATTTAAATTATGAGTTTAACCTGGATCAGATTATTTATCCTTCAATGAAGAGATGGAGATTCGGTCTTGAAGAATTGGAGGTTCAGAATGGTGAATTTTCGAAGTTCTCTTCCATGCCACCAGTAGAGAAGCAGGAGCTAGCGTTCACTCGGAAAAAAAAAAAAAAAACTTAAGTCTGTTTATTTTGATTCAAATGGTAGTTAGTTTAAGCTGTAGCTGCTGAGAACTAAATGCCCAGGTTGATGCATCTCTTTCTCTCTCTTTCTAAGTGTTTGTTCTTTTCAGATGTGTTGTAGCACCTGACTGTTGAATTTATTATTGTTATTGTTAGCAAATGTGAGATGAGTAATAAATGCCAAAATATGCATGGACCATATGCCATATATTTACTTAGTGGGACTGTGTCTTTGCCTCTTTTTTCTGGATGTGGAATGATCAAATTGACTGTGAGGCCCATTAATGATGTATGGGAAGTGTTGCACAAGTACACGTTGCAGGACCCCCTTTTCATCTTCTCAACCATATGTGTGATTCCATTTCACATATCATCAGAGAATCCCAAATTCACTTTGGGCATTGGATCATGGTCCTGATCTTCTCTCAAATCCTTGGAGGAGACTTCAAATTTTTTTAAAAAAATTCAAACTGGAATGCCAAAGCTCACACCAGTGTCAGTCTAACTCTTTGTTTGGGGGTTTAACTTGGTTGAATTTTGAGTATTTGAGTTGGTTTCTGACTTCTTCAATAGGTTGGGAGGTGGGTCCTATAAGTTTGATGATTTGTCACAACCCCTGCGTTTGCGTTATAAAGCAGCCAAGTCCACAATGGACTCTCTCGCTCTCTCTCATAATTAAGATGGAAATCTATCTGCCTTCTTTGTTGTTATTCTCTCTGGCAGGGTTGTAAAAAGCAAGCTTATCATGAAAGTGGGATCTGACTGTGCAATTGAATAAGTGATGGGAAGCAAAGCTTCGGCTTTCTTTCCTGTCGATGATCCATTCGTAGCTCTGTACCCAAGTGGACCAAACCCAATATGTTTTTTTTTTTTCCTTCTTCTTGTTGCCACTGGTCTAATGGCAATTGGGGGCATCTCTTCTATCTATCTGTCATAAGGGTCAAATTGGGTCGGTTTACTTGCAAAGAGAAGGACAGTTAAGGATAAGAAGGGTGTGGGATTGAACAGAAGCCATAAAAAGAACATTGGAGTTTCAGAACTTATTATAGAGCTTAGCTTATCCATAGTGCTTACGGTGGGAATAGTACCTTGGGTGACCATTGCCAATGAATGATAGCCTCTGCTTTTTACTTATATCTTCTCAGTTTGCCTTTTATTTTTCTTTTTGAGCAACCATCCCTGTCCCCTTGAGAAAAAGTGAAATTACAAAAAATAAAAAATAAAAAAAATATATGATAATGACATTACACAAGGACGATAATCTGAATCACTCTCAATCTTAGCCGTTTGATGAGTTAAACGACCCATTTTGATGGACCTATCTTACCTACTAGACATATATCAAAATCCATCATTTCGTAGATAAATATTCACCAAATTATGTGGTCCTGAGTGAATAAGCACATCAACCCCATTTGGTTAGCACATGCATTATACTGTTTACTAAGCACATATACATAATAATATGTTGCGATGACAAAAGTTAAGCTTCTTTGGGCTTGATTGGTTAAGACCCATCTCAAGCTCTGACCCACCACCTGATCATTGAGTGTGTGGGCCACGTGTACCGTATGGGTGGTGGAATACATTAATGCCCCTTGTACACATTAAAATATTCAATGTACAAAATCATGCATTTTATTAATAATAATATCATTGATGTTTAAATATTAGTGGAGAGGCAGGGATCACAAGCTATAGCAATAGCATACATATACATACAAGGAAACAAACAACGAAACCCAACTAATTGTCAGGTAGGTGCTAGTCCAGTGGGTAAAGTGGAGGGATGAGAGAGAAAATAAATATAAAAGTCGGTGAAGCCACACAAAAGGGTTTTTGGGTTTTTTGATTTTTTTTCTCTCACTACTTTTTTGTCTGTTAAGCACATTCATGGCTGAACTAAGCACGAGGTCAACCACTAAAGTATGCTCTCTCTGCTTCACCACTTTTATTAATAAATTTCCACTATTCTTTTCAAGTTTTCTTTCTCAAAATATATTGCACTTTTTCTCTCTATAAAGTTTCATTTTTGTGTCATATATGTCGTTTCATGTTATAATTTTGTAAAATTTGTTTATGTTACTGTGTCATACCTGCACATTTATATCTGTGCATCCTGCAGTAAGCAATATGAAGCTTAATTTAGCATGTAAATTTACTTGGAAATATAATCCCATAAATTCAAATTTGATAGTAAGCAAATGGAACTCTGTACATATAAATCCGATCGGATCACGGAAGTGATTGTATTAAACTATCAATATAATCTTTTTATTATATTAGAAGCTACTTGTCATATTGCATAGACATAGATTAACACTAACGTTATTTAATGACAACTGAATTAGATTAAAAATGTAATAAATATGTGTTTCGAAGAAACACGCCAAAACTCGTGGAGGAAAACTTTGTTGAGCTATATATGCATGTGAAGGGCACGAGACACTGTTGTGTTGCTAAACATGACATGTTAAGAGGTTATATAATTTTAATTCATGTCAAAAGTGAAGATAAAGATGTGTACCTAAAGTGTTTGGAAATTGTGGGCACAACACTTACGTAAAAACAAAAGCCTTTTTGTTTTGACACAAACCTAATATTTGACTTCACTTGGATGGAGTGCTAGAATCTCTCTCTCCCTCCTCTTTGATTCAAAAATTGTGAGGAACATGACAAATGAGTACAACATTGTCGGAATTTTCCAAGTGAAAGCTCTTGTTACTTGCAGCAGTTGCATGTATGCTTTTTATAATAGTGTGTCAAATGTCAAAGAAAGATGTTCGATGTAGATTATTTGACATTAGAAGTTCTCAAGGTATTAACGTATTGTTACAAAATTGCTAAAAATGAGAGTGATTGTTTGACCTAGTAAAGAAAGGCTTTAAGAATTTGTAAGATTTCCAAAAAGGCTTTTGATTTATTACTTGAAAACTAATAAATTAAAGAGTTCGAAAAATGAGTATATGATTCTGATATCCTCGATTCAATGCCCACTAGCATCCTTGTTGGACTAGGATAATAATTATAGATCACCATTTTTGTCTCTTGTAAATTTGGACTCGGTAGAATGTTAACAGGGTAGAAGTCAAAAATTTGTGTTTGGAGGGCTGATGTAAAGTGGAGCTACAAAGAGGCAAACATTCACGTGTTGGAGGTGGGGAGGCAAATGCTTTGTTCTTGGAGGGGTCAGCTCTTTAAAAAATTGAATGGGTTCTATTTTTACCTATTGTTGGAGTGTTTTTAAAAATTTTTGGGGGGCCAACTCTCTACGTGGCACCGTCCTTGGATGTTAGTATGTTATTATGGTAACGTTCAAATAGGAAAGTCACTTTAGTGTCCCTCTTACTTTTTTTTCTTCTATAAAAAGAAGAAGAAAAGGAGCATATGATTTTGTCGCAGTAAGTGCTACTCCAATCCTCTATGTGAACAACAATAGCCTATGCCCCTCGATATCAAGGATGTAACCATAGCACTCGCTATTGAAATTTCTCCAAAGTTCTAAATAAACTTGATTTCCATACAACAGCCACCATTTGGCGTGCCTCATCCAAGGAGATTTCTCTCATCAAGTAAGGATAAAAAGAAGTGTCAAATCTGTAATCAGAAAATGATAAAAGGCATTTGCCGCAATCGACCAGTATGTTGTAGATTTAATTACAACTGGATGGAAGAGAAATACTTGGCCTTTGGCACATTCTTTGAAAACAAAGTGGACACAACTTTTGTATAATAATTTTTGTAATTTTTAACACAAATTTTGTGTAATAATTTTTGTCATAATCTTGATTTGTGTGACTGTAACTGTGAGTGATAAATAAAAAGTGATGTTTCATAAATAGCAATCATACATATTATCAAGTTGAGGCAAATAATTGTGACAAATTTTATGGTCTCAGAAGAATTGCATTTTGATTTTTTTTTTTTTTGGAATGTAAATCAACTTTCTTTAAAATAATTGATTTTCTATTTAATGAAGCGGTGCCTTGATGCTTGCCAAAGCTAGAAAAACCTACCATGCATTTCTTCTTCTTATGTGTATGTGTGTTTTTTTCTAAAAAATTCTAGGGTCCATTTAGTAGAGGAGTTTGAATAATGTTGTTTATATTTTTTTGAAAAAGTGTGTGAAAATACGTGTAATGTTGTTTAAAAACTGAAAATATGTATTTAAAATGCTCTATCAACTAGGGCCTTAAATAGTTTTTTTTGGGTGTGTGTTGGAGATGGGTGCCGAACGGACAACCCCAACATTTAAAAGAAAAACAAAATTCAAGTTTTTATCTTTATTTATTTTATTTTTATATTAATTTGTGTTCATGGAAAGTTATTCAAGATTTTCATGTGTAACTTCTTTCACTATTTCACATATATACTTAGTGGAAACGAAACGGATGGTAATATATGTAGGAAAAGAATTATCTTCCTTTAAAATGGATACATTAATAATTTAAAATTTAAATTATATAACATTAGATATATTTTTAGATTAGTGATATAATATGTCACTTTGTAGTTTGTAAATTGTCAAATCTAGTAAATGAAATCTAAACCATGAAATAAAACTTTTTTCATTTACTTCGAATGGAGAGGATCCCATTTCATATTTGTAACTCTTTCGAAAGTTGTCGAATGTAATAATCTAAAATGTACCTCATATATTTAGAGATGGTAATCGAATATTTATATAAAAAAATAATTTAAAATATGATATATATATATATATACACACACCCATATATACATACACTCAAGATCCGCCAAACTTAATTATTCATCTTCTCTTGAGGGTGGAAAAAATTCATACGTGGTAGAATGAGACAAGACATTTTGCCATATCCTATAGCTATAATAATGCCAACGACCATATGGCTTGGCCGCGTCCTCCTTCCTTTTGTTAGATTTATGTCAATGGTCCAATATCTTTCATCTAAACTTAGCCCCCCAAAAAAACAAGCATTAAATATTTTTTTTCTTGTGTCAAATCACATTATTTTCAAAGAAAGTCAAATTTTTACACCAACTATCAAGGAAAAAGTATCTAAGTCTAATCCACTGTCAAGCTCCCTTAATCAGTCTAATTAAATAATAAACTTTGTCCTATCAAAAAAATAAATAAATAAACTTTTGTCTTCTAAAAAAAAAGAAGAAATAATAATAATAACAATAATGAGCTTTTGTTTAATTTCCCTTCAAAAATATGAAAAAAACTATTTAGTCAAAGAACAATAAATTTTACTTAAGCCTGGTCCTATGGCACTCGATAGTTGAAACTTCAAAAAAATAATAAGGGGCCGTTTGGTACGTGATTTTGAACAATAATTTTTAGTTTTTAAATAACATTACACGTATTTCTACACACTATTTTACCCACACATATTTTTAAAAAATATAAACAACATTATTAGAACAACATTACTAAACACCCCTAAATCATTTGAAATATTATTTATTTATTTTACTCTTTATTTTGAGCTCATCCTCCTAAGGTTTTAAAACAGTGAACTATCTCTATCAGAAATGTGGCTTTGAAAAACTTATAGGTAGATGTTTTTGCGTGCCCAATTGTTATCGTAGATATGTGGGGGTCCTCAAACTTTCTTCAATTTTTTCTTCTCTGTTTATGAGGGACACCATTATTTCCCCTCTAGAAGATCTGAATTGAACCCACTTTAATTGTTATTGCACATTCAAAAAGGCACTGAAAGGTTCTATCAACTCCAATCCTTCATCATTCTCAACAAAAAAAAAAAAAAACTCCAATCCTTCATAGCTCAAGAATTGTACCAATTGCCAATCATGATTTGAAGAGCATTGCCACTTCCTTTCAAATTCAATCCCAACCATCCGATTTTCAAAAAAATAATAATAATAATTTTAAATTGAAATCCCAACCATCCATACATAAACTGCTATTAATACTTAATGGCCCTTTTTTTTGCTAAAGCTAATAGCAATTCTTATGCGCAAACTTTGATGCCAAGTGTTAATTAATGTATTATTCCTTTTGACCTGGAGAGTTCATATTGGCAACAAAGTGGACATAGCTTCTATCTAGGAGTACGTGTCACTTGTATCAAAAGTAACAAATATTAAGGTATATACTATATTTTTACTATAGATGTAATAATAGGACTTGAAATCTATAGCCATAAAAGGAATTGAAAGAATATTTGGATTTGATTGTAAAAAAACAAAATTGTCATACCTAAAATACTATGTTTTTTTCCAAATGATTTTTTGTTAGATAATAATTTCATGAATAATTATTTACATATACAAATTCACCATATATATATATATATATATATAATACTAATAGAGAGTTTTAATATTTCATTACTATAAATGTATATCAGATTTTTTACGCCAACAAAGTGTAGCGGACCCTTATGTAAAAGCAAAGTGTCAACTTATGTTTATACAAAAGCAATTTTAACAAATTATGATAATTAACTATTTCACGCTAACTCTTGTTTATTTGTTATATGAACCAAAAATAATGTAAAATGAATTTTATTTTGGTATAATCCAACGAGGGATTTGATCAAATTTAGTTAACTAAATCGCAAAAAAATGGTAATCTAATTGGCATACATGAAAACTACAAGAAGAAGAGAAAAAAAAAATTGAAAAAAATGAAAATGGAATAAAGGATAAGATTGTTAATAAGATCCTTAGCTTTTGGTATTGCTAAAATCAGTATAAAATATATATTCGTGAAAGTGATTTCATGCATAATAATACAAACGCATTTTAGCAAATAGAACAATCGCTCGTTTAGGGACGTGGCCACTTGAACACCAAATTGGGAAGTTGGGTCAACATCCAACAATGGTTGTTCATAGAGACACTTGGAAGAGTAATACTTTCTAGGGTCAATGATCTTTTTAATCTCTTAAAATTCAATATGCTTTCATACCTGAGAGTTTGATCAAATAGCTATGCCCACTTGACACTTGTGGAATATATTAAAAATCATATAAAAAAACAAAAAATAGAGGGTGAGGCTTCAATGCTATGAGAAAGGATCGTAGGCCTTTTTAGATCCATGATTTGAAAGAGAGAGCTTGAAGGAATCTACTAATCATTTCTCCTTTAGAACTATAAAAATTCCGCCACATCTAGTCCTTGGATCTTTTTCTTCTTCTCTTTTTTTTTTTAAATTTTTTTTTTTTTATGAGTGATGCATAGTACAAATAGTGACTTTGAATTTTCACACTTATATGCATCTAAAAATTCTTTGATATTCTACTCATTGAGGAGGAAAACCCACCCTTTCAAGAGAAAGTGGGGTGGTCACCTTGCATCAAATTTGCCTTTCAGATAAAGAAAAGAAAAAAAAAATTTTAAAGTAGTGTTTCAGGTTTCAGCCTCAGCACTGGTCAAAGAAGCTTGAAAAGAATTTCCTGATTTTTTTTTTCTTGTGGAGCCCATTTTAGTCATGATTGACATACGCTCTTTCTACATAACCAAACATTAATATCAAGAAGCATCCACATAAAAGAAAGAAAACTCCAAGCTTGAAGACAAGCCTCCACCAAACTTCAAAGAGAAAGAAAGTAAAGTTAATCCTGATAAGGGAGATCATCCCCTCAATCTGTCTCTTTCAACCCCACCACGAAAAAAAAAAAAAAGGAGAGAGAAGACCTTTTTACATATATCCATTCAAATTAGTAGTCAAATATATATGCACTACAATCACACAAAGTGTCAATCATAATTTTATAGTTTATCAGCAAATAACTATATAAATATGAAGTAAAACAATGATTTTTTTTATGAATGTTATAAGACTTAAAATCTATGACATGTTTCATGATAATTACTCTTTCTTATTAGGCGTTAATGGATTTCTTATTTAAGTCTCTTGCCCAAGCCCAACTGAGGAGGAATTGCAGGGAGTAAAACAATATATATACACACACTGATTCTCGTCCACAACCGACCAAAAAGGGAAGGGCCTTTATCCCTGGGGTAGAAAATTCTACATTTCCAGTCATTCTAGATACAATTTTAAACTTTTAGATTTTCCGTTATTTAAGTCAGTTGGATTTGAACCCAAGTCCGTTGATCAAGAGCAAAAAACTTGTATTAGTTAAGCTAACTAAAACAGAGAACAAGAAAAGTTTTGATCCATTAAAGCAACCTACCATTAGTAGATAGCTCGTATGAAAGCTTTTGTCTTTAATAAAACTACTACCAACCAATGGCTGTGTTCAACGGATTGACTGCAACAGGACTGAGGCAGGGCTCATAATACTCAAATCTTCAAGAAGCGGATTTTGAAAAAGTTTATCTTACAACCGTACAAAACAAATAGTGGAATTGCTTTACAAGTAAAGACATGCCAAGTTGAAATACGTTTGAATTGAGCTATAATAATTGTCATATACAGAGACAAGACTTGGGGGAACAGATGTAGAAGGAAAAAAAAAACAACAGGAATATGATGATACAAGTATTGACGCAATACGGAGTAGAATTATTAAAAAGACTTGTCATGTAGTGCTTCAGAGTTGATTCTACCAGCACAAATTATTAAAAAGTGAGTCTTCCAGCACATATGATTCCCTATACAAAAAACCATTTAGGAGATATTACTCCCAAGCATAGATTATAAGACAACTAGAACAGTGGCAACAGCTACAGCCTTGAGTAACCAAATATCTGGCAGTATTTCAAAACATTGATCCTCAGATCCATTTTATTACCCAGAAGCAGTCCCACAATAAAGTAGACCTTACACAATAAAGATTTGTAGACCCTGCATAGAAGATTGATGGCATTACAATGAAGGTAATTATACATTAAAGATGACAAGATATGTAAGAATCCATCTGTGTGATTTTTTCAAAAACTTTCCTCTACAGATTATGCATTAGTCTAATCACTCTTGGATATACATGTACGCTCACAAAGTCGTGATTCTTCACCTACAGTTGCTTTGAATGAAGATTGAACTTATAGTCAAGGAGCCAACCGCTCAATTTTCCACACTTGTTGTCCATTGATTTCATGAGGAGAATACTGCAACCTGTCAAGAAGACATAACAATAATAAGGATGAGACATGTTAAAGAATCCATTTAAGTTTCTAAGGAATCATTCATTGAAAAAAAAGTTTCAATGGACTCTTTGAGATATATTTTGAAATATATGAAATATATCTCTCTTGTACAATTTGTGCTTGAACTACCGCAAGCATGAGTTCCATTTATCAATGGTAAAAGAAGCAGCAAGTAAATAGGGCATGACACAGATATTTTGAGTGGAATCCACGAAGCTCAAATCGAAAACTTTATGCAGAAATTTGGAATCCATCATGTTCATTGGCCCCTTAGTTGGATTTGCAAGACTATAGGAAACATATACTTGACCCTATGTTACCTAAGACATGGATTGTATGGGCACATGAAACGTGGTACACATTATTGCAATTTTTTAACGATGGGTTTGCTTATATACGACTTATATATTTATAAATATACATAACATTAGAAATTAAAATTGATAAGAAAGTTACTTATCAAAAAAAAAAATTTGATAAGAAAGTCCTCTCAAGCTATTATATTTGTAATTTTAGCTTGATTCCATCCAAGGACCTTATAACAAACGTAGAATATTAATGTCACATTAACTATTGTCTTTCAAACGTGGGAAGAATGAAAGAAAATAAACTTTTGGATAATGAAAGATTATTGGAACAGATCTCAACTGAGTGATTTGGAATGCAGTTTATGAGGGTAGCAGTGTATTACGATAACTCTGACATCACATTAAGTTTGATCACCACTAGACCCAGAATCACATCTACCCTTAAGGTCTGAGGCTCTATGATCAAACCATGAAATGATATCAATCAGCAAAATTCACTGACAGGTTATGGATCCAAGACAAACCCAATTTGGATTTTAGAATTTATACCACAGATCCAGTGTAATTCTACTCAAACCTCTATAAAAGGTGCAGTCTTAGGATATGTGAACCCAAATTAAACCACATTTGGCCCAAATCAGCTCCATTCATGGGTTGCAGGCCCATCACAGAAATTGTTGCAAGAAAATGGAATAAAAACCACCTTTCATAAATGGGATGAAAACCACCTGTCATGCAAGCGAGACTTCTGTCCTTGCCAAAACTCAAACAGCTCTGGTTTAAGCCTATATCCTCCCCAGTGTTTAGGTTTTGGAATCAAACTTCTGCAGTGTCAAAAAAAAAAAAAAAAGATTCTTATTTCAAATTTCTCTTAACAAAAACAAGAAGATTTTTATTTCAAATTTCTCCCATGGTATTTTAATATTTAGGACAGTTCTCTCCTGGGTAGTGGTGGGTGGGGAAAGTACTTAATATTCTGACATTTGTGATGAACTCCCAAAGGTTTAATCCAATGAAGGTTGGAAAGTTATTGCAAAAATTTTCACTTTTGGTACATGGCATGCACTTCTATTCAGAACCAGACAAGGGACCACCATCTGAAGTTAATTCAATGACATAGCATACATTTGTGATCAAGTGTCTCTAACAGAATGCTTGCACAAGCCAAATTGTCAAAAATTAAAATTAACATCCAACAACTTACCCTCCCTCAACGCCGCCTCCTCCCCACACCCCCCCACGCTCAGTGTGCGGCAAAAATTAAAGTGGGGAAAAAAAACAAAGAAACTTACCCATCAGAAAAAGTTTCCTCTAGTTCTTTATATTGTTGGTGTAGAACATGCCTTCCAGGCACTACGGTGCTCTGAAGAAAGCAAGATGATGATCTCATAAGTTAAAGCAAACATGTTATTAATATCCCTGGGAGAAAAATAAATCTTGCAGCCAACTAAATTCAGAAGGAAGACAAATAAAATGCTCTTATTCTTAAAGAATTTCAATCTCAAATAACTCTCCATCCAAATTTAATTACTTTGAAACTCTTACAGCATTACCATCTTAAGTCAATAAGATACCCACTAATCTTTTTTTCTTTTTCTTTCTTTCTTCTTAGCAAATTCTCATGCACCCAATGGGTCTTGAATCCATAACCTCACCTTTGATCCTATTATAGAAGGGAAGGAGGTGATATTAGAAATTCTTAGAACATTACCTCCTTGACCCACTTTTTTTTCCCTCTTCATATATGTTTGAGTTTTAATTCTTTTATGATACCTACTTTATACAGTTTTACAACAACACTTTATACCATTACAACAACCATCTTCTGTAACTTTGTAATAACTCTAGATCTTAAGTAATGTAAAAAGGAAATTAAAGAAACATATTAATATAATAAAGAATAACAGAAGAAGAAGAAGAATTATGCTACAACTTGTTGATTTTCTCTGTTCCACATAAAAGGTTGTTTGAAGTTTTGTTTTGATTGTTTGTTTGTTTTTTTACCACACATTATAATTATTGTACATAGTTGAAATGTTTAAAGTCACCTATCAAAAAAACATAGTTGAAATGTTTAAAGTCTCTACAATTACTGCAAAATATCTGCAACAATCTTTTTCCAAGAAAAAATGAATTCGCACAAGCTTCATGTGTACAGTAAGGCTAGTATTCAATATCAATAATGATAAAAATATAGTGAGATAAACCTGCTTGCTAACTATTGCTCCAATCTGACTTCCTCGAGGACGGCTATGAAAGTACTGCTCAGATTCCTCATCCGAAACTTTCTGCACAGATCCTTCCACTCTTACCTAGAAATTAAACTTTATTAAATCTGGTCTTCATCCAGGAATACTAATAAGGAATTGTCTTCATAGGGCAAATTTTACACATTGAGACATGGCAGCTTGGTAAAGGTTAAGTTACATTGTCTAAAGATCTAGTATAAATGTCCCATACTGATCCGCAATGTTCTTTCAGAATTCCCAAAGAGATGTACTTCCCCGTAAGCATTCACTATGAAAACTTCAAATATTAACCAATTGCAAAAGTGCAGTGATCATAATTCATATAATTAGGGTGATGCAAGGCACTAGGCAGCACACCCAAATGCCTCAGATGGTGAGACACATTCCTGTAAACTAACCCTCAGCCCCACTCTACTATTACAAGAGTTAGGCCATTTTTTAGTGGTACTTAATGTGTTTGAGATTAGTAAGAGACTGCAATTTAGTGTGTGCGTGTGTGTTTAACAGTTTGTTTGTTTCTAAAAAAAAAACCTCAGGTCTGTAGTTTTGCTTGTGACTGAGCATAATGCTCTAATTATCGGTCATTTGCCAATTAAGTAAGCTATTTTTATAAATATGTATATCTTAACAATCGAGTTTTCTCACCTTTTCAGGTGTATATACATATATTAATCATGGGGAACATTTACAATCCATCTAGTCTAGAAACACTCGTGCAGTTGCTGCAATGCCTGTTAGAATGATGTGACACTGGCACCATATTTTGGATGCTTAAAATATCTCTCTCTCTCTCTCTCTCTCTCTCTCAGTAAGTCACTCTGTTTGATACAAATCCACCATTTGAGGTTAATAATAAAAAAATAAATAATAAAATACTCAACAATCAGAGCAACAAATTGAATCAATGCCCAATTGTTTAGGCTTTGAATTACCCAAGAAAAACCAGCCAGAGTGCTGGAAGCCATTACTATCCCATGCAGACTCCTGCATTGCTCTTTGGCACTGATCCAACTTCTTGCCCCAAAATAACAAGGTAAGTTCACAGTACATGATACTCCACAAATAAAGACTATAATATTTTCTATAATCAAGGAGCATCCTAGGAACTCTACGGATCGTTAAGTGGATAATGTGTGCAGGAGAGTTAACCGAATTGCATCAAAGTAAACTAAATGTCAACAATAACCATTATGGTAAAAAGAAGCCTGTGAAGGATAAGTAAATTGCTACAAGAATCATGAGACATTCTCTAGCTAACGAATCATGAAAAATTAACATGATATAGGGAAGGAATAAAGCTACTACCAATTTTAAGATGAAAGTCTTACAAATTGACATGACAGTTAATGTCCAAAAAATAAAAAATCTGATCAGTGTCACATCAACTATATGATAAATAAATTTCTTTATTTCTTATTTTCACGTTGTGGCTAAAAGTTAACACATCAGCTTTAAGGCATATGTGATAAAATTTGCAGTGGCCCTAGTAACCTAGCATCACTCTATAGGGAATTGGTTGATGGGTAAACTGTGAAAGCTTGAGCCTGTATTCCATTCATAGACTTTTGACAATACATTCCAAAATAGGGCCATATTTCAAGAATTGACTAGACTTTGCTTCAAGTCCCATTTGTCTATTTCCAAGTGGCTCAAGAAGATTATATGATATATTAATCCAGGTCAATTCAGGCTGAAGTCACTCTACTGGTGTTCAGCATCATGAAATATCATACGACTTTGCATGAGTCATGTGAAAATATAATAATCTGCCTCATCAAATTTCTGAGTAATAACAGTTTTATTTTTTATTTTTTCATAGTTTAATAGTTGGGGTTGGGGGGATTTGAACCTGAATGTCTTCATTGGAAACACTAGGAGATACTATTTGAGCTACAAGGCTCATGGTGAGTAAAAACAAATTCTACAGATTGTTTTAACTAATGATTAATTATCACATGTCCTTAGCTAACGGTAAGTGGTAAATTTAAACATTTTATTTTTTATTCTAAACACTGAGTAGCACAATTACCTGACGATTAAGACCATCCCAATAGAAAAGCAGTGATGCGTGGGGATTATCAGATAAGTCATGTGCCTTTCGACTGTCATAATTGGTGTACCTGCATATAGTGACAGCAGAAGATAAGAAAAGAACATCAATTTAAGGAAAATGTTGTCAACTGTATGAACTACTATAACAGTAACAGATACAAACCAGACAAAACCATCCTTATCAACTCCTTTTAGCAATACCATTCGTGATGACCTAAAGCAGAAAGTAAGATGAAGTGGAGTTATTAGAAAAGGTCAAAAAGTTCCATACATATAATTTCAAACATTCATATAAATATTAAAAAGGATAAACAGGCTGGTAACATGCTGACAATCATCAAATCACCATATCAACTAGTATAGAGAAATCCAAGGACACTGGTGATATTATGTATATAGGGGCGGTGTATTAATGAGTTCAAGTCATACCTAGTGTAAATTTTATCAATATTTTATAACTAAATAACTTTATATTGGATACATTTTTTTGACAAATCCACTAGTAGATTAAATGCCTTTCTATACCCTCCATGGTTGCAAAATACCAAGATGGTCAAAGACCAATAACTATCTAATTTATATAAAAATTTAAATATGTAGTTTTTTGTTTTTCAAGCTATACTAACTCTGCATGTGTCTATGCTTATTGTCATATATTTTGTTCCCAACCAGTCCTAAACTCGGGAAAAGGGGTTGCTATAGATTGATGCCCACCTTAAAATTTAGTTACTCTATTATAAATGGACCAGTGGGGCATCCTCTATTAGCACTGCATTGGATATGACTTTAGATATAATAGAATGGAGAAAAAGAATACATATGGCTGACCCTAATTAATTTATTAAGGAACCATAACCAAGCCCAAAAAATTTGGGACTAAGACTTTATTGTTGTTGTTGTATTTTAAATAATACTCAAAACATGAATTTATGGATCTAAAAGTAAATAGCATCCAATTAATATGAAATTTGGAGTGTTCATTAAAAACAAAGAGAACATATAACCAATAATTAGATTAACAAAATATTGATCTAATTAAAATTTATTTAAGTGGTGTAACATTAACAAAAAGTTACACATAACAAAATAAAAAATGATAAGGCAAGAAGACCTATAATATAGCAGCACACAAATTGAGCTTTTCCTTCACTAAAGGGGGAGGGGATAAATTTTTGAAGGTTCAGAACCAAAGTCCCCCATTTCAAAGGCCTAGAAAGCAATTCCAAAGTGAAAAATTAACTGGTTGTTATGCATAAATGCATATCTGAGCTTCCCCTGTTAAGAAGGGTGCTGCTTTTATCATCTTCAAAATACAGGAAACTATTATGGACAACATAGAAAAAAATGATGAACAAAGGAATTATGGGGGCTGAATCAACCAAATCACACATTAACACAACATAATAACATATTTCTTAATATCTGTGCAAGCATGTTGAAATATGATGGAAACCAGTGTTGAGTATGACACATTTCATAACTTAAAAATATTAAGATTTAGGTTCCCATGTAAATCAAATAGTCACTTTTCAACAGGAAGCAGAAAAAAAAAAAAAAAAAAAAAAAAAAGAGTGAATATTACGGTTTTCCATCCTTCCCAGCAGTTGACAATGCCATAGCATTTGGTTCCTTCAAGCTAGCAGCCACTGCATCATCAAACCATTTGCAAAACTGCAAGATAACTAACAGCGTGTTTATGATATGATAGATGGCCATTGGTTGATGTTGCTTTCTGAAACAAGGATTTTGCTATTGATTGTGACAAATCACAGCCAATAAAAAAGGTCTCGTGTATGAACCTTAAAATTCACTATTCAGCTCAAAAGCATGAAGATAAAATTAGATTATGATATATATATATATATATGGTCAGTGATACAGTCTTGATTTAATTAATACCTGATCAATTGGATCTGCCTCCACTTGTTCCTCAAGGAGTTCTGGGGATATATAATTCTCTCTAAGAGCTGATATATCAATTTTTGGAGGCTTTCCAATTCGGACACACATGGAAGTGCCAAGATATGGTGGAAGACAAAGCTTATACTTATCTGCAATAGATGGTGGGACAAATCTACCACCTAGAAAGTGGTGTGGACCACAAAACTTCTTCGCACACAACTTTGGAGCAGTCAAAGAAACCTAGAAAATACCAAAGTCGCATCGCTCAGTATATTCAATGTGTACGTGCGTGCACGCATGTTCATGTAACATATTTCACTTTTTTTTTTCACAACTTGCTAAGGTGATGAGTGGTGAGTGATGGACAATCACTTATTGGAAAATCAAATTGTGAATAAGTTTTGTCACCAGACTTTCTCATACACACACACACACACACAATTGAGATTTCCGTTAGAAACATACCAGCATGTCAGGTTTAATGCCTTCACCACCAATGTCTCCTTCTTCAACATGCCACCCAGACGGAATGTCTATAGAGACAATAACAGGGGATTTTTGGTGTGTTTGATCATGATCTCGTAAAGAAACCAATCTTTGGATAAGATCATCAAAAGGTGGCCTTGGGGTGCCTAAAGGAATTAAAAACTACTTGAGTTCGATAACACACAATATTAGACGAGAAGTTTCCAATCAAACACCATTACCATCATCAGCCCTCAATCATTTACCAACGAAACCTAAAATATCAGAGATATATTATGCAACAATAACTTCTTGAGTTGGGCTTTTCCAAATAAGTATTATACTATTATTAACTTGTCAAAGACATAGGAAAGTGAAATTCAATATGATTGCCTAGTCCTAAACGATAAAATAGCATCCAATGCTGAGTACCTGTATAAGCATAAAAGTTAGAAAACACTTAAAAAAGAAAACGAGCTAATTACCATGGAATGAGAATCCAAACATTGCATCAACTAGAATGTCAAAGTCCTTTGATAAGTCCAAAGGAAGATCTTCAACTGACAAGAAAGGGACTGATAGTGATTCAAGCTACAAATTGACAACATCAAATAAGATAGTTTCCAACAAAATATATAATCAATTTTCCATGAGAAAGAAAAGGTAGAGCCATCTATACCTGAGTGACCAAACCAGAATAAAGAGGCTTGGGAGTACGCTTCGGATAACAAACAGACGGTTTGTAACCAAAGTGATAAAGATGACGGGCAGCCACGAGCCCATCACCACCATTGTTCCCAGGACCGCAAATTGCGAGCACACGCTTATACTCACTCGGTTTGTAAACCTAAAATCGAAAACAAAACAAAATTGGGTTTTCACGTTTCTAAAGAAGAGCCCTTTGGACTCGCCTCTAACTAGCAAACAAAACAAAAACACAAAATGGATTTTCTCAGAGACATATCATCAAACAATTTGAATGCAATTGCAAGCCTTAATAATATTCCGAACACAAACACATTACCTCTGCTATGGATTCAGCTACGCTTAAGCCAGCCAATTCCTAAACATAATAAACAAACAAAATTCAATTGAAAAATGCGAAAACGACAAAAAGGCAAAGAAGAATTGAATTATGAATGAGTGAGTGATTGAGCTTAACCATTAGCTGATCGACGCTAAACCCGAGAGGACCCATGAGGATCTCATCGATCTCAGCGGCTTCTCGTTGCTTAAGATAAGATACAGAGTCTGAGTTTTGGATTTGAACCGCTCTGTCTGCCATTTTTGCACTGGGATTTGAACAAAATGCACGAATTGAGAGACTCGGAATTGGAGTGAGAAATGCCTAGACAGAGAGAAAGAAATAGAGTGAGTTAGTTGGTAGTTAAAATGTTAGTTATAGAGAGAGAAAGTGTAGAGAGAGAGAGAGAGAGAGAGAGAGGATTACCGGGGAGAGTTTATTATTGGAGAGAGTGTTGTGGTGGAAAGAGCGAGAAGGTTTGTGAACGTTGGAATTGGAGGGATTAAAAATGAGAGGGAGTGAGGATTGGTGAGTAGCGAGGAATAGGCATGTCATGGTTCGGCTTTTGCGTGCCAACGATGACCACATGGTTTTTCATGTATGTGTAATATGTACGATAGTAGTAGATTTTGTTTTATGAGTTCGGTTAGTGTTATATAAACTTTTCTCGAATGGCAGAGTAGGGTGAGATGTCAGAAATGGTTGTTGCTCTTCTTTTTTCTTTTTTTTTTTTCTTTTTTTAATTCAGTATTGGATACTCAGGGCAGTCCAAAATACAAATGGGTTATTTTAATGTGGCTCCTGCTTTTGTTGCCTGCCTCTATCACCACCAGCTACAAAGTTTGCAGTTTTGCAGAGATAGAATGGGGGTCCGATCTTAAGTCAAAAAAATAAAATTAAGCGTGACTAAAGAGAGAATGCTTGTAGCTCAATAATTGATTATGTTTTCTACATAAATATTCATAATTTAAAATTTTTTTTTATACAAAATAGAATTCTACTTTAGCCTAATCTAAGTGTATATGTATGTGAAGCTTCCTTCTGGAAACTTGAACCCTAGCTCTTGCCTCCTACACCCCACGAGCACTTATACTTATGAAGTGATCATCGCACGAAGGGTGTGCGGTAATGGACCCTCAATATTTCTAACAACTTAAGTCATTTATCAAATATTTAATGTGTTGTTAAGAATCTTTTCTTCGTAAAGTTCAAATTATTATCTTCCATTTATTGTAACAATTGACCTCTCTCTCTCTCTCTCTCTCTCTCTCTCTACTAAAAATAATTTTTTTTATATAAGATATAATATCTACTCTAACCTAATCTAAGTGTATATGTGTGTGAAGCTCCCTCCTGAAGACTTGAACCCCGGCCCTTGCCTCCCACACCTCACAAGCACTTATACTTGTGGAGTGACCACCGCACCAAGGGTGCGCGGTGGTTACTAAAAATAATTTTTAAGAGGATAGAAACATGAAATATTTTGCCTTAAGAGATGATTTATTAATCAAGAAGAAACTTTGTGAGCAAACAATGGACAATCATCTATATGATACATCTTTCTCTCAAAATAATATTAATAATAATAAAGAAAGATTTCTCTATTTTAAAGCATAGGGCGTGGATTAGTCATGGGACTTAACAAATATTCTAAGTGCATCGATTAACCATTAATAAATGCCCTAAGTGCTCTCGTTAACCATTAGCGTAAAATAACTTATTTGTTCAACTTATTTAATCTACACAATTTTTCAAACTTTTATTTTTTTTAGATGCAACTTCACACTACGATAACACCCCGATTATATATATATATATATATATATATATATATATAGAATAAATGACACCCCGAAGTTGAAATGGAGACTTTGTAGCAAGGTAGTCAATACCATATCGGTACCGCCCAGTATGTACCATACCAGTATATATACCGGTATTGAAATGCCAATGTTTCGTACCGCTTTAAATACCGGTCATATTGCTTTAAAAAGCTTCTTTTTTTTTGTAATTTTTGAATTTTTTTTAAAACAAAATAGTAATTTATTTGCATTAACTTATTAGTATTATTTGTTTCTTAGTATGCAATGAACAATTAAACTTTCTATTTTTTATATTGTGTTTTTTTTTTCTTTTAATTGATGCTAAAGTCTAAAACCATGAATAATTTGTTTTGAATTAAGATAATATTCTATAGTAAACTTTAATATTTATTATAATACACACACACACACATATATATTGTAGGGATAAAATGCCCAAGAGTATATATTGTTAGGATGTATGCCATTAAATCCTATTGTATGATACTATGTATGACATTATGTATGACTTAATGTTATGATTAATAATTTTGTTTTATTATTATCTAAAATAATGGTAACATGAATATTTAGACATTATTATATAGTCCATGAGATGCATAGTATGTGATTTATGTGAAAAATTACAGAATATATAAATCACAAGTTCTTTATAAACTCAGAATTATAGTTCGTGAGCAAACAATGGACAATCATCTATATGATACATCTTTCTCTCAAAATAATAATAATATTAATAAAGAAAGATTTCTCTATTTTAAAGCATAGGGCATGGATTAGTCATGGGACTTAACAAATATTCTAAGTGCATCGATTAACCATTAATAAATGCCCTAAGTGCTCTCGTTAACCATTAGCGTAAAATAACTTATTTGTTCAACTTATTTAATCTACACAATTTTTCAAACTTTTATTTTTTTTAGATGCAACTTCACACTACGATAACACCCCAATTTTTTTTATATATATATAGAATAAATAACACCCTGAAGTTGAAGTGGATACTTTGTAACAAGGTAGTCAATACCATATCAGTACCGCTCAGTATGTACCGTACCGGTATATATACCGGTATTAAAATGTCAATGTTTCGTACCGCTTTAAATACCGGTCATACTGCTTTAAAAAAAGCTTTTTTTTTTTTAGTTTTGTAATTTTTGAATTTTTTTAAAGACAAAATAGTAACTTATTTGCATTAACTTATTGGTATTATTTGTTTCTTAGTATGCAATGAACAATTAAACTTTCTATTTTTTATATTGTGTTTTTTTTTTCTTTTAATTGATGCTAAAGTCTAAAACCATGAATAATTTGTTTTGAATTAAGGTAATGTTTTATGGTAAATTTTAATATTTATTATAATACACACACACATATATATATTGTAGGAATAAAATGCCCAAGAGTATATATTGTTAGGATATATGCCATTAAATCCTATTGTATGATGCTATATATGACATTATGTATGACTTAATGTTATGATTAATAAAGTTATTTTATTATTATCTAAAATAATGGTAATATGAATATTTGGACATTATTATATAGTTCATGAGATGCATAGTATGTGATTTATATGAAAAGTCACAGAATATATAAATCACAAGTTCTTTATAAATCAAAATTATAGTTCGTAATCGGTGATGAAATTGAGCATTTCATCTGTGAAGACTATAACGTATCAACTAAGATGATTTATCTTGATCATGGAAGTGGAGCATTCTAGTTGGTATGTTGATATGTTGATATGTTTTAAGAGTTAAGACATATTGAACTAGACCGCTGTGAAATTTATTATTCTCCTAACGACTGTCAAATGAATAATAAATTTCACGACTTCTATTTGCATGAACTTTTAATCCTGAGAGAATAATGGACCTGAATATAAGATGTAAACTGCTTTGATATATTAGGAGTGAGATCTAAAGTTATGCTCAAAACCTTAGTATGTTGGGTAGTCATATTTAATGTTAATGGAATATATATTCTCAAAATAGAATTCAAAATCTCTTAACAGAGATATAAAATATTCTATTGAGATAAGTTTAATGGGTTTGCTTATTCAGAGTTTTAGGCATAACCATTTTAGTAAGGAGTTACTAAAGTATATATTTATGAAATTGGATTTCAAAAATATATAATGAATAACTTAAAGGATTAAACCGGGTACTCAAGGATTAAGACGTAGTAATTTTCAAAGTGACAGTCTACATTCATGACTTTGCATTACTACAAATATTTTATGAAGGGTTGCATGTATAATAAAGTATTGGGATATAATTTATTAATAAGGCCTAGAGTGCAATTATATTTATATAGTGGTATTAAATATAATTAATGGTAATTTTGGACTTGTCGAGAGTTGACAGAAAAGCCCAAGGTCCATTGGAGCTAGTATCTTATTGGTCCCTTTTGGTCCCACTCCAAGCCACACACTAAAGCCCAATTGAAAATGCCCAATAAACCAGCCCAATTTGATAATCAGTTAATTATAAAGGGAAAAACATACATAATTTTTTATAAGAGAAAAAGAGAAACATCATTGTGAAATGGTGTGTATGTGTGAGTGAAGTCACTCGATTATTCTCCCTTAGAAACTGATTGAGAGACCACACTTCTTGGGCGTAAAGTGGAATTAGAGTGAAGATTAAAAGTGTTTCCAAGTACTTCTAATCTTTTGTTTTAAATTTCTCTACACTAAGGTACGCTATCTTGTTCTTAAATTTTGGAATTTACATAGTGCATGCTGTTAATCATAAATGAAATAAATCCATATTTGTTGCTTCCGCTGTGTATTTTGTATGAGATACAAAACCAGTTTTTCCAACATATATTGGGTCGTGAGCCTTGTCCGAGGACACTTAATGGTTAGAGGACAGATAGACGATAGGGAAAACGTAAGAATCAGGGCGTCACAGACAAACTATGACTGCGAAGGTTTAGGAAAATAGTCCGAGGAAGAATACTTCCTTGGCTAAGCAAAGCAAAGGTCAAAATGATTGGTCTGCCCTTAAGAGCGACACTTCGACAGATTCTACTGATAAAGATAAACATCAAAGAACCATCGGACAAAGGGGAGCTAAGAAATATCTAAAGAAAAGTTGCTACTACCACATTGAATGTTCTGCAACTAACTCTCTAGCCGCATTAATGTGGAGGTGATACTGTAAAGATTTTAAGAATGTGCTGATGGGACAAGAATCAAAGCCCACAACTTGACCTACATGTGGACGATGGAGATGATGAAGAGGGGTATATAATAGAGAAAGAAGCCCTACAATGGAGGGATCGAAGAATTGAGAGAAGAAACATTGTAGCAACAAGAACTAGACTTGTAACCAAATTTTAAAGAAATATATACAAGAACTAACCTCCTCGGATTATGCGGAGAACGATTTTCCTTGAGTAAAACCAGTTAATTCTAGTTTTCTTGTCATACTGGCCCATTATAATCGTTGTCTAACTCATTAGAGCCTAGTTTTCTAGCTCACTCTTGACAAATTCATTGTATTAGCTATTTGGGCCTAGATCCTTTTACCTTTTGGGTTTAGGAATCAAACCGTGTCCTTACATATATATAACGGTAAACCCAAAACAGTACACCGGTGTTAACTGGTACAGAAATATATCGTTCCACTAGTCAAACCGGTATTGCCTCCAATATGAGATTGATTCCCTTACTTTACAATTTGCATATTAAGTTTATATAAGCAATGGGAATTTTGTAATTTTATTACCAAAAAAAACGAGAAAAAAAAAAAGTTCAATGGATTGTGCTATATATGTCAAGAATCTATCTATAACAAGCACTTAATGGTAATATAAAATAGGACAATCTGATTATCCCCGAAGATACTAAAAGAGAACAGGGAATTTGCATAACACGATGAGTCGATGACTAATAAAGCACAATTATTTTGCCATGCCCAGCTACCAAAGCATATTATTATTCACTATTCTTTGATTTCTTTCTCATCTACCATCTTTTGAATCCTCTCAATGAAGCTCTCCATAATCTGCAAACCCTTTTCATCTAAAATATAAAAAGAGAAATTTTTCTATCAATAACTCGTCGCAAAGCATAATTGTAGAGAGAGAGAGAGTGTGAGAATGCAGCAATCTTTTATCAAATTTACCAAGTCTGGGTATTGTATGGCCCTTAGGATGATGAATCACAACAGGGTCTACACAATTTTCCAAGAGTTCCTTTCCATATTCCTTCAAGAAGTCAGTCTCCCCTGCAACACAGCCACATAGGTCTTTATTTTATTTTTTAAAAGATAATTATAGTATGCTGCTATTCTCATAGCTCGAACATTTTTCTCCCTAAACCCTCAAGTACTTTATACATGAGAAGGTGTCAATTCAGTTACAAAACTCTTGGCACATAGATGTTTATTAATTACAAGGGATGTGATTCATGTGAAGCTTGGATAAATGTGGATTGTGGAATGTGGACCACCCAAAAGAAAAGGCTCTTAATTGATAGTTTGGTTTCATAAATTTTTTTTTTTAAAGATAGTTTGGTATGCGCCTAATTTGGAACTAGTCCGCTAAATAATAAAAAAGATGGTTTGGCATGTGCCTAATTTGGAACCAGTCGGCTAAATTTGGTAAGCGCATCTTATTTTATAGGAAAAGTTAACAAATGTAGTGATTTAAGAAATATTTTTAGAAATGTTTTATGGGAAGAGAAAAATTAATTGATTTTTTAAACACTTTTTTTTATATATATTTATCATAAAAGTGGTATCAAAACTTTGCTAAAATTGTCCATTAATAAACATAAGTTAATAGGGCCCTTATTTTATGGTAAGGTTGGCAAGCCCATCTATGTTCAAGATGTTGACAATGCCAACCTAGATTATACATACTAAATGTTAGGGGCAGAATAGTCCAAGTTGTGAGCTTAGAGCAATTGCATCAGTTCTCCTATAATAAAAAAATGTGTCATTTTACAAATTTTTGCTCAAAATCTACCCACATCAGTCCTTCTATAACATTGTGCATTTCCTAAATTAATACAGTAACCGTGCATATTTACACGGTTACCATAACTTTGTATTTTATTATTGAAATATTTTTTCTCTCTCCTCTCTCACCCTCGTCAACTCTCTCTCTCTTCCCCTGAATCTCTCTCTTCAATACAATATCTCTCTCTTCCCCTCACTCTCTTCAATCCAAAAAAAGGAGGAAGATGAAGAAATCAACCCAATCCAACTCTCTTTCTCTTCTTCTCCATCGCACTCTCTCCCTCTCTACAATTGATCAATCCATCCACCTACCACTGCAACCCACCACCACCCAACCACTACCACCACCACAAGATTACAATACATAATAACCCAACCACAAACTCAAAGGAAAATCAAATACACCCACTTATGGACACACAATAGAGACATATAGAGGATTGTTAAGAAGATGTGGTTGTGGGTAGGTGCTTGGGGGTTGACTGGAACGCATTTGTAGCGGAGATCTATCATTGTGGGTCAACTGGAACAAGTCTCTGTGCTTGTGGATTGGTGCTTGTCGAAGATGGATGCTTGAGGCAGCTTAAGGGTTTGAAGTTTGAACAGAGGTAAAGGAGATCTCACCGAGAGGGAGAGGAGATCTAAGTAAAGGATTGTCTATGGAGGCAACCAAAAATCTGTCTGTTTAGAGAGAGAGAGAGAGAGAGTATTTGTGTATATGTGTTAAGAAATGTAACGGCTAGTTGAGAGAAAAAAAAAAGTGAGTAAATTGATTATTTAAATAAAATATATTGTAGGATAGATAAGCTAATGTGGATAATTTTGAGAAGTGTGTGTGTAAAATAGAAAAAGTAGGATTTTAGTCTAAAATAAACATAAAATTTTAGCTAAACTGATGCAAATGCTCTTAGCCCTAAGGAATAGTAGGACATATACAAGATCTCACTATTTTTTTTTAAGTTTTTCGACTTAATGAGAAATTTTTATTAATATAATTATTTTTTAAGTAAAATTGTATTTTTATTTTTTTTATTTGATTTAGAGTAATCAAGCAAATAAAGTATCCTTCTTAAAAAAAAAAAAAAAAAAAAAGAAGCAAATAAAGCCAAACATAGATTTTTTTTTTTTTTTTTTTTTTTTTAATGTTTAATGATGGGTGAGTAGCCGTAATAGCCGTAACCATCACAAAACATCAAAAGGAAAATAACAAAATATTGTATTTTTAAAATGCTATAAGTAGAAGAAACCAAGGAAGTACCTAAAAAGTGAAGGGAAGGGCATTGAATTGGAGTAGAATATGCTTTGTCAATCAGAGATGCTGCCCTAAACTTGGCTCCCCCAACTATTATTAGGAATTTAATTTTAGGAACCTTCGTGAACGTCACGCCCTGCAAATAAAACCAAATCATAAAGTGAGATTAAAACCAAATCATAAACCTCATTTACATCGTCAAATTTACTAAACAAAGGACCTACACTGTTAAGAAGAAAAAAAAAAAAGTTAACAAATGACATTAGTTTAAGGAATAATTTTTAGGTACTCCCGAAACACAAAAAAATTAAATTTCCTCCTTTTACATTCAAGAGCGCTTGGTTCGCCATAATGTTACATTACGCTGCAACATTTTTATTGTAATTTTACATTAATATAATCTCAATACAAGAATACAATATTAGATTGTTTAGTAAGGTAATAAGATTGATTCTTAAAAAAAGGAAGGTGAAAAGATTAAAATGGTATAATATATTTTAAATTATAAATTATCATAATGTTAGAAAAAATAAAATAAACCAAAAATTTTAATGTCACATTATCATAGTATACATCATTGCGAACCAAACGCTTCAGAAGTTATAATGAAGTTTAATTATTAAATTCATTGTAGGATTCACCACGAATGTTAAAAAAAGTAGCAAAATTTCTCCCAAAATACCTAAAATTTTTCCTAATTTAATATATATCTTTAGAAAAAAAAAACAATTAATCTTTTTGATAACTTTTTATATTTATTATAAAAATAAAGTCAAAACTTTTCTAAAAGATTATTAACAATTGTTAAAACAATTTCACTATAAACATAATCCAACATGACTCATAGTGGAGTTCTCGTTAAATTTATAATAAGATTCACCACAAATATAAATATATATATATATATAGCAAAATTTCTCTATACTCAAACAGCACTTAAGAATTTTCTTAATTTAAGATATATTTAAAAAAAATTAATTTTTTTCAACGACTTTTTATATTTCAAAATAAAGTCAAAACTTTCCTAAAAAATTATTAAGAATTGTTTTAACTTCGCCCTAAACATGACCCATGATAGAAAAGGACATCCAGCGTGGAAAATCCCACAAAAAAGAAAAAACTAATGCATTACAAATGAACACGTACCTGAGCTTGCAGACCAGGTAACCCAGCTGACAATATTGCCCCCTGAAAATCATTGCTTGTTTAAGATTCCATGACTCAAAAAACCACGAAATGAATATGAAAAGAAAACAAAATTTGACTGGAAAACAATTTCTCGACGTAAAATACAAATACTACTAAAACTATTCTTTTAAGAATTATATATTTCCAATGTCTTGATTCATTGAACAAGACCCACGATTCATAATTCCCAAAATTTCACACAAAACGTAAAGGAAAATCAAATCAGTGAATCAATTGTTCACAAAATTTTTTTTCCCAATTCAATGAAAATGAAATCAAGTTAAATTTTACACTCACTCACCTGAGAGAAACCAAGGAGACCATCAAATGGGCCATTCTTAATCATGTAATCCTCGATATATGCAAGACATTCATCAAAGTTCGTGTACTCCGTAAATTCCTAAGAAAAATACAAAACATTTTCAACCATATATTCTTACCAAACACAAAAAAATCAAGGAATGTTATTTATAAATAAAAATAAAATTTAACAAATACCTTGTTGAATTGGAACCACTCGTAATAAGGAGGATCAAAAATTCCTTCGACCTCGGATTTGCCTTGGCATGGAAAAGGAGCATCGAGGTAAACGAGGTCGAGTTTCTGTGTCACAGATTCGGGCCACTTCATCGTCACCTGTGTCTTTAGAATCTCTCCACTCGTTCTGAACCCATGAAGGCATAGAAACCTGGGCTTTCTCAAAGTCACAGTCTCGCCTTCGCTTCCCATGTTTTTTTTTTCTAGTTTGCTTTTGTTCCTTTGTTCTTCTTTCTGAGAATTTAATAAGGAACAAAACGAAAATATAAAAGAGTATTTCTTAGGCGTATATAGAGTGGACAATCTTTTACCGTTTACTTTGTTTTTATTTTCCGCAATTCTGGGATGGAGCTTGATGCGTGGGCTGTCGCTTAATTTAAAGGCAAATATAAATAGGGACACATTTCCGCCTTTATGGACCACGGCGAGATGGGTCAATGGATGTGAAGGCTTCGAATCGGACGCGTTTAAAAAAATTACTGTGTGCTTTGAGGTCATCGATTATGTAAGTGGAGTCATTTGAGGGGAAAATCAAATTAGGAAAGTGGCCAACGTGCATATATATTTTCAGCTATTCCAGCGCATTAATGCACTCGACACACGCTAAGATACGGACGCGTGGTGCTGCTTACTAAATTTGATGGTTAATAAAATTTGTAAATCGTGGTTGAAGAAGAATCAACATAATGGGTTTGGCTTACCTTTAGTATATTTTTAAAATAAATCTCTTTTTGTTTTAATGAGAGACTGTCATATTACCCACTAACTAAATAAATTGTGGATATTAAAACTCACTTATCATTGTATATTTAAAACAAAGGCATATGTTCAATTAAAAAAGTACTAAAAGTAAGTCAAACTCCAACGGCATAACTAATAACTAAAAACATATTCCAGTAATGTACAACACGCCGCTCACTAAATTCAGTGGTTAATAAAATTTGTAAATCAGTGGTTTCTGTTTGAAGAATAATCAACTAAATAGCTAATAGCTTAAAAACAAATCAAAGTAACATATGACACGTGTATTAATGCATTTGACACAAGCCGTGTCCGGTATTTTTATATTTAGGATTTATAATTTTATTTAGAGTAGTGCTACAATTACTATGTATTGATATTAAAAATTAATGTGTCATTACCAATTATAGAGAAACAATTTAAAATTTAGTTTTGAGTGGTCAAAGTTCACAAATCACATTCGTTACCACATCATTTTATATGTTTAAATAGTAAAAAAAAAGTTTGATGAACTTTTTTTCTATGAACGTTTTAAGTAGTAAAACTTATAGTACATTTAGTATTCTCCATTTATAATTATAATTTAAATAAATTGGAAGGTATTTAGCTTTTAGTTGACCTCATAATATTTTGTTACATAGGTTTTTGTGTTCTCAATTCTCACAATTTTATATGTTAATATTCTAATTTATGATTATATTTATTTATTGAATTTTAATTAAAATGATAAAACAGATAATTCAATGTATAAATTAAGTCATAATAAATATCTCTTAATAATTACTGTAGGGATAAAGGGCCTAAGAGTATATATTGGGCCATGGGCCTTGTTCGAGGATGCTTAGTAGTCCAATGACAGATAAGCGATAGGGAAGATGTAAGAGTCAGAGCGCCACGAACAAACTATGACTGCAAAGGTTTGGGAATGTAGTTTGAGGAGGAATGCCTCATCGGCGAAGTAAAGTAGAGGTCAGAAGGATTTGTCTGCCCTTAAGGGCAACACTTCAAAAGGTTCTACTGATAAGGATAAATATCAGGGAAACATAGGACAAAGGGAAGCTAAAGAATATCTAAAGAAAAGCTGCTACCACCGCATTGAATGCTCTACAGCTAACCCTCTGGCCGCATAAATTTAGAGATGATGCTTGAACAGTGGCAAGCAGCCTTACAGCTACTCCTAATGACTTCAGGAAGGTACTTATGGGATAAGAATCAAAGCCAACAACTTGACCTACACGTTGACGATGGAGATGAAAAAGAGAGGGGTATATAATAGAGAAAGAAGCCCTTTACAAGGGGATACATCTGAAAATTAAGAGAAAAACACTGTAGCAACAAGAACTGGACTTGTAACTAAATTCAAAAGAAATATATACAAGAACTGATCTCCTCAGATTGTGCTGAGGACGATTTTCTTTAGGTAGAACCAGTTTATTCTTGTTTTCTTGTCATCTTTTTTTTTTTTTTTGAGAATCAAGACTTTGCGTATTATTAATGAAGGCCCTTTAAATCAGCCTGGAATACATCAAAAACGTCTGGTGGAACATCTTCCATCCAAACTAACAAATGAGGATATGTAAGTGCTCTTCTAGCTAGAGAGTGAGCGACTTTGTTACAATGCCTACGTACATGAGAAAACATACATCTTGGGAAACATGAGGCAAGGTATTTGACATCCTCTGCTAGATGACCAAAGTGAGCCAAGGAGTGGTTATTACTTTGAAGTGCATTGATGAGAATGGTGGAATCCCCCTTAAGAATCACACTGTGTACTCCTATCTCAACTGCAAACTCAAGGGCATGTCTGGCAGCAAGGGTCTCCACTTCCATTACTGTTGTAGGTAGCAGAATTTGCTGCGAAAGTGAAGCTAAGACTAAGCCTTCTTCATTGCGTACCACTACTCCAATCCCAGCCCGATTCTCCTTACTAAAAAGCGCGCCATCAAAATTAATTTTGAAAAAACCTTGGTCTGGAGGTCTCCAACAAGTTGCAGGTGTAGCTGCCGATGCTGATATAGGATTGTGCAGATTGGAGAACTCATACAATCTGTCTCGCGCCTACTCCAGTATTTGTGGAATTGAGATCGTTGGTTTACCAAGGCGAGAATTATTCCGTTGGTTCCAAATGGTCCAGACAACCATTGAGAAAAGAGCTGGATTTATGTTCTCGGCCAAGATAGAACTCATGATGTCAATGAAGCTCGAACTCTGTTGGAATTGTGGTGACTCCATTGTGGGCATTTACACCATAAATCCTGAAGGTTTGGGCAGGAATAAAAAGCATGAACCACATCTTCCCTAAGGATTTTGCAGTAATCACAGGTATCCTCTATGAGGATTTTTCTCCTTACCAAATTGGTTTTTGTTGGTAGTGAGTCTCTACATGCTCTCCACATTAAGTTCTTCACTTTTGAGGGGACATTTAATTTCCAAATTGCTTGCCAAAGTGACTTTGAAGCTTCTGGATTTGAGGTGCCCGGTTGCTGACTTTGGAATTCCTTCTGGAGAATTTTATACCCGGATTTCATTGTGTAGTCGCCATTTGGGTTATGAGGCCATATCAAAGTGTCATGCAGCTGCGTTTTTGATAAGGGGATGGCTTTGATTTTTTCTGCCTCAAAATCCATCAAATAATAGTCTAGCAAGTCTTCTTTCCACTTGCAGTTGATCTGATCTATAAATAAGCTTACTGTGAAATCTTCTGTTCCCCTCCAACATGGCGATACAACCCGATTCATCTCAGTTCCTGGCAGCCAATTGTCACCCCATACATGGACAGATTCGCCCCTTCCTATTCGCCAGACCGCACATTTCTTGATAACTTCTCTGCCTTTAATGATACTCTTCCAAGCGTATGATGCAGAACTTGGAGTTGCAGCTTCCATGATTGAGCTGTTTGGGAAGTATTTAGACTTGAAAACTTTATAGAACAATGAGTCCTGCTCATGAAGAAGTCGCCAAGTTTGCTTTGCTAATAAAGCATCGTTGAAACGTGGTAGCTCCTTGAAACCAAGTCCTCCTTCAGCTTTCGGTCTGCATAATTCCTGCCACTTAATCTAGTTAATTTTTCTGTTGTTTCCCCTCTGTCTCCAGAAAAAACGACGAATAAGAGCCTCAATATCATGGCATAACCTAATTGGTAGCTTAAAACAAGACATGGTGTAAATGGGAAGCGCTTGGGCAACTGCTTTAATTAAGATTTCTCGTCCTGCTTGTGAGAGCAAATTTCCTTCCCATCCTTGGAGCTTTTTCCAAACCCGCTGCTTGATGTTATCAAAACTCGCCTTCTTGTTTCGGCCAACAAAGGAGGGCAAGCCTGGGTATTTATCATACTGTTGCACCACTTCCACTCTAAGTGCTTCCTTGATATGACCCTGCATCTCATGAGAAGTAGATTTACTGAAGAACAAGTTAGTTTTTGCTCGGTTTACTTGTTGGCCTGATGCTCTCTCGTAGGCAGAAAGTATATGAAGTAAATGATGACATTCGGCCTCAGTTGATCTGCAAAAAACAAGGCTATCATCAGCAAATAAAAGGTGCGTCAGTTTAGGTCCAATTTTACATATGGAAACGCCTCGGATGTCTCCATTATTGGCTGCCTTAGTGATTAAACCATGCAACCCTTCCGTACAAAAAAGAAATAGGTAGGGCGAGAGGGGGTCGCCTTGCCTAAGCCCTCTAGAAGGCACAATATTACCATAAGGGTCTCCATTGATCAAAATGGAATAGGTGGCTGTTGTAATGCATTCCATCATGAGGTTGATCCATTTATCACAAAAACCCATCCTATACAACACCTTCTCCATGAACCTCCATTCCACCCGATCATAGGCTTTACTCATGTCGAGTTTTAAAGCCATAAATCCCGTCTTCCCGGTACAATGATTACGCATATAATGGAGAGTTTCAAAAGCTACTAAGATATTATCCGATATTAATCTATCTGAAATAAAAGCACTTTGATGCTGTGACACTAGCTGTGGTAAAAAGGGTTTTAGTCTATTTGCCAACACCTTTGAAAAAACCCTATACAATACATTACTCAAACTAATAAGGCGATATTGAGAGATGTATTCCGGATTTTTTACCTTTGGGATAAGGGTAATAAAAGAGTGCCCAAGGGATTTAGGGAGCATACCAGAATTTAGATACCTCAAGATAGCTTCTTTAACATCTTTTCCCACCAAAGACCAATAACTTTGAAAAAATAGGGGGGGGCATGCCATCAGGCCCAGGAGACTTAAGAGGTTCCATTTGTTTAAGAGCCTTCTCAACCTCTTCTTCAGTAAAAGTTGCTGTCAAAACGTTATTCATCTCGTCAGTCACCTTTTGCGGTATCTCAACCAAGACCTCATCAATATGTTCTGGATTACTCGACATGAAGAGCTGCTGGTAGTAATTCACTACTGCATCTGCTATCTGATTTTGCTGGGTACACCACTTCCCGGTTTCATCAAAGATTCCTTTAATATAGTTCCTTCTTCTCCTTTGTGTTGCCTTAGTATGAAAAAATCTGGTATTCTTATCCCCATCTTTTAACCAGGCCACCCTTGATCTTTGTTTCCACATCTTGGCTTCCTTATCCATTAATGCATTTATTTCAGACTCAAGTTGCCTCAATCTGCCTGTATCCCCTGTCCTTGCAGCTTGCTTTTCAACTTTTGCCAACAACTTTCTTTTTCCTTCCAATTCTTTACGTACACAACCAAAATTTTTCTTACTCCACCTAGTCAACTCAAAGCCGCACCTGTCAATTTTCTTTAGAAGTATTTCAGTTCGTGGCTCCTCAAAATTTTCCTTCCACACTCCCTCAATTGTTGCGCCGCATCCCTTATCCGTCATCCACATTTGTTCAAAGCGGAATGGCCGTTGTTGATTACATTCCATAACGTCAGGGCAGATCCATAAAGGTTTATGGTCAGATGTGGTGACATCCAAGTGATAAACCTTTGTATCTGGAAATTTAAGTAGCCACTCCGTTGATGCCACAGCTCTATCAAGTCTTTCCCATACTGTGTATATAGGGTAGTGTTTATGCCAAGTAAAGTTTGAGCCCACAAAGCCCAAGTCAATGAGTCTACATTCATCCAAAACTTCCCTAAAAGGCTGCATCTAATTGTGTGGTCGAACCCTCCCTCCAATTTTCTCAGATTGTCTCGTAATCTCGTTAAAATCACCCGCACAAATCCATGTACTTGATCCCCTGTTTTTTAGCCTCCTCAATCTGTCCCAAGCTTCATGTCTACGGCTAGTGTCAGGTTCTCCATAAAACCCTGTGAAGCGCCACTCTTCATTGTCATCTGGAGCCACTATAATTGTTATTTAACTCATTAAAGCATAGTTTTCTAGCTCACTCTCTACAAATTCATTGTATTGGGCTCTTTGGGCCTAGATCATTTCACCTTTTGGGCTTAGGAACCAAAATGTATCCTTACAATTACCATACTAATTTATTTAATAGTTTCATACAAAAATAAAACCAAAATAAATTCATATTAATAAATATCATAATTAATAAATTTCAAATTTAATGTTTCATATGCAAATATAATCAAAATAGATGTCTATTTAATAACTATCATAATTATCAGGTTTCATATTTTCTATATAAAATAAAAGTAAGATAAAATATACTTTCTAAGGAAGAACAACTTGCAAGCTCAATCAAACATTATGACTACCAGAATAGATACATATTAATAAATATCATAATTATTAAATTTCGTATTTAATGTTTCATATACAAACACAATAAAAAATAAATTTCTATTAATAATTATCATGATTATCAAATCTCATATTTCATATTTTATATTCAAAATAAAAGTGAGATAAAATCAAACCTTCGAAAGAAGGACAACTTGCAAACTCAATCAAACAACCAATGTAGTTAGCTTGAGACACTATAAAACTGAAGTTAGAAAGAAAGTGGCTTTTGCGTGCAAGATAAATTGCATACTAACAGTTTTATTTACCAAAAAAAAAAAAAGAAGAATGGATGCTCTGAGCACATTGGTTTAGGAAATATTTTTAAAAACTTTTTTTGAAAAAAGAAAAAAATAATTAATTTTTTTGACGATTTTTTATATTTTCTATAAAAGTTGTGTCAAAATTTTCCTAGATATTTTATTAATAATTGCCCTAAGGGCTAAGAGTATCCGTTAATAAAATCATTTAATTTCGAGATTGTGTAAGTTAGGGTCAATGCAATTTTCCCCCCCACCCAAAAAGAAAAAAGAAGAAGAGAGAGACAGAAGCCTAACAACACACAACTCTTTTAGTTTAACTAGGGAGCTAGTTATGTGTATAGCTCATAGGACAACATAATGATGCCGCATATCCTATTGCATTTAATGTACAAGTGATAGTAGGGGGAAATTAATGTAGATGTGGGGTGTCGCTGAGTTTCAAGTGGATACGAGACTTGCTTAGCTCTATCAACCATTTTTATGCTATGAGATGTCATAGAAGCTATAAGTCCAAGGATGCAACTTTTTAATTACAATTTTAATGAGATCAATTATGAGTGGTAAGTCTATATGAAAGTGAATTAAGTGATTATTCTTCGCTCACAATTTACAACTTCAACAAGTTGTGACAAATTAAATGCTTGTGGAGTGTGAGGGGCAAGAGCTGGGGTTCAAGTCTCCAAGAGGGAGCTTCACACACATATACACTTAGATTAAGTTAGAGTAGAAATTCTATCTTGTATCAAAAAAAGAAAGAAGAAAGAGAGACAGAAGCCTAACAACACACAACCCTTTTAATTTAGTTGGGGGGCTAGTTATGGGTATAGCTCATAGGACAACATCATGATGCCACCTATCTTATTGCATTTGATGTACAAGTGATACTACAGTGAAATTAATATAGATGTAATGGGGTGTCGCTGAGTTTTAAGTGGACATGAGACTTGCTTAGCTTTATCAACCCTTTTTATGCTACGAGATGTCATAGAAGCTATAAGTCTTAAGGATGCAACTCTTTAACTACAATTTTAATGAGATCAATTATGAGTGCTAGGTCTATATAAAAGTAATGATTCTTCGCTCACAATTGAAATCTTCACCCACAGATACCAAGATCTTGAGCTCTAGTCAACTTGGTTGGGTTTGGGCCCAACGGATAGTTACCAACTTACCACCCTTTCCGTGTGCGTGCGCTAAACTTGTTCAAAAATTCCCACACGTGCCGACAAAATCCTTCAAAACCGTGTGATCATAAAAACAAACCAACGGTGGATTTAATCTCCTACAACATCATCATCATCATCATTGTATTTTCCTTAGTCTAGAAATTTTCAAAATCGTACAAACAATCGAAGCGGAGCTAGTCAAATTCAAATTCAAATTCGTTGTTGTACCGTTCTTCTCCGATCTAGGGTTTTCCTTCTTCTTCAATTCTTCAATGGCGTCTAGTTCGTATGGAGGTTCCTCGTATGGCGGTGCTGCTTCTTATCGATCAAGGTGTTTGATTGCGAAAATTTGATTCCGGTTAATCCATAAGGATCGGATTTTCATATTGCATAATTTTCAAACAAAAAAAAATGTCTGTTTCACTTTGAATTTTGATGAAAATTGTGGTGGGTGTTTGATATTTTGGGTTATGCAGAGAGGGTCTAAGCACGAGAGCAGTGGGTGGTTCTGATGAAATTCAATTGCGAATCGATCCTATGCACGCCGATTTCGACGACGAGATCACCGGTCTCCGAACCCAAGTTAAAAAACTCAGACACGTATGTCCTCTTTTACTTTGTCTCGTTTTCAATTTTTGTGTTTTTTTTTGAAGTTTAATTGATTGAATTGGGGAGATTATTATTTTTGATAGTATAGAATGTCGGAGAAGAATACATATCATATGTGAATGAATGACCCTGATTAGTCTGATAGGGATTCATAGCCAACCCCATAGTTTTGGGGGTTAAGGCTCTGTTGTTTAATTTATTGAATTGGGGACCCAAAAAAAAAAATTGATTAAGCTTGCGAGTCCGTTTGGTTAAGTGATTTCGGAGCCTAAAAGTGCATTTTAAAAACCCAAAACGGTGTTTCGCAACAACTTATACAAACGCACCCTGTAATATGAAACAAAAAAATATACATCTTCCCCAAAAAGAAAAGAATGGTTATTATTAATGTTATGTGGGTTTTGCTCTTGGGCATGAGCATAAACTGCTTAGCCCGTCAAGGGTAAATGTCCCTAGATCACACACGACAACTGGTTATGGCTGGTGGTAGGTTAGTTGCCTGTAGGTTTTAGTGGATAGAGGTGAATCTAAAGGGCTCTTCTTTACGTTAGATGTGTGTCTATATATTATTTGAGAGGTACAGAGGGCATTCATTACTAACATACATATGTCTTGAATGGAAAAAAATTATTTGCAGTGCCATATGGAAGAATACTACTTCAAAGAAACATTAATTTTAGGGTTGCATCCATCTCTGATAAGAAAGGTTGCGTCCATATTAGAAAAGCAGAAATGTTTGTGGGTCTCAAATGTTGCTCTTTTTGCTTATTTATTTTATAGATAGCTGTTGGCACTAAGAAAGCCGAGATTGACTATATGTTGGTGTTGTTTTTTGCATCACCAACATATAATTTAGCTGTTGTATACTAATTTCTCTGAATAGAGAAGGGAGAATTTAAAGGATTATATTTGAGATACACAAGAGGCTTTATGCTACTTTTTACATCTTTATGATTTTTACAACTTAAAAATTTAGCTGTTGTATACTAATTTCTCTGAATAGAGAAGGGAGAATTTAAAGGATTATATTTGAGATACATGAAGCTTTATGCTACTTTTGCATCTTTAATTACTTGCATCTTCTTTTCTCTGATGGGTAATAATTAGGCAGGTTTCAAACCCAAGGTGCAAAGCTCACTATAGTGATATTGATGTGATTATATTTCTCTTACTTAGTCTAGTAACATAGCTCCTTGCAAACTGTTTTTTATTCTCTAAATAACTCCGTTTTGAAGGTTAATTTTGGTGGCACTAATTCTTTATACTTATAGTTGTAGCCAGGAGAACCATATGACCCTAAATTCTTAAACCAAGGACCTTTTTTATGAACCAATGCAAAGCTATTTGAAATATTAAGAGCATAAAAGTTATTCGAAAATAGATATGCACATTTTTCAAAATTATTGCTATAGAAATCTAGTTTTAAAGGTTGAACCATGCTAATATCCATTCACGAGGTTTATTTTATTTTATTTTTATATTTTGAAAAGAAAGTTCCTGAAATTCTTCCCTCTAATTCATTTTTTCGATAATTATTTGTATCTAAATGTTGCAGATTCGTTCCAATGTTTTCTTGATCAATATTAATTTCTCAATGTTGTATTATCTCCATTTGTCACTATAAAAACAATATTTTCTTCAGGTGTAACTTGGATACCCAAGCAACTTACATCTTTCCTCATTTCATAATGCATTAAGTGTGTATTTTGATGCCTTGAGCAACATTTTTATTATTACTAACTTGGTAAGCATTATTTTATCAGGTTTCTAAGTATTTGGTTGTACCACTTACTTTTTCTTAGAACTTTGAAGTTTTAACTACATCTTGGAAAATTTGTTGTCTGTAATTGTTTTTCTTCTCTAGTCCTCACACTTGACCTCCCATATTTATCAAAGACTAGTGAGAACAAGTGAATGGTGGTGTGAACTAGTGCGAAGTGAGTTAAGTCTCACATGTAGCTCAGGCTGTTTTGTTTTATCATCATTACTCATTATTATTCTCAAGACTTTAGGCTGAGCTATATTTTTACCTTCTAATTTCACCTATCAAAAAAACTATATATTTTTACCTTCTAATTTCACCTATCAAAAAAACTATATATTTTTACCTTCTAATTTCACCATATTTTCAATTACAAAAATAACTGGTTGGTAATTTATGCATCATGGATGTACACTAAACAAATTCTCTCACACTAATGTTAGTTCTGGTATGATATGATGTATTGAAGTGGTAAGTTCTATAATAAATAAAATATAACATATGAAGAGAGAGAAGTTGCTGGCTTTACACATAATAATAGTTCATGTGATGCTTACATTAAATAAATAACCAAATAATAAAAGAGGAGGATTTTGTCTTTTGTTGGCTACTTCCCATGCAGATACATAGACATCACACAATAAGTTGTTTTCCATATAGCACATGTACAAAACCACAAACACGTTGCAATGTCTTTTTATTTTCTTATCTCTTTGCTCCCATAGTTTGTGGGGTTGCTTTGAAAATGATAAATTTTATTCTTAATTGTTATAGAGATGTTCTGTTATGATATTGAATGATCTTGACATTTGCTTGAGAAAAATGTTTGGAGCTTCCTGGAGGATACTAGATGTATTCAATATGTAGTTCTGTGTGTTTTCTAATAGACATGCCATGGTTTTGATCACATATCTTTTCATATGGTGCTTGTTCAGTGATTCAACCTTAAATTATTGTTTTGTCTAGCTAAGCTGTTAACATGGTGTGAGTTTCATTGCCATATATCACTATTATTTTCAAATTTGCATGTTCTTCCTCAATCAATTGAACTGTTTGTCTGCAATGTGTTGCTCTTTTATGCTTTTTACCTGATTAATGCTGTCAATCTAATTGCTCAGATTTCTATTTTATTTATTAAATATTCTCCTCCAGTTTTCTTAGTGTTTCAAGTTCTCTGATGCAGGTTGCTGAAGAGATAGGGACAGAAGCAAGATTTCAGAAAGATTTTCTTAATCAGCTGGTAAACCATTTACATTTACATACCCAGATGTATATTTCTTATGATTTGTGGCCAGCTCTTGGTTCTTACTGTCAAGATATACTGAATTTTATTGGAGGAACTACCATATTATTTAAATTAAATTTGGAATTGAGCATGATGAATCTACTGGTTAAAATTTCTTTGAGGAAAAGTTCTTAACTTATATTTTATGTCTGATACATCTTTGGAATTGCTTGTTTGTTTTTAGTCAGAAGTAGAAAAATTTTGCGTTCCTTTCCTCGTGAAGGAAAATGTTGAACAGCTTTCTTACATTTAATTCTATTATCTGGTTCATTACAGCAAATGACAGTACTCAAAGCTCAAGCAGGGGTGAAGAATAATGTAAGGCGATTGAACAAGAGCATAATCCAGCATGGCTCCAACCATATCGTTCAAGTGGTTGTTTTTGCTCTAATTTGTTTCTTCGTGGTTTACTTTTGGGCCAAGATGTCCAGAAAGTGAGGATCAGCAGCCCTGCTGTGAGAGGTCCACTCCATGGAGCGGACACTGGAGACACCCTTCCTGCTGCTGACCTGTTACTTCAAAGAAGTTCAATTGAAGGGTTTTATTCTGGACCACACAAATTTACAATGGTTCTGTCGTAATTTGTAAAGTCTTGTCATGTTCTTGTGACTTGAAAGAGGACATCTTTGACTAGGTTTTAGAACAATAGTGTTATTAGATGTGGAGAAGGAAAGGATATTACTGCTTATTGAATGTTACAACTTACAATAGTATGCCTAACTTTTGTGAAATGACCTTTGTATAAAAGAAAGCATTCTTTTATCCATATTAAAGCTTCGCTTATTGGGTGGTGTACATTTGCTCGCCCTATAGTAACTGATAACAAATATCTTTTACTAGCAAAGTTACAGTGCTTTTGAGCTAGCTTTTGAAATGGCTTAAAACTATGCCACAAGTATCCAAGCCCTACCAGCAGCAAAATTGGTACTCCCAAGAACGTACCAGAAACATTACTCAATATTGTTTGAATTTAATACAATATCATTCAATCAAAAAGAAAAAAAGTGAGCTCTTAATTGGGATTTTGGATGTCATGGATATACTAACAGATGTCAACTAGTTGAGTCAAGGCTTTGGGCTTGTCAAACATTTTAGTACTAGCTACTCTTAACAAATGAAACGATTTTTGTATTTTGTATCAAAGAGAACTGTCGTCCCATCCATTTATTACCTCTACTCGTGCACTTCTAGTGAAGTAAAAACTAAAATGAACAACTAGGATTAGCATATACAAGCGCTTGATTTCAGAGGTATACTCTTGTTGGCTTGTTCCAGCTTGCTTATCCTTACTTGCTTGAGGACGCGTCTTGCCCACTCTGCAAAGAAGGTTACATTATGACCAACCTTGCCATCTTTATAGAAGGTAAAGCATTCAGGATCTTCTTTGGGAAATGGGCATTCCCTTTCGCCATTTGGATCCCACCAAGCACCTTGGTGTTTCATCCCCGATAGGTCTGCCATCCAATGATGTGCATACTGGCCTAAGCCTGCGAGCTCCAACCATCCTTTGGGGAAGAATTCCATTATGCTACTATTTCTATCCATGAAAAGCATGTTTGTTAGCTGAGCCCCATGAGGAGATGCTACAATGTCGGTGTTAGACATAACTTTGACCTGAACAAACACCAATTTTAGTCACACTCCATAGACGATGGTTAGTGTTTGCACTACTTTTTAACTGCTAACATTGTTTCTAAGTCAACCTGAGCATTAATCACCATCACCAATATGGGCACCTTCACATTTTATCTTACAATTCTTTCTTCTTTTTTTGTTAGGATGAAATTCAAGAATGTTGTTTCAATGTGTTTAAATTCTCTGGAAGTAGTGGGGACCAAATAAAAACAATAGATCTAGATAATAATTTTTCTGACATGATCTATTTTGATTGATGCATAATAAAAGTTGTATCAATGTTAAGCCTATGTAAAAGTGATGTTCTTCCAATGAAAAATTGAATGTTCCTAGCATTACTCAGTGAAAAATGTAAGAGCCAAGATAAAGAGATCACAAACCTGGTCACAGAAGGTAAGATCCTCTGACTGAATTACCTGCAACAAGCAAACCCCCACTCTTGCACACTCCCTTGCAAATATGTCAGTCACAGCACTTGCATTTCTGAAAGATCTTGAACCTCTCCTCATTAGCAAAGTTAGCCTTATGATTGGCTCCCCTCCTTCATTGACTTCTCTCCCTCTACCTGCTTGGTTAATGCCACAAAAACCTCTTGCTTTACATCTCAACAAATCAAAAACCTCAAGCTTCTTCTCCTTCCCCATGTTCCCCAAATTATGCCTCATCACTATTGCCTTTTCAAAACAGTAAGGCCCAACATCTCCTTTTTCAAATCCCTCAACCAAAACTTCCCCATAGGTTGCTTGCATTAGGTTCTGAAGCCATTTTCCCATGCTATTCCTAAGCTCACCCCAATGGTATAGCACCCATCTTGTTGGTCTTAAGCACTCATTCTTCGTGGACCAACCAACAAATGGAGCCATAGCACAGACCCCATGCCACAAATTCACATAGTCATAGTAACTGTCTGACACAAAAGTCAATCCCTTCATGAACAAAGTTTTGTCTGGAAGACTTTCTGGCCAAGCCAAAGCATATGAGTTTTTTGTGCCATCTCTTACATCACGACCCTTGATGCACAAAAGCCTTCCCTTTGATGCTTTTGAAGGGAAATATAGGTACTCAGCTTCATTTTCCTCATAAGTGTCATTCAAGGAGCTCATAAACCAAGTGTTCCCTGACATGGCAGTCTCAGAAAACCTGAGGTCTTTTAAGGGAAGGAAAGTCACGGATTCTCGGAGCTTTGAGATTATAGTACTGTCTGTAATATCTGAGTGACTTGGACCATGGTTGGCTTTCAATGCCAAACCTTTCCATTTCTTGAAAAATGCCCATGAAGACGCAGTGGGTGATAAGGAATAAGAATCAAAAGAAGAGGTTTCTGCTTGGAAAAGAATGACAAATAAAAACAGTACAAAGACACATATTATGAGTTTGATTGAGTAGAATGAACTCTTTCTTTTGGTAGGAGCTTTGCGGCCAGTTTCCACCTCCATCAGCCTAGTCAAGTTGAGTATTGCCCAAGTGAACTTGTATTTATGATTTTTAATACTCATTTTCTTGAGGAAAAGACAAAAATTGTAGAAAACTTGAAAAAGGTTTTTGTTAATGGATTAGAAAAAGTGAATTAAACTATACACAAAATGTCAATGAGTATCACAATCATTTTGAACCTGCTCTCATTCTTCTCAAAAAAAAAAAAAAAATTTTGAACCTGCTCATGTAAAATCGTGACCAATAAATTATTGATAAATGTTTTCATAAAACGTGTATTTTAACTATGATTGACTCTCTCTCTCTCTCTCTCTCTTGGATAAGTGTCTCGAGATTGATATGGCTGTTCAATTAATTAAAAAAAAAGCATGAATTCTGATCATGAATTCTGATCTCAATTTTATTTTCTGTGTAAAAGGCATGAACGTGCAATCTCACAGGATATCACCCTTCATGAGCGAAGTAGGGTGGATGGAAGAGAGTGGTGAGGACAAAAATTTATTTAGTGCTGTAAAATGCTGTTGTGTGTTGACCATCATAATATTACTACCATTGGCCGGGGCCAAAAATTGAAGTCCATGAGTTTCCACTAGTCACCAAACATTTTCAATCAATATTTTAGCAAGTGGATGCAGAATCTTCCTCGTTGCAGCATCGTGTGTGTGACTTGCGAATGCAATAAGTCGTGCTATTAAATTTTAAGGAGTGCCTAAAAAATAATAAATGGTTCCGTTGGCGAGTGTCTAAAGGCAACAGTTAAGGTTGAGTTTTCTATTATAATCGATCAGCTTTTTGAGAATAGTCTTTGCTTTTATTATTTTCCAATACAGTAAGACCCATTAAATTTTTCCTTAACAAAAGTGTGATGCATCCATTAATAAAAAAGCCTTTAAAATATACATTTGTCAATAATTTTAGTACTTTGCATAGGCAAATTTATTATGGTTGTATGTGTATGCATTTTTTGCATATTTATGCACAATTTAAATTAATTTTTTTAAAAAAATGTGTGTGTGTTTGTATGTGTGTGTGTATATATATATATATATATTCTTTTTGATGGGTATAAAATATTATTTAATGTAATTTTTTTTTTTTGGATGTTGATTTAATGTAAATATTAAAGGCATCCTAATGTGTGCCCTTAAAGGGCCCCTTATGATACTCAGTTGACAAAAGCTTATAAGTAGTTGCTTTTGATATTTTAGGATTAATGTTCCATGTACTTGGCAGTTGGCACAGTCACCGGCAAAGATAAATAAGTACATCTACATTTGTGAAATTTCAAACTATAGCCTGGTCAAGCGGTTCTAATTAAGAAGATAGATCGGAGAAAACATTGTTTATAGAACTTTGTTTTAGATCCACCATTCACGCTCGAAATAAATTCAAGTGGGAAGGAGACGCAGAAAACAGTTGCTGCAACAATTCCAAGTTCCAAGAGCCATTTCACAGTGAACAAGAGTAGGCATTTTATAATCAGCAAGAAACGATAACTCCAGAATTTTTTAGAAAAATAGAAGAAGAAACATTGTAGTGTTTGGTTCGTATTCATTAGAAGTAGATTTTTTTATTTTTTTTTATTTTTCCCAATTCACACATAAAACAGTGAAAAAAACAAAAACCATCCAATGTGTTTTTTAAAATGGTTTTCAGAGTCCCTTCGGGAACATCCGATAAAGAAAAATGGTTTTCAGAGAATTATAGTGTACTAGAAATCAGACTATTTATTTTCAGAAAGTATCAAAATGAAGTTGACTAAATTTTTTTCTACATAAAAAAATATATAATATCATGTTTGCATGCTTCTTGTTCTCTTTGGGCAGTTCTAAAAACTTAAAAAATTAAAATAACCCACAGTAAGTCCGAACAATGTAACTAATCTGTGAACAACCGCTAGCTAAAGATCCTTGCCCCATAAATCCCAAGCTGCCTTTTCTTCAAAGAAGACTGCAACTTTATTTAAACCACTAACAAAGACAAAGTCTTTTCTTCAGAGACAACTGCAACTTTTTTTGAACAAATAACTAAATTAACAAAAAAAAAGGTATTTGCCCATGCTGTAGGTAAAGGGGAATCAATTCATAGTATACTAGCATTCTATTTACATATACTGTACATTAATTCCGTCAGTTGATCAGGATTAGCACATTATTATGTTAAAACAGCACACATAAAAACATAGAACAATTGCAACCAGAGCTCAAGCTACAAGCATTGATATAGATCGTTACCATTTTGATCTACAAACATCAACTTGTAATCATCATTTGCACCGAGTCGGTTAATTTTAATCCCCCAAATAAAAAACAGCGGAGATAGTGATATTGGTAGAGTCAGTCTGTCAGTAGGGTCAAAATGCTTTGCAGAGATTGTTAGCCTGCATGTTAGATGAACCCTGCTGCTCTATTGGGCCTGTAGAACCACACAGTTTGCTCCTCTTTGGTCCTGAAATTCTAACATGTGAGATCGCAGTGGCAAGGGCATCCACCAAACAGAAATCATCTGGATCCTCTGACTTGCAACTTTCAGATGATGGAGGATTCAAGACCTCATTGGGAGAGCCAATAAGCATCCCGTTTCCATCTGACTTTAATCGAGGTGCTCCTCTATGGTTCTTCAAATTTGATTTCAGGGGAAGAGTCTTGGGTGTGCGCTCTGTGTAGAACAATAACCATGGATGTCCTGAAACAAGACCAATTTGTGTGTCAATTGACTATGAACAAATCCAGAGGTCAGCTATCATTCAGTCTTAGAACCAAATCCCAAACTACTAGATTAATAATTAAAACACTCACACACAACCCACTCATATATTTAAAGAAGTTATAAGCAATCAAGCAAATAAAAGAATAGGGTTATTAACAACTATCAACACTTTTTTTTATAAGTCAGCTATCCACCCTAAATTATGGAGGCATTTACCATGTGCATCCCAAACTTCAGAATTCTGCAATCAATACCCTAATTCAAGATTAGTTTGCAATTGTCACCCCATCAACCAAATCAGTGTCTAAATCATATAGTTTACAGCTATACACCGTAAAGTCTAGGAGCTTCCCAATATGCATCCTCAGCTAAATGTGAGATAATCTTCCACTAATCTGATAATCTAGACACTAATTTGGATGGTGGATGGACGACCAAATCAGTGTCTAAAGCATATAGTTTACAGCTATACACCATGAAGTATAAGAGCTTCCCAATATGCATTCTCAGTTAAAGGTGAGATAATCTTCCACTAATCTGATAATCTAGACACCAATTTGGATGGTGGATGGACTTTGCAAATTAATCTTATACTTGCCATTAAAGTGTTGAGTGCAAAATTTTGTAATTTAGGATGCTATATTACAAATGCCACTTTATAGTTGTGTGGATAGCTGCAATCAGACAAAAAGATAAAATGGGCCAAGGTAAGCAGATCGACCTTTAGTGATAGATGGACCAGCCAATGCATGTTGGAAGAAAGGCACAAGAAAAAGGAATACGCAACACTTGAAAACATTTCAATGTAACAGACACAGCATCTGAACACAAAATTTGCAACACTGGTTGATATTTCAAAGATGATTCAAGTATGCAGGGTAACAAGGGGACAGATAGAGCAGTTAGCAAAGGAAATAATTAGAAGTTCTCTATAATTAAAATCTCAATCAATAGCATCATAAACTTACTTAATACTTCATCTGCAGTTATCCTAGCTGAAAAATCCCTTGTTAGCATTCTACCAATAAGATCTCGAGCAGGTTTAGATATTGACTCCCATACTCCTGTGTGGAAATCAAGCTTCACGTTCTTAATTGACTCAAAAATTGCTTCTTTGGAATCTCCACGAAATGGAAGAACACCAACCAAGAGAGCATGGAGGAGGATACCAGCACTCCAAATATCAACCTTCTCAGAATAATTTCCTAACAAGACTTCTGGGGCAACATAGGCTGGACTTCCAGCCAATCCAGTCAAGTTCTGACCTGCAGTGTAGTAATTGTGTCATTTTATGAGCAACCAGGCAAAGCTTTCACCAACAACCAACCAATGTATGAGACAACAAGAAATCCGACAGAAGCTTACAAAGGACACATGCCAATCACTTGTAGTTGTGTTTAAGGAAGAAAAAAAAAATAGCAGGAACTGGACAAATAATATATATGGTATTAAGGGAGAAAAAAAAAGATTTTTATAAATAGTATTTAACACGAGAGAGAGACAGAGGAGATATACAATGTCATTTATAAGGGCAATGAAAATAATTTAAGGGAAAAATATCTAGTAAATGATGGGATGTGATAGATAACGATTTCACTAGAGGCATGATGATTACTGCTGATTAAAGATCCCTCTAGAAATTGTTATCGCTTTGTAAGGTATACAATAAGAAAACCCTTCAATATGCACATACAGGAGCCTAGTCAAAGGATTTTATCCACTATACAAGTTTCACACACACTCAATAGGTCTTGAACCAAAAATCCATTACATTATTGACGGAGGAGGAAATACCATTTGAGCCAGATTCATTAGCAAAAGTTTCACAATAATATAGCCAACTACATGGTAGTGTGTCACCTAGTAGAAACAAACATAATCATCCAAAAAGACCCAAAAAATCATCTTTACAAGATAGAAGCATTAGGCTATAGAGTCAACAATGATTTGTTTGTACAATGCTATTTAAAAGCTGCACATCTATTGTATTATATTGTATTTACTATATTATATCTGTGGATGCGCACAAACACACAGGTATAAGATTTGGTCATTTCTCTATAATAGAGATAATATCCATATGTTTTGACAAGCAATATGTATTTAGATTTGTATTAGCAGGGGGTTATGCATTACAAGATATGGAACAAAGTCAATTTCTCATAGTTTGCGTTCAAAGGTCTTGTCAAGTTGAAATTGAATTTCGCACTCAATATTTTCCGCTTCAAATAGGGTCCAACTGACTGGTGAGTGATTTTTGCATGGTCATTCTTCATGTGTAGGATTTGACCTTGAAACCTTGACTGGGTCAGCCAATCCCGTGTTTAATGCCCATTCTAACATAGAGAAGCTATTCACCTGTGACCTTGATTGTTTAGCTCCTTTTGTATTCGTACTGTATCTACTTTTCATTGACTAAACCACTAAGTGACTGTAATACTTTCTAGCTCTAAACACCTGCCCTAAAGCTATAAAATCTCCAATGGGAGCAAATGTTCAGTAAGTCATCAATCTTGATAGTTGTTGTGTACACTAATTGTGGGGCAAAGTAAGTTATTCTGCTACATAGAATCTTAATCACTAACAGATTTGCATTGACCTCAACATTTTATGAACCTGGTCTATCTATTTGTACGTCTTCGCTAAACCATCAAAGCAAGTCGATCCGATGGACATTTAAACACATGCATCATTGAACAATTCCTTATCAATTCAATTCTTTCAAGGCCTACTTGCTTTCTTTACCGCATAAGGGAATAAATTTCCATTTGCTTCTATCTTAGTGGCTGAGAATGATGTCATTTGGCCTAAAGAATTCCAGGGTGCCTTACCAACAAGCGGAAGTCTGATTCAGGATATTTGGTCATTGCCTTAGTCAGCCTTGGGATTGGTACAAAATCATATGGCTGTGGATATAAAGGAGGCCACAAGGAATGGAATCTTAGACTAAGGAATGAAACTGCACTAAGGAACAAAGGATGAGAGTTATACAAACTGCAGTCACCTCTTGGGTTCTTTGCAATTGGATAGGTGCCTCAGCCCTTGTGGCTTCTTCTTGCTGCAAGGTCATTGCACAAAATCAAACCAGAGTCCAAAAGGATAGGCAAAATGAAAATGAAAAAGGATGCACAATGGACAACTAGGAGGCATCTACCACAACTTGATTGCAACTGGATGGCTTCGTTTGGAGTATGAACAAAATTCCATTTAGTAGAATACCTTTTTTTTTGGGGGGGGGGGGGGGAGTAAAATTCTCTCTCCAACTTGATTCTTCTAATGTGTCCAACTCACTCACCTTTTGTGGACTCTAAATAACCTCCCATTTTGGACTAGCATGTGTCTCTAATGATTTTCCTCCCTTTAGCTACTCATATGATTCAACAAATATAGGCTAATGCACTCTTCTTTTCATTCTATAGCCTCGATTTCCCAAAAAAGGAACGCGCACATACTAGACCTACTAACTAAAATGAAAAAGAGATCAGAAATATAATGGTAATACATAAATTATGAAATATTACAAATTACTAAAACTTAGAATATATCAGGGAACCTAATGTCTCAAAAGAGTATGGACATCAAAGAAAAAATGGGTAGAATGATCCTTTTGTGAAGCTCAAATTGAAACCATCTACTTTGCTTTAAAAAAAATGATCTTGTTCTCACCACAATTAACAGATAAAGACACCCATAATCAGAGCCAAACAGAGGCATTAAACTTCATTTGATCAAACAGAAAGCTACAACATGGAGGAGGACACATTAAATAATTTATCAATCATAATGATCTATCCATCACCTCACTCCCACTCTCTGTGTTTTCTGGTCATGCATTAACAACATACTACCATTTAAACTCAAAACACAAGGCGCTACAAAGTCAGGAGGAAAAGTTACGAAGGAAATAAAATAAACAACTTAATAAGTATCAACACTCTCCATAGCATGTATCGCTTACCATTAGAGATTCTTGTGGCAAGGCCAAAATCTGCAAGCTTTATCTTCCCTGATGTCGTGAGAAGAATATTCTCAGGCTTTATATCTCTATGCACAACTCCCATATCATGACAATACTTAATAACCAACATCACTTCCTTGAATATATTAGCAGCACGATGTTCCGAATATTGATCTTCTTTGTTCATCTGATCGATCAAACATCCCCCGGAGCACAACTCCATCACAAGATGAAAACACTCAGTCTCCTCGTACACAGCCCGCAATGTCACCACCCCAGGATGACCAGACAAATGCTGCATTATCTCTACCTCCCTATGAACCGTTTCCTCCCCCTTCTGCAAAGTCTTGCACGCATATTCCACTCCACTATCTCTAGACCGACATGAACAAACCGACCCAAATTTCCCTTTCCCAATAGCTGCACCCAAAATATAATCATCCTCCACCTTATTCTTCCTACCCATTTGGGTTGCAACTTCTATACACCCTATCTTCCTCTTGAGGCCTCTCCCCGGTGGGACCGAAGACAAAGTCCCACACGGCGGAGCAGTGGCAACCCCAGCTAGCCTATTTTTACAGGTAACAACAGATTCAGTATCAACATGTTCTTTGCACCTCTTCTTCAACCTTGTATAGTCTTCTAGTGAATAGTGTGAGGTGAAACTCAATGATGGGGATGTTAAAGTGTCTGGTAAATTTGGAGACCCATTAGTATCACTTCCTTTCCTCTTCTTCCTCATCAAAACTGAGTTACTTAACACTATTTATCTCAAACTATTCCCACATTACATTGCAAACATCACCCACAAATTTTTTTAAAAAAATCAAACTTTTGTACACAACTATCCCTGTTCTCGATCCAAAATTACAAAACACAAAAAACCCATCAGTAAATTTCATATCTTTATGAAATTAGAAATAAATAAAAAATTGAATAACTTAATAGTTTCCATAAATCCCTAATACACAATATTTGTGAAACTAATTTCCACTAAAATCAAAGAGGTTAAGGAAAAAGAATGAACCTTTGAGCAGAGCCAAAATGTTCCTCAGATTTCGGAGATCGAGAAAGCTATGAACTTGTCTGATTGTTAGAGAGTAAAATCGGAAACGAGAATTTGGAGAAAATGGGTGTGAGATTTGATGAGGGATCGGAATAGAGGAAACCCTAAAAAGTTTCAGAGATTAAATTATTTTGGGGGAAAAGATAATAGCGTGATTGATAATTAAATGGAATAGTTGAGAGAGAGACAGAGAGAGAGAGAGAGTTTGGGTGAGCCAGGTGGGGTTTTGAGTCGTTAATAGCCGAAACCACGTGTTGTTTGTGTATTTGTAAGGCCAAGGATATTCCACCATTAGTCTGTTTTCTCATTCGGTTTGGTGGGAAGGAAAAGGATACAATGTGGGTGCACGACATGGCGGTAAGTGAGGGCTCGGAATCTACGCGATACATTCCTACTCAGCAACAAATTCATTATGAGAGGAAAAGTTGCATTCGTAACGTTGTTTGTATTTTTTAAAAATATTTATAAGTGAATAAATATGTAAAAATGCATGTATTGTTGTTTAAGTATTGAAAACTGTTGTTCAAAATACCTTATCAAACATTGTATAAAGATTACTTTTGTTACTAAGTCAAGACATCCTAAATTTTTTATTCGATGATGAAAAGAATACTTTTATCAATTAAGTTGAGTGAAACTCACAAATAACAATTGTGTATATAGAGAAAATGTAATCAATCATGTAATTTTTTATTTTTCAAATTATTAATACAAAAAAAATTAATTTAAGCATGAAACCTTAAGAATGAGTTACACTTGGTATCACTCGCCTCGTTTAAAATTTAGAGTTAATTGACTCCACTCCTTTGATTAAGATAGTGTTGTTTTCCTAAATTATAAAACTAGGCAATATGTTTATTAAAAAAAAAGTAAGCAATATTATACTTAATTAGCATTTATTACCTCCATGCCATTAAAGATTTATTATGTCAAATTTAATTTAAAATTTATTTAAAAGTTTATAAATTTTAATGATAAAGTAAACATGATATTCATTTTTAAATTAAATAGGAAGAGTTTAATATTTTAACATTAATGACAAGAGTTTTATAGTTGAATTGTCACTTCTTTATATACAAAGTATCTGAAAGTTAAAGAAAAAAACTGGATTAACAATATATTATAATTATTTTTAAAAAATAAACTTTAAAATCAAATTTTAAATTAATTATATATTAGTACTATTTAAAAATAGAACTAACATTTCTTTTTTTACGAGAAGAGAGTAGTAGCGAAAAATGATACAATGGCACCCTCCAAGTTGCTTTCTTAAATGATTATAATATGATTTTTTTTTAGTTAAGAATTTTCATTTGTAGGTTTATATATAAATTATTTCTGGCTCGCTATTTTTTAATAGTTTGTCTCTTACGACTATACTGTTTTATATCGTTTTCGTATGTAATTCCCCTTTTTTTTAATCAATTAGTCAATTCCAAGTATCTATCAAACTACGTAGTACGTACACATTTGATGTGATCTGATGATGGGACATTGGGAAATATCAGTGGCCACACGTGGGTGATGATGACCTGTATTCTCGTGTTTTGTGTTTTCATTGTTTTTCTATTTTGTGGTTACCAGATATAACCTATTTTGTGGTTACCATACTAGTAGATTTTTGTTTGGAATATTTGGTAGAGAAAGTATCTTATATATTGTCTGCTGGCTGAATCTATGGGCTGGCTAAATTGGCCATTGGTTGTACAGTACATACTTGTTAATTTACTATATACTTTCCGATTCTAATTGTAAAGTTCTGATGGGATAAGATGGATTGATGTTGATACGGTTGCAACCCAATTCCAATCGTAAAGTTAACCTTGTATTTTTTCACATTCTCTCTTTGGATTCACATCCTCCAGATTTTTTTATAATACTTTATCAATAGATTATTTTTTAATCCTAATCACTTTTTCTGTCATATCACTATTTCATTAACAATACTATTAAAATAATAAAAGCTTAAATGCATTTTTAGTCCCTACATTTTGATCCGATTTCTATTTTGATCCTTATATTTTATTTTTACCACTTTTAGTCCTTAAATCAATTAACGTGTGACATTTAAGTCCGTGTCGTCATCCAACTAACAGAAAATGCTGACGTGGCTAACGGAGGAATTAAAATATTATAAAAAATGTCACATCACCCATGCCACGTCAGCATACAAATTTTAAAAATTAATTTATTAATTTTAACTAAATAAAAGATTAAAAACTAAATTAAAAACTAAAATTCATATGAATTAAAATCTAAAAGTTTATTGAACAAGATTACCAAGAACCCCAACCCAGATCTAAAAGTTTCTTTCTCTCTCAATTTGGACTCACAGGTAAGCAAAAAATACAAATTCATAAGTCCCACTCTCTCGTGCAAACTACTCTCAATCTCAATCTCACTCCTCATCACCATTCTTCCTTTGTTTAACCTCACAAACTGCCTGTCTTCCTTCACCAGCATCTCATTCACGTCTTCACTTCCGGCGAACGATACAGAAGGGCATCGCCGAACGACATCGTTCTATGCCTTGATCCGAACCAGACCATCGACGACAACTTCCTCGGTGCCAAGGTAACCTGGACCAATTCCAATGGCGTCGTTTCTGGGTTTGGAGCAGATTTGGGTTTGGGTCTCAGTCCCTTTTCTCAATCTCTCCTCCATAGTCAAGCACACCGACTCCGCCTTGCCGAAAATCCAGACTGAATGAGCAGATTTGGGTAATTTAGGGACTAAATTGCTGGGTTTTTCTAGGTAATTTGATTAGCGAAGATTGTGTTTTTCTGGGTTTGAATCTACTGTGATAATTTGTTTTTTTGCTGGTTTGAATTTTTGTGTTTGATTTTTCCAACGAAATCGAACAGCTAAAGCCTCGAGATTTGAAGATGTACATGAACATCAAAGACCAGCACGGCAACGGACAGTGGAGATCTATTCCTTTGTATTTGAGCTAAATTTTTTGGGTTTTTTTTTGTGTGTGTTTGTTTCCTAAGAAAATATAGGTCTATGGGTTTGTTGGAGATTGGTTTTTTTACTGGGTTTATGGGTTTGATTTGCTGGCTAATTAGTTATTCAATTATGGACTTTGTGAAAATCATGTGGGTTAGTGATTTGTTGGAGAATTTGGTGTTGAATGGATGTTTGTTGTTGTTGTTTTTTGTTTTTTGTTTTTTAAATTTATGGGTTGGAGTTCTTGGTGTTCTTGTTCAATAAACTTTTAGATCTTAATTCATGTGAATTTTAGTTTTTAATTCTGTTTTTAATTTTTTATTTAGTTAAAATTAATAAATTAATTTTTTAAATTTGTATGCTAACATGACATGGGTGATGTGGCATTTTTTATAATATTTTAATTCCTCTGTCAGCCACATTAACATTTACTGTTAGTTGGGTGCCGGCAAAGACTTCAATGTCAAGCGTTAATTGGTTTAGGGACTAAAAGTGGTAAAAATAAAATATAGGGACCAAAATAGAAATTGGGTTAAAATGTAGGGACTAAAAGTGCATTTACGCCAATAATAAAATAATGTTGCAAACATAACAATTAATATTATTGTTAGTAGAATGCTGACATAGTAAAATCTAGACCATTAAATCATTAAAGAGTGGTTAAGATTTTAATGGTCTAGATTTAAAAAATCTATTTAATAAAGCACTCTAGAAAATCTAAATGACCTAGATCCTGCACTATATCTAACGTTTATGTTTCTATCTTTCTGCTTTCACTTTCCTTTTTTATAATTGGCCTATCACAAATTCATTTTCTTTGTTGACAAATCCATTAGGGACCATTACAAGGCCTTTAATGATTTTATGTGGATACACACATATATATACTTCACATATTAATTACAAACTTTATATCAAATAAATATATATTATTTAAATAATATCAAAACTTTAGTGAGTCACTTAAAATTTTAAGGATGACATATATTGTATAAAATATATTATATTAAAATGTAAAATTATGACAGATGTCCAAAATAATTGTTTTAGAATTCTATATTACAAATCTTAAAATTTTTTGAAATCTAATTTTAGTTGAATTATGATTTCAAATTTCTTGAAATTTAGCTAATAGGTTTTTACCTAAGGTGAACTTATTATAATTAATGAGAATTTAACCATTTTGGTAGATAGGAGATAGCTATTTAACACAATCACGACTTCTAGGCTAAACTTTTTTGTATAAGTGAGATTCAACTCAAGTCCCCTTATTCAATGATGAGAGATTTTACAAATTAAACACTTATATTAATCAAATATCACAAATTATAAGAAACTAACAAAAGTTTGGGAAAGCATCTCATATGATCGGCATATAAACCACCCAATGAACATAGAAGGCAAGATGCATAAGTGTGGTCTATGACTACCTTGAGATTGCATATATTTCACCATACAGTTTATTAAAAAAATAAATAAACAAACCATGCCCTGCAATCTAAAGGGGGGGAGGGGAAAGATTTGCACGAGAACAATAATAATAATTAAAGAAGAAAATGTAAAATATACATACAATTGGAAAAAATGTAGAAATCTCTATAAAACCTGAGGTAGTTTGGAAAGTTGTCAAATGTGGCTTTTCTTTCTCGATTGTATTGTTTGGAGTAACAAAGATAAAGGTCTTCGAATTGTTTTCCGCACATGTGCTCACGGTTTGTCTCGAAGCCAAACCAAGTCTCATTCTCACTTCCACCTCTTCATAGCCAAACGCGACTACCTTTAATGTCGGTCGGTGTTGGCACATAGGGTAATTAGGTTTGGTTTTTTGGAATAAATCTACAATAAATTGTTGGATCCTACATGAATTCCAATCGATGAAGGGTTTTTGGTGGTGGCAATGGCGACTTGAAGGTGACAACGGCATGTTGGGGATGTTTGCTTGTAGGGTTTTATCAAAGGAAAGGATAAAAAAAGGGTTGTATTTTTATTATTTGTTATACAATAGTAAATTAATAATGCGGTAATATAAGTGTTAAATTAATGACGCGACATTCTCCATGCAAGATGCTACATTAGTTTATAAAAAGGTATTTAACCAAAAAAAAATAAAGTAGTAATCCTGGCACTACCATAAAAATGAAATACACAAAAGGAACAAAAGCACGTAACAAATTTTGATGGCTTTAATTCCTTCCTACCAAATAAGGCGTTTACAACAATTAGCGAGTAACACATATATGAAGTTGTAGGGGTGTGCATTGGTCAGATTGAGAAGTTTTTCTAATCTGATCCACCATGGTTGAGTAGAAAAAAAAAATCCAACCTAATCCAACCCACTTGGATCAAGTTGGACCCATGGGTTGGAATTTTGTTTTAATTGAGCATTAGAACAAAACTAATACAAACAAAAGCAAATTAATAATCTAATAAACTTGAGCATAGCACCGAACCAACACAAACTATTTTATTAATGCTTCAAAATTAGTAGGATATCATATAGTTTTATCTCAATTCCCAACTCAGTTGATAAACAAAAGAGTAAACAATTATATTATATAATATTATATTTAAATATATATTAAATATAGATGGGTCGGGTTGGGTAAGTGGATCTGTGAATCTGCTAACACGCACTTGATCCAACCTACTATAAAAATTATTTTGACAATCCAATCAACCTACCAATCCAATCCAATTTACTAATCGGTGGGTTAGCTACACACCCTTATATGTAATGACCGGGAGGGGGGGGGGGAGGATTTATGTGTGTCTATATATATAATTTTTTTTATATCACATATAAAGGTGAGTTTTTTTTTTTTTTTTCTTCCTTTTTAGAAAAGGTGAGTTTCATCTATGTAATCCTTAGGACAGACTTGTTCAACAAAATTTGGTAAACACAAATGAAAATCAAAGTCGCAACTTTGTTAGGTAATCACTGATGCAATTTTTTGTTTTAATTGTCAATGTGGTAATATGGTGTTTCTTATTTATTTTTTGAATTTGAGATAGAATTATACTCTAGCCTAATTTAGGGTCCGTTTGATAGGAGATTTCTAGTAACATTGTTTAAGTGTTGTGAAAAACGTGAGTGAAAAAGTGTTGTGAAAATACGAGTACACTGTTGTTTAAACAACGCAAATTGTTGTTTAAACAACAGTACCAAATAACCCCTTAAGTTTATGCGTGAGAAAGTGAAAGTGAAACTCCCTCCTAGAGACTTGAATTTTGAAATTTACTCTTTCACATCTCACAAACACTTATACTTTTGGAGTAATCATCATGCCAAGGATGCGCGGTGACAAGGTGGTAGTATATTATGACTGATGCATAATAAAATAGCATTTATTAATTATAAATTTTAAGTGAAGGAGGAGAATTCAAAAATTAAAATGTCTCTATAAAAAGAAAAGTGCCTGTTGCTCTTAATTAGGGGTGTCCAACTTAATCGGTGGCCCGACCCACTTGGTAAATCTGACCAGACCCGCGTCGACCACCGGCCAATCCGACTACTCCTGCGGTCGGCGGCGGGTCTTTCTCTCCAAAATTCGATCTTCACAGTTTGGTCTCGGATCTTCTCCCTAAAATCGAAGAAACCCGAACCGACCAAGATACATAGCATTTTCCAACGAGATTGCTTAGATCCAGCGAGATCTCGTCGTTTTCGCTTAGATCCAACTACAATCTAGTGGGTTTTGCTTAAATATGACTCAGATCCGATGGAAATTTCATGGGTTTTGCTCAAATCTAGCGAAACTTCGATGGATTTTACACAAATCAAGTGATGATATGGTTTTTTTTTTTGCTCAAATCTCGTGAGTTTTGCGCAAATCTGGCGACGATTTGGTGTTTTTTGCTCAGATCTAGTCACTTTTGCACAAATCCGACTAAAAATACAGATCTCCGCCAAAAGGAAACTCTGGCAGCATCTTCGCTAGCTTCGACCAATCCGACCACCGATCAAACAAATCCGACCCGACCTGACTTGTTGGTTTTTGTGGTCAGCGGCGAGTTTTCTTGCTAGAAATCTGGTGTCATCGGGTCGGTTGCGGGTTGGGCACAAACCTGACCCGGACCGACCCGTGGACACCCCTGTTGTTAATACCCCCTTGGCACATAGTAAAGTAATAATGTGTCTGGAAGGTTGGAATGACAGTTTATTAGAATCGAACTCAGCCTCATCACACTTAAAAATGGTATCAAAACATCAATTTTAGAGAAAATTATTGTGTACTCCCGGAGTACCATAAATGCATACTCATTTCTCTCACATTAATGGTAGTACTCACTATTTAGTGTGAAAAAGGACTACGCATTTATAGTTCTCCGGAAGGACCTAATAATTTTCCAGATTTTAGATAACATATAAAGAAAAAAAGAAGAAGAGAGTTTATTAGCTATATTTTCACTTTTTTAAGGATTGGGCATCTCTCTCTCTCTTCAAAAAATTTAGCCACCTCCGGCCTCCCCTACCAGCCCAGCCGACCAGACCAACCCAAAAATTTTAAAAACCCAATTAACCCACCCCACAGTTTTACAACCCAAATCAAATTCAAGAAAAAAAGAAAGAAAAAAGATAGAGAGACAAAGACCGCCCAGGCTCGCCGCGCTGACCCACTTTGCGACGAAGAGGAACTTCACGACAGCTGTGAAGGCGGTGGCCGGAAGCGAAAACTTCCATCAGCGACGGCGACGGAGGCGGTTGTCCTGATCTGATTTTCGCTCTTGAAAAGTAACAAACACTGAAGGAGAGAGAGAGAGAGAGAGAGAGAGAGAGAAAAAATGTCTCAGTGTATGTCTAGTTTAAACCCACCCAAAACCCTCATCAACCCCAAAATCTCAATCAAAAACCCATCTCTCCCTTCAATCTTTACCTTCAAAACAAAACCCAGATTCCAAAAACTCACAACAATCTCTGCCTCAGTGATATCAAGCCAAAACCAAGACCAAGACCAAGACCACCCACCACTCTCATTGGACTCTCTCATCAGTAGTAGTCGCAAAGATGAGCTTTTTGGGTCAATCAAAAGCTCCTTGTCTAATTGTCTCTCTGAAACCAATCTCCACCTCACTGTCCCTGGCCTCAAATCCAAAACCAGAGGCAAGGTAAACCCTTTTCAACTCTAACACCAAAACTTCATTCTATTGTATTATAATCCAGAATTCACTCACTGTACTATTTGTTATGTGTGTGTGTGTGTGTGTGTTTAGGTTAGAGATATTTATGATAGTGGGGACTATCTTGTTCTTGTCACTACTGATCGGCAAAGCGCTTTTGACAGAATTCTTGCTTCCATTCCCTTCAAAGGCCAGGTTTTTATTTTTATTCAATGGTTTTAGTTGGATTTTTACTTATGGAAAAAGAAAATTGAGGTTAGCAAGAGTGTTAGTAAAAGACGTTCTTATATTTTTTTTAGGTCCTAAACGAGACGAGTTTGTGGTGGTTTGACAAAACTCGACACATAACTTCGAATGCAGTTGTGTCTTCACCGGATAAAAATGTTACAATTGCAAAGAAATGTTCTGTTTTTCCTGTTGAATTTGTTGGTGAGTTATTGGAAGCATACTGGTTTATATTTTATCTTGGCTTGCTAACATTTTATTTTTTGGGTGTAAACTACACAAAAGCAATTGAGGTTTCATGAAATATTATCTCCAAAATTCTTGAAGGTGACACTCCTTGAGGTTTGTATAAATGTAACTGATAATTGTATTCTCTCTCACACTATGGCTTTCCTAACGGAATATTTCAGTTTTAAAAATTATTCAGCGTACCCAAACAATGGACGAGATGACATTCCTCGAGGTTTTTAGATGAACAACACTCCCCCTTTGAGGTTTATATGAATGAATAGAAAATTATATATATATATATATATATATATATATATATATATATATATATATATATAAAATTCCGTTAGGGAAGTCACAGCGTGAGAGGGTGCACTTATCTGTCACACTATAAAAAACCTAGGAGTGTCATTTTCGTCTGTAATTTGATGGGAGTATCATTTCGTAAAACCTCAAGAGAGGCGGGTATAATCCACACCACTCCCCCCTACAGTGAATATTAAACAATAACTATGGCCTATAATTTGTTGTAATGAGGTCCTAAATGACCAATCTAGTCTCAATTGGTCTTATTTCAGAAAACTATCTATTAAACTTGATCTTCTTGATTGTTGGTTGGTTTTATTTTTTTAATAAATCATTTTGCCAATCCTGGTTGCATGGGAAGTATATTGTTTTTCAGATTTATACATGTCATGGTCTATTAATACTTTTATTTTATGATTTATTATCCTGTATAATTGTTGCATATAACAGCCCTCTCACATGGACATGGACTCACAAGCATGGGACCCATCCTATGTGAGACGAGCGTTGTATCCAACTGTTACACAAGATACCACCTCCTTTTTTCAGAATGGCATACTTTTAAAGACACAGTTTCTTGTAGCCAACTAGCCATCCTTTTCCCGTTTGTTTGTTAGACCATCAACTCTTCAATTGACACCAAATATGCTTCTAATTTGCAGTTAGAGGCTATGTGACTGGAAGTACTGACACATCATTATGGACAGTCTACAAGAAAGGTGTCCGAAATTACTGTGGCAATGTTCTCTCAGATGGTGTGATATCAATCTATGTTTTGCTAGCTTTTTTATCTGATTATTTTCATTCCCTATCTGATGGTCTCTTAATATGTGTTAAGGCTTGGTAAAAAGCCAAAAGCTTCCTGAAAATATACTCACACCAACAACTAAGGCAGCTGATCATGATGTCCCTGTAACTCCAGATGAGGTTTGATCTCTTTGATATCATCAGTCTCTTCTGTTTCTGTTATTATGTACAATTTATAGTCACAACTACCATACTTTTGAAGGAAAACAAAGAAAGAATTAAGTGAAATAGTTCATGAAAGGCAAAAAGAGCTATTAGCTGTCAGGCTGATAAGTAAGTAAACTTTGAAAGTCAAAACTCAAAAGATCAAGATTTGGACCAAAAATTTATAGTGAACTGTTTTCTGATTCATTCAGTTGTATAACTAATGATTTATGATTATTAATCCTGTTGGTAGTGAAACAAATTGGAAAGCACATCACAGCATTCTTATGGCTAAATGTAGGTGGTTTTTGTTATTTTGTCGATTTTTTGGTATCTTGTGATGGAATGACCTTGGTATCATATCTTTCAGAAAGCTTCAGTAATTTGCTTAAAGTGATTTTTCTAGCCAGCTTGGGTGGCTCATGTGATGCATATGTCTCACAGATAGTTAAATGTGGACTGATGACTCAAGCTGATTATGATGAAGCAAGTAGGAAAGCTTTGAGCTTGTTTGAATATGGACAGGTAAATAAGCTTTGTTGGTTAGCTTTTATTGCTAATTTTTGTGTTCATGATCTCATTGAGATGTAATGGTTCATATCATGGGATTGCATTAGTCACACTATAAATCATATTTATTTGCATGTGGCCATTTTATAATTGCAAAATTATCCTGCTTGATCATTTGGTTAATATTGCAGCACATTGCTTTGGAACATGGCTTGATACTGGTAGACACTAAATATGAATTTGGAAAGGCGAATGATGGTTCAGTTGTTCTAATTGATGAGGTTTGTCATCTTCTTTGAAGCACTGATCTCTCTTTCTCTCTTACACATACACCCTCATACTCACACAAAGTAATATTATCGTGATTGGATTACATTTCTTGTTTTGAAATTTTAGGTGCATACTCCCGATTCAAGCAGATATTGGATTGCCAATTCTTATGATGAACGCTTTCAGAATGGTCTTGAACCTGAAAATGTTGATAAGGTTTGTTATTTGTTATGTGATGTTTGCTAATTACCTCTGTTGCATAATAACTTGTGTGTGTGTGTTAATTAAAGGTTTCACGGATGTGTACATGTGTCATGTACAACATGTGACCTTTTCAGTCTGGTAGGACTTGGTATGTCTCGTAGACTACTAATGGTGGATTAAAATTTAATATAGGAGTTCCTGCGGTTGTGGTTCAAAGATCATTGCAATCCATATGAAGATGAGGTATTTCATATTCTCAAGTCCTATTGAATTTGCTTCTTCAGTTTTGTGAATATGCATAAGCATCTAATGTCACTGTGGTGATACAATATTTAGGTCCTCCCTGATGCTCCTGCAGATCTTGTTTGTGAACTAGCTTGGCGGTACGTCTTTTCTGTTATTTCCCCGGGCTTCAAGTGTTATGCTTTTACGAATAAATAAATAATGATAAAATTAGCCAATAATATATGGTTAATGTCCGTAGGAATGAAGCCATTGTGGCCATTAATAACAGCAGTTATACTGTCATTCTCCAGTATTTATATTCTATAATGTCTTTCTCTCTCTCTATGTTTTTTTCTTATATTTAATTTATTGTTGTAATTATATCCTGGTCCATATAGTCTCTCTCCACTCTCCCACTTAATTTTAGGGGATCTGTTTTGATTTGTTTGATCCGTAAGAATTAGGCATTTAATTCCTTGTCTGACTGCCCTAGTGACCATGAGCTACTGATGCCTTGGATGCTAGCTGTGTGTAAATGTAAAATGATATGTTATGTGGTGTTAAATAAGCAATCATGTCGCCCGTGAGGGAAACCTGAGCTGAACATAATCTCTGTGCTCATTGCTCATAACCCTCTTTCTATCATGCACTCTGGTTTTTTTTTTTTTTTTTGGGGGGGTGGGGGGACTGGGGAGGGTAAGTAGCTCATAACCTTCTTGTTCAGCCCATGATAGAGGCTTTTGAAGCTCTTAAAGAGATTCAAGTAAACTCACAAATATACTCATAAAATGTTCTACATGGAGAACCTTTGTTATGATATGCAATGGAACCAATGAAATCAAGGTAATATTCGTTTTCTCGCCTAAATAAATGATTTTCTTAGGTGATTTTAGTTGAACAAGACCTGTTTAAGGAAACTTATGAGGTGGTGACTAGCACATCTTGTATATTTTTCTGGCCTATAAGGAAGCTCACCTTTGTCTTTATTGCACATGTGGGGCAGCTGTGCGTACTGCCTAGTCTTTTATTGGTAATGAATATGTTACACCATCAAATAGGAAGTCAATTTTGTTATAAAAAAGCTGATCATGATGTTTATAATTGAGACTTATTTTCAATAATGCATTTGTAGATTCACTCTTTAAGATTGTGTACTAACTTTCAAACTTTTTTGTATTCAAATGTTGTGTATCTCTCATTCATTTATGTTGGGAACACTTTATGTTGACAGATACATTTTCTTGTACGAGACAATAACAAAATCAAAATTCGAGATGCCATTGATGGAGGTAAATCAATGACATATATTATTATTGTTATATGTCATAAATAGGAGCATTTAAAAAAAAATATTTGTCATAAATAAAACCATAATTTTGCTTTTTTCATGCAGGAGCCAATACATGATCGAATTTCTCAAAATGTTGCACGTGCGCTGGCCTCTTTACAGTAATTTAGGCTTAAAATATTGCATTGGTTCCATTCCATGTACGTCATGTGGAATAACCAGGAGAAGAAAGCACAAATTTTGTTCTTATAAAATGATGAGAATTTGATCTTGGGAAGCACTGTGAGTTGCTGATATTGCATGTACAATTTTGTTGTCAAGAAGGCAGCATTTTCAGTCTCCCAAGGCTTTGTCATCTGACTATGAGGTGGGCACAACCAAGTCAAATTATCAGTTAACTGACTCACTAATTGTTGTAAACTTCTTTTATATGTTACTTTACAGTTTACAGTTTACAGGAATGTTGTTTTTTGCTTATATTCAATAATAGAATAGGAGATCTTTTTTGTCCTCTTTGCAATTTAGTTTTGACCCACAGGAAGTAATTGTTTTCGGCATTTGGTGTATTTTTGTGCTTTTGTTTTGTGATTTGGTATTGGGGTGAGGGATTGGATGGATCTTTTCGATTTTTTAGTATGTTCAATTCCATGGCAATATATGTGATATATGGCTTGTCCCTTGATTATCTAATTTAAGGTTCAATTAGTAAAGCAATGTGCAGAGGTGGGTACGTTGGGTTCACCACCCATAGCCATGGGAATCTATGGAAGTGGATATTCCAAGAATAGCTCTGATTCATCCTTATTTTGCTACATGGGATTCATCTATGGAGATTTGGATAAAACTTATTAGAGCATCTCTAAGAGCATCCACAGCAGTGGAGCTAAAAATTTAGCTTTTTAGCTCCACCAAAAGTTACTTTATCTATTTTACCTACACACTTTATAAAACATTCTGCAGCAGTGGATCTATTAACATAATAAAATAATATAAACCTCATAATAAAATAATATATTCATTACAATAAAATAATATATCCACTATAATAAAATAATATATTCATTACAATAAACAACAATCACAACCAACCGCAATAGCTATCACTGTCACTACCGCTGCCACCACCGACTCTTCCACCGCCACCGCAATTGCTACCGCCGCCCACCGTCACCGCCACCACTGATTCTTTCACCACCGCCGCCGCCACCTCTTCCATCGCCACTGACTCTTCCACCGCACAACAAATTCCTGCAAACAGAAAAATCCCAATACATTCCAATTACATTATGTCCATTGATGGATGGACTGAATCAAAAGCCAAAAAAAAAAAAATGTAAAGTTCCCTCTGCACACAGAAAATTCCCAAATTCCTGCAAACAGAAAAATTCCAATACATTCCAATACAAATACATTCTGTCCATTCATGGATGGACTGAATCAAAAGCCACAAAAAAATACAAATTTCCCTGCACACAGAAAAGTTCCAAACTGCCAATAACAACAATTGTACTTCCAAATCTCCAATTACACTTCTATCTCTAGTCTCTACAACAAACTAAACCAAGGTTCTACCTTGTATTAACCATAATCTTCGCCTCATTCTCCATCACCATAGCCGATTATCACCATCTAAACTAAACTCATAACACACTCATCTTTACTGTATTTGTCAAAACCCTGTTCATAAGCTCACAATCAAAACCATATCACCATTAAAAACTAGAAAATCAGAAATGCGATTAACCACCATCAATCTCAACCCATCATGCACCACCTCACAACACAAACAAGATGAACAGAAAAAAAATTATTGCATCTAAAATAATAAACTGAAAGAACAACTGACTTGAAGTGAAAGGGTTGAGCTGATCGGCAGTGGATCTGAGCTGATCGACGGTGAAAGGGTTGATCGGTGATGGGTCTCAGCTGAGAGGGTCGGTGACAGCGTGGGTTTGAGAGCTTGGGACGGAGTGGGTCTGAGGCTGAGAGGGTTGATCGGCGGTGGGTCTCAACTGGTGGGTCGGGGACGGTGGGTCTCAGCTGGTGGGTCGGTGACGGTGGGTCTCAGCTGGTGGGTCGGGGATGGTGGGTCTCAGCTAGTGGGTCTCGGCGGCGATGAGCTTGAGAGAGTTGAGAGCTTCGGACGGCGTGGGTCTCAGCTAGTGGGTCGGTGACAGGCCGGCGACGGTGAGCTTGAGAGAGTGAGCTTGAGTGATTGAGAGAGTTGAAAGAGAAGAGATGAGAGTTGAACGAGTTGAGAGCTTCGGTGGTGAAGAGATGAGAGTGATTGAGAGAGAGAGGCGTTTTGTTTAAATTATTTTAATCGGGAGATGAATAAAAAACTATTTTTTTTTATAGCTTTGAGCTACAGTGCTCATGTATTGATACATGAGCATTGTAGCAGTTAAGCAAAAAATTTTACCTATACCTCCACTGTTGCAAGGGTATTTTTTATGTTTTGGTGGAGCTAAAATAGCTATATAGCTATTTAGCTCCACTGCTGCAAGTGCTCTAACAGCTTATCTAAAATTTTGTACTGTTTCGAGGGTGAACAATGATATTTGCCTTTTACATACATATTTTTTGAAATACACTTTCCAACAGATTCTTTATCTTTTCTCGATCTCAATTTAAATATTATTTCTTTATTTTTTTTAATATTTCTTTAATCTTTTTTAATCTTTCTTTGTTCATTCCCAACAACTATATTTTTCAAATTTCTAATAGCTACTCCTTTCAATGTTTAGACCTAACGACTGCTGCAGAAATCAAGTCAACCAACACCTCTAATATGGAAGGTTTAAATAGAGCAAATCACTCTAAGAAGCATACCCCACGTGTAAGCAGATATCTCAAGAAACCAGAATTCAAAGTTACAACCACTTTGTATTAAAATCATCAACAAATGCCAAAGTTAAACATAGGATGTCTAGATTATCAATACAATCGATCAAGAAGAATGCAGCTTATGTAGTAATCTATCAACGTATCCAATAGTCCAATACTAAAATATAAATGTTTCAAAGACAATTCTATATCTCAAATTTGACAGTATTCAATAACAAATAAAAAGGTGCTCTGATAAGCAATGCAAATGTACAAATATAAGCCTCTATATAAGCAATGCAAATATACAAATACAATTGAAATGAAACGCAATGAAATTTAATAAAAACAAAGCATTAGAAAAATACTTTGTTGCTTGTGCTCCACCCATTAAGTATATTAGAAAAAAAAAATTCATGTTTTATAAAAAATGCCTTTCATTTCAGTTCTTAAACATACTCTTGTCTTCTCTATTGAACAGTTGGTGTGCAATAGAGATGAGACCAAAATTTTTATTAGAAAATAAGAAACTCTAAGGGAATCAGATTAGTTTATTGACTCTAATAATATTAATTAAATAGAAAAATAGAGATAAGATCAAAAAACAGAGTGAAAGAGAGACAAAGAGAAAGACCCAAAAACCTAAAACCTAAACCCAGATAGTGGTGAAGAACAATAAAAAATCATTCAAAACCACCAAATCATCAATTCGTACAATAAACAAATAAATTCAAACATGACAAAAACCCTATGAAATCAAAATTTTGGGTACCAATATTCAAGGTTGAGCCAATGTTTTCAGAACTCCATTCTTCATTACAGGTGGTTGAGCGAACTTCGACTGAAAGCCATGGTGCAGGTCGTTTTGTGAGAGAGAATCGTTTTGTGAGAGAAAGCAACGATAATGGGTTGATTTTGTGAGAGAAGAGTTTCTAAAGAGAGAGAGTTGCGTTGATGTATTCTGAAGAGAAACCAGGAGCACAATGGAGAGAAGGAAAAGAGTTTTGATGGGAGAGAGAATAGTTATTTAATATGGCTGGGTAATTTTTTAAGATAAAATAAGTTTATGGAGTTGCCACAATGTTTTCTATATCTAGAGAATCACTGTATTAACTTTAAAAAATATTTGGAAAAGTTTTACATTTAGAGAATTTGTTGGAGCTGATTTTTGGGGTTTGCTCTCCAAACAATAGATTTAGCTAATTTATTGGAGATGCTCTTATGCATTGATTTTTAAGGTGTATGTACATCTTAGGTTCATGTAGTTTTCTTGTCAATATAGCAATATTGCATGACCATGTGGCTTATTGATCAATGTACTTAAAGTGCAAATTCTATTAAGATGGGATATAAAACCTATGTTTTACCTCCTTCAATTATATTGTGCCATATCAGCTTAATAAAAATTAAAGAATAAATCTTACCACAGATAATCATTTATTTTCCTCACATGATTAATTAACCTATCCATAAACTTATCTTCCTCCAGTTGTATTAGTTCGCACTGGTAGAATCTCTGACGCTAGCGCCCGTGGTGGCTGGAGCATTTTGTTTTTTTAATCGTGGAGCTGAAAAATGGGTTTTTTTTTTTTTTTTAATAAAATTTTTATGAAATGGAGTTTTAAGGAGTAATTGTGTGCGGCAAGTGCAATTCTTTGTTTAGTAAAATGTTGATGTGGAGTGTTTCTATTGGAGGGCTTTACATCCCATCTGGATTGTTAGGTGTTAACCTATATATATAAAACTGAAGCCTTTGAAACTTCCATAATTTTTCACGTCACCACTATTTTTTTTTTTTTTTTACTTTAGATTTTATATCTTATATATTTATTATTTTCTTCAACATGTAATTATCTTATCAAGTGTTACAATAGTTTAGTGTACATGATGTTACTTCTCTTTGAGCCCATTGTCCATGAAACCCATCATGATAATGCCACGTGTACAAGGCCCTAAACTTGTTGGGCCTTAAGACTGGGGAACACCATGCGCGAATACACACTCTGTTGGGCCTACGAACTTGGTCCAAGCAAGCTTCGTCACCCATCCAGAGGTCCAGAAACCGCAGCAAAGCCATTACGACGTGTACGGCGAATGTGAGACCCTGACTGGTCGCGGAATTCAACTTCCCGAGAAGGTAAGTCCAAAGATGCTCGGAATCGCTTGGGGAGTATCGCTACCGGGCGAATCTTCTAACGTGGGAACCATTTCCAATGCCACTCTTACTGCCTCCTACTCCCAACTAAAGACCCACTTAAAGGTAATAACATTGGACCCCCTCTCCACTCACCACGAAAATAATCATAACTCCTCCACTAGTCATGAGCTATAAATATGAGATGAGAATAAGGAAAAGGGGTTGGGCATTTTGAGGGTAAACACTGGGAAAGATAGGGAAATAATTTAGAGAGAGAGAGAGAGAGAGAGAGAGAGAGAGAGAGGAAGTAATTCTGAGAGGTCCAAGGAAGAGTGGAGGAGACGAGTGTCCCTGAGTGGCCGAGCACGAAACCCCCATAGTAGGAAACCCAAAGTCCACAATACAAATAGACTGTGAGCTCAACAAACACATTTTGGGCACGCACATTCAGTTTAAATAAAACTCTATTAGATATATCTTTTAAGAGCTTGAAAATTATACTTCAACTAAAATTTTATAACAAAAATTTCCCAGAACTTGCTAAATCATCATTATTTTTTTTAAACAAAATTATTAAAAAAATTGACTTGCATGTAACCTTTTTGAGAAAATTTGCATGGATGCTTAAACATGTGTCTTGTGGGCAATCTATATTTTATTATATCTACAATTCTACATTATCCATCTAAAATTTGAAAGAGATTTCTTATTGATAAAGTAACTGTGGGGTTGGGTTTATCGGATTAGATTAAGCTCACAAAACATCAATTATTAACAATGAATTGTATGAATTTTTTTTATGTCCTTATTAATCTATATATATATATATATATATATATCTATCTGAAGCTTTTGACTTTTTATTAACCTTCTCCAGAGCTTGTCACATCATTATCATTTTTTTAAACTAATTTATTAAAAAAAAAAAAACAAAATTATTTAACTTTTTTTAATTAACAATATCAACTTCAACCCGATGAGGGTTAATCTTTGACATCAACAACTAAAGTCCAAACTTAATAAGGAGTGAAATTCTATCTCTCTAACAAGACTAATTTAAACTCAAACTCAAACATTGATAATCATGAACGCTATAAAAGCAGTACAAACCTCAATGTTTTTTTTAAGCCGAGTAGAGGTATAAGCTCTTCTTTTGTTATTTTCTTCTCCTCTACTTTGTTAAAAAATATATATTTATTTTATGGTTTTTCATGTATATATGATTTTTTTTCATCTTTTAAAGTTTAGACCCGTTAAAACTTAAAATTTATTACTTTATGGGTTCATGTACTTTTTTCTTTTTCTTATATTTCTCTTTTGAATAGTCATATTTTTTTGAATTGTTTCAATAACTTATTTTTAAAATATATATCTTTTTTGGCATTTTCAAAGTTTTAACATTTGAATTTGTGTTAGTTTTTGCAATATTTGGACATGTTTAGCAGATTTCAATGACTATACCATATGTTATTTTTCTGAAGGTAATCAATTTTTCTTTTATATTTCTCTATTGTGTAATCATATATATTTTGTGTTTCTTCAAAAATTTATATTCTTTCATTTTTTTTTGGTCTTTCAAAAGTTTTAACATCTAAATTATTCTTTTGATGGTAACACATTTTTCTCTTATATTTCTTTGTTGTGTAGTCATATATATTTTGTTTTGTTTCAATAATTTCTAAGCTGTGAATCATCTAATTCTTTAATATTTTTTGTTAGCCATTGCACATTCAAGCAATGCTTCTTTATCAAATTGTAACACAAATTAAAGTCATACAATAGCAAATCATGCAGTGATGTAGTTTCTTAATCAATTTAAGATTTTATATAATTATTTTAGTCTACTTCACAAATAGGTAGGTGATGATGCGATTCAATCAGTAGACTGGATAATCCGGATTCGAAAGGACAACTCGCTTTCCAATGGCCTGAAAAACAGAGTAAAACAATCAAAGGTAACCGGAACCGCCGGCCAAGAACCCTCCGATGGTAAAATCAGTTTTCTCTATATTTTTGGAGTTCCAATCTTTTGGGAAAAACAGTTCAACCTACCTTTCATTGGTCCGGACAAGTGCTTATATAGTGTCTTAGGAGCAGTTACTTGGGATTGTAACCTCTCCTGAATTTGAGGAAGCCGGGGGTTCGTGGATAACTCCTACAACCGTTTGGGAGTTATATTCTCTCCTATAACGGTCGCCTGAGGTTAGGCGTGAATTACGGGTGGTAAAATGTGCTTGATAATTTCAAGTGTAACATCCTCGTCCATGAGAAATTATGTGGACGACTCCTCTCGAGACAAGCGGTGCGCATCTCATGGACGAGGGACATAGCTTCGCTATCTCCCCAAGACGGCCTTGTTCGTTACCTCGTCTTGAAGATAACTCCTGGACGGTTGTCGAGGTGATGACCGTCCAGGGACGGTCTGAGCATTTCATCCCACATTAGTTGCCCCTCGTCCAGGAGTTATGCAACGTATCGACAGATTTTAGGACGAGTCTCTTTCTTTTCCCTTTTTTTTTATTATTATTATTTAGGAATGACAACCATGAAGGGAGACAAGGGGAAGGAAGTGATCGATGAGGCAGCTAGACCCGAACCTCAGCCCCAGCCTCGTCCTGCTTCTGGAGAAAAAAGGAAAAGCTTGTCCAAGCATGTGGACTTGGCTAGCTTGCCAAGTCGTCGGGGGAAGAAGGCTAAGTCTGGGTCGTCCAGGCCTGAAACTGCTAGGCCTGAACTCCCTTCCCAGCCGCCCGTCCTGGTCGTTGATGTAGACTTGTCCACGCCCTTTAGTGTCATGCCGTCCAAGTCCCCTGCTCCTGACTCATCCCAGCCTCCTCAAAGGATTTCTACTAATTTATTGGAGAACAAGGATCTGGCTTGTGAACGATTCCAAGAGGCTGTGAAAGGCGAGGACGTAGCTGCGTGCTACGACATGTCCTTGAAAGAGTTTGAGCACTCTGGCGTCCACGATCTCTTCAAGGTGACCATTTTTGCCTCGTCTTGGTTTATCCATGTTTACCCAATGTTATTTCTATCTTCTGAACTTTCTATTCTTCCATGTAGGTAATGTCAAAGTTCATAGCTGCGTCCAGGCAGGCCACAGAGATGGACAGGACGAGGATCCTTCTAGAGAAAAGAATAGAAGAGATCAAGAACGACTGTAGGACGTGGGCGGAGGTGGCGAACAAGGCCAAGGACGAGGCTGAGGAGTTGAAGGCTTTGGTGGGGGAGCTGAAGTCCGACGCTGCCAAGAAGGACGACCGTCTTGAACTTCTTCAAAGGGAGAATGACGAGCTGAGTCTACTTCTTAAGAAAGCTAAAGACGAGGCAGTTGAGGAATTCAAAGCGTCCAAAGAGTTCACTGACCTGATGGATACGAACTACGCAGCAGGGTTTGAGGATTTTAGGATGGACACTATGGATAACTTTCCTGAAGTTGACTTTAGCACCATTAAACTCAACCTTGCTGCTGCTACAAGTTCTCTCGTCCACACAGGCTCAGACGATGTCAACATCGAGGCCGACGCTTCCACCAAACCAGCTCAGGACGACCCCAACATTGATGCCCCTTCCTCTTGAAGAAAATGTTTCTTTTTAACCAATTGTTATTGTTGTTTAGCTTTCTTTTCTTTCTTTTTTTATTTAAAATGTATTTAAGAATTTGAAATGTATTCAAGTACAATTACCTCGTCTAGAGTGTTCTGGACGAGTTTATGAATAATGCCTTTTAATGCTTATTTTATAAGGGTTTTTGGACGGTTGCCGTCTACCCTCTTTAGGCTAAAGAATATCTTCTTTATTTGTTATCTATTGTATGGACGAGCTTATACGTTATCATTTCTGCAATTGTCTTTCAAACAATGCTCTAAGTGTTGAATGATCGTCTACACGATCTTTTTATGGACGACCCACTTAGGGCGAGGACGATGACTGCATTACTTTTTCTTGTCCTTTAGGCCATTATTACTCGCCTTCTCGCAAGAAGTTCATAATGTTTATGTTTTCTCGTCTTGACGAGTGCTCATCTTTGGAATGTTATACCTTAATGCTTACTTTTCTTTCTTAGACGAGTAGGCCGTGGCCTTTTTTCCTTTTGCTTTATACTCATTTGAAGGAAAGTCTTAGACGATCATGCCTTCGTTTTTTTTTTTAATCCTTTTTAAAGGGAAACCTTGGACGAGTATTCCTAGGCTTCTTTCTCTTGCTTTATCCTTTCTAAAGGAAAGCTTTGGACGAGAAGGCCTTGGCTTCTTTCTCTGCTTTATCCTTTTTAAAGGAAAGCTTTGGACGAGCAGGCCTTGGCTTCTTTCTCTTTGCTTTATCCTTTTTAAAGGAAAGCTTTGGACGAGTGTTTCTGCATCCGAAGTTTTCAATTCGTCTTAGGCTTTTGCCCCTTCTGTGGGTATTATGGAAACTAAATCTATGCATCAAATACATAAGAAATTCAAACCATATTATTACATGAACATTGTTCACAAACGTGGCACATGCCTATAAGCTAGTGCCTTATTAAGATACTTAAAAAGTACATAGCCTCGTCTTTTGTAAGCTGGTCTGTAAGTAGTGCAAAAGTTTAAGAACTAATGCACTTTTATTCGTAACACACCATAATAGTAGTAAAAACACAGCAGTAAATATAAGCAAACACGCAAATCATAGCTGTAACTTTGCCACTGACTTCCCTCGTCCCTGCTTATCACTGATAGTACCTCCTCAGAAGTTCCACGTTCCAGGGATGCTCTAACTTCCACCCGTCCAGGGCTTCCAGGTAGTAGGACCCTTGCCTCTTGCAGTTGATTACCCTGTAGGGTCCTTCCCAATTGGGTCCCAGTTTTTCATGAGCTGGATTCCTAGTCGCCAAGGAGACCCTTTTGAGAACAAGGTCCCCCATACTGAACCGTCTGGGTTTTACCATGGCATCATGCTGTCTGGCCATAAGATTTTTGTACCTTGCCGTCCTTTGCTCCGCATTCATTCTTACCTCATCAACAAGATCGAGGTCAAGGCGAAGTTGTTCCCCATTGTCTTTCTCCTAGTACTCCATCACTCGATGACTTGCCATATGAACCTCCGCTGGTATGACACCTTCACTCCCATAGGCTAGTTTAAAAGGGGTCTCTCCTGTCGGAGTTCGTGCAGTCGTCCTATAGGCCTAAAGAACACCTGGTAGCTCGTCTGGCCATATCCCTTTTGCCCCGCGAGTCGAGTCTTGATGATTTTCAGCAGGGATCGATTTGCTACTTCTGCTTGTCCATTTGCCTATGGATGGGAGGGTGAGGAATAGTGATTCTTGATCCCGAAATGATTGCAAAAGTCCCTGAAGGGTGCGTTGTCAAATGGACGTCCGTTGTCGGATACTAATACCCTGGGTACCCCGAACCTGCATAGAATATTCTTCCATATAAAATTTTTCACGTTCTGCTGAGTGATTGCTGCAAGAGGCTCGGCTTCTACCCACTTGGTAAAGTAGTCGATTCCTACCACCAAAAACTTCATTTGCCGGATTCCCATGGGAAAAGGGCCTAGGATATCCAGTCCCCACTGTGCGAAGGGCCATGGGGCCATCATTGGGGTTTGGTATTCTAACGGCTGTCTAGGCACATTGCTATAGCGCTGGCATTGGTCACATACCTTGACATAAGCTTTAGCATCCGCCTGCATTGTAGGCCAATAGTAGCCGGCACGGACGATTTTATGGACTAGCGACCTTGCTCCTGAATGATTTCCACACGATCCTTCATGAACTTCCCTTAGAACATAGTTTGACTCGTCAGGAGCCAAGCATCTTAAGTAAGGTTGGGAAAAACCTCGCTTGTACAACACTTCATTTATGAGGACATACTTTGCTGACCTGACCCTTAACTTTCTCACTTCATCCTTGTCTTCTGGAAGCCTTCCATCTTTGAGATAAATCATTATCGGACTCATCCAATTCTCCCCTCCTTCTATCTGCTGTATGTCAGGGATGTCTATGCTCGGCATATATTGGATGTTGTCGCACTCGTCTATGACCCCTGCCGAAGTGGCTTTTGCCAAGGCGTCTGCTTCCGCATTTTCCTCCCTGGGAAGTTGAATAAAACTTATGGCTGAAAATTTTCGTGCAAGGCGTTTCACTTTATTGAGGTATTTCTTCATTCGATCTTCCTTAGCATCACACATCCCATTCACTTGGTTAATGACCAGTTGAGAGTCTCCTCTGATTGTTAACGACTCTGCCCCTAAGGACTTGACTAATTCCAATCCCTTGAGTAGAGCCTCGTATTCAGCCTCGTTGTTGGTAGTTTGATATTGCAGACGGGCCGCATACTCCAGCCTGTCACCCTCAGGGGACTTCAGTACAATTCCAATCCCTCCTGCATACAGTGTGGACGATTCGTCTACATTAATCACCCACATTTCATTTCCTTCGTCCTTGTTCAGGTCATCTTGGCTGGGGGTGAATTCTGCGATGAAATCTACCAACGCCTGTGCCTTTATCGTACTCCTTAGGAGGTATCTGACATCAAATTCGCTGAGCTCAACGGCCCACTGTACTAGTCGTCTAGTAGCTTCCAACTTGCTCATCGCCTTTTTTATGGGATGGTCTGTTAGGACGTTGATGACGTGTACCTGAAAATAATGTCTCAACTTCCTGGAAGCCGTGATTAATGCGAAGGCTAGTTTCTCCATCATCGGGTATCGTCCTTCCGGCCCTCTCATCGCGTGGCTTGTGTAATAGACCGGTTTCTGGACTCTCCCCTCTTCTCTGACTAACGCTGAGCTTACTGCGTGTGGGGACACTGTCAAATACAAGTACAACTCTTCCCCAGGTACAAACGGACTCAACAGTGGTGCCGTCATGAGATACGTCTTCAAGTCTTAGAAGGCCTGTTGACACTCGTTCGTCCATTCAAAAGCCTTCCTAAGGACTTTAAAGAATGGTAAACATTTGTCAGTAGCTTTCGATACAAACCTGTTGAGGGCGGCGACTCGTCCAGTAAGAGACTGGACTTCCTTGATATTTTTCGGTGGCTCCATGTTCAGTATTGCCTGGATTTTATCCGGATTCGCCTCAATTCCCCTGTGCGACACCATAAACCCCAAGAATTTCCCCGATGAAACCCCGAAAGCACACTTGCTTGGATTTAATTTCATGTTGTACCGCCGCAACGTATCAAAAGTTTCTTGAAGGTCGTCCAGATGTCTATCCTCGTCCTGACTTTTTACCAGCATGTCGTCTACATAAACCTCCACATTTCGCCAGATTTGAGGACGGAACATATGGTTAACTAGCCTTTGGTAGGTCGCTCCCGCATTCTTCAAACCGAAGGGCATTACCTTGTAGCAATACAACCCTTGGCTCGTGATGAATAAGGTCTTCTCCTGATCCGCTTCATTCATCTGTATCTAGTTATATCCTGAGAAAGCGTCCATGAAGCTAAGTATCCTGTGACCTGCCGTCGAGTCCACTAACTGATCAATGCGTGGCAATGGGCAGCTATCCTTGGGGCAAGCTTTGTTTAAATCAGTGAAGTCCACGCACATTCGCCATTTGCCATTAGCTTTCTTGACCATGACCACGTTCGCCAACCAATCTGGGTAATGAACTTCTCGGATGAACTTCGCGGCGACCAACTTCTGCACCTCTTCCTTAATGGCACTGTCTCGCTCGGGAGCGAAAACTCTTTTCTTCTGACGCACTGGTTTCGAATAGGGACACACGCTCAGGCTATGGGTAATGACACTCGGATCAATGCCAGGCATGTCCTCATGACTCCATGCAAAGACATCGAGGCTTTTCCTCAGATGCCGGACCAAAGCGCGCTTTGCCCCCTCGTCCATGCTCGCCCCAACTCTAGTATACTTCCCAGGCTGGTTATCGTCCAAAGGGACGTCCTCTAATACTTCAGTGGGTTCCGCCACAATTCTTTTCCTGTCTATACTCATTGCCTGCATGTGCTCGTCCATTGCCAGCATAGCTAAATAGCATTCTCTAGCGGCCAACTGATCTCCTTGTACTTGGCCTACTCCGTATTCGGTTGGAAATTTGATGGGCAAGTGGTAGGTAGAGGTTACCGCCTTCCAACTATTCAGTGTTGGTCTTCCAATGATGGCGTTATATGACGATGCGCAATCAACAACGAGGAAATTTATCTCCTTGGTTATTTGCTATGGATGTGTTCCAACGACCACTGGTAATGTGATGGTGCCCACTGGTTGCACCTTCATTCCTCTGAATCCTACCAACGGCGAGTTCACTGGTCGAAGCTAATCTCGTCCTAGCCTCATTTGTTGGAATGCGGGGTAGTAGAGAATGTCTGCAGAGCTGCCATTGTCTATCAACACTCTTCTGGTCATGTAGTCAGAGATGAGTAGGGTGATGACGATCGCGTCATCGTGTGGGTGATGAAGTCGTCCTGCTTCCTCGTCTGTGAACGTAACGGCCTGTTGGTCTACTTCCCTCGTCCTAGTAGGTCGTCCGGACAGCTGGATGTTCTGCACCACCTTCAGGTATGTCTTCCTTGACTTGGACGACTGCGCCGTCGAGTTTCCTCCTATAATTACCCTTATTTCTCCTAGTGGGGGACGTGATGATTCTTCCACCTTGGCTTTCATTTTCTCATCTCTCTGGTCTCGTCCAAGGAAGTTCCTCAATTTTCCTTATCTAATGAGATTTTCTATCTGCTGCTTCAAGTCAAAGCACTCGTCCGTGTCATGCCCGTGGTCTCTGTGAAAGCGGCAGTACTTGCTCCTATTACGTTTGTTGGGGTCTCCCTTCATTTTATCCGGCCATTTCAAGGACGGATCGTCCTTGATCTGCATAAGAACCTGCTCCAGAGGCATAGTCAGGGGCGTATACTGCTGATTCCTCGCGGAGGAACTCGCCTTCTTACTATCCTTATCTTTCCTCTCGTCTACCCGAGCTTTCTTTGGACGAGGTCCCTGATCCGGATAACGATGGTGACCCACTTCCAAGCGTTCTGCCCTTTTTCTCTTCTTGGCTATGATAGCGTCTTCAGCATTCATAAAATTCTGGGCTGAATGGTCAAGCTCGGCCATAGTCTGTGGTTCCTGCTCGTAGAGCTTATGAATGAACAAGTTAGAATTGACCCCATTGTGGAAAGCGGCCAGCAATAACTTGTCATCCATCTCGTCCACCGTCAAGGCCTCCCTATTAAAGCGGGTGATAAAGGATCACAAACTCTCATTCTCCCCTTGTTCTATAGTCAGTAGACTAGAGGAGGAACGCTTGTGACGTTGTCCTCCAATGAAATTGTTGACAAACAACTTGCTCAATTCTTCAAATGATCCTACCGAGTTTGAGGGTATCTTGCTGAACCACACTCGCGCTGGTCCCTTAAGTGTGGTGGGAAAAGCTCTGCACATGATCTCGTCCGGGACCCCCTGCAGGTGCATGGTTGTCTTGAAAGTTGCAATGTGATCGCAGGGGTCGCGGTTTCCATCGTACGAGTCTAAAGAAGGCATTTTGAACTTCGGGGGTAGAGGATGACTGTTGATGGAAGCTGTGAAAGGGGAGTCCGTTCGATGGACCATATCGTCTACTGGGTTTGCCCTCCTCATATTCTCCCTCATCTCATCCATGGCTTTCCTCATCTGGTCCATCTCTCTCTCCAAGTGCGGCATCCTTCTTGAAGTGGTACCTTTTGTCTGATTCTCGAACTCGACATTCTCCCCTCCTCCTTCCTGACTTGGGGCCCGTCCTTCCATGTGCCCATCTTGGCGCTGCCTCCTGAGGTTGATCTCCTTATTCAACTCCTGGTTCTGACGTGTCAATTCTGCCATAGCGGCAGCCATGGATTGTATGTGTTGCATAGAAGGCGGTTGCATTATAGGTGCTGATCTGCGATCGCGAAGGGGATTACTAGATGCATCCCTACTCTCCTGGTGGCCTGGGCTGGTAGCCCTTGATCTTGTTCGAACCATTCAGCCTTTTGTCTGGGACAGAGTAAACTTTGACAACAAAAACACGATCGAACAAAAAGGACAGTGGATAGTGTTTGTTTGCTCTACTCTCGTTAGTCTCTTTCCCATAGACGGCGCCAACTGATGATGCGATTCAATCAGTAGGCTGGATGATCCGGATTCGAAAGGACAACTCGCTTTCCAATGGCCTGAAAAACAGAGTAAAACAATCAAAGGTGACCGGAACCGCCGGCCAAGAACCCTCCGATGGTAAAGTTAGTTTTCTCTATATTTTTGGAGTTCCAATCTTTTGGGAAAAACTGTTCAACCTACCTTTCATTGGTCCCGACAAGTGCTTATATAGTGCCTTAGGAGTAGTTACTTGGGATTGTAACCTCTCTTGAATTTGAGGAAGCCGGGGGTTCGTGGATAACTCCTACAACCGTTTGGGAGTTATATTCTCTCCTATAACGGTCGCCTGAGGTTAGGCGTGAATTACGGGTGGTAAAATGTGCTTGATAATTTCAAGTGTAACATCCTCGTCCATGAGAAATTATGTGGACGACTCCTCTCGGGACAAGCGGTGCGCATCTCATGGACGAGGGACGTAGCTTCGCTATCTCCCCAAGACGGCCTTGTTCGTTACCTCGTCCTGAAGATAACTCTTGGACGGTTGCCGAGGTGATGACCGTCCAGGGACTGTCTGAGCATTTCATCCCACATCAGTAGGTTCCTGTGCATAGCATGAGTTAGCAATTAGGTTAATCTAATTTGGTAAGTTGTTATTAGTTTTTAATTTTAAGTTATCACTAAAATTACTTTTTAGTTTACAAGTAATAGTTTACTACTTAAAATTTATTGTGAAAATACTTTTTTTTTAACCTAAAAAATTAAAATTGTAAAAATATTATAGATATAACATTTTTCTATAATTAATGAAATTTTTTTCAAGAACTATTTAATTAATGGAGGTCATAAATTTACTTAAATGGGTATATTCTTATCATTTATTTAGAAGTTTCCAACACATTATGTTAGATGATAGAAAAATATTGTTTCACATAATAAAACCTTTCCCCTTCTCAATCTAAATTTCTTATCTTTCTTTAGTACAAGATTCAAAATATTTTCTAAAAGTGAAAGTCTTACTAATTAAATTTCAAAAATAGTAATACTAATGTTTTGATTAGATCCTACAATTAAAGTCTAATTTTACACCATGTGTTTTTAATTATTTATTTTTAGAAAGAGTTTTATTTCCTAATTTTTGAGTTAAATATGAGAGTCCAAATCTTTTGTACCACTCTCCCTGCTCCACAAATAAAAATTTGACACGTGTCCACCTCTTTAATTAGGTACTAATTTTTTGCCTTTTTATATTCCAAACTTTCTGTTTCCTAAAAAAATTAAAACATAAAACCAACACATGTTCACCGGCTCCAATAGAAAGAGATCACCAACGATGTCATCGGCCACCCACTGCTGCTGCCAGGTCCACACCTCAGCCGGCCAGCTAGTTTATTTAATTTGGCTAATGGGTTTAGTGCTCCCTTTTGCTCTTGTGGTGATCTCATTAGACCTTCGTACACTAAAATTTATCCTTGTTATGGGCCTAATGTTCAGACTTCTTTTGCAAAAAAAAAAGAAAAGAAAAAAAAAGACTTTATTACAAGTTCTCTCTTTTGCTTTTGTCATCATCCATGGTGGGATTGGTTTTCCCTGTCTTCTTTTGTTATCTTTTCATTTGTCGCGTGCTCAGAAAAAAAAAAGTCCATCAAGGCGGCTAAATTATTCTAGACGTCAATATTTATTTAAAAACAAACTTTTTATCTTTTGGTGCAAAGATGAATTTTATTTAAAAGAAAACAGATTACCGGATCACATGCTCTTATACAGCCACTTCTCTATGAGTGCCTATTTGAAAATTGTTCCTAATATACTTCTCATAAACAAAAATAGGGCAGGTTTCATAAACAAAAACTCTGTTTTCTTGTAAACTTCCTTTTTTACTAGTCTGTCTGCTACCATATTGGTCTCATGGTAAACATGAAGAAGATGGACTGTCCACTTTTACCTGATAAGGTTGCTGCGATCATTAATTAATGACCTATTTGAATGGAGGGAGGAAGGAGGGAGAGTGGAGAAGAGTAGGGTAAAGTTGGTTAAAAATAAGTTAATTTTGTGTTAAATCTACTCTACTACACTTTACTCTCTTTCTCCTCCCTCAATCTAAACGGACCATAAAAGAACTAGATATGGTGCATATTGACCATCTTTTCTTAGCCATTGTATAACTTTAAAACAAACATTGCGAGTCAAAATTTATTTCTACACATTGCGAGAGGTACATCCATAAATTGTCATGTACTCACAAAAAAAAGTCCAACAAGGTGGCTAAATTATTCAAGGCGGCTAAATTATTCAAGACGTCAATATTTATTTAAGAAAACAAAGCATTGCGAGTCAAAATTTATTTCTAGACATTGGGAGAGGTACATCAATAAATTGCCATGAGATGTTAGACACCTGCATTGTAGAAATTAAGAATGGCCGAAGAATCTGTGAAGTTGCTAGGCTATTGGGGAAGTCCTTTTGCCCTTAGAGTAAAGTGGGCTTTGAAACTGAAAGGGATCCAGTACCACTATGTGGAAGAGGATCTCCCAAACAAAAGTCCCATGCTCTTGCAGTACAATCCTGTTTATAAAAAAATTCCAGTCCTTGTCCATGATGATAAACCCTTGGCAGAGTCACTCGTAATTCTTGAATATATTGATGAGGTGTGGAAGCAGAATCCTCTCCTTCCAATAGATCCATATGAAAGGGCCAAAGCACGGTTTTGGGCCAAATTCGCTGATGACAAGGTAAGAGAAGAAGCCACCTTCTCTATGAGTTTAGTTATATGAACTACTATGCTGGTTACACCAACTACCACACCCCTGACTATTGGGGATAGCTCTTCAATCATGCTCTTATTCATTGAAAAGAAAGTATGCTTCAGCTGGAGGACTATTGGTAATTCAAATACTGATGACTTATATAGAGATTTTTCTTACAAGACAACAATCTTAAAATAAGCACAAGATTTCCATGCAGCTTTATGAGTGCATGCTAACAGCATCTACGTTAGTTCGTGCAAAAAATTCTGTCTATTTTAGCAGAAGAACCTACTTTTTCTATTTTACATACTCACTTTTGAAAATACCCTACATCGGATTATTTATTTTATACTACATTACATTAAAATATCAAAATTTTTTAATTTTTTTAAATTGTTTCTCTTGCTTCACACATAATAATTACTATCCACTTTCTTCTTTTAGCCTTGGAAAACGCATCAAAAGAATATAAAAAACTATATGCAAAGTAAATAGTGTTATTGTAATGCAGTTATTGTAGCAACTTTATAGATTACACATTTTTAGCTTGATTGATGTGAATGATTTTGGGGGTTGAATGTGTAAAATTGATGCTATTTTCTATTTTGCATTGATGCAAATGCTCTAACATGCGATTTCCATCTAAGCTAACTAGCATAGAATAGCCAATTCTTTAATCAGTCTACTCTTTTCAGTGTGTGCCACCAGTGATGGCTGCATTTAGCAAGAAGGGGGAGGAACAAGAGAGAGCTGCGAAAGAAGCTCGTGAGAATTTGAAGACTCTTGAAAGTGGTCTTGAGGGGAAGCGTTTTTTTGGGGGTGAAACAATAGGCTTTGTGGATATTGCTGCTGGCTGGATTGGATGCTGGGCTCGAATGACTGGGGAAATCATAGGCATAAACCTGATTGATGCAGAGACCATGCCTTTACTTGATGCTTGGTTCCAAGATTTCCTTGAGGTCCCTTTTATTAAAGAATGTATGCCACCTCAGGATAAATTGCTAGAACACAACAAGGAATTCCACAAAATTTTGACTGCTGCATCAACTTGAAGTCTTTATATCTCTGAGCACATACTTAAGGCTACCTGCATATGGTGTATGAATGATTGTTAGTGAATTATATAAAACTATAAAGGATGTGGCTTAAGCTGATATTCTTGATCTGAATATCATGCATGTACCATTAGCAAAATCTGATGAATAAGAATTGCAAAATTACTAGGCAATATTATATATATGCAATATTGGAAGTACATGTTTTCGGAAATTTGGTGTATTTTTGTGCTTTTGTTTTGTGATGTGATGTTGGGGGTGAGGGATTGGATGCATCTTTTTGATTTTTGAGATTGTTCAATTGCATGGCAACATACGTGGCTTGTCCTTTGTTGATGCTCACTTTTGACAAATGGCCCAATAACAAGAGAAGCCCAACAATATGAAGAAAGTGAGAATAGAAAATTGTGAAGCAAGCCCAGCAAGACAAAATGGCAAGAATAATAGGCAGTAGACCTATACGAATAATAAGAGGTAAAAAGGAAGTAAATGGGCCGAGAAAGCCCAGAAAGTGAATTAATAAATTCATTGGGTTGGCTTAAAGGCCAATAAGCCTGAAAAGTAATAAGAGGTAAAGATGTGGTAATTGGGTAGAGGAAGCCCAAAGTATTTACCAAAAAAACTCGTGAGAGTAAAAGAGGTAAAGAAAAAGTAAATTGGTCGAGGAAGTCCGAAGAATGAAATGGGCTAGCATAGTAGGAATGTTGGCTAGTAAAGCCCAAAAGAGGTAAAGATGTGGAAAGTGGACTGGCATGATAGGAGCATTAGCCCGTAAGCCCACGGGTAACAAGAAATAAAAGAGAGGCAATGATATAGTAGGAAAATGAAGTAGCATGGCAGGATCCCAGCCAAGAGGCCCACGAATATCAAAAAGAAAGGAACATGGGCTAGGCAGGTAGGAGAGGGCCTTCACCTAAGCAATGCCTAGCCCAGGAAAGGAGTGAAAGGCAAGGGACATAAGCCTAAAAGCCTATATGTCCTTCATGTTGCAAAAGTTAAACACCCACCAGAACATACAACAGAATTAAACAAACATGAAGGTAGTAGGAATGGCGTGAAGGCTAGAAAGGAATAGACTTAGATGGAAGTGGAGCATACATAAAGGGCCCAAGCACCACCTACTTGTACCCAGCCAATACATGGAAGGTAGGCCACGGGTCAAGGGTATCAGAGGGTGTGATTTGGCAGTGAGGAGAAAAAAAGGGTCTATTTTGGGGTTTCCGCTTAAACTTATTTGGGAGAAATGTCTTGGTGAGATGACATCTTACCCAAAAGAAATAAGAAAGAGTTGAGACCACTTGATGCATGCTATAGAAGTAGGTAAGGGAGAGGCTTAATCCTTATCCAGATGAGTGTAGTGAGAATAGAGGAAGGTAAGAAACAAGACAAACCATTTTGTCTAGGAATGAGGAGCGGTGCAGCTAACACATTTCGTGCAATGGTAGTGGTTGGGCGATCAACAGGCCAGTGGGCAATTTTGGAAAGACACCCATAAGGAGCTAAAAGTGGTTAAGGGATAAAAATGGTAAATTCCATCATAGCAGACAGTATAAAGGGTGGTAGCTATGAACAGTAGAGGATCATCAAAAAAAGAGGTATCATCACCACAGAAAGAAATAGAGGTAGAACAAGAAAAAAATAAGAAAGAAATAAAACAAAACAAAACAAATCAAAGAAAAGCATAAGTGATAAGAATAGAGGCATGCATCAATAGGCTACCCATTTTTCTTTCTCTTGACAAACCCACTCTCTGAGAAATTGAGTGTCAAAGTTTAAGCCATTTAGGTCATTTTTCAAAAGTGTGTAATCTCTATGGCAGAAGCCTTCTTTGAGGTTATTTACATTAGAGATTGGTTTCCTTTTGGACTTGTATTGTTGAAAAGCTAAGCCCATTTCTTGGGCATATGAGTTTTACTTTTTGATTGATGAATGATTAGTTTGTTACCTTATTACTAAACTACTTGTTGTAACTTTGTTATTCGTGGTTGTATTATTTTGCCATAACCTTGTTAGATTTATTTGTCCTTTTATTTAGGCGTTAGTTTTATTTGTTAAATGTTATAGTTACTTTGCCATATTGTATTTCCTACTGTAATATTTGTAACAGTTGTTCCTATTGTGGACACGCCATACACTCAATACCCCAGTCGAGGCGCGTCTGTATTGGAAAGGCCCAACTTGTGCACAAACTGGTCTAAGGTGTATTTCACTTAGGCTAGCCCCAACTCTCTTACCCTAGAATCACGGGCCGTGGTACAACAGAAGAAGTTAAAGCCCAACAACACAAAAGGCCCACCACATCCTTCATCATCTAATTTAAGCTTTAATTAGTGAGTAGTTCTAGAACTACATACTTTTTCACAACTTTTTGTTACAACTCTAATATGACAGATTGTAAGTAATTATCTATTACTTACATATGAACCCACTATTTTTCCTTCATCATTCATACTCTGCAACATAACAATTATAACAAAAAAGTTGTAATATAAATTGTGGTACTAGATTTTGTCTCACTTAGTAAAACAACATGCAAGACTAGGTGCGTTGGGTTCACCCATAGGGAACCTATGAACTCTTAAGAATAGAAGTTGATATTCCAAATATCATTGGCAACTCTACGTTTAGTTCAGGGCGGTCATAGGATCACCCTAACTTGAATTTTTTTTTATTATATATAAATTTTAAAAATTTATGATTTTTTAATCCTTAAAAAATATTTGTAACCACCCTAAAATTTTTTAGGCCCAATATAATTAAATTTTGGACAAAATTTGGTAACAAACTCGATTGTAAACTAAAGCTATAACTCTACTCAATATTTTATTTTATTGTACGTGAATTTTGACAAATCCACAAATGGATACATTTTTTTCTTATATCCTCCATATTTCCAAAATTTCAAGAAAATAAAAAATTAATAGCTATATCATTAATCAAATATTTAAATTTCAAGTTTTTGTAGTATAAAATTATACATAAAAAATAAATTTATGGATCAAAAGTAAATAACATACAATTCACATGAACTTTGACATGCGTTATAAGAACATTTAATTCAAAAATTAGATTTTCAAAATTGATAATGTCAATTTATTTAACGATAGTCGTAGCCTTAGGGTATAATTAAATTTGTAGCCAAACATTGTCCTTAAACTTTAGTCCCCTTAACAATATATTAGGTCCTTACAAAAACAAAAAAAAAAATCCCAAGAAAATTTTTATCGAACTAAAATTTTGATAGAGATGTAACTTACAACATTGGTAATGAGACTATTATGCAAAAATTTCAAAATAAAAAAATGTGTGGAAAGAAATTGTAAGACTTTATGTATTTGTGTGAGTGTGTGTGTTTTTTTTTTGGGTCAATATATGAAGTTCTCTTTTAATTAAATTTTGTGTAATTTAAGTTTCTTAATGACCACTCTAGAAAATATTCTTGGAGCCGCCACTGCCAAGAATAGCTCTAATCCATCTTACTTGGGATTCATCCATAGGGATTTGGATAAAATTTATCTATAATTTTTTTTTTTTTGGGTATATGTAGTTATGTACATCTTAGTTTCATGTTTTTTTTTTTTTGGGGTCAATATAGCAATACAGCATAACTAAGTGGCTTTTTGACAGATGTATTTAAGTTTCACTTGATAATTATTTACCCGTAACCTACAATAGAAACAACTTAAAAAAAGAAAGAAATATATATATATATATATATATATATATATATATATATATATATGTATATATATTTGGCCAATGGTTTTGGTGCTCCCTTGTTGTGGAGGTGGGTATTTTTTGCACTTGTCTCTTAAAACTATTGTCTCACTAACATATGAGCCTCACACAATGGTCTCACGAGACCGGCATGTTTACAAAATATAATCCTTGTTGTGGGCCTAATTTTCAGACTTCTTTTGCAAAAATAATCTGACTTAATTACAATTTCTCTCTTTTTATGCTGTCATCATCCATGGTGGGCTTGGTTTTCCCTCTGTCTTCTCTTTTTTTCTTTTCATTTGTCATGTGCTCAGAGAAAAAAAAAAAAAAAGTCCATCAAGGCGGCTAAATTATTCTAGACGTCAATATTTATTTAAAAACAAATATTGCGAGTCAAAATTTATTTTTAGGACTTTCAGTAAAATTTATTTCTAGACATTGGGAGAGGTACATCTATAAATTGCCATGAGATGCCTGCTTTGTAGAAATTAAGAATGGCTGAAGACTCTGTGAAGTTGCTAGGCTATTGGGTAAGTCCTTATTCCCTTAAAGTTAAGTGGGCTTTGAAACTGAAAGGGATCCAGTACCAGTATGTGGAAGAGGATCTCAAAAACAAAAGTCCCATGCTCTTGCAGTACAACCCTGTTTATAAAAAAATTCCAGTCCTTGTCCATGATGATAAACCCTTGGCAGAGTCACTCATAATTCTTGAATATATTGATGAGGTGTGGAAGCAGAATCCTCTCCTTCCAATAGATCCATATGAAAGGGCAAAAGCACGGTTCTGGGCCAAATTCGCCGATGATAAGGTAAGAGAAGGCCACCTTCTCTATGAGATAAGTTATATGAACTACTATGCTCATATTATGCTCTTAAATTATGCTCATATTCATTAAAAAGAATGTATGCATCAGTTGAATGACTATTGGTAATTCAAATACTAGATGACTTATATAGAGATTTTTCTTACAAGACAACAATCTTAAAATAAGCACAAGATTTTCATGCAGCTTTATGAGTACATGCTAACATGCCATTTCCATCTAAGCTAACTAGCATAGAATAGCAAATTCTTATTTCAAACTCTAAAAACATTAATCAGTCTACTCTTTTCAGTGTGTGCCAGCACTGGTGGCTGCATTTAGCAAAAAGGGGGAGGAACAAGAGAGAGCTGTGAAAGAAGCTCGTGAGAATTTGAAGATTCTTGAAAGTGGTCTTGAGGGGAAGCGCTTTTTTGGGGGTGAAACAATAGGCTTTGTGGATATTGCTGCTGGCTGGATTGGATGCTGGGCTCAAATGACTGGGGAAATCATAGGCATAAAGCTGATTGATGCAGAGACCATGCCTTTACTCGATTCTTGGTTCCAAGACTTTCTTGAGATCCCTCTTATTAAAGAATGTATGCCACCTCAGGATAAATTGCTAGAGCACTGCAAGGAATTACACAAAAAATTTTGACTGCAGCATCGACTTGAAGTCTTTATATCTCCGAGCACGTACTTAAGGCTACCTGCATAAGGCGTATGCATGATTGTTAGTGGGTTATATAAAACTATAAAGGATATGGACTTAAGCTGATATTCTTGATATGAATATCATGCATGTAAGATAAGCAAAATCTGATGAATAAGAATTGCAAAATTACTAGGCAATATTATATATATGCAATATTGGAAGTACATGTTTTCGGCAATTTGGGGTGTTTTTGTGCTTTCGTTTTGTGATGTGATGTTGGGGGTGAGGGATTGGATGCATCTTTTTGATTTTTGAGTATGTTCAATTGCATGGCAACATAGGTGGCTTGTCCTTGATCATCTAATTTAAGCTTCAATTAGTGAATAGTTTTAGGACCACACACTTTTTTACAACTTTTTGTTACAACTTTGACATAATAGACTGTGAGTGATTGTTTATTACTTACACATAAACTCACAATTTTTCCTCCACCACTCACACTCTACCACAATGTGGTAAAAAAGTTGTGAGATAAATTGTGGTACTAGATTTTCTCTCGATTAGTAAAGCAGCATATAGGACTAAGTATGTTAGGCTTACCCCATTGGGAACCTATGAAGTCTTTAAGAATAGAAGTGGATATTCCAAGAATAGCTTTGATCCATCTTGCGTGGGATTCATCCATAGGGATTTGGATAAAATTTATTTACAGTTTTTTAGGTATATGTAGTTATGTACATCTTAGGTTCATGTAGTTTTTTTTTTTTTTTGGGTCAATATAGCAATATAGCATAACTACATGGCTTATTGATCAATGCATTTAACTTTCACTTGATAATTATTTACCCCAAACTTACAGCATATAGAACTGGACCCAAGCTTTAACAAGGGAAAAATGTTCACACACTTCCTAAACTTTGAAGTAGTGGCTAAAACACCCCTTGAACTTTTTTATTTGTCAATTTACTCTATAAACTTTACATACCTGCCAAATAAGTACCTCAGTTAATCTATTGTTAAAAACCTAACGGAATATTCATGTGTCCCTCACCTGAGTTAAAAAAAAAAAAAAAAAAAAAAACTCAAACCCAATGAAAAGCAAGTTCTCTAAAAGCCAAACCCAGTTCTTCGTTTCCTACAATCCTAAGCTTTTCTTGGTTCAAAAAGCCTAACCCAGACCAAGTTCTTGGTTTCTTAAAAGTCTCAAGAGTTTTTCTTATCGAAAAACCATATCCAGTTCTTTTTATTTTTAAGAGAAGGGTCACACTTAGGCAAACAAGTTTCGATATTGTAACCCTTCTTGCTTCTTGAAAAACCATACCCAGACCAACTTCTTGCTTCTTGAAGCTTTGGCAAGCCCTTCAATATTTTAACAGCTTCTATCTCAAAATAATAATAATAAAAATAAAATAAACAACTTCATTCTGGTTTATACTAGCATAAAGCAACCATTAAATATACTTGAACTATATTGTTAGTTTTTCTGCGAATTTATATGTGTATATAGGCCCACCCAATTCAACATATCTATGGGGTAGGTACTCTCAATATAAATTGGAACCACTTGGTTTCTGGAGACCTTGCTTTTCTTTGGGTTTGAGTTTTTTTTTTTTTTTTTAGACTAACTAAGGTACTTATTTGGCAGGTATGTAAAGTTTATGGAGTAAATTAGTTTTACAAAAATTTATCCTTGCTGTGGGCCTAATGTTCAGACTTCTTTTGCAAAAATCAATCTGACTTCATTACAATTTCTCTCTTTTTCTGTTGTCATCATTTATGGTGGGATTGGTTTTCCTTTTCCCTGTCTTCTTCTTCTTCTTCTGCTTCTTCTTCTTTATTTATTTATTTATTTATTTTTTTCATTTGTCATGCGCCCAGAAAAAGAAGTCCATCAAGGCGGCTAAATTATTCTAGACGTCAATATTTATTTAAATACAAATATTGCGAGTCAAAATTTATTTTTAGGACTTTCAGTAAAATTTATTTCTAGACATTGAGAGAGGTACATCTATAAATTGCCATGAGATACCTGCTTTGTAGAAATTAAGAATGGCTGAAGACTCCGTGAAGTTGCTAGGATATTGGGAAAGTCCTTATGCCCAGAGTTAAGTGGGCTTTGAAACTGAAAGGGATCCAGTACCAGTGTGTGGAAGAGGATCTCCAAAACAAAAGTCCCATGCTCCTGCACTACAATCCTGTTTATAAAAAAATTCCAGTCCTTATCCGTGATGATAAACCCTTGGCTAAACCCTTGGCAGAGTCACTCATAATTCTTGAATATATTTGACGCAGGACAACAAGAACAAAATTGAAACAACAATAAAATATATAGATATGACCTAAGAGTCAGTACTTAGGCCTTATTTGGAGTCAGCACTAAGCAGGGAAACCACTAAGAGTCAACACTTAGGGTGGATCTAGAGTTAGCACCAGACCAAAAAAAGACCAAATGACCATTGTTTTCATTCATTAAAATATCAACTAACTCCTCAAGGAGTATAATAAGTTGCTTATAAAGGATTGCTAAACCCTAATTCTAATTGGCTAGGAAACTCTAATTACCTTATTACAAAAATAACCTTGCTTCCAAATTAAAATGCTAATAGCCTAATAAACTAATAGGACCTAAAACATTAAAATACAATTGATTTGCAAACATAAATAATATTAAATAATAATCTTCTTGCATCTCTCGCATCATTCTCCTCTAGTTGGAGAAAGCTCGACCTCAAGTTCTAAAGCGTTAACGGATTAGATTGCTGACAAGTAACACTTGCTTCAAGTCTGGAATCACCCTAAGGAGCATAGAGAAAAGAAAAACCTTGAATTTCACCATGTCAAACTCTTCTGGAATAATAAAATCAATGTGTGGAATCAATATAATCTTATCTTGAACCATTGGAAGCACTATGTTATCAACTTTTTTCACTTTAGCAAACAGTTTGTCTTCATTAGCTTCCAATATCACATCATGTGCACCCTCTAACATAATACTCTCTTGAGAAACCATCTCTTCACCTTGTTGTTCTTTAATAGATTTATTTCCTTGCACGCATGTTAAAGCAACACTTGCCGAGGCGTGTACGTCTTTGTCAACATTAGGCTTTGGTGTCACTTGAGGTTTCTCCACTACCAACATATCATCATTAATGTTGTCTTCTATGGGGTAGCAATAATTTCATTGTGATCAATTATCCTTGATTTCCCTATTGAATCAGTTTGAGTCTTCATTTGCTTCATTTGAGCAAGCATGTCTTGAACATTTTTTTTGAGTTTTTCAGATAATTCATTTAATTCCTTGGTAGATTGTTCAAAAGTGCACTGAGGACATGAAATGGGATGAGAATTCATCCTCTTTGCTTCAACTTGAAAAGTACCACACTGAGATTATGGTAGATACTTAGCTCGAAAGTTTGGTGACAAATACTCATCACAAAGTTTTTCTTTCATATCTTCTCACACACTAATGGCAGGTTCATACTTTAAATAGCGGAAATATTCAAGATTCTCCCAAAACATTTGTACTCCACCTCTTAACTTCAACTTTGCATACCTAACCTTTTTGTTATCTGCAAAATTTGCTTGCTCAAAGAATTGCTCCATCCCATTCATCCAATTGACAAAATCCCTTGGATTATTTTTACAACCATCAAAATAAGGTGCTTCTAACATTACCATGATTCTCTAAAATAGTGCTTCAACAAATAGTTGCTGTGATTTCCTCTGGACAAATCGTTGGAATGGGTTTCTAAGACTGTTCTCCCAAATAGTTGCTGGGATTGGGCTTGTTGACAGGTTTGGATTTTGTGCTCTCCTTTCTTTTTCTTTTTTTTTGGGATAGTGGGAGAGCACTCACTTAAAGGCTTGGATTTAAAAACTAACTTGGGTTGGTTTGTGTAGTTTAATTGGCCTGGATTAGGGAATATTAAAATCCAGAAGGCTTCCTAATTGGGTGGGTCAAAAACAAGAGGGGGAACTTGATTAACAAATGGGTTGGATGAGGGTTTTCAAAGACAAATGCGTTTGAATATCGCTTATTTTGCTAAAAACATAAAATAATAAAAAAATAATTTCCGATTACTATTAACACTAAAAAACACTGTTCATTTGTCTATTTGCACTGTTCATGTCCCATGAACAGCACACCAAGCACTAATAAAAATAAAAAAAAAAGGCAAAACGTAAAACGCTGAAACGCATCAGCTTTCCAAACACTCACTAAAGGGTACTTGAGTTAAAAAGAAAAAGGACCGGGTTAGACATTACCTTTGAAATCAGATCAATGGTCATAGGCTACTGTTAGTGGCTGTTGGCAGAACAGTGAAGGCGGCGCGATGTATGATCAGCACTTGGATTCTGTGGGTTGTGGGTAGGTTTGGAAGCAGAATCCTCTCCTTCCAATAGATCCATATGAAAGGGCAAAAGCACGGTTCTAGGCCAAATTCGCCGATGATAAGTTATGAAAAGGCCACCTTCTCTATGAGATTAGTTATATGAACTACTACGCTGGTTACACCAACTATCACAGCCTTGATCATAAGGGATAGCTCTTAAATTATGCTCTTATTCATTAAAAAGAACGTGTGCATCAGTTGGATGACTATTGGTAATTCAAATACTAGATGACTTATATAGAGTTTTTCTTACAAGACAACAATCTTAAAATAAGGGTCCGTTTGGATAGAACTTATTGCTGAAAACTGAAAACTAAAAACACTGTAGCAAAATAATTTCTAAATGTGTGAATAGTGTTGCAGGACCCATTTTTAATAAAAAAAATTGCTAAAAAAGTACGTGAACAGTGCGTGCACAGTGCACGAATAGTGCGCGCACTGCATGTTTGTCCCCCCGCAGCAGAAAAAAAAAAAAAAAAAAAAGCAAAACGTGGAAAAAATAATCTGGATCCAAACGCCACCTAAGCACAAGATTTTCATGCAGGATTATGAGTACATGCCAACATGCCATTTCCATCTAAGCTAACTAGCATAGAATAGCAAATTCTTATTTCAAGCTCTAAAAACAATAATCAGTCTACTCTTTTCAGTGTGTGCTGGCACTGTTGGCTGCATTTAGCAAAAAGGGGGAGGAACAAGAGAGAGCTGCGAAAGAAGCTCGTGAGAATTTGAAGATTTTTGAAAGTAGTCTCGAGGGGAAGCGCTTTTTTGGGGGTGAAACAATAGGCTTTGTGGATATTGCTGCTGGCTGGATTGGATGCTGGGCTCAAATGACTGAGGAAATCATAGGCATAAACCTGATTGATGCAGAGACCATACCTTTACTCGATTCTTGGTTCCAAGATTTCCTTGAGATCCATCTTATTAAAGAATGTATGCCACCTCAGGATAAATTGCTAGAGCACAGCAAGGAATTACACAAAAAATTTTGACTGCAGAATCGACTTGAAGTCTTTATATCTCTGAGCACGTACTTAAGGCTACCTGCATAAGGTGTATGAATGATTGTTAGTGGGTTATATAAAACTATAAAGGATGTGGACTAGAGCTGATATTCTTGATCTGAATATCATGCATGTAAGATTAGCAAAAATGATGAATGAGAATTGCAAATTTACTAGGAAATATTATACATATGCATCTTTTGCAATGACAATTACAATGCTGCAGTTCAATAAAATAATTGCTGGATGTTAATACCTCCAAAAATGATAATTAATTATCTTATCAGTTGACTGCCACAATCTCCCTGAAGGAAATGTGCCCAAGTGACATCTGCCTTCCAAGATCTGCACAATTATAATCAGAACAATTAGAATGAGCTTTTGGATTAAACTTCTGCTTCTTCTAAAAAAAAAAAACTTTTTTGAAAAGCTTGCGCTGGGTACATAAGCTATTATCCTATCCTCTTCAAGAGAATCTTCAGTTGTATATGATTTCACCTCATGCGTCAAGTTTTCCTCGTGAATCTTTAAACCCAGATCAGGCAATCCAAAAATATGAACTGTATTCCACGTCTTTGCTAGAAGCCACTGGGACTTAATCCATGACAACAACTTTGCTTAAACATTGAAGGCTTGAACAAGTGCAGAAGTCTCATCATCCATCTCGATTTTATCTTTTTCCATCATCTTAAGGATGTCAAAAGCTGGTCTCTTAGCTTGAAGGTGCATTCTAAGCAATGATTTATACAAAGGTAAACTTGCAAGACCACAACTGTGGATGAGTCTAATATACCAATTTGCATCTTCAAAACTCCCATGCTTTTCAAAGTACTCCGCTATGACCATTAGAATACCATGTGATGGCCTCCAATCACAATGCTTCAACATAGCAAATCCTTTCTTCATGGCATTAATGGCTTTGTCCATGTTTTTGCTTTTCACCCATCCCTCCATGAGAATCTCCCAAGTCTTGTAATTTGGACACCCACCTCTCTCCAACGTGTGAAGATGCAATGACTCAGCTTTGTCTACCATTCCATTCCGCATATAAGCACCTAGAAGTACATTGGAGACTCTAATGTCATAATTCCGAAAGCTAGATTCCCATTCCATAAAAATTCTCTCAGCCTCTACAATATCACCTAGCTTCACCAAGCATGACAGTACACACATGTAATTGGAACATGTGATTCTCCCTCCTACAGCTTTGCTACCTTCCCAGAGCCTCAATACTCCCTCCTTATCATTCAAAGAGGCATACAGTGTAATGAGGAAGAAATAACCAAGGCGGTTACAAGTAGACAGCTTCTCTTCTGCATTCTTGAGGACCAAAATAGCCTTGTCAACAAGTCCTGCCTTTATATAAACGTTAGCCAAAGTCGAAAGGGTGCTCCATCCAACTTGTATGTTCTTATCACTCACCATTTCTTTGAAAACCATTTCAGCTGAAGCAACCCCAGATACCTCACCACATGCATTCATCCAAAGGTTGTAAGACAGAACATTTCGGGGTAGATTGTTTCGCTTCATCTGTTGAATGACAAGTGGCACTTTCTCACACTGAGATGTGGCCATATACAGCTTCATCATTTCGTTAAAAGGATGAGTAGTCACAATCAGTCCCATCCCACTCAACTTCACCATTAGGGCCTCGGCATTCTTGGTGTCCCTCTCTTTGACATAACCGTGAAGAAGAGCTAGACATGCCGCTTTCTTTGAAGCACTGTCAGTTAATCGTGTAAAATAGTCTTCACCCTCTCTTAAACCACACACTTTGATGATTAATTCCAGTTTGACAGCATGATCACCCGGTGACATCCGGAAACCGTTTCTAGTTTCCATCCATGTTACTATCTGTACATTAAACAAACACATCACATGTTATTTAATGAACTACCTAACAATAACATAGTTAGCAATGCTAAATATAATCTTGCATTCTTGCTACTCCTTTACAGCCACTTGACTGTGCTTATTAGTGAACTAATACTAATAGTGACACTGACGCACAACCTAAAATTAGCAATAACACAATGGAATTCTTCACACAGATTACTGACATTAATATTGAGACAGAAATTAAATTTCAATATGGAATTACTTTTCATTAATTATGGAGTATTGTGTATTGTGTGGATTGGATTGCGTGACACAGTGACAGCATTGTGAAGGAGTGTGTTGAGTATACATTGTGGGTTCCAGTTAACTCAATTTATAAAGTCACTTAAATAAGAGTCTGGATTGAATCTCGCCTACACCAAAAAAAAAATCTATTTCTATTGATGCCTTGACCTAACAATAAAAAGTAATCATTATAAAGTACATGCAATAGTTTCAAATCCTATCATATCTATCAAAAAAAGTCCACATTGGTCCATCCAGTTTATATAAGTGATTATTTACTTGTAACTCAACTGGTAAAGTCTTTTTTCGCGGAATAAAGAACTGGGTTAAAATGAAAATGGGTTATATTTATAAGTGATAGAGTTGAACTTGAAACCTCGAGTGCGTGGTCATGGCGTTTAGACTTGATTAGTTGCCTGGTGATGCGTCGAAGCTCGGAGATTGAGAGCTTGTGGCCTTGCTCGGCTCGATTCTGAAGCAAGGTAATTGCGCTGCGCTTTGGGGATTTGAGCCTCAGAATCTCGGTCATGAGGTCTTTGTTACCGATTCCAGATTGTGCCTTAACGTTTAGTGGTGATGATTTTGAGGATATGGGTCTCCACGGACTTGTTGCTCCGAGTTGATGCTTGACGCTGCGTTTTTGGTTAGATTCAAATTTCAAAGTGTCAATTGCGAGAACTGAGAAAGAGAGAGAGGTGAAAGGTGAAAGGTGAAAGGTGGGACCTACCGTCTTATTAGAGTGGTAAAGAGCGAGCGGTTTGCCATAGAAACCACCTGTTTCAGCGGTGCTGTCAGCTGTGCTCTGCTTTCCTGAAAGTTTTGGCGGAGTAACGGTGTATGGTTTGGCAGTGAACTTTAAGGAGCTATCTGTCTTCGGATCTGGGCTTTCCTAGGTCCAGGTCTGTTAAGAGCTTTTGACCCGTTACATGAATTTCACATTAAAAAAAAAAAAAAAAAATCCAAATTATACTTTTAATTTAGGCTCACTATTTGAAAGAAAAAAATAATAATAAAAAAGGTTAAAAAAAACATCTAACTTATTTGCTTAAAAAAATCACTTTGTGTCTTATAAAGTTATTTTATGTTTGGATAGAGTTTATTTCCTAAAATTGGTTATAAGGAAAATTCTTCAAATTCACAATGTGACAATTCAAATGATCATCCAAATGTACTTTTTTCATTACATATTTAATGAGACATTTAAATAATTTACCGAGTCATGTTATTATTATACAAATGAATGATTTTATGAATGTCATATAATGAGTTTGGATAAAAACTTTATTCTCCTTGTTTTTTGATCAGTTTGGTTAGGCATCTGGGAGCCTTAAAATTTTTTATTTTTTTTAAAACCCAAAATTCTGTTTCAAAACAATAACTCTCCATAACTTTTTAACAAAAACTCATTTTAAACTCAAAACACCGTTTTGCAATCGCTTATACAAACACCCTTTTTATCTTTTAGTAAATAAGCCAAATATTTTATACCTAAAAATATAAGTATTTAACAAGTCACACGTGTGCTTTAAAAATTGCTAGTAAGCCTGTTAAAATTTGTTGGATTTTATTTGTGAAGAGTGGGTTTTATATCGATGATATAATGGTACAATCAAAATGGGTAGAGCTTCTCGTCCAATTCTCAAGTGTATTGGACGAGATACGATGGATACACAAGATCAAATTTAAGCGTGCTTGCATATAGTGTTGTTAATGAACTAAGTTATTTACAAACATCTTGAACATTTGTTTACGTTAGTTAACAAACCAAACTCAAGCCCAACGTTAGGCTTGACTATTTAATGAGTCAAATTCATACATAATAATGTATTCGTGAATATAAGGCTCATTTAAACTATATATATTTAGACTTGAGATTACATTATGTAAATTTGTAAATAGGTCCATATGATATATAAATTACCATTGGTAGTTACTAATAATATAACTAGTTGGTTTGTGATGGATAAAAATTTAAGTCACGGTTTTACTGTATATTGAAAAAGAATAAGTTAATCAAGTAATTTATAAATATGCTCGAACTTATTCGACAAGAAAATAACCAAACTTAAACATATAATCTGATTTGATAATAAATTCAAGTTTGGATTGCGTTTGAAATAAAACTAAATAAGTAAGTCTAAACTTTTAATACTTAACTTGGTTTGACTTATTTACAAGTTACAACTTTAATAATGATAAAAAAAGATAACTGGAAGAAAGACAATAAAATATAGTATTTCAGTTTTAGCCTCTAGCTACAATAAGTTGTATATTCACAAAACACAATCATATTGTTCATGGTTGCTAAATTTTTTTAATAAAACACCCGAGTATAGTTCAATTTGAAAATGTATGTTGTCAAAATAGCAATTTGAAGGGTTTTACACCCTAATGCGAATGCTATTGCTTTTTATGATCCAAAGCAATGGATGTAAGCCTTTTTAAATATATATATATATATATATATATATTATTTATAAAAAATATTGGAAAAGGATGTAAGTCAAATTTAAAATGATGTTAAATTTTATGGACTTTATTATTTAAATAAATAAATTAAAAAAAAAGAAGAAAAAGGGACGGAAATTTTAGTTCGGATTTTAGCTTTAAAAAATGAGAAGTGCTACGTCCACAACATTTTTACACCAAATCATAGGTGGTTAGTTGTTATTGGTTCAAATTTGAACCTAACACTAAGATTACTTTTTTTCCTCAACAATAACAACCAGTAACATCCTGCCACTTAGAATTTATTGTAAAAATATTGTAAAAATGTTGTGGACATATCATTTCTCTTAAAAAATTTCTAAGATTTTATTTTTAGATTTAAAAAAACGGCGCCGTTTCACTTTTCGTAATCCCCAAAAAATAGTATCAATACAGACATACAGTACACACAACGCAACCGCCAACCGTTACATAAAACCCTAAACCCCGGCCACCAAAAATTTCATTTCACCGATGAATCAATTCCTCATAGTTCTTCACCTCTCCGATCATTCTTTTCTTACATAATAACAATACCAACTTTGACTTTACTTTTCTCTCATACTTTTAAACCACACACTATTTCTCTTCAATTTTTTTCCAACACTAAAAACAACAATTTCACTGCTAAAAAATTTAACTTCGTCCATTTCAATGGGAAGACTCAGTTTGTTAGGGCTGGTAAGTCTATCCGTACACTCCAATACGCATTTAATTAACCAGAAACAATCAATTCGGTAACTTTTTTTTTTTTGACTGTTCGCAGTATCGGCGGCATTTACTGTCTTCTGGAACAGTAAAACCGGCCATCGATAACGATGATTTGCTTCGAAGAGTTTCTACATTTCGCTCACAAGGTAATGTGAGGTCTAAAAATTCACAGTGATTAACTTGTGATTTGCTCTGATTTTGATTTATGTGTTTGTTTTTGGTGCAATCAGCTTTGCATAGTTGCAGTTTTGTATTAGGGAAACCTGTTGATTATGCACTCGCGAGAGTGCAGTTCGGAAATCGTTATATTCATGCCACAGGTTAGTTTTTTTTTTTTTTTCGAATTTTGATTACTTTTGTGAATAATTGGATCCTTTAATTGATTGATAGGATTTGGTTTTTATTGAGTGCTTTTGTGTTTGTAGGATTTTGTTCTTCGAATCAACGTGACTACTATGAAATTCTTGGCGTTTCGAAAAATGCTAGTCGAGATGAGATAAAAAAAGCATTCCATGCTGTGAGTACATTTTGGCATTTACATTTATCAATGTAGTTAATCATGTTCCAATCACTATATGTTACACTATGATTATCGATGTGTAAGTTTTAGAAATAGTATGGTTAAATGGATAAGTGAAAATACATGGAAAGATAGGATTAGACATTAAGAAATTTGCTTAAAGATAGGTGAGGCTCCTGTTGATGAAAAGTTGCAAGAGTCGGTTTTGTCATGGTTTAGAGGAGAGCGATTAGTGCATTAAGAGAGAGTAAGATGATTCAAGCTGAGGGGGGAAAAAAAGGCGTAGGAAGACAAAAATAACATTAATAGAAGTAGTTTAAAAAAATATTAATTCAGGAAGTAACAAAAAGTATGATTTCATATACAATAGAATGACGGAAATGAATATATGTGGCTGACCTTGACTAGTTTGTTGAGGATTCATAGCCGGCCCCAAAATTTTGCATTCTAATTAATATCAGTAAATGTAATACTACATGAGTATTGTCGTGTAAGTTTTAGAAATAGTATATGGGAAGCATGTGGTAGAAAAACCATTCTAAATTTGCCTGCATTTATTTGGACATACTGTGTTGGAAATGAACTCAATAATGTCTTGATCTTCCTTGTATTATGTAATGTCAAATTCTTCTTCTGGATCATTTTAATTATATCATTTTCAAAATATATTTTTTGATGGAATCTTATTATTTTTTGTTTTTGTATTTCCTTTAGTTAGATTTATACAGTCTGTGAGGGGTTGAAAAAAGTGTAGAATGGCAATTGCAACTGACAAAGTGTGAAATTTAGTGATTAAGGTGCCTGCCTCCAAAGCCAACACGAATGTGGCTTCCCCTCAATTGATCATGATCCTCTCCATTTGCTTTGAGATGGAGATGGTCCATTTTATGATCTAGATTTAATTTATATTAATCTAAAGGTGCACATGGTACCATGTTGTTTAAAATCTTATTCATTCAAGCCTCCTAGGCATGAGGATAAATTGCTTAGCCCGTCAGGGGGGAAAAACTCTTGGATTACCCGGTAACTAGTTTTGGCGGATGGGGTCAGTTGTCCATAGAAGTTTGATTAACAGTGAGAATTGTTGTATAGTATGCTTTGTAACGTGCAACTAATTTGAGTGAAGTTCTCCTATGGCATAAAAAAAAAAAAAATCTTATTCATTCAAATAATGAATGATAATTGGTTTGAAATGAGATGGTATCACTTACACCTTTAATTTAGTGCAAAATTTAATTCTCACTGTGAGTGAAATGGTCACTCAATTATAAAAACAAATTGAGATGACGAGGCTAGTTATCTTGGCTAATCTGTAAAAAGGAAGACAGGGGAAAAGTTGGATAGATGTATTCTTTTAAGAGTTTTAGATGTCTTAGATTTAACTTATAACATGACATAAGAGTGGTAATTTGTTTTATGTTTCTAAAAGAATAATGGAATACCTATGGGATGGGTCCTTTTTAATTTTCTATAGCACTACGAATGTGATAATTAACAAACGTTTGACCCTTGGCAGATTGAATTTTTATTTTGTTTTTATACAGTTTTGGGAATCATTTTGAAATTTGTTATTTTGGCTAATGCACCTGCTTGCATATAATCATTGTAACAAAAACATTATCATTCTCTGTTTAAGTTGCTGAGTTTCATTTTATTATGCAGCTTGCAAAGAAGTACCATCCAGATGCGAATAAGAACAATGCATCTGCAAAGAGAAAATTTCAAGAGATAAGAGAAGCTTATGAGGTCCGTAGTTGTGTTTGGATGGCAGGACATCAAACACTTATTTTTCAGTGTTCCCCTCCCAATTAATATTGAAATTCTCAAATTTTCAAATGGTATTTGAAATTGCCTAAATTTTCATATAATTGGTAATCTTGTTCATCAATTTTTTGTGGTTAATTTCAGATTTTAAATGATTCTGAGAAGAGGGCACAGTATGATAGGGTAAGAACTTTTTTTCTTTCTTCCTATGGTTATCCGTGATCTTTATATTATTATCATTTTTTTTTTTGGCTGTCAACTTATGCTAGTTTTTGTGGTTAGTGTCTTTGTTGTGTATTCATTAATGTAATAATGCTTGTCATCCATCCAGTGGTTGTTGCTGAGTTTGTGTCTGTTGACATTTTCAAAATTTCTGCAATTTAAAGCCTGTATCTCCTATTCAAGGTTTTCCAAACTAACTGAATTCTTTTATGTGTCTTTATTTCCAATAAAGAAGCGCACCCAAGGTAAAGAAAATGTAGAATATGCAGCTGGTGATGCAGAGGGGTTTAGATATGCTTATCGAACTCATTTTTCTGATTCATTCCATAAAATATTCTCTGAGGTAGTTTTCATAACCTTAAATGTAATACAGTCTATTGTCAATTTGTCATGGATAAATTTAAAAGTCATTTGATACCTTACAGATCTTTGAAGAAGAGGCCGATCCATTTGTATCCGATATCCAGGTGAAGTCCTTTTGCCTTTAGTTTCCAATTATGAAATGGGGCTAATTTCCTGTATTACCTTGGTAAAACATGTGATCTTAATCTTTTTGAAATTTCCTAGGTCGAGCTCTCACTCTCCTTTTCTGAAGCTGTAAAAGGATGCACAAAGGATCTGTCTTTTGATGCATTTGTGCCCTGTGATTCTTGCTGTGAGTAAACTCATATTTTGTTGGAATTAAATTGTGTGTGTGATATCATTGCAGAAAGTGCCTTTTTTCTATATGTATAAGTAAGAATTTTTATGGGTTTAATTTAGGGAATTTTTTTAAAACTTGCTATGGTGTTGTCTAAATTAGCAGTGTCCTGCAGCTTAAGTGCTTGTTTGTGTTAAAGCTTACCAAATCTGTCAGTTTCAGGTCCCTGGAAACAATTCTTGAAGGCCTAATGTAAAATGGGGTTAAAAGTCAATTACATGAATGTAAATAGAGGAAAATAAGCATTCAAGTAGCTTAACTTAATTATGATTGAATTTGAGATGTAATAGGTTTGAGGACAACCTATTGACCATCTTCCATAGAATCTTACCCACTCGCTGATTTCAGTTGAGTCATGCTAAGACTATGTCACTTCTGTCACTTGTACTTTCACTTGCATTCGCAGAACTTTTAGAATAAACTCTATTAGCAGATGTACCATCTGCGTTCATGTTGCCAGGTGTATTTCCAGAAGCCTCAGCCATCCCATTTGGAGAAGGCATGGCAAAAAGGATAAGATCTTGGAGGAATGGATGGTGAGCATATTTGTCACCGTGTAGATACATTCCTACATATGGACATGGAAGCATATATTTTTTGATAAGTAGATGTGGAAGCATATATGGGGAGCCTGGGAACTTTATGCTAAGAACCCATGTGGAGGTATAGGAGAATATGCCTGAAATCCCAACCAGTCAGGATTAAATGTATCAGTGCTAGTAGTGGATGACTGCTCCTGCATAGTTGTAGGAGGTGGTGGAGTTTTCGATGCCCTCTCTTTTTGCCTGTTTATCCAGCTTGCTGCTACATATGTTTAGTATCACCACTTGCTCAAAATTTCCTTCAAACCGTTTACTTTAAACCTGGACTCGTCAAAATGAAATTGTTATCACTTTGAAACTAGATGCGGGGAAGAGTTGGAATGAAGAAAGGGGGCATAGGGGTCAATTTGAAAAAAGGCGAGGCAACATGGGGAGAAGCTCTTTGCCATTTCCTTTTTATAAATTTTTTTTATATTTAATTTGATAGGATTGGAAGGGGATGAGGAGTTTGTGGTTTAAAGACTGTAAGGAAAACAATCTTCAAGGGATATTTAATGATGTAAGCTCATGCCTTAATAACTTTCTATACCATGATGGCTCGATAAACGGCTATACCAAGAACTGGAAGGGGATAAAGCTCCAGGTCCAGATGGTTTCTCTAAGGCTTTTTTCCATCATTGCTAGAGAGTTGTGGAAGGAGATGTCTTTGCTAGGAAAGCACCGACACGGCTATAGGGGTGCCGCACTAGCATCCGATGCGGGGTGCGGTGGGCGACGCCGCTGCCCGCACGTCGGTGCTCTTTTTTTTTTTTTTTTTTCCAATTCCAGATTCACGCTGATTCGACCCAAATCAGCGCCGATTCAGGCCAATACCAACTGATTCAGGCCGATACCCTTCGCTTCATATCGATACCGGCTTTGAATCAAGCCAAAATTCAAGTAAGAATTATTAAAAAAAAAAAGTGTGCAAAAACATCTTTAAACAAAAAAAAAAACCCTAAAACCATCACTACTAGGGGTGTTTCGGTTTGGTTTCGGTCGGTTTTTTTTTAACTGGCCAACCGAAACCGAAATTTTCGGTTTTCAATATTGTCAACTGAAACTGACCGAAATAGTTAAGACACCGTCGGTTTTGGTTTGTTTCGGTTTCGGTCGGTTTTTCGGTGAGTGTTCAGTTTTGGGCCTGGGCCTGGGCCTGGAGTTTGGGCCTCTTGGTTTTTTTTTTTAAAATTCTGTTTGGGCTTCTTAAAAAAAATATCAGTATTCAAGCCATTTGTTTTATGGCCCTTTTATGCTCTAATTAAGCCTATTTTAGAAACATGTTTTGGGCTTATTTTAGGAACCAATTGTGGCCTAGATTCGGGCCTTATCTATTTTGGCCCATGGTCATCTTTAGGCATTTTTTGGCTTTCTGTTTTGGCACTTTCAGCCCAGATTTGGGCCTTTCCTATTTTGGCCATTTTTGGGCCTTTTGCAACCTGCTTTGTATTTTACATTTCATAACTTGCAGATTCATCAAAAAACAAAAAAAAAAACAAAAAAATCACAACCTGAACCTGTTACAAATTCATAAATCCAAAAATACAAACATATATAGTAGATTCATAAATCACAACCTGTCATAAATTTATAACTTGCTTTAGAGCTTCTATTATACTCATTAAAATACACATCACATATTCAAAAATAAAAAAATAACCTGTCAACATGATAAAACCTGTCAACAATACAATTGCACAAGCACAACCTGACAACACAGATTCACAAATCCAGAAATAATCTAGAGCAATTTCACAAGTACAACATTACAAAACAGATTCACAAATCCAGAAATAATCTAGAGCAAAAAATTGCTCTAGTGCTCAAAGCCTCAAATCTGTAACTTTTTATAGGCAGTAGGCACCCATCAAATACAAACAAGATTAAAAAATAAACTGTATAAATCACAATAAAATAACTAGTGCAGATTTCAATACTTACATAATAGCATTACAACAAAATAACACCAAAATAATTGGTGCTGATTTCAATACTTACAAAATAAAATAACTAGTCCATGTGTCAATACTTACATAATAGCATTATAGCCAAAGACTCAAAATAAATTGGCCATATGTCAATGTCAACGTCAATGTCAACATATACTATCCATATTTAATATTTGGCCAAAGATTCAAAATAAATTGGTCATATGTCATTGCCTATTGCCTAATATCCTATATTTTCTATGTATAGGGCACTGTCAAAGCACAAAATAAAAGCCCATATCTATATATCTATACGTAGGCCACTATCTACTAGTGTTTAATATCAAAAAGTGTAAATATCATTATATATCATTATACCACCCTTCCAAAGAGCAAAGAGCAATCTTCAACCATCAACGTCAATAGGTGTTGGTGTGGACATGCCTAGTTCCGATGTAGCAGCATCATTCACAAGTTCTACAAACAAAAAATGAAAAAAATATAAAAGCCACTTGTACAATAAAACAATATATATGCCAAGAATCCAAGACATGCAGTTTTTCTTAATAATAATAGACATGCAGAATTTTTTTTAATAAATAAAGAAATAGAAATTAATTTTTTTTTAATATAACAAATAATAGTCATATCTCCATCAAGCTTTTCAAACTCCTCAACATCATCCATGGCAGCACGAAGGCAGATTGGAGCCGATGAAGGACGGAGCCAATTTTGACCACAAATGAGGGCTTCCACCATAAGTGGAGACAATGAACTCCGGAAGGGATCAAGGACACGACCAGCCGTACTAAAGGCAGATTCTGAGGCCACAGTGGATACCGGAATTGCAAGAACATGTTGTGCAACTCTTGAAAGCATACGGTATCGTGGAGAATTAACCTTCCACCAAGCCAAAATATCAAAATTATCATCAAAGACATCTTCACAACTCTATAACAAGTATTTATCAACCTCTGATTTGGTATTTGAAGAATCAATACCCTTCAAGTGCTCCTTAAATCCCATCATCCTCATTGCCTTCGCATCAACCACACTAGAATCATCTCCCTCCATTGATCCACTTGGTTTTTGGCCTTGGGCTTATGCAGTAGCACTAGCACTACTACTCCCCACTTGATTTTGAGCATAAGCATTATATAAATCCACCAAAACAGCCTTTATTCTTTTTGCCATATCAACAGCCTTTTGGTTCTCATACAAAGTACCAAAACAGTACTCAAGATACCTCATCTTGTATCGAGGATCAAGAACTAGCCTTACATACAACAAGTGATTCATATTATCAAAGTTCCCCCAATACTTTTCAAATTTGGTCTTCATGTAATCAGCCATTTTTTTCAACAAATAACTATATTTTTCATACTCTAAGTCAATTGTGTCATGAATTGACATGAGCTCCAAAAAGAAAGAATTGCTAGTGACATAATTAGCACCCGAAAACCACAAGGTTGCATCATAAAAAATTTTAAGAAATTTCGAAAAGATCCTAATCTTTTCCCAATCCACATCACCCATTCCCTAAGCAACCTCATCTATATCACTTCCATCTTCCTTTTCCTCCTCTCTAATTGTCATAAGATAATTTGGATCTTCTTTCTCCAATCTCTCAAAAGCTTTTTGATACTTCTTAGCCTTCTCCAACATAATATAGGTTTAGTTCCACCTAGTAGGCACATCTAAGCACAACTGATCTTTAAACTCAACTTTCTCCTTCTCCGCACATAACTTAAATGTGTTTTGTCTTTGTGGAGACGATCTCACATATCGCACAGATTTTCTCACCTTCACTATTGTCTCATCCATTTCAACTAACCCTTCACGAACAATTAAGTTCAAGATATGAGCACTACACCTCACATGCAAGTATTTATGCCCTAAAATTGTTGCCTTCCTATGCTTAGTCTTTTTTTGAATAAAAGAAATCAGCCCACTATTAGAAGCAGCATTATCAACTGTAATAGTTAAAATCTTGTCTATCCCCCAATCAAGTAAACACATCTCAACTGCCTTCCCAAGTGTTTCACCATTGTGATTTTCCACTAAACAAAAACTAAGAATTCTCTTGTGTATTTTTCAATCACTATCTATAAAATGGGCAGTGAGACATATGTAGTTCAAATTTTGAACGGATGTCCATGTATTTGTGGTAAGGCAGACCCGCTGCTCTTTTAGGGTTTCTTTCAACTTTTGTTTCTCATCTAAAAACACCTTAAAGCAAGTTTTGGCAATTGTTGTGCGGCTAGGGATTGGATTGAACCTAGGTTGGGTTTTAGACATAAACCTTTTAAAACCATAACCCTCCACAAACCTAAAAGACAGCTCATCTAAAATAATCATCTCTGCCAATGCTATCTTACATTTCTCAAAATTAAACACCCATGGCACTAGTTTACCACTACTTTCTTCTTCTTCTTCTTTAGGTTTGAATGCTAGGGTTGATTGGTTTTTTTTTTCTTCCCTATAAGGATATTTCAAACATAGTGATTGTATGTGAGTTCTCATGGTTGTAGTGCCATTTTGCTTAGTGTCACAAGCATAGGTTGTGCCACAGTAGTTACAAGCTGCCCTAGGTTTATCCCCCCTTCAATAACAGTGAAATGACCCCAAACAAAAGATCTTTTTTTACCAGTATTACCTGCATTTGGTGGGAGTGGGGGTTTGCCTTTGTCTTTATGCACATTGGTTGTGCCTTGACCCGCTTCAAGGTCTTGACCCTCTGGGATTTCCGTTGTCTCATTCATCTACAATAAAAAATAAAACACAATAAGTCAGCAACTATAAAAAGTAAAAAATAAAAAATAAAAATTTAACCCCAATAGCAATAAAACAATAACACAATAAAAGTCAGCAACCAAAAAAAAAAAAAAGAAGGAAAAGGACTCTAGTATACAGCAACAAGCCGACAATAAACACGTCAATAAGATAATAATAAACACATCAACGTCAAGGCAATAATAAACAAATACCCCAACATCACAGTCAACTATTAACAAATGCACCAACATCACAGTTAAGCACATGGGGTAGTTGATTTTCAAGTCCGTAACATCAATTATAAAATAACAACTCAACATCACAGTCACGGATTCACAGCATGTCAACAACAATAAACAAAAATATATCAACAATAAATAAATAAAAAAGCAGCTAACTTTAATTATAAACTAAAGTTAGGGTTTTGAAAAAATCGATAACCCATGTGTTAAAGTTAGCTCAGCTGATTGCCTTTGTCTCATGTGCTCGTTGAAAAGCTCAATAACCCCCTCTCTGTTTTGTATTTTGTATTTTTTTAATACACCCAGTACCCACCCACGCACCCAGTACCCCCCTCCCCCCCCCCAACCACCCACCACCCACCCCCCACCCAAATATGAAAACCAAAGTATGCGGTGTACAGAAAACTCAAAGTAAGCACTATAACATTGCAGACAACACTCTGGGTAATGTCTCACACTGGGCTTGCAGAAAGAGTCAACATGTGACTATTAATATATATTTGCAAAATGAGGAATAACTAAAAATAGCAATTTCAAGAGCATGCTTCGATAAGGTAGATTTGCTTTTTCAACTTAATCTGTTATACTTATACCCATTTCCAAGGCCTCTAAATATAGCTTCTAATAGAATCATTCCATAAGACAGCAAGCACTACACATGACAATCTCAAGTAACACAAAAAATATTGTAAGCTATCTATCCCAATCATATACACCCAGATAACACAAATCAGGCATTACCCAATAAAACATTAATACTTGAAAAAATAAACATCTTGATATTATGTTGTTACTACAAAACAAAATTACTATTTTCAAATACCAAAACACAAAACAGAGAGAGGGTCAAAGGGTAAAGAGATTTTCAAAATAGAGACTCACCGTGAGATGAGAAGCCGATGATTAAGCCGGCGTGGGGAGGGCTGAACGTGAGAGAGAGTGAGGGCTGAACGTGGAGGGCTGGAGGCTGTCAGTTTCGAAGGGTGTAGGCTGAATGGAGGCTCACTGTGGGCGAGAAGGGAGGGCTGAACGTGAGAGAGAGTGAGGGCTGAACGTGGAGGGCTGGACCGCTGGAGGCTGTCTGTTTCGAAGGCTGAATGGAGGCGGTCTGTGGGCGTGGAGGCTGTCGAAGTCTCTATTTTGGAGATGGAGAGTGGCAGCTGAAGAGAAGAGAGAGTGGAAAGTGTGAGACTGATAGAAAAATGTGGGGTATGTAGGGTAGGGTTTCCAACTTTAGATTTTATAGTGTAATTAGTTTTAGTTTAATTAGAATCATTAGATATTTACTTAGTTTAATTATAGGTAATTATAGGTAATTAATTTAATGGGTTTTATTTTAATTATAGGCCGGATCACTTATGACTTATCAAAAAAAAAAAAAAAAAACAAGGCCGGATCAGTCAAGACTCAAGGCCCATAGCATTATCACTTGAAATTTTGAATCACTTGGCTCAATTGTGAATAAAATTGGGCCAAAGTATGCCACTTATTAAATATATATTATATTATATTATATATTTAATATAATAATATATAATAATATTTCGGTTCGGTTCGGTCGGTTCGGTGTATAAAAAATTGACACCGACAACCGAACCGAAATATTCGGTTTTTTATAATATAAAATCGAAACCGAACCGAACCGAAATTTTTGCCTTGGTTCGGTCGGTTTGAATCGGTTTTTTCAGTTCCACGGTTTTTTGCACACCCCTAATCACTACCTCCCTACCTCTCTGCTCTCTACCTCCCTCCCTGCATTCTAATTTCAATGTTTTAGTTTCAAACCTGTGGATTGTATTTAATTTATGAACATCAAGTTATCATCTACTATTACTCTTAAATTTGGTATATGTTTATATAATGTGAAAAGTATGCTTAGCAACATATAGAAAATATAAATATAAATATTTTTAATAATTTTTTAATCGCCGCACCCGTGCCTTACTTTTTCAAAAATTGTTGAGTCCTGTACCCGCATCTGCACCCGAATCCAGAAACGCACTTGTGCTTCATAGGTCTTAGCGGTCTTTGAAGAATTCAATCAGCATTATAAGTTTGAAAAATCTCTCAATTCTACTTTTCTAGTCTTAATCCTTAAGAAGAATGATGCCTCTAATATTCGAGACTTTAGACCTATTAGCTTGGTGGGGAGTCTTTATAAGATTTTGGCTAATATTTTGGCAAATCGTTTAAAAGTGGTGATGGATCAGTTGATGTCTGAATCTCATAATAGTTTTGTGAGAGGCAAACAAATTCTTGATTAAGTTTTTATTGTTAATGAGTGTGTTGACAGTCAGGTTAAGAGTAAGTTTTGGGGGTGATTTGTAAGCTAGATATTGAGAAAGTTTATGGTCATGTGAATTTGGAGGTTCTTTTAAATCTATTGACGAGAATGGGCTTTTGGGAGAAATGGTGTAGATGGATTCGTACGTGTATAACCATAGTTTAGTTTTTAGTGTTGGTTAATGGGTCTCTAGCAGATTTTTTTGACAGGTCAAGGGGTTTGAGACAAGAGGATCCGTTGTCTCTCATGTTATTTTTGGTTATGATAGAGGTGTTTAGTAGGATGTTGAAGAGAGTGGAGGGGGCAGGTTTACTTCATGGCTTTAGGGATGATGGTAGGAGGGTTGGAGGGGAATGTGTTTCGCACCTGTTGTTTGCAGATGATACTATTCTTTTTTGCGATGCAGATGTGGAGCAGCTCCTACATGTTCGTTTGTTTCTACTTGTTTTCAGGCCGTGACAGGCTTGAAGGTCAATGTGTTTAAGAGTGAAATAGTTCCTATAGGGGAGGTGAATAATATGTATGCTTTGGCAGAGATTTTGGGTTGTAGGGTTGGGTTTTTGCCAATGACGTATTTAGGCATGCCATTGGGGGCGTCTCATAAGTCCCCCTCTATTTGGAATCCTATATTGGAAAAAATTGAACGAAAGTTAGCCGGGTGGAAAAAGCTGCATTTGTTGAAAGGTGGTAGACTGACTCTACTAAAGAGTACGTTATCTAGCCTCCTTACTTATTTTTTGTCTCTTTTCACCATTCCTACTCATGTGGCTAACAAAATTGAGAAGTTGCGAAGGGATTTCTTGTAGGGTGAGTCCAAGACACATTTGTTGGGATGGGATAAGGTTTGTATGCCTATTGCCAATGGTGGGTTAGAAGTTGGGAAACTGACCACCTTCAATAAAGCCTTATAAGGAAAATGGCTTTGGCGTTTCGAGGTAGAGGAGACTTGGCTTTGAAGGAGGGTTGTAGCTGCTAAGTTTGGGGAAGAAGGGGGGGAGGGGAGGGGGGACTTCCAAGTTGGGAAGAGGTGTCCACGGGTGTGGCTTGTGGAGAAGTATCTGGATGGGTTGGGATGCTTTTAGCAAAAACATATAGTTTAGGGTTGGGGTGGGGAATAGAATGAAATTTTGGACAGATCGGTGGTGTAGGGACCTTCCTCTCCATTTGGTTTTCCGGTCTTATACAGTTTTGCTATTAACAGAGCAACCTCTGTTGACTGTTTTGATAAGACAAGGAGTGGGTGATAGGAGAAGTTGGGATGTTCGTTTCATTCGATGTCCTAATGATTGGGAGGGGGTATTGGTGGGTGATTTCTTTCGTTTCTTTGCAGCAAATTTACTTTCAATGGATGATGGTGATCGTATGTAATGGAAGTTGACGAAGAATGGGGATTTCAATATCCATTTTTTGTTTTATCATAATTTGCGTGGTTCTTCTTCCATTGTTTTTCCTTGGAAAGGTATGTGGAAGGTTAAGTCACCCTGGCGTGTCTCTTTTTTTGTTTGGACGGTAGCTTGGGATAGGATTCTCACAGGTGATAATTTGCGGATTAGGATATTTGATTTCGTTAACTGGTGCATCTTGTGTCGTTGTTGAGGGGAGATAGTGGATCATTTGTTACTACATTGTGAGAAGGCTCATCATTTGTGGAGTTTTGTCTTTAGAACTTTTGGGATTTCGTGGGTTCTCTCAAGATCAATTGCAGATTTCATTTTTGGTTGGTGGAATTGGTTGGAGAAGCATTCATCTAACATTTGCAATCTAGTTCCGTTGTGTTTGATGTGGTGCATTTGGAGGGAACGCAACCGGTGGACTTTTGAGGACTTAGATAGATCTGATGACCAGTTGCTTGCTCTTTTTACAGGTTCCCTTTTTGATTGGTCTAGGTTTAGGGCTTGGGGACTCATATGTAGTGAATTTCTCCATTTATTTCTTAGCTCTCTTTTTCTTTGTAATTAGTTTCTTTTTGTTTTTTTTTTCCCTCTCTTTTTTTGTAATATTTATGCTTTCTGCTTCTTTGCATAAAGTAGTTTTTTTGAATATGCATCTTTCTTACTTATCAAAAAAAAAAAAAAAAAGTTCCAAGTAAGTCAGTACTTAAACAAAGTTTATAGTAACGTAGCAACTAGTTGTGCCATAAAATCAAGTTTACTGTAGTGCATTTTAGCCAGGTGTACCTCTGCAGAAAGGCTTTTGTTGTTTTTGTTGTTGTTGTTAACACCACCCCCCCCCCCCCCCTCCTTCCCCTTTTTAAACTGCTCTATGTTCTCTGATAAACTATCATTTGTGCCAAAAACTTAAGTTGTTAGGAATAGTGAATCTAATCGCTTAACTATCATTCTAACATTCCTCCTCATTTGTGGGCTCAAACTTCCCCTTAATAAGTGGGGTGCAACACATGGGATTGTAACTGTTCAAATGGGTGGTAGATTAGAGACAATGTTTGAATTTAGGACCACATGCTTTGATAGCATGATAATTACTTGTCCCAAAATCTAAAACTATTATGAATGGTGAATTTAATTATTATTATTAGAACATTAGTAATATAAATAATACTTTGTGATAGCAAGTTGCCAAACAAAGCTCAATGGAGAAAATTCAATCAGAATGGAAGAATATAGCAAGATGTTTTCTTGTCACCTTTAAAGTTGATGGTAAAGCTGAGATAAAGCTTAACCATATCAAATAATTGTGATTACAATTTTTTTCCCCTCTCTAGATAGCAGTAGAGGAAGCACATCAGGGGAAAACCTTTTTTTGGAATACATTTAAGTAGCATCTAAAAGTTAGCAGGTTTAACAATTCCAAGAAATTCATGAAAGAAAGTGGATTCAAGGCTTTCATTCAATCATGTAGAGTCCTTAGGTCTTATTTTATTTCATTGTCAAGGAAAACCTAATTACCACAAGCCTGTTGTAAACATTTTGAACTGATTATGAACAGTTGGATATTTAAAATATTGCTTTGTTTTGATGAACATATTTAAAGTAAAGCATGCTTTGATCTTATTCATGCCCTTTATGTAATCCCCTTTTAAGTCTATTGATTACTTGGTATAAATGATTGGACTGCTCTTATCTTTGTGTTTATCTTATGATGCAGATGGGCGTGGCTATCCACCTGATGCCAAGACAAAAGTTTGTCCAACTTGCAGAGGCACAGGGAGTGTAAGTGCTTTGAAGATCTACATTGATGATGATTAGTGGATAAATCATTCTGAAAGGACTCACGTTGTGAGGAGGATTTCTTTTGCCTTTTATTTTGGAAGTGTGACAGGTTAATAGTTTGAATGTTCTTTTACTTCTAATCCTATCTAAATCATCAACCAGGTAACAATTCCTCCGTTTACATCAAGGTGTGGCTCTTGTAAAGGGTCTGGCCGAATCATTAAGGTCTGATATGAATTTCAGTGAATAACTTTGTTGAGCTTGATTCTTGATTTAGTTATAAGATATGTTAATGATTTTTTAATTCATCTGGTGCAGGAACACTGTATGTCATGTAGAGGATCAGGGACGGTTGAAGGTGTAAAGGAGATTAAAGTTACAATTCCAGCAGGTTGGTCTTAGACTCTTCTGTTTGAAGAAATCACTAAAGATGTAGCTGACATGGCCTGGGGGTGTGGCAAAGGAAAATCATACATCTAATTCTAGCAAATACAAGGAAAAAAGAAAAAGAAAAAAAGAAAGAAAAAAAAGAGAGAGGCTGCAGAGCAATTATCACATATATTATCATATAGTAATAATCAGAAGCATGTTTATTTTTATTAGGTTGGCCCAACAAATATTGTCCGGACACGTCTACATGCTCAATATATGATTTTAAAATTGGGAAAAATACTTTTGAGAGGTTATATGGCATTAATGCTTATGGAAGTTTGGTGCGATTTTCTTTATTATATTTTTCACTCCCTTTCATTTATTGTTAATTGAATCTTCTCTATGACAAGAACAGGCAGTGGTTCTGTCTCACATAACACTAATTTTTGAGAAATTGAAAAGCGATATGACTGTAGAAACAGATAGGATTTGGAATTGAAATTGAATACAGAATGCCTTACAGGGTGAAAAGAAGGGGAAAAATAAAAGTTCTTACTGAAAACCTCCCTTTTGTTGTGATCTATCTCAAATGACAAAGAACCGATATAGATAGATCTTATTGGTAGGAGTTCATGTATTTTATCTTATCATTATTTCTATTTTCTAAATGGATTAGGTGTGGACTCTGGAGATACGATTCGTGTACCAGGAGCTGGTAATGGAGGACGAGGAAGTCAACCTGGCAACTTATTCATTAAGCTAAAGGCATAGTTTTACTTATTCATAATTTAGCTTACTCAAAAGATTCATTGCTGGAGTCTGGAAGAGTGTGTGATTGCAAGTTCTTATTAGTTTCTATGATGGTAAAATAAGTGAAGTTCATTAAGGGAGGTTCCTAGGTTGGGAGATGGTGGGCAACAGCATATAACCTTTTTTTATAAAAAATAAAACCAAAAGAAAAAAGAAAAAAGAAGCATGATTTTTGTTCTAGTTTTCAGTTGGGTAGTCCTGTTACTCTTTACTTATCCAAAAAAGGAAAAAAAATCAGTTGGGTAGTCCTAATCTGTCATACTGTATGAGTAAAAGCACTTGGATCTCTCTCTAAACTAGTTTTACTTATTGATTATATAGCTTATTCAAAGATTTGTTGCTGGAGTCTGGAAGATTGTATGCTTGCAACTTCTTATAAGTTTTCATGATGGTAAAAGTAGTTGAAATTCAATAAGTGAGGTTTCTAAATTGTGGAGATGGTGGGAAACAGCATATCCGTTGTCTATGAAAAATTTTAGAAAAGAAGTGAGCAAAAGAAAAAGAAAAAGGCATGATGGTAAAAGTAGTTGAAATTCAATAAGTGAGGTTTCTAGGTTGTGGAGATGGTGGGAAACAGCATATCCGTTGTCTATGGAAAATTTTAGAAAAGAAGTGAACAAAAGAAAAAGAAAAGGGCATGATTTTTGTTCTTGTTTTCTGTTGGGTAGTCCTAATAAGCTGTCATGATATATGGGCAAAGCACTTGGATCTCTCTCACTCTCTGAATTAAGCTTAATCAATAACTAAACACTGTGCACATGTATCACCTCCTAATTTGTTTATTTATCAAAGTGCATGCGTGTATATCACCTCCCAATTTGTTCATTATTTCCTTTTGAATTTTTTTACCATAATGAAGTGAATTTTTAAATGGTAGCTTGCTCTGTATTTAAAATCATGTGACATAGCAAGCCACTGTCCAACATTCTTATCTAAAGTTTGATATGATGCTTCTATTATTTCCTTGGTTAAATATTTGGTCATTGATGTCAATTAATAATGTATTGGAAACATAAGTAAACTATGATTTTTAATTTTTTTAAAAGTTTCTATAGAATAGACTTGCATTTGTTATATTTTGCTAATTATATGGACTGTTTCAGATCTCTTAGTCCCTGAATTCTGCCTAGTTGTCTAAAGGATAATTTAGTGTTTGAAGGCTGATCTATCGAGATAATTAGAATAATATCAATACAAATTTCTTCTACTTTACTGCATTTATCGTAAATTGGTGCATACACATTACTTACAAAAAAGTCCTGGGTCAGTCAAATCAAAGATGGGTTCACATGAAAAAGAAGGGGTGTATCTTTTTTTGTTCTAAATATATTTTTCTCAGCCTGGTCTTGAGGGAAAATGAACAATAATAAACTTTTTTTTGATAGGTATGAACAATAATAAACTAATTGTGAATATTGTTTTATTTTTATTTTTTTATAGGTATTAATTTTATTGAAACGAGACTACTTTGTGGAAAATACACGAAGTAGCCTAAAAAGAATTACGACTGAAATAATATCGACATATGAATTGACTCTATGAAGGATTGAAAAAAAAAGTTACTATCTATGAGACTCAATACAAATGACCGTTCACAGAGAGAACTAATGAAGGATACAAAAGACCACTCATTGTTTAATCTTATGAACTAAGACTTGGTAGACATCCTTTCGTTACCAACAATTTAATTTTTCTAAGCCTGCTTTTGAAAATTACTCTCATTATTTTAAGGAACATAATAATGCCTTGTTTAGTTTCATTTTTCATTGTTGCATGGAGAAATTAGACAATTTATTACCAACCAAAAAAAGTACAAAAATTTTCTTCAGGAAAAAATTCTATCTCATTTAAAATAATGATTTCTCTCTTGCTCTTTCTCCCTCCAATGAAAAAGTGAAAAACTAAAGAAAAAGTCCATCTTGTTTGTAATGTTTCATCACATCTGCATTTCAATGGCCTGCAACTCTTATTTGCATATTTAAGATAAATGTGCCTATAGCATAGATAATCATTCGGTAAATTGTTTTTGCACTTTAGCTGTCTGTCACAGAGGCAGAGTATTTGTGAACTCATCAGTGCAATTCCAGTTTATCACAATTAAAGCAAGCCCCTTCCTTTTACTTCCTTTAGATTGACTTTATATTATTAATATGCATTATATGTTGTCATGAACTTGATAAGCAGCAATATGCTATCTTTGCAGCATAATAACTTTTCTTTCGGAAAATTTTAGTTCCTTTGACTGTCTCTGGACACCTATGTTTGAAGCATAGAATGTGAATTTACTTGAACTTGACTAAAAGAGGAATGCTTGCTGCTGTAGAAGTAAATATTTTTTGTTGGTTGTGGGATGCCTTTTGTCATAGTCCTTCTGAACTTTCTGTTGTTTTGGTAAATTAGGTTGCTGAAGATCCTGTCTTTACTAGAGACGGTGCAGATATCTATGTGAACTCTAATATCAGCTTTACCCAAGTGAGAACTAAATCTTTATGTAAATACCTGTCACACTTGAAAAACTTAACTTCCTTCCTCAATAAAAATGTGAACAGTATCATTTATAACACCTTATTTATATTTTTGCATACTGTGCATTTTTTTAATAAAAAAAAAACTATGAGTTCATTTTATACTTTCTAAATTATGGTAATTGTTTTTTTGGTCTCTAAAGTTTCAATTTTGCCAATTTGTCCTCAAATTTGCAAATGTTGTCAATGTGGACCTTCAATCCACTAATGTTAAAAAAGTATAATAGGAAACACACTCATAAAAATTAAAAAAAAAAAAAAACTACTATACTTTTTCAATAACTACATTTTTTCAATAAAAAAATAAATTCATAAAAAATTCTACACCTGTGCCAAATCCCCAACACCTTGCACTGCAGCAGAACCACCTCCCTGCAAGTGCAAATCTCCAATGGGGGCCACCCATGAAAACCCCCTTTCCTCATGGCCGTTGAGCACCCCTAAACAACCATCTGCCAAAAATCAAGCTGAGCCATCACAACAGAACCCAAAGCAAACACCACTGGCCACATCCTGACCTTCAAACTCACCATAAGCAGCCACTGCCTAAGTCCAAAACGATAACTGCCGAGACCCAAACTCCCTCATCAAAACCAACATCATAGACATATATTTTCAATTATGAATTTTCAAGCTGCTGCTGCATAATTATCAATTTGTCCCTTTTGACCTTGGTATGAACCATACTGGGTATAGGTGGTCATCAAGGGATTTCTGCGTACTATATCTTTCATGATTTGGTGAGCAACTCATGAAGGATTTCATTAACAATGTTAGACATATACAATATTAGAAGTCTGATCTTTTATGACCTCTAAAAAAAGAATATTACAAAGAAATGAAAACCAAGATTGAAGAAAAAAAGAAGAAGAAGATATTTGGTTGCAGAGAAGAACACATAAAAAAGAGAGTTTTCAGGAGTCTTGTTGCTCAATGACATTGCTTAGTCTCCTTTAAAAAGTAGAACTAGAGTTCAAATTCCCCCTCCCCCACTTGTAACAATTGAATTATCAATGATAGAGAGAGAGAGTCTATTGGGGAAGTTTGAAAATGGGGCAGCAAAGACGAGCAGGCAGGGGAGTGTAGGATCTCAAAAGAAAAGAATGACCCACTAGAGTTGAGAGGCAAAAGGATTTCAGAGTCCCATGGAAAGGTTAAATTGGTGTGAAACGTAATAACCAACTGTTTCTCATTGGCAAGACCAAACTGTTTCCCATGATCCATGAGTGACCATACTAGAGTGAGATGAGAGAGAAGCTTGGATGGGTTAGATGAGAAAGAGAGAGCGAAGAAGAGAAAAGAATAAAGAGAAACAAAGAGGGAAAGAGGGGAAATAGTGAAAGAAGAAAGAATATTTTTATAAAAAATATTCAAGTTCAATTTTTTATTTGAAAGATTTTAATATTTTTTAGTACTTATTAAAAAAAATTGTATTGAAAAACTGGAAAAAAAAAGTCTTTTTCATGGGGTTAATGGCAACTTTTTTTAACGGCTGGATGGAAGGACCACATTGACAACAATTGTATTCTTGGATGATGAAATTAACAATTGAAACTTCAGGTCCAAAATGGCAACTACCCCAAACTTAGATGGTGTAAAATGAACTTTATCTTCTTCCTTTCTTTATTTTTTTTATTTTTATTTTTGGATAAATATACTTTGGTCAATTAATTTGAGTTTTGAACTATTTTCAGGCTATTCTGGGTGGCACAGTCGATGTGCCAACTTTATCAGGGAAGATGCAACTAAATGTAACAATTTTATCCTTTATATTGTTCTTTTTGTTTAACAGAATGTTTCTTTCCTCTCCATATTTTAAGGAAACTGCTTGATTTTTTATAAACAGTGTAGCAGTGATGGGAATGGAATCTGTTGAAATATGGCTTAACTTTTTCTTTAAAGATTCACTGAGAAGGCATAGGTAGTGCTATAGTTTAAGAAAAGGGATCAAAGGATCAAATATTGTCAGATAAAATGAGCTAATTTGACAAAATAGCGGGCAAACTTTTAGCATGAACATGGTCGTGAGTCATAGATATGATGTGAACTTGACATGTAGTAGTGACTAGTGAGGTCTTGAAGAATCAAATGTAGACATGGCACTATGGCAGTAAAAAAAAATTATGTAGCAGGAATCTTCAGTGCTCTATTCCTCCAAATTAATATTAAAGAGAAGATATATATTTCTTCTGATCTATGCTAAAAGTGTTATGTTAGCTATCTTAAGACTGCTATGTTGGAAGTCATTGCAGCTGGGAAGTTCCTACCTTTTTATGTAAAAATATGCCAGGCCATGTCTGGTGGTGTACATGATATCTCCTGGCCCTTGTTTGGACATGCACCAGCTCAATTTGACACTGACTTTTGATGCATTACAATTTTGGCCTTCTCAGATACCAAAAGGGGTTCAGCCAGGACAACTTCTGGTTCTAAGAGGCAAAGGTATAATGTCATCCCCACCCTAAACCCTCTTCCCCCCAACCCCCCCCCCCCAAAAAAAATGCTTACATTGTAAGTTGCTGCAGGACTGCCAAAGCATGGCTTTCTTGTAGACCATGGAGATCAGTATGTTCGCTTCCGTGTTAACTTTCCCACGTAAGCTTCTTACTCTTTGTTGTTTTATAATTCTAGCTAAATATTCAAATATTCTGTTGCTGTCTATTTCTGCAATAGCACCCACAGATGATGATGTTGAACTTAATGTGTATTTTTTTTTGATAAGAAGAACTTAATTTGTATTTAGGGGAGTTATTTTTTATGAATTACATTCTATAATGTTGTATTTGGAACTGTATCCTTTGTTTCTTGTTGTGTTCTCTTCTTGGCTTTTCCTTTTATACATCTTGTGTATTTAGGATAGTGTCTTCTTTTTTAATTTTTTTTTTCAATAATAAATTATAATTTCTTATCCCAAAAAAAAAAAAAAAAACTCTTAACAGTAGATGGAGTTCTATCTTTAAAGTTTTCGGTAATCAAGGACTTGCTAAACATACAGTCTACGTAGTTCACACACTTGAAGTGATCTAAACTTGGGTGCCAACTTATTTATTTACTTTATTATTATTTTTTGTTTTGGGGGGGGGGGGGGGTGTGCTAGGCTTGGTTGTTGTTGTCAGTCATAACTTAGTTGCAACAGAGATATCTCCTGGAAATTGAACTTCTGTTTTACCTCGACTATTATTTTCAAGAGGAAAGTATCTTAAGACAAGAAACACTTATGGAAGAGACCTTTTGTATACATGCATCATCTCTTTGATAATTTCCTGGTTATTCAACCCAATGATCCTTGGCTCAAATAGCTCTTCTTCCTTTCACAAGTGTGAGTGGAGGGCAGGATCATGGGTTCATACCCATTGGGTGTGAGTGTAACTTACCTGTAAGAAAAAAAGGTTCCTGGTTTTTTAAATACGATTAATGTTAGATGGTATCTTGTGACAATGTAAAACTCTCAATAATAGTTCCTATGTTTTCTGAACGTTCATTAGAACACATTCTTGTGTCCATTCAGAAGTTTTCTTCCTCATGGTTGCTTCCAAGTTCATACTCATTATCATTTATATTTCCATTCATAAGTGTAAGGAAACCTGGTAAGATCATGTAGTTTGACATACTGCCTTAGAGTGGGAGAAGTTGAAGGTAAATCAGAACATTGATGCACGGTTGCTTATGATGAAGAGAAACCAATTATTAGAGCCGTGGTACCTCATAATGTTGTAATGTTTTCTCTGAGTTCTTGAAATTGTTGTGACTAATAAAGAAATTGCTTTGCTCATGAAGTTGGGATTGGTCAAACTGGAACCAAGTTCAACCAGAACTGGCTTCATGTTTCTGCTTGGCTTGTTTATATGCCTTAAATATTGCCTCTAATTTGATTTGTTTGTGCATGTTAGTTACCATTTGTGGCCCCATTCCTTCCTGCAAAAAAAAAATTGGGAACTATTTATGTGACTGATTGTAAGGTGCATACTATATTTTCTAAGAAGGCTTATCTTTGTTGTGCCTTATACCTTTTTTCTTTATAATTTTTGTCTTGGGTGGCTAGGTTCCCCAATAAGAGCTATTAGGGCATACTTTTGATTATCGTTTCCATTGGAGTTTACTTGTGTGAATGGCTGGATTATGATCACTTGAGTTTACTAATGTAATATTATCACCTGTTTTTATGAGGGCTTTTAGATACTCGGCTCTTTGCAAAGACTGATATTGTGTTTTACATTCCCAATACTATAGTGAAGCAAAATTCTTTCATCAAACTTTGTTTTTTCTCTCTTTCCTGTGATATTTCTGGAGCTAATTTGCTTTAGTGAGCCGTATTGATTCTGTTGTGTTCTGTTTTATTCTATTTCTTAGTGAAATAAATGAACGCCAGCGTGCTATACTTGAAGAATTAGCAGAGGAGGAAATAAATTCCGCAAACGGTAACTCAACTGAAGGAAACTGGTGAGTGTTTTTTGTTGTTGTTGTTGTAGGTCCTCAGTGTGTAAGATGCTTATCATTCTTTTGAACTTGGATACCTGTCATGACTATATGAATGGTGTAAGTTTCCACTATAAACCAAGTCTAGGCATAATGTAATTGTGTTCGTAAACCACTGTTGTAGCTTTCTTACATTGCATACTGCATATCTTATACTGCTTTATGTGAGAGCAGATGAGAAGCTTAAACCATTTGTGCGGGGTTTTTTATTATCATTTTTCATAAACTGGTTGTTAGGAGACCACTTTGTTTCATGTGCATTAGCCTCCACTTGAGTTGTAAATTGGTGGGGTTTTAGGTTTAATTTTCAGTATTCTAAGGCAAAATAAAGACAGAATTAAAAACCACCATTACTTGGAACTATTGTTTTGAGAAATCTTCTTTTGGGTCCAGTGGGTGTCATCATTGAAACTGACCTTTGTCTCTTCAAAAGAAGGGTTTTATTTTTGCATACTAGCAAGTATTAGTAGCATGATTGGATTGAAGCAATCAACTTGTATTCATATTTTGAATGATTTTGCTCAAATTACCAAAAGATCAGTTGGGTGAATGTTTGACTAGAGATTGTTGGCTCCTTTAGTCACTCTTCTGACTGTAATGAAGATCCTGAAATGGATAACAGGCTTTATCAGCAGCTATCTACTGGTTGAACTTACAGGTGGCAGCAAATTCTCGAACGTATAACAGGTCCTAGGTTTATGCTTGAACTATCTCTATTCGTGTTGATCCTGCTGTTCCTGAACAAAACCATGGGCTGATAGCTGACTCAAGGTGGTTTTGACGAAGATATCTGGACTAAGCCTCAAAGAAACAGGATCGCCGCCTTTGTCATCCTTTGGACTTTTGTTGATAAAAGGTACTCAATCATTCCCTATACATTTTTTTTCCCATTCTCAATGTGTTTTTTGGCTATCAATATTTGCTATTGAATCCCTTATTTTTTGGTTTCAGGTCCTATGTTTTTACACATACTATTGTTGTATAGAACTTGTTTTATTTTGATTATATTATAAAAATAATGTTCATCTACTTATGTCTGTCTTCCATTCTTTTCAGATCTTTCATTAAGATTTTCTTTTCTACTGGAAAGTTTCTTTGTATAACTCAATTCTACTTGTCCAAAAAAAAAAAATAAAACTCGATTCTGATGCTAAACAATGAGTAATGTTACCGGTCTGTTCTGCCTTGGAGCAGATTTTTTTATGGTCATCTCTCTCTTCTTTGGTGTTCAGTAAAAGGTTCAAGTTAGTGGTTGGCAATAAAATGGATTTTGAACCTTGGTCAGCCAATGAAGTCTTACTACAAGGTTAGGTGGTATTTTTTTCATTTAGAAAAGCAGTGGGGTACGTATTGATGAGTAATCATGAATTAAGAGCCTGTTCGTCAGTTCCTTCAAACAGCTATACTCTTAACAAAACTTGGCCAATACCTGATAGGAGGATTGCAAAGATTTCTGAGTTGGATTGGAGGATTGCAAAATTTGGAAATGGTAATATTTGGAAATGAAAAGTAGGCATAACTCCTAAAGCTTCTATTTTGAAAAGTACACAACCCATTACAAAAATTTGGTAGGTTTCCTGACCTGTTTCAACTTTAATAGGACAAGTTTGAGATTCTAACAATATTTACAGAAATTCTAGGGTTCCTATGACCCTTAACTGCCAGTTTTTTCCTCTTTTTTTGTCAGCCAAGACTCTCTTTATGACCTTATCCTTTTGTATTATAAAAATCTATGTAATCTAAGATAGTTTGAATCTTATTTGGGGCCTTTATTAGTATTGTTAGATGGTTTAAGTATAACTAGTTATGGGTTTATTTGGTTGACATAGTATTTGTTGAAGTGTCATGTAAATTGAATGATTAATACTTAAGAATTTATGTTAAAATATAATACAATAATCTTCTATTATGTTATTACTTAGGGTGCATTTGGTTCGCTATGATGTGCTCTTGATGTAACGTACATTACAATGATGTGATATTAAAATTGGTTTATTTTATTTTTTCTAACATTATCAAAATTTAAAATTACAAAATATATCACATCATTTTAATCTCATTACCTTTCTAAACAATGTGATGTATTTTTGTATTGAGATTACATTAATGTAAAATTACAGTAACGTAATATTATAGCGTAATGTAACGTTACGGTGAACCAAACGTCCCCTTAATGTTGAGTAAATATTAGATCTATCGCACCCAAATACATAAAATAAACATTGGTTTGGGATGAGTTTGAAGTATATGTTCTTAACCATTTCAAGTTTGTAAATGCTTAGCCCAAATTTGACCCGTAGCAAGTTTTATGCTACAAAAAATTTGTGACAATTGAAGATTTGCTTGTAATTTGTTACCCTATATGATAATTGATAGTATTTGTTGCACTGACTTGGGGGCCTGGTTAATAGGTAAAGTGATGTTTTGACTTTAAATACTCCTTATTTTAGTAAACATCAACGAATTGGAAACAATAACTAAGCAGTTCTAGTACAAACTCTACTAGAGCAGTTTGAATACAAATGAGAAATAACATAATTAAGGGGAAATATTAAGCCACAAAATCTACATAATATGTGCAACCCATCTTAGCAAGCGTGTCTGCACAGTAATTGCTCTCTCTGTAGATTTGTTGCAGTGTTTCCCTTCCCTACTTGAAAGTGAAACTGCCCTACTTGTTCTTTCGCCCCCTTCCCTTCGATAGCCAGCGGATTTTGTAGCAATAGCAGGCATTCGATGCTGGCGAGGTTGAGATTTTGCCAGGGATGTCAAGATCTAATCTTGGGGGTTGAGGTCTGGTAGTGGCAATTGTGGACGTTTAGATTCCCTTTCCTTTCGTCATTGTCCCCCTTACCTATCGATGCATTTGTTGTCGCCATTGACTCACCAACCAAGAATCCAATAGATCTGAGTCATCTGACCGTCAAAACTCCTTGACTTGTCCGGTCAATTACTCGGTGATGATTGGCTGGTAAAGGTTTGTTTCCTTTCCAACATGACGTGATTGGATTAGGATCAGCCCTAATCCAACCGACTTGTGATCAACCCGACGTGTTATGGTTTCTCTTTCATATTTTATATTTTAGTATTACTGTCACAACCTCTAGGTCACATCATTTGTGATAAATATGCACAATAAACCGCTATACACAAACCATAATGGTGTAAAAAACAGCTCATGTAATGTGACCTTAAAGTAAGAAGCAGCTCTCCAACCTAAAAGATAATGGTGGGAGAAGCTCCAAAACAGCCAAAGAACTTTGTGAAAATTAGCAGATCCTTTATTGAAATGTTTCAATGTTACTATTTCAGGGAAGGATTTCTTATGTAATTTACAATCATGAGCATTTTTCTTTGGACTTAGATAACCTAGCAAATAGGACATAATCGAATATCCCCGTTTAAGATTTCCACATGCAATCCAAATTCGGAGCATTCTGGCCCTAATGAACAAATGGATCCAAGTAAACTGGAGAAATGGTTACATTTCAAATTCCAAATGTATACTACGGTATATCCTACTGGCAAAAATTAAAAAATTAAACTTTAACGTCATAATTTAGGAATTTGAGGCATTTCTGACTCTAGTTCTGGGGTCTGCTTTCTTATCTTGCTATGTTTTAGCTCACCATAAAAGTAGGAAACAAATCCCCAAAGAAAGTGCAAGAGCTACTCCTTTTTCAGCTTGAAATTTTTTTTTTTGGGTAGAAAATAACAGCCAAGATCTCTGTCACAGAGAATAGAGCTGTAGTTAAAATACCAGATAGCAAAGACGAACCGCAGAAAATGATTCCAATTACTCCCAAGTAGAGACATTATTGACAAATAATTGCAGTTCATACTAGCACCAAGTAGTACTTTGTGTCCCCAAGCTCGAATTCCATCGCTTCCATTGTAATTTCCTTTCCTATACAATATATAGGCCATATTCTTACTAGGGATGTCCATGGGTGAGGCAGGTCGGGTTTTTGCTCAACCCGCAACTAACCTGTACAAGATTAAGTGGGTGGTTTTTTCAACCTGCAACCGACCTGTAACAGTAACGGATTCGTTGGTTCGGGTTGCTGGCGGGTGGTCTTCGATTTTGGGTGAACTCGATAATCATCGGAATCCACTACGCAGCTAGATCTCGCTAGATTCGGCGAGATCTTGCTAAATCCATCCAAGATCCGGTGAGATCTTGTTGGATCCGACGAGATTTCTGCCAAATCGTGATGAGAAATGATTGGTTTGGCCAGATTTGGTTTATTGTGCCAGAAATCAACGGATTTAAGTGAAAAAGTGGCTAGAATCTAGAAAAAATGGCCGGATTTTAATGGACTTTGGACAGGTCTAGTTTCATGGGTTTTAGAGGAAGAGATCCGAAACCCGACCTGCCGTCGTTGGGTTTTTGGAGTCGAAACCCGAGTCCGACTGCCAGAGTTGTCGGATTGGGTGGTTTCAGGTCTGGTCCGGGTGGGTGGGGCAGGTTGGGCGGGTGGGCAGTAGATTTGGTCAGCCCTAATTCTTACATGGATTAAATATAAATTATATGTTAATAAAAAAAAATTCTACTATTATCGCAGGAACTATTTCAATGATTAACGAGTCACTCAAAATTTTAGAAATAGATTTTTAACCGTATAATAAAATATGGGATAATTTAATGGATGGTTTAAGAACATTGGTTTAGAGAATATTTTTAGAAACTCATGATAATAAGCTACAAGACTCTTGGCAGATTGTAGACACTTGTCATAAAGAGAAGATAATCATTTACTCATTTGATACAATCATGCTTTTTTGAACCCAACTTTTGTAATAGTATAGGATGGGTTGGTATATTTCAATATTAAAATAATTAAAATTTAAATTAATTAATGGGTATTGCCTAAGTTTTAGCTGAGAATAATTATCTAATTAAATGGGAAGCAGTGAAGGTTAGAGTCCTTATTAGTTCAAGTGCACTTTGAGTTAACCAGATGGAAAGATACCTTGAAGTCCTTGTTAATGAGCATCCCTACGGTGCAGAAGAGTTGCAAAAAAACACATCACCATCTGAATCTCCATCACAATATTAGTGATGCAACTTAGTATGAAAAGTACTTTCTTCATGCTTGGGTTATTTTGAAGCTTGAGCTCTAACAGGTCCTTGTGACACACGCACTTTCTCTTCTTTGCGTGGATCTTTGTGAGTCTTTGTATTTGTGATAATTGATAACTGATAACTAGTAATTAATACACCTCTTAAAAGTCTCCGTCTTTACTTTTAGGGTAATGTCTCTTATACACATTTTGTTGCACATACTATACACACAATTATATTTTTTGAATTGAAATTGTGTCTTGAAATCATGATTTTAGTTCAAAAAGTTTTGAATTGAAATCGTGACTTCAAGACATGATTTTAATTCAAAAACTGAATTGTGTATATTGTGTGTAATAGGATAATGTTTAATAGACCTGACCATTAATTTTAATGGAGGGTCGAATTGAAACCGTTAGGAAAATACTAAAACTAATAATTTGGCTTTGTTAAAGAATGCCACAAATGCCTTGAGGGCAATGGTTAAGGTGTATTTAATGTTTTATTAAATAAAAATTTTGTAACTTTTTTTTAAAAATAAAGTTAAACTTTACACATATATCCAAAAAAAAAGCGCACAAAATTTGTGGTTGTAAGCCAATGAATAATTAACAAGTTTATTTTATTTTTCAAAAAATGTGCATTACAACTCATAATTTAGCATCTATAACTTATTAATTTTTGAATTTTTTTTTGAGACAGGTGACACATTTGTTTATAAACTCTATGTAGTATTCCCGAGTCCTGACATCACTCAAAAGTCAAAACAATTAAAATAGGTGGTTTAGATTTTAGCAGTTATACTTATGGTACCCAAAAAAATGTTGTTGTAGATGATAGGGGGCAATTCGATGAAGAAGATCTTAGCCGTGAGAACCCCTTACAATTGCTCAATACACTTAGTGTAGAAGGTACTTCTAAGAGGCTGTCTTATGTTCAAGTGGAGATAAACAAGAATGGGGTTGAAAGTTGAAACAATGTTTGATACCGGTGCTATATTTGATAGTATATATGTTTTTTTTTTTTAATAATAATTGTATTGAGTGTTTCTTGTTTCCACTACATTTTCATTTTACGATTAAATTTGTAATATTTAAGATAAATCATGAAATGAATCTATATGAAATTGAGAAAATACAAAACTTTTAGGAGAGACAAGGTTGAGTAATTTACAATTAACTACTAACAGTAATTCTTTTTTTATTTTTTTTTGAGAAACACACACACATACATATATATTGGGGAAGGAGGATTAGATACATATAAGGGAATACACTCACACGCCAACACCAAAATTGCATGCAGCAATTAGTCTTGCAGAGCAAGTGATAAACCCCTTCTCAATATCACACCTTACCTATGTGTGACGACTTAACAACACTGAGTATTTTTTTTTTTTTGAGAAACACACACACACACACACGCACATATATAGGAGAAGGGAGATGAGATAAGAGAATACAATCATACGCCAACACCAAAACTACATGCAGTAGTTAGTGTCGCGGAGCAATTGATAAACCCCTTCTCAATATTACACCTTACCGATGTGGGACGACTCGACAACACTGAGTATCTTTTCTTTTTTTAGAAACACACACACACACATATATAGGGGAAGAGAGATGAGATAAGGAAACACTCTCACACGCCAATATTAAAAAACAACTAAGACCATGACTTGACTTTAAAGTCATGGTTTCTGACTTGGAAATCATAGTTGGAAATCACGAATTTAATTCATGGTCTAAGTTATTTGTTGGGCTGTGTATAACACTGTGTAAATATACTGTGTAATAAACACATCCTTTCTAATAATTAGTATTCTCCCATCTTCCCGTGTGTGTTAATACTTAGTATTCACAAAAAAAAAAAAAAAAAAAAAAAAACATCCCTTCTAATAGACAGTATACAGGCCAACTTGTTACATACTTCAATGCAAATGCCAGCATTCAATTACAAGTGATTGTTATAGTTACAGGTCCTTCCTCAATAAGTTTGTCGTTTTGAATTTTTTTTTTTTTTTGATGAACTTGTCGTTTTGAATTCACGGGCATGTCATGGTATGAAATTAAAATTGTACTATTTTATGTTTAGCAAAAAAAAAAAGTACTATTTTATAACGCATATAAGCCACAGAAATAATTTCTGCCACCAATTAGCATCTTACAAAATATCATTATGGCCTTGTATGAAACATTTTTGGTTCCATCGTGCCATTATCACTACGGGTGCATATCAGTCCCACTATTCAATAAGTTTTGGCAATACATGAAAATAATTTGTGTCGTAAAAAGCAAGAGCACCTTTGACGGGGAAAGCTTCCGCTTAGTACTCTAGTAAACTGGACGAATATGAGGCCGACACATTACTTGGTCATCATGGGTTGAGTCCAATGTATTGGAGTACTGAATGCAAGTAAAGCGAATGTTACTTGGTTAAGGTTACAACTTCTCAACTACTAACAAAATATTGAATGGTAGTCCATTTTTATTACAACAAAAAGAGGTTTTTTTTTTTTTTTTTTAATTTTAAATTATTGAAAGGTTTACTCATGTTGTTGTTGTTGTTATTATTATTAGGATTTGAACCAATGGCATAACTTTACAAATTGAGTTAACCTGAACTCAATTCTATAAAAAAATAAATAAAATACATATGTTAATTTGAACTCAGACATTCAAGCTCAATTTATGACTAGAGAACTCATAACAATTAAAGCATTCACAAAAGCCTCACAGCCCTCGCTACACTTATAAGTGATATTTGTTCATATTTGTTATTTCCACTAATTTACCATTAATAGATAACTACATCGGCCTCAATACTCTATCCCTAACTCATTTAAATATTATTTTTTTCTCTTACCAAAAATCAATCTAAATCCAAATCAACCACCACACCCACCTCACAAATCAAACCAAATATCAACACAAACCCACAAAAAAAAAAAAAAACTTTAAACACCCAAATTTGCCATCGTAAAAACCAAACCAAGCTAGTGTATTTTATTGAATCGTTGAATCAGATTGAGAATCATAAGATTCTACTTTTATTGAAAAAAAAAAGAGTATAGACGGTGTATATCAAATAATCATTTTAAAAATATTTGATCATAGTTGCACTCAGTTCTCTCTGTCCACTCTTTGATTGTCAAAGTTTGAGATTATCCACAATCTTTAAAAGTTTAACAAAGCCATTGAATGCAAGGGCAATGCCTCAAAATATAGCACCACCTTTGGGATAATATATATATATATATATATATATATATATATATATATATATATGTGTGTGTGTGTGTGTGTGCGCGCGCGCGCGCGTGTGGGACAATAACAATTGTTTACATGGAAGAGTCCAGTGTGATTGTTGTCCTTCCCACAACTAAGCTACCATTTTGTTATCTCTAAACTAACACATAGTGCTTTCCTCATTTTACAATTGTGCCAAGCAACCCCAAGAGTGGTAAAGAAATTTTATGCTCTGTATGGAAAAATTTGAATATTTATGTTTATGTTTATGTTTATAAAGTTTTTATTTTTAATATTGTATTTAAAAATTGGTTCTTTATTTTTACATAATCCTAACCCTTTAAGATTTTTAAAATGGTATGAAAAGTGAACATGATTGTTAAAATTAATTAAGCATCTAATGATAAAAGACAACAACAACACATTTAAATATTGAAAAATAAAATGCCATTAAGCACAAACCTAAATAATAATAAAATATAAGCTAACTTTGTCAATAATTGAGATTTAAATAAAAATAATGACCTTATTTTGTATTTTTGATAGCTAAAAAATTAAGTATAGATTTTATATTTGTTTTCTTCTCATAGGAGGGCTCAACAATGGTGAAAGTTTCTACATAATTGATTACCTACAATTCATAACAAGATGCGCATACACTCCGAAACAATTATGAAAAATAATATAAAATTTTCATTCTTTCATAACATGGAGTTGTACAATACTATAATGTCCATTTCAAAAAATATTTTTTATTAATTTTTTGAATTTTTTTATGTTAGAATTTTTATATAAATAAATTATAACTACATTGTTCTAGGCACTTAACAAAAATCACAACAAAAATTAATAGGAGGAATAAACGATTGAAATTAATACAAGAGGATTAAACTGATTGAAATTAAAGTTGTTGAATTCATTTCAATTTTAGCCTAAATTAAATGGGTGATTTGTAATTTAGCCTATAAAATTATTATGTTTATGTTTATGTTTATGGTTATATACTTTTTTATTTAAATGTTGTATTTAAAACAAATTGTTCTTAATTTTCTCAATCATGATCAAAATGCTAAACAAAAACTTTCACCTTATTTAAACCCATGAACTTCCTATTATTGTTTTCCATGTATAAAATTGTGAACTAAAAAACTTTTTATCAAAATACAAGGGCATGAAACTACTGAAAGATAATTATGCTTAGATTAAGTGTGAGATTTGGCATTTCTTCTTATTGTGTTATAATTTCATGCTTTGTGTAATATCCCTTGTCGAAATGATCAATGGATGATTTGCCAAACAAAAATTTTCTCCTTACTTAAACCCAAATTATATGCTGGACTAGGATTGATGAAAAATAAAGGCCAACTACCAAATAGTAATGAGATCAAAATAGTCGATATAAGAGTTGGCTTATGAGGATGCAGGAATGTATGTGTTAGGAATATGAAATAATTGTTGTAATCCATTTAGTTAGTTAGTTAGTTGAGATTAGGATGAATTAGTTAGGATTTAAGCACATGTAGCTCATTTTACACATGGTTTAATTTATAGAGCACATGTTGAATCAACTATCCAATTATCTTGAGCCATGTGGGCCAATGAGATTAGAGTTAGTCTCCTATAAATACATAATTGTAATTCAACACTAGATATCAATTGAAGAATAAACCATTGCTTAGTGTATCTTTCTCTCTTAATCCCTCTTTTTTCTATGGAGGGTGACTACTCGAATTAAGTCAATTTCCTTACAATTCCTATCAATCCCCCTACAATTCCTATCCATCCCCATTAGGAACCTCTAGGTTCCTAACATTTGGTATTAGAACCGTCGATCTCGAGATGGGTGAATATGACCGACAAGAAATCTTGAAGGACTTACAACAAATGGTGAATGAAGTTTCAGAGAAGGTCAAGGTCTTGGTTGAATCTAACATGGCCATGAAAGAACTTTCAAGAATGCAAGAGGATCTTGAAAACATGTCCGAAGAAGAGTTTTAACTTCTTGGTGAAATGGAAGTTGGAGTACAAATGACAGCCGAAGAAGAGTTGGAGAAAAATAAACTTGTTGAGATTAACCTAGGCCTTCTTGCTGAGGTCACATGCATCTCTATCAACAAGTCTATATTACAGAAGAATGCTAGTGAAGATGTGTCACTTGGTTCATGGTTTACTGGTCTTGAAGTTGAGCACTTTGATGAACATGTCTTAATGCAGGTGGGTTTCATTAGAGAAGTAGTTCTGAAGGATTATCCTGGTCTCTTAAAGAAATGGGACCTAATGCTATTAAATGGGGCTAAGGTTGATCTTGGACTGCGCTATGGTGACCAAGTCTCTCTCTTACGGGTCAATCACCAAGGCAAGAAACTTGATAGTCCATTGGTTCCGATCAGATGGAATTTTGTCTCTGAATTACGATTTGAAAGTGTAGAAGAAATCACATTTCCTTCTTGGTTTTTCTCTCATACGTGGCTTACTTCTTTGTGGCAAGCCCAAGTTAATGTACCAAGAAGGGCTCTTGGCTACAATCTGGAAAGCTGCCACCTATGATTGTCCTTTTGAAGCCCTTACAATGACATATGGTGTCCTAAATGCACAAGGACGTGTTCAAGTTCTTGGTGGCAACAGTGGGAAGTGCCAAGGTTCCAATGCTAGCATTGCTTTTCCATGTAATGGAATGTATCTTGCTAATGATGGAAGTCTTGGTTTCCTTAGGCTAGAACACGTGGAAGGGCATCAAGAATTGTCTTCGGAAACAATGTTATTCACAACATTATCAATACAAGGAAAGCAAAAGTGGCAATGCAATGAAACTTTTACAAAGTCAATGCGGCAATACTATTATTGTGAATCCACATGTGCAGTTAGCGCTACCGTTCACATTGGTTGTTGCTGAAGGAAATATGACATGTTTATATCATATACAAAACATATGCAGCGGAAAAATAACGGATATACTTTATTTATAAAAGTTAACATGTACTATATAAGTTTTAGAATTTGAGAATAAGAGAGTGTACCTTGGAGCGGTGAATTTCAAAACCGAAGATCAGAAGCAGTTGGGAACACTTTCAATTTTCACTCTAATTCCACTAATGCCCAAGATGGATGGTCTCTTAATCAGTTCCAAAGGAAGAATGTCAAAGTGTCTAACACATTACTTCGCAATAGTGTTCTTACAATTTTCTACAGAAAATTCTGTATATTTCTTCCTTTGTATCTAACTGATTATCTAATTGGGCTGGCCTTTTGGGCCTTTCTAATTGGGTTTAAGTGTGTGGCTTGGAGTAGGACCAAAGGGACCAATAAGACACTAGCTCCAATGGGTTTTGGGCTTTTCTGTCAATTCTTGACAAGTCCAACGTTACCATTAACTATATTTGATACCACTATATAAATATAGTTGCACTCTAGGCCTTATTTATAAATTATATCTCAAGACTTTATTGTACATGAAACTCCTTCATAAAATATTCGTAGTAACACAAAGTCATAAATGTAGATTGCCGCTTTGTAAATTACTACATCTTATCCTTGAGTACTTGGTTTAATCCTTTAAGTTATTCATCATATGTTTATGAAATCCAATTTTATAAATATATATTCTAGCAATAATTTACTAAAGTAGTTAGGCTTAACATTCTGAATAACAAACCCATTAAACTTCTCTCAAGGGAATATTTTGTATCTCCGTTAAGAGACTATGAATTCCATCTTGTGAATATATGTTCCATCAATATTAAATGTGATTGCCCAACATACTGAGATTTTGACCGTAACTCTAGATCTCACTCCTGATATATTAAAGCAACCTACATCTCATGATCAAGTCCATTATTCTTTCAGGATTAAGAGTTCATGTAAATACAAGTCGTGAGTTTATAATTCATTTGACAGTCGTTAGGAGAATAATAAATCTCACACCGGTCCTGTTCAATATGTTTTAACTCTTAAAACATATCAACATATCAATTAGAAATCTCCATTTCCGTGATCAAGACAAATCATCTTAGTTGATATGTTATAGTCTTCGTAGATGAAATGCCCAAATTCATCACCGACTACGAACTAAAATTCTGAGTTTACAAAGAACTTGTAATTTATATCTTCTGTAACTTTTCATATAAATCAAATACTATGCATCTCATGGACTATATGATAATGTCCCAATATTCATGTTACCACTATTTTTAGATAATACAAAACAACTTTATTAAACACAACATTAAGTCATACATAATATCATACATAATAACATACATAGCATGATACAATAGGATTTAAGGGCACACATCCTAACAGTTGCTACAACTCATTGTTTAATGCGGAGGACAACACTGAAACACGGTGTAGATTTTCAATAGTGTTGGTATTAAGACTGGTAGCTTTTCAGATTATGGTACTCTATTTTGGGCTGTGGTTAAATGCTTGGAAATATTTGATGAGTTTGACCGTCAAGATGCTTTGATGTATTGGATTAGTGGTCAGTTCCCCCTCATGAAGGTGTCACTCAATAACAACACCTTGTGGGCAAGGTGTTTTAAAGGGGAGAGAAATGTTAGGAATATGAAATTATTGTTGTAATCTCTTTAATTAGTTATTTAGTTGAGATTAGGATGAATTAGTTAGGATTTGAGCACATGTAGCTCATTTAACACATGGTTTTATTCATAGAGCACATGTTGAATTAACTAGCCAATAATCTTGAGCCATATGAGCCAATGAGATTAGAGCTAGTCTCCTATAAATACATAATTGTAATTCAACATTAGATATCAATTGAAGAATAAACCATTGCTTAGTGCATCTTTCTTTCTTAATCTCTTTCTTTCTTTATGGAGGGTGACTTTTTCGAATTAAGTCAATTTCCTTACAATTCCTATCAATCCCCCTACAATTCCTATCCATCCCCATTAGGAACCTCTAGGTTCCTAACAATATGGATGGATATGGGTTGTTGTTTTCTTATAAAAATCAACCTTTAAATACACAAATTTGCCACCGCAAAAACCAAACCAAGCTAGTCTCTGATATGAAAGTTGGTGGCGGTAAGATAGAAAACTCAAATCTCTGATATGCGACCTTCAAGCGTGGCAATTTGTGATAGCGACAAGCACCACTAGATTGCTCTTAATTCCACCACCACCACCACCACCACCAAGATCGAGCTTGAACTTTGGATTTGGGGAAGCTAGCATACAATGGTGAAGCCAAAAGAATTTCACAAAGGACTAAATTAAATTTAAAAAATTCTTTAAAAAAAAAAATCATGATAAAATTTTTAATTAACATGACATTCCCATAATGTGTTAATCAATATCACACATCTCTAAAGTAATGTAAAAGGAGTTACATCATGTGATTGAGCATGGTAGGAAGTTCATTATTCCATGTCATGTCTTGTCTATGGAAATACATAGAGCAAATCTTGCCTAAGAGCTTTATTGATAAATCTAGACTTTGAGGCCCAATAAACGGATTGGAATGCTTCCTTATCCGAACCTGCTTCTTCAAGAATGTGATCCATTGGAGTAATGTAAAAGGAGTTACATCATGTGATTGAGCATGGTAGGAAATTCATTATGCCATGTCATGTCTTGTCTATGGAAATACATAGAGCAAATCTTGCCTAAGAGCTTTATTGATAAATCTAGACTTTGAGGCCCAATAAACGGATTGGAATGCTTCCTTATCGGAACCTGCTTCTTCAAGAATGTGATCCATTGGAGAGAAACATGGGGAGGTGGACATGGACATGAAGTGTTTGAGGATGTATTGTTGGACCCCTTTAGTGTAAAAGCTGTCACTCCATACGATGTGTCAAATTCCAACCCACAACGCATGCTTGCTATTTGTTGCTCTTCATCACTACTTGCTCTCCCTCTCGAGAAAATCTATCATGTTTTTGTTATATGTATCTACATTCTCACATAGGATGGGTCCATCTCCTACTACCTTCAGCAACAAGTTAGGCGCTCTTTGCATCCCACAACATGTTCAAATTCCAAGCGATTGATTCATTTGGGAAGGCCCAAATGAAATTTAATAAGAGTGGATTAATTTGTTTAGTACTTTTTTTTTTTCTTTTCCTCAAAATCTTAGGGGTTCTGGTAAGAATGTTTACATATATATTTTTTTAAAATCTTATTAGCATTATAAAACAAGGATTTTATAAAGTGCATGCCAAAAGATGTAAATTGAGTACTTCTTTTGGAATGGAGTTTCTTTGGCTAGAAAGCAGATTAATTTCTTAATTTCCAGATCAAGGACTTGGGGTTTCTCTAAGAAATTAACAATTCCATGCAAATTAGTGAGAGTGTTTGCAAGAATACATGATGGTTGGAAATTGGATACAAAAATTAGGGACATAAGTTTGTGCAAAGGGCAGAGCGGGTTAGGGGGTGTTTGGATTTCACGTTTTCCATCCCCCATCACTCTATTTTCATCACTCATAACATAAAACTGATGAGTCCCATGGCAGAAGGGTGTATTTGGGTTTGTTTTCAGTTTTTGTTTTCATCACTTATTTCTCTGATTTTTGATATATGAGTTATGAAAACTGAAAATACATTTTAGGTATTTTCAAGTTATGAAAACAAAGTTATAATGGCAATATGATAATTTCATTCCACTTATGGGACCCACAGATTTGTCTTGTCATGTCATACCCGCTTGCACCCACCGACTCTTTCTTTCTCAGACTCTCTTTTCTTTCCTCTTAGTTTTCTTTCTTTCTATTCTCCTCATCTCTTTATTCTTCATTTTTTCTTCAACACAGAGCCTCCAATACTCCTCCACAAACCGCTAGTCACCGCTACCACAAGCCACCATTGAACCACGCAAACCTCAAACCTCAAACCCCATATTACCACTGATGATCACTTCAACTTCATACCACCACAGCTCCAAACACAAAGAACCCTGTAGACGACTAAATTTCTTAGTTCGAAATAAATCAAACAAGTAAAAATAGTTTCACAAATGCGAATTTGTATTGATGAATATGTGGTACAATTCTCTGTAATTACAAAAGAGTGATCCTTTGATTCGATCTCCTTGAAAGATTTATTGATTGGAATTGTGGTAATGTGATTTTGATTTGAACACAAGATATCCTTCAATTTGGCTGAGGAATGGATCGAAGATCTTTGAAACGGAATTACAATGAATCTCTGGCTATGAGCTTGTTAGAAATTCTTTGTTCTTCGTGTTCTTCGTGTGTTCTTCATGTTTAAAGGTTTGTGGTGGAAATTCTTCGGTGCTTTAGAGGCTTGATTCCGTAGAGCTTCGTTGATTTATGGTTTGTTGAGGTTTCTGGAGGCTTTTGAGCTTGATTCTAGTGACCTTTGAGACTTGGACGAGTAGTTTGGATGATTTTGCTTCGAATGTTGTCTGTATTTGAGGTTGAAGTTCTTGAAATTCTTGGAGGCTTTGGGGTTTGATTCCGGCAGAACTTCTGGATTTCTGAACTCAAGATATCTTCTTCCTTCTCTCTGTCCTCCTAAATGTCTTAGGAAGGCTTCTATTTATAGGAGTTTAGGGGTGGGTGAGCAACACGTGGCGGAGTCTGATTGGTCTGCTTATGTCATCGCTTACACGTGTTGGATTGCTTGTGTCATCGCTTACACGTGCAGGGCTGCTTGTGTCATCGCTTACGCATGCTGATGCAGTTTCATGCCTTTATTTCAATGACACTTGGCAAATTTCTATTGGAATCTGAATAGTGATGGCAAAACCTAGCAGCAGTACGTGGCGCTTCGTAATTGGTTGTATTTTATGGACTTGGTAGTATGATGTGTCAGCTTGTGATAGGTCAGGAATTTTTCTTTTCTACAAATGCCCCCTCGAGACTCGTTCATGCACACAGTTTTGGAGTGTGGTGAATGAATGAATCTTGAAAGAAAATGGATTTTTTTATACTTGACTCTTCTAGTGAAATAGTTGAAGGTGGTGGAGCTTTTAACAGGATGAAGTAATTGCAGAAGAGTAGACCCACCCATATGAAAGGCTTTGATGAGACCGAGAAGGGGTCTGCGAGTATTTGAATGTACTCGTGTGACCGAGCTTTCTCAGCAAAAGTTAAGTCAAAGTAATTTCAGAAGAGTATTTTGGATCGTTGGTGGCGATCACAGAATGTTGAAGATGGAGAAGAGGTGAGAATGTTGGCTGGGTATAGCATGCAGAGTTCTGGAGCTAGCCTCTTATTTTTAAGGACTTCTGGTGAAGTTATATCTGAAGGGTATACTTCGGATCATAGAGAGAACATGTGGGAGTGGGGTTGAATGTGCTTGTGTTATCGCATCACTCAGGTTAAGTTGAGGTAATTTCAGAAGGGATTTTGGGTTTGTTGATGTTGATGGTGAAAAAGATGGTGATAAAGCAAAGTGAATGGGTGAGACATACGACACCATGGCCCTGACCCCGCATGTTGGGGACTCTCTGGCGTAGATGTCTCTGGGAAGTACACCTTCAGATGTGGGACTGGCTGCATGCTGAATGAGGTCCGACGGCAAGTCATTGAATGCACATGTGTGACTGGACCATACTGACGGACATTAAGTTGAAGTAATTTCAGAAGTATATTTTCTGAAATTCTTCAAGCTGATCTTAAGTTGAAGTAATTCCAGAAAGTGTGCTTTGTGGTACCAGCAATGATGACCTTTGGACCCCATGCTGGTGGAAACATGGAATGAGGCTTTGGTGACCATTCACCAACACCAAAGGCTAATTTCTGATGAGCTGGTACCTTGGAGTTCATCACAAGTGTTGGATGGGAGACAATTTGTAGGATACCCCAACACTTTTTACCATCTTCACCTGATGCAACTTTGTTGGGAAAGCACAACAAATGAAAGATGGAGCTAACTTGTGATCCTGGTTTTAGAAACCAGCCAAGCTGCTGTTTGTTCCGAACCACTGCTTCTAATGGGAGACCAAATAGTTGAAGAGAGACTACGGAAGCCCTGTTTTTAGGAACAGGTGTCTCTGCTAGACTTGGATTTCTTGGCCAACCAATTCCAAGGAAGCATGGAAGGTCGATGCAGACCTTGTTATGAATAACTTTATGAACAAATGTGGTCATTATGTGAGGAAACAAAATTTGTTTGAATCCTAAAACAATGATGATGTTATGAGAAGGGTTACTACTGATGATGTTATGAGAAGGGTTATTACTGAACCATGAAGGGGTTGATTTCAAACTGATTATGAAGCGATCTTGGTTGCTAGGTATTGAGAATGACGAGGCCATAGTGAGAACTGGCTGTGAGAAAGAGGATTTGAAAATTTGAAAGAAGCAAATCTTCATTTCATGACTTAGTGTATGTGTGTTTTTTTTTTCTTGATGGGTTTTAGTGGATCCGGCCCTTCTATTTATAGCGAAGAAATGAAGAACGGTAGCTGGGTAGTTAAGAACGGTGGACGAGACTTTTTGGTGAAAACGGTGGATTAGAATGGTAGGCGTCGAATGGGAATGTTAGGTTGGAGATTGGTAGGCACCGACGAAAATAGTAGGCTGAAGTAGTGACCCAATGTAATTTTAATTTTGAGACATACCTGTGAGAGTTCGTCTGTTTTTGAAAGGGGAGCCTTGATCAAGTCTGAAGGATAATTTTGAGGGAATCTAGATCAAATGGATGGATCTTAAATTATGATCTTGAGAGCTTAAATTTTGGACACCGCTAGTACTTTGGAGAAGTGGGTGTAGTTTCTAAGTCCAAAACAAATACCTAGATTTCAAAATCAAGATTCTTGCGAAAACCTGATAGGACAAGTTTTGCTTGAACATCTTGATTTTCGGTCAAAGTTTATATCAAAGCCAATAGTTGTAGAATCACACTATTTAAGCAATTTTAGATTCTCAAATGAATAAATAGACCCCAAAATTGGAAAGTACGCAAAAAATTGAGCAAGACCGGTCAATCTTAAAAATTTTGACTTTTGGTCAAAATTTGTGCAAAAGTCAATTTTTTTAGAAATTGGACTGTTGTGCAATTTTCGAGTCTCGGTTAAAGAAATAGACCCCAAAATTGGAAAGTACGCGAAAAATTGAGTGGGACAGGTCCGTTTTGAAAATTTTGACTTTTTGGTCAAAGTCAAAATTAAAGTCTTAATTTGTCAAATTTTTTTTTTTTTTTTTTTTTTTTTTTTTTTTTTTTTCAGGCGGTCCGGATCCGGGTTGGTTTTCCGGGTCGAGGAGGATGACGTCATCCGTGACGTCATCGACTTGGAGCGCGTGTCACACGTGGCGCGTGCACGCGCGTGAGAGCTTGCCGGCGCGTGGGAGCGCGTGCATTTGAAGCTGGGATTACCGGACCTTCTGGCGGCGTGTGGCTCATCGTTTGGGCTTGAAATTTTTACATCTTGTAGTTATAAGGCCGTAGAAGACCCCTATATGGTCGGCTTTGTGAAATTGTGCACAGATTTGCACAGTTTTGATGGACTAAAGTGGTGGTCATCGCGAGCTTGTGGCGGCGCGTGGTTGATTGTTTGGACTTAAAAATTTCAGGTTTTGTAGATCGAAGGCCGATAGCTCTAATGGTGGTATCAGTTTTGTAAAATTGTTCTCAGATTTGCGCAGATTTGAATGAGAAACCCGCGGGTCACTGAGAATTTGTGGCCATGTGTGGCGGCGCGTGGCCGGGTATCTGGGTTTGAAATTTTCAGGTTTGGTGGATCGAAGGCTGTAAAAGACTCTTGTGGTGTCAGTTTTGTGAAAAAATGTCTAGATTTTCACAAATTTGGATGAGAAAGTCGTGGGTCTTTGTTGGACTTATGGCCTTTTGGTCTAATTTTGTGGTGGACGCCTTGACAGGTTGTAGAAATTCTGGTGGCCGCCTTGACAGGATGTAGAAATTCAGACAGGATGTAGGTTCATGGTAACCACTGAATGTTGATTTTTTGGATCATCTTTGTCAGAGAATTTGAAAATTTGGAAGAGAAGCAAGCATTGTTGGACTTCTCCTTATTTGTTTGAAGTTCTCCGAAGATTTTTATGGCATCTTGTCAAATGATTTGGAAATTTGGAAGAGAAGCTTTGATTGTTGGACTTTGTTACTTCTCCCTCTTTTTTTTTGTCTGTTATCTCATAAGTTTTCTATATAAAGGCATACGGGGCATGCATGAAGTTATACAAAGCATAATTTCTTGAGTAACGTAATACAAGTGTAGAGATTTTTTTTTATTAATTATTTATTTGTTATTATTATTATTTTTTTCACTTTTTGATTATTATTATTATTATTATTTTCAGGGAATCATGATGTTTTATTTCAAGGATTCGAAGATTGGGCAAGAACCAGCCTTATTTATTTGTAAAGAGAAAGATGACAAGGATGCAAAGGCTACAACTTTGATTGTTCGTCCGCCCATAATTGGAAGATTTTCAGAGAGATGGGGCCGTAACTCTTATCCTCTCAATTTGCCAAAATGGTCACAAGTTATTCACTCTGATCGCAGCTTTAATTTGGAGATAGTTACCCTTCTTGCTTCGCATCACAAAAATGTTGCCAAATCAAAGCCGTACAACACTTTGGGACGAGAGATAATCGCAAAACGCGCCAATTGAGATTCTTCCTTTAGCACGAATGAAGGGTTTTCCTATTTTTTTTCTTTATTGGGATTGGCTAGAAGATGTGCTTGGTCGGTGTAAGCACCTTCTTGATGCGGTCCACCTTTACAATGCTGTCTTTGCCTCTCTATTCACATATGATTATGATGAGAATCTCATGAAGGCGTTGTGTGAGTGTTGGAGTCCGTCTACCAATACCCTTCACACCTCAGTTGGGGAAATTTCTATCACACCATGGGATCTTTCCATTCTTGGCGGACTTCCTTGCACAGGTGCATTTTATGATGAAGTGGTACCCAATGCACAAGAGCTAGATGGAACCAATGACGAAGGACGACCATATCTACCGCATAGCTGCCGCTACCTTTTCATGGCGTATCATCACCTTCAAAACCGGATGAAAAGGCAAGGGAAAGTGAGTGTTCGTGACTGGATTACTTGAGGAAACAGCAAGTACCCAACTCCCAGAAAACCAGCGAGACGGGCAACCATTCCCAAGTGGAGTCAGAATCCCTTTGGCGAGATAAACGAGCCTGGACCATGGTCTGATAAAGAACACGGGGTCTTTGCAGACCTTCAAATTGAGGGTGACTTAAAGGAGGAGACTTACCTATCGACACTTCTTTCCTGTTGGCTGTGCATATTTGTCTTTCCTAACAAGGATCTGAATAGCATCCGTCCCGGCACTTTCACGATTGCTAGTTCTATGGCCAATGGTCGTTCATTTGGCCTTGCCCCCCCAGTACTGGCTAGCATTTATCGTGGGCTTAACACTATTTCTTCCTCTCCTACTCCGAGCAAGTCTGGAGCTAGTTTTGCTATTCATTATGTTTACGCCTGGGTGGGTCATTTTTTTAGAAGCAACCGCATCGTTCATGCCAAACTATCCCATCCTTTGATGACTAAATACTCCGGCGTGGGTTCTGCCTCTGTATTCAGTGAATTGTCCACACGAAAGCAGATACGAACTACCACCGACTTCTTTTCGCACGGGACTGCTTTTAATAAAAGCTATGACCAGACATTCGTTGACAATGATCGTTTATCCATTCAGAGGTTCGACTACTTTATGAGCCTTCGCTCAGGGTACTTGACATTTCGATGTGAAGACCAACACATTGTAGAAGCATATAGCCCCCACAGATTCAGTCGGCGCTTTGGATTTCATCAAGACATTCCAAGTGACTTAAAGGAAGAAATTCATACGGATTCTTTAAAAGATCTGTACCAATTCTACCAATCTTTCACTTGCCGCAACACAGATTCCAAGGTACTCATTCTGGCTTTTGCGTCAGACTTTGGAAGCCGGGTCAGACATAGCTACAAACGATGGTAGGAAGGAGTATGTAAAACTGATTTTACCAAAGGAACAAATTTACTAGTTGAAATTGCCTCCTCTGTTAAATCACTGACGTCCAACAAGCCTCAGAAGGGAAAGAGGGATCTTCAAGATTCAGACATTCCACAATCCTTGTCAAAGTTTGCACAAAGTCAAAGCATCAAAGGTTCGCTTGCTGTACCAGTTAGGGATGCCATCGAAATTTTTGAAAAGGAGGTGTGTGACGACTTCGACCCCAGTTGGAAACATTCGAAGAATCCAATGAAAGGTGTTGATGCGGAGACTTCTACTGATCATGCACATCTTCTTACACATAGCCAGTCTTCTACCTCAAAGCCATCTACGAAGAGTTCGGATCTCAAGAGGCGTAAGTTTGCTGATGCTGGCACGTCCTCCAAATTCCCGATTGAGACAGAAATGACACCTCTCTCATCCTTGCAACCAATTGACCCTCCAGAAGCCTCTATATTTCATGCCAAGGTGCATATTTCTTCCGTGCGTAGGACAGGAGCTTCTATGCTGGGAGATGTTCTTTTAAACAGGCTTTCGAATCTTTCTATAGACAATATCCTCCCACAAGCCGAAGCACATGAAATTTTTAGTGAGATTGCAATTCTTGGAGTGGACCCTCAATACTTGCGCGAAAATGTTGACAAATATTGCAAGGGTGTTGCAGACTACTTGAAGATGAAAGAATCTCTGAATACACGACCAAGTCCTGCTGTCTTAATTCAACGTGAGGCTGAAGTTGAATTCCTCCTTGCTGAAGCATTGGATGAGAAGGCATCTTTGAAGACCGAGCTTGATACTGTTACTTTGAGGATGGCTAACTTGCAAACTGAGCTTGGTCAATTAGAACAATCATTGTCTCAAATCGAATCTCATCAAGTTGAACAAGACGACATTGTGCAAGCTTTGGAGGAACAACTTGAAGAAGTCAAATCCGCTCCCGTTCTTGAAGACCAAGATATGGAGGCTTTAGAGAAGATACAAACCTTGCTGGAAGATAGTCGTTCTAGTTTGAAAGACTTAAAATGGATATCGTAATCTTTTGTATTTTAATTCCTTTCATACGTGTCATCATGCTTTCCCCTGTACCACTTTCCTTTAATCAATAAAGAAGACTTATTCCCTGCTCTTTTCTTTTCATGTTTTAACAATGAAACTCTTTTTTTTTTTTAGTGACTGAACTTAGCAAAAAGATACTAAGTTGCCTACGTACCCTCGAGAGGGATCAAGTCATTACGTAGTTCAATAAATTTTTTTTTTCTTTTTGTTTTGTTTTGTTTTGTTTTTTTTCAAAAAAAAAGGAGGGCTCACGTGTGTAATCCTCGCCCTACACCCCACGGCATTTCATGGGTACCAATTGCGCAATAGTGGGTATCACCTCTAATCGAACCCGAGACCTTGGCCTCAAGGGCGACATGGGCATTCAGCCACTACGCCACACTCACAAATGGTGACATAAAGTGGGATTAATTTCTCCTTATTTGTGCACTTTCAAAGGTAATGGGAAAACATCATGTACCCTTGTAGTGCTGCAGTGGGTAGTTTAAGCTCTTACCGAGGAGCAATTCTTGATTTTCAAGCATAGAAGCGTTTAAGGAACTTCCCATTGATGGGGCCGATCCTTACACCCTCCTGATCAATCAACTTGTAAGCTCCATTAGTGTAGACTTCTTGTACAACATAAGGTCCATCCCATTTCGAGGTGAACTTACCGCCTGTACGATGAGTCATGATGATAGGTCTTCGAACAACGAGGACTAAGTCACCAACTTGGAATGATCGTGGTTTAACTCTTTTATTGAATACGCTTGACAAACGAGCTTGATAGCACTCAAGGCGTTGTTGGGCCTCGAGCCTTTTCTCATCCAGTGCCTCCAACTCTTGTAACCTAAGCTTGGCATTTTTCTCTTTAGTTAACCCTTCTTGAATGGTGATCCGTAGTGATGGGATCTAGCGTTCTAAGGGAAGGATAGCTTCTACTCCATAAACGAGAGAATACGGGGTCGCTTGAGTAGGCGTTCGAAATGTTGTTCGATATGCCCATAATGCTTCTCCAATTTTTTCATGCCAGTCTCGCTTAGTTTTGGATACCACTTTCTTTAAAAAACTGCCAAGAGTTTTGTTAAAGGCTTCGGCTAATCCATTCGCTGGGGCATTGTACATAGAAGAATTGTACTGTTTGAATGCAAATTTCTCGCACAACTCTGTCATCAATCTATTCTGAAACGGTTTGCCATTATCGGTTATGATATATCGAGGGACATCATATCGATAGATCAAGTGAGTTCGGATAAAATTGACCATCGTCTCTTTCTTTACTTCCCTAAGAGGCATAGCTTCTGCCCATTTTGAGAAGTAATCAGTTGCAGCCAAGATGTACAAATGGCCACCAGATGATTTTGGTAATGGTCCTATTGCGTCAAGCCCCCATGTATCAAAAGGCTAAGAAGCTATAGTTGGGTGTAGAGATTCTGGTCGCTAATGGATGAAGTTTGTATGATATTGACAAGCTTTGCACTTCTTAGCATACTTCATGGAATCTTGCACCATCGTAGGCCAATAGTAACCCATTCGCTTGATCCTGTAGTGTAACTTAGGACCTGATTGGTGTGCACCGCATATTCCAGAATGAGCTTCTTCTAAGGCTTGTTTAGCCTCTTCCTCTCCTAAGCAATGGAGAAACAAACCATCAAATGAACGGCGGAAGAGAGTTTCTTTATAGTAAGTGAATCGAGCAGCCCTTCGCCGAACTTCGGTCTTGTGGCGTACATCATCTGGGAGTCTTCCATGTTGAAGGTACTCAATGATTGTTTGTCGCCAATCTTCCTTTTCGACAAGGCATACAGAAATGACGTTGGCTTGCTTTTCTTCTTTTTCTTCTTCAACCACGGAAGGCACCACCCACCTTTGGGAAACAGCAACTTTGGCTGTTTCTTCTTGGGATAATGCTAAGGTGGTAGCCAAATTAGCTAAAGCATCAGCCTGTCTATTCTCCTTCCTCGGTATATGCTCTAATGTAATTGCCTCAAAATTTGCGAGCAACTTCTTCGCATATTTGCAATAAGGGACACGGTCCTCTTTCTTGACATCATACTGCTCCAAGATTTGGTTGATAATTAATTTGAAATCCCCAAAGATCTCGAGTTGCGATATGCCGATTTCAATGGCCATTTGTAGACCAATGATCAATGCTTGATATTCGGCTACATTGTTAGAGCAAAGTTCGCTTAATGAGAACGAATATAGAAGTATTTGTCATTGTGGAGAAATAAACACTACACCTGCCCCCGCTCCTTCTTGACGTGCAGCCCCATCGAAAAACATCATCCATGGTGGCATTACTTCAATGTAAAACACATCTTCGTCTGGGAAATCATCAGAGAACTCCCAATCAGATGGAACTGGGTGATCAGCTAAGAAATCTGCCAATACTTGTCCTTTGATAGCTTTTTGCGGAACATATGCAAGGTCGTATTGTTGCAGCAAGACTGCCCATCGAGCTATGCGACCCGAAACCACTGGCCTGGAGAGGACATATTTAATCGGGTCCACCTTTGCTATCAAACGGACCGTATGTGCTTGCATGTAGTGCTCTAGTTTGTCTATGACAAAGAAAAGAGCGAGACACATCTTTTCAATAGGAGAATAATTTAATTCAGCTCCATTGAGAGTCCGACTTAAATAATAAATGGCTCTTTCTTTCCCTTCTTTATTTTCTTGTGCCATAAGAGCACCTAGAGACCTTTCTTGTGCCGCGATGTACAACACCAAAGGCTTTCCTGGGATAGGAGCACCTAAAACTGGAGGATTAAGCAAGTATCTTTTGATGCGCGCAAAAGCATTGCTACAAGCCTCATCCCATTGAAAGTGTGCATCATTCTTCATTAATCTATTGAAAGGTTGACATCGACCTGCCAAGTTTGAAATAAATCGTCGTATGTAAGCTAGTTTTCCTTGCAGGCCTCTAAGTTCTCGCAGGTTCTTGGGCTCTGGCATTTTCTGGATAGCTTCAATTTTGGACTGGTTAATTTCAATACCGCGGTGCCTCACAATGAAACCAAGAAATTTCCCGGATGTTACGCCGAAAGCGCATTTGCGAGGGTTCATTTTAAGCTGATACTTTCTTAAGCGGTTGAACACGGATCGCAAATCTACCAGATGGTCTTCCCCCCTTTTTGTTTTAACCACCAGATCATCGACATAACACTCCACGTACTTATGAAGTACATTATCAAAGATCTTTTGCATGGCTCGTTGATAAGTAGCACCAGCGTTCTTTAATCCAAAAGGCATTACTTTGTAACAGTAAATACCTTTAGGGGTACGAAAAGTTGTGAACTCTTCATCCTTAGGATTCATTCGAATTTGGTTGTAACTAGAAGAGCCATCCATGAAAGATAAGGCTTCATGACCAGTAGTGGCGTTAACCATGATCTCAATGATAGGCAACAGAAAATCATCCTTGGGACATGCATTGTTCAGATCACGGAAGTCAACGCACACCCGGATTTGTCCATTCTTCTTTTTGATAGGGACGATATTAGTGATCCACTCTGGATACTGTACTTCACGGATGAAGCTTGCCTCAATTAGCTTATTGACCTCAGTTTCTATTTGAGGGATAAGCTCCGGCCGAAAGCGTCTTTGAGCTTGTTTTACTGGGTGCACGCCCTTCTTTACTGCCAAATGGTGTAAAACAATACTTGGATTAAGCCCAGGCATTTCTTTGTAAGTCCAAGCAAACACATCTTTATATTCTACCAGGAGCTGGAGGTATCCTTCTTCTTCTGCAGGAGTGAGAAGGGCACTGATGAAAGTTGGTCGAGGTTCTTCAGTAGTTCCTAAATTGATCTCTTTAAGTTCATCAACTGTAGCCTGTACTCCATCTTCCAAGGCTAGGGGAGCTTTATCGACCTCATTCTTTGCGGCTTCATCATCTGACAGTGTATCTTCTTCTACTGTAATATGAAACGAGGATGATACTTCTTCATTTTGCTCATTGTGGACGAGTGACTGACTTGTGTGTACAATCGTTCGCCTTTTGACTTTGAGAGCTCCTTCAGTGCTGATATCCAAGATAAAGTTACGCTTCATGCGTGAAGGAATACTACTACGAATCTCATCATTAACTTTCTCCTCCTTTTGGTCCTCAAAGTTTATTGAGCTTTGAGAGCAAGTATCAATGGGCCTTTTTGTTGCCCTCAATCGATTAAAGACTGATCCACACGCAAAAGTGTCCCGACTTTGCGTTAAACAAGCCGTATTCAACCTGTCAAACACTGTAATTCGTGACGATGAAGCCTTAATGCGATCGAAAACTGAGATGCGTGATGAAGAGTGATCTTTTCTTTGATTCGAACTTTCATCAACCTTTACTGTTATGTATTGGGAACTTGAAGCATTGCTTCTTTTATTGATCCATATTTGAGCCGGTGGTTCTGGAGTATAACCTATTCCGGTCTTTGGGATAGGAATTTCATGCCCTTCAAGTCGCATTTTCCCTTGCTTTTTACTAAGGCCTTGCATCTTTTCTCCGGTGGCTTCTGGAATTAGTTTCCCTAGGCCGCTTTGTTTTGAGAAATCATAGCCTGCTTTGGCTAATAGCTTATATGACTTTGGGTCAAACCATTCTTTCGTCCGTTTACTTGGTAGAATACCATGCTCTGTCAAACTTTGTGAAGACCTCACGAATCCATTTAGTGGCTTTGAGGGCAAAGGATTTGTGGATGAAGTTAAAGGCATTACATGATTTTCTTTCAATATGGCTACATCCTTTATCGTGAGCTTTGTAGGAGGTCTTCGCATATCCATTATAGATTGAAGGCATTCCGTGAATGGTGATTGTCCGTTTTTGCGGCGTGACAATGGTACATAACGGAGGAATGGAGGGTTATTGGAAGACGTAGAACTTTCATCCGCTCTCTCTGAATTGCTAGTAGACTCACTAGACTGGTTATTCCCATATCGTGGATCTTCCATTGGGGAAAGAATATCCTTTCTAGTGATGAATTTAACATGCTTCTTTTCACCCTGCTTGCTTTTCATGGACGCTACTTCAACTGGGAGAACTTCATTAGGGATATCATCTTCTACATAAAACTTCGCGTCAGCAAAGTGAGCTTCAGTTTCAGAAAAAGGCTTCAAGTCAGCATCTACTTTCTTTATTCCACCTTGAAGATACTTGAAACATTGGTGCAAAGTTGACGGCACTATTCCGTTCCCATGGATCCATGGACGTCCTAACAACATGTTGTAGGTTGTCTTGGCATCAATGACATGGAACAAAACATTGCTTGTCAATTCTCCAATAATTAACTCCAAGTGTATCATGCCGATGGCACATTGTCCTCCTTGGTTAAAACCTTGTATAACCAAGTGACTGTGTGATAATTCCTCCATAGCAAGACCAAGTCGTCTCATTGTCATTTTCGGTAATATATTAATAGCTAAACCTCCATCAATGAGAATGCAATCAATCTTTTGTTCACGAGCATAACCAGAGACATAAAGTGGACGATTGTAAGGCTTAGGGCCTAACAATAGATCCTCGTCAGTGAATGTCAAGTCTGGAGAGCACGCAAAACATTCCTGTGTTTGTTGAAGTGTATTGGTACAAGGAGTGTAAATCTTTGGCTCTTCAAGAGCTTGGATGATCCTTTCTTTCGGTGAGGTGGAGGATTGCGAGGGTTCAACTTTATCAATCCAAGATTTGAGTTGTTCTAAAGACGACAAAGTCTCATTTGAACTACCATGGTCAACACATTTTTGTTTTTCATCAACTTCACAACGAGAGACCGTGTGAACAGCCTCTGCTGACTTGTTTTGAAAGAATTTTATGGGGAAAAATTCTTCCAATGTGACAAGACTTCGAAATTTTTGGGTTTGTGCTGAATCATCACACATTTCCGTTCTTAGTCTTTCTTTCCTTTTATCATTCTTTCTTCTTAACTGCAGCTGAATTTGGTTTTGTGCTCTTATGGACTCTTGGGTGATCAAATGAAGAGGGAATGCTCGTCTCTTCTTCCATCTCTTACGAGTAACCAACGTCCAACCCTCTTCCTCATTGTTGACTTTTTATCATCATTTGAGTTATAATCAGATGCTTTTTGTGAGAGCTGAACTTGAACAGGTTCCAAAGAACCAAATCGGATGAACGTGGTATTCGCCCTCTGCTTAGTACTTGGAGACTTGCAACTAGGCGACCCGTAAGCAAATGTTACAAGGTTTGACTGAGCAACATCATTAACATCTAAGTCGATTTTCCTTTCCTTGGCTAGCTTCATGATGAGTTCTTTAAGAACAAAGCATTTTTAGATCGGATGACTTATGATGCGATGATACTTACAATAGTTCGGGTCATCAACCTTTCCTACTTCTTCCGGTCATTTGCATTCTGGCAATTCAATTAATTTCAAGTTGAGCAGTTGTTCTAGCATTTCGGGTATATCAGCGTCAAGGAAAGGATACACCTTTTGTTCCCATTCCTTGAGTGATGAGCGACGCGTCTCGCGTCGTTGGCCTCCCTCAAGCCTTTTCTCGTTAGCCTTTACATTTCCTGTTGAAATTTTGACTGGAGCAGGGTTGACATTCATGGAGTGTTTGACATTACTTTTCGTATTCCTGTCATTTTTCCTTATTTCTCGCCTTTCTTTCTTTTCTTCAGGTACGGGAGGTTTCATATTTTCATGGCAAGAGATACTCAATTCCATGTCATGCGCACGAGTTGCCAATTCTTCGAATGTTCGGGGCTTTACCCCTTGTAGGATGTATAGAAGTCCCCAATGCATGCCTTGGATGCACATTTCTACAGCAGATATTTCAGATAGTCTATCCTTACAATCTAAACTCAAAGAACGCCACCAACTGATGTAGTCAACAACGGGTTCGTCTTTCCACTGCTTAGTATTGGTAAGCTCTATCATGCTTACCGTGCGGCGCGTGCTGTAAAACCGGTTAAGGAACTCCCTTTCCAACTGATCCCAACTATCAATTGACTCAGGTTCCAAGTCTGTATACCAATCAAAGGCGTTCCCTTTCAGTGAACGAACAAACTGCTTTACAAAGAGGTCTCCTTGAGTTCCTGCGTTCTTACAGGTTTCTACAAAGTGAGCAACGTGTTGCTTAGGGTTTCCCTTGCCATCGAATTGCAAGAACTTGGGGGGTTGATACCCATTTGGCATTCTCATATTGTCAATGCGCTTCGTATAAGGTTTTGAATATATGAGAGAATGTGTAGAAGAACCTCCATATTGTGCTCGTATGGTGTTCGTTATCATGTCCTGCAGTTGTTGGACAAATATCGAGGCCATTGAGGTGGAATGTCCTTGTTGAGAAATGCCTTCACCTCCTTTTCCTTTATCACCCCTAGCGTTTTCTCCCTTCAAGGTAAAGCCAAGAGGGTGCTCAAGGTCTAGGTTTGATTCACCCGAATCTTGGACTTCCAGTTTGTTCATCAGGGTTGCAATTTGGACATCTTTATCTTCAAGTGCTTTTGTGAGAAGGGTGACCCTTTGTTCCATTTCAGCCATCTTTTCTTCCACAGTAGAGGTGTTGGTCATCATTACTGGCATGACCTCTAGATATGATGGAGAAAACGATGAGACAGGATGAGTCAAAGGCATTTTGTTCCTTAGGCTTCTCATCATGGGTGAAGAGTTGATAGAAAAGGTCTTTGTTGGGGATGATTCATCATTGATCTCAAAATCCTTCGAGATAGATGAATCCTTATCAGTAGCTTTCCTTTTTGCAAGAAAGTCTAGAGAGATGATATTATGAAGCTTGCTTTCTTTGGTTGATTGGGGTTGCGATTGATCAAGAGCTTTGGATCGACTACGAGTGATTGGGCTGACATAATCATCCGCAACAGAAGCATCCATCATTCTTGTTAGAAGCCATCGAAGCTAGTAGCAGATCAAATTTCTTTTCTTTTGAAGGAGAAAGAGATGAGAGGCAGAGATGTCCCACTGGGCGTGCTAGAATTTGTAGACGACTAAATTTCTTAGTTCAAAATAAATCAAACAAGTAAAAATAGTTTCACAAATGCGAATTTGTATTGATGAATATGTGGTACAATTCTCTGTAATTACAAAAGAGTGATCCTCTGATTCGATCTCCTTGAAAGATTTATTGATTGGAATTGTGGTAATGTGATTTTGATTTGAACACAAGATATCCTTCAATTTGGCTGAGGAATTGATCGAAGATCTTTGAAACGGAATTACAATAAATCTCTAGCTATGAGCTTGTTAGAAATTCTTTGTTCTTCGTGTTCTTCGTGTGTTCTTCGTGTTTGAAGGTTTGTGGTGGAAATTCTTCAGTACTTTAGAGGCTTGATTCCGTAGAGCTTCGTTGATTTATGGTTTGTTGAGGTTTCTGGAGGCTTTTGAGCTTGATTCTAGTGACCTTTGAGACTTGGACGAGTAGTTTGGATGATTTTGCTTTGAATGTTGTCTGTATTCGAGGTTAAAGTTCTTGAAATTCTTGGAGGTTTTGGGGTTTGATTTCGGCAGAACTTCTGGATTTCTGAACTCAAGATATCTTCTTCCTTCTCTCTGTCCTCCTAAATGTCTTAAGAAGGCTTCTATTTATAGGAGTTTAGGGGTGGGTGAGCGACACGTGACGGAGTCTGATTGGTGACACTTGTCACAGCCTGATTAGTCCGCTTATGTCATCGCTTACACGTGCTAGATTGCTTGTGTCATCGCTTACACGTGCAGGGCTGCTTGTGTCATTGCTTACGCATGCTGATGCAGTTTCATGCCTTTATTTCAATGACACTTGGCAAATTTCTATTAGAATCTTAATAGTGATGGCAAAACCTAGCATCAGTACGTGGCGCTTCGTAATTGGTTGTATTTTATAGACTTGGTAGTATAATGTGTCAGCTTGTGATAGGTCGGGAATTTTCCCTCTCTACAAACCCTCTGCCCTACCCTCACATCCTCACGCACTGAAAAGAAAATCAAATTAAACAAAAGGTACAAGCTTGAAAAGAAAATCGCTTCAAATTGGATCATCATTCTCCTTTTATTTTCCCAATCTTTCTCGGCATGCAAATAGCACTATCTAAACAACAAAATTAAAAAAAAAAAAAAAATAAAAGGGCCTAATTTATTAAGCATTTTCCATTTCTTGCACTTTCTCGGCATCCAAACAAATCACCAAAACAGGAATAGAATCGAAAACTTAGAGATTTTAAATTTCAGAAAAAAATAAAAATAAAAATCGAACCGTGGAGACAGCTTTGATAACATGCGATGAAGAGCTGGAAGAGGAGAGCAGGTGGGTGTGTCGTCTTGTTGTTGTCGTGGTCAAAGCAAGCAAATTGGAAGACGGCTTGAGAAGACCGCCATGAACGAAGTACGAAATCTGAAGCTTCGGGTCCTTTAGCAGAGCCGTATTTGCAATTAACAAAACCCAATTCAAAGACCCAATTCATTGTTCCATTCCCCATCAAATTGTTGAAGCTCCTGAAAGAGTTTTGAGCATGCTGGAGATGGGTTTGGAGTGGCTGATCATTTTGTACTAGTGGAAACCATCAAAGATCATTTTGAAAGATCAATTTTTGTTACAAGTCATACAAACCCAGAAAAAAAAAAATGGAACTTTAATAGTATTACCTCTATTTTAAATTTAAATTTTGATTTGGTGTTGTTTAATTGGTCACCACCCAATGAAAAATGCTTGATAATAGCTGGCTTCATGTGTCCCCACGACTCTGATCAAGTTTTGATCTTATTGGAGAAAGGCGTTACGGTGGCATGGGGACGGCGGTTTTTCTAGGGAGCTGCTAAAATGGGTTGAGAAAGAATGAGAGGGTACAATGTTAAACGTGGCTTATTTTTAAGCCTTGGATTTGTTGTTAGCCACGTGTCTCTCATTTGTGTAAAAATGGGAGACAACAGGAGAAAAATTTCTCCTAACATGGTGCTCATGTATGGGTCCTGTACAAAAAGTACAAATTTTTGAGTTATGAGAAGTTGGAATCAGTGTGTCAAACGTGCAACCTTTAGGAAGTTGGGGTATATTAAATGACAAGTGATGAGTGAAGATTTTTTTTAAACCAAACAGTCCCTTAATCACTAGTAACTAGTAAGCCACTAAGATAATGTTTGAAGCTTCTCTATAAGTTGGGGCCCTTGCCTTTTTTTTTTTTTTTTTTTGAGAAAGTTTTAATTTAAGACACTAGTCAGTTTTAAGTGTAGGCAATGTTTGAATCCCAGATCTCTTATTTAACCACTAGAGACTTTACCAGTTGAGTTAACTAGAACCCACTGGAGTTATTGCTTTTGATATTCTCCCATTATCCTATAATGGCCTTTAAGAGCATTCGTTAGCACCCTAAATACTAAAAAAAGTAGCACCCTAAATACTTAAAAAAGAGCTACATTTGGTGAGCCATAGCTGCATTTGCTTTTGCTTGTTACTACACTAAATTACACTAAACATTAAAAAATTATTCTTAATTCAATTTTCTCTCTCTTCCATGCATAAAGAAATACTAATAAAGAATAAAAAAATAGAGAGTTAAATTTTCTCTCCCTTCCATGCATAAAGGAATACTAATAAAGAATATAATTTTTTTTTAAAATGAAGTGGTATAAGAATAGGGTATGGGATGTAATGTATATTGTTAAGTGATATATTAAAATAAATAAAGTAGTTTTTTGATGTGTTAAATGCTAAATTATTTAGCAAACCATGCTAAATTATTTAGCAAACCGTGCTAAATTTTTAGCAGAACGGATGTGAATACTCTTGCTCCATATTGCTGCTTCCCTAGTAGGAATCCTCATTGATTTATGTTATAATTTTTTTAATGTACGTAACATTTTTGAAAATATATATCAAACTAGCTTTTTGTCACATATTTAGCAAAAAAGCTACCAAAAACTATATCTTTTGATTAAAATAAATAATGCAAATAAGTTATTGAAAATTATAAAATACGTAAACAAGTAACGTTGAGTTAATTTTGTTGCCACTGCTAGCACCTTAATATTTCATTACTTAGTAACGTTTCAATTGCAGCTTGCATGGGTGGTTGTAGACTAAAATATACTTAAACTTAGAATTGTTTTCATTATGGCCATTTTTGTTTTAAAATTTTATTTTGGTCTTTAATGTTTGATTTTATTTTTCTTGCAGTCCATTAATGTTCATAATATGCTCATCCATAATACGATTTTCTCATTACAATAATGAAATTATTGTATTTCACAAAATTTTAGAGGTACCATTTTTTGAAAGAGTTAAACATGAAAGGCACTTACCGACTAACAAAAATGCCAAGAGCCTTATAGTTGTTGGGTGCAAAAGGCACCCTACTTGGAGTTGAATCAGAATGTACTAGGAGAAGGACCTATCCGATGTGAAAGAGTAGATACATGTAATGGAAACATGATAGCTCAACTAGTTACCACTTTCTAATATTTCCAAGACCTTCATGGTTTAAAAACCCTGTCCCTATTGTAATCGAATTATCAAAAAGATTACTAACAAAAATAGAATATGAAATCATAATAAAAATGAAAAGCCAGGATAAAAATTTTAAAATGTAAAAAATCAAGGAAATAAAAAAAAGAATAAAGTTTCTCTACAACTAAATGTGAATTTTGAAAAGCTAACCATTGAATTGCATGTTCTTCATATTCTTAACTCACATGTCAAATTTCGTTCAAATCAGGTATTATTTATTATTCGATCAATAAACTTATTTTTTAAGTATAATTTTTTACCACAAAAATTTGAAATTTAAATATGTGATGATATAGTTATTTATTTTTGATTTTTTTTAAAATTTTGTGAGTATAGAAGATATAATAAGTATATGCAATTTAACGATTAGATTTTTAAAATTGACATATAAAAAACTATTGGAAGAATTTGAAGGATAGTTTGGAGAGAAACTTAAAAAAAAAAAAAACCAAAGTGTAAGGGAACAAACTTTCTTTTGTTTTCAAAAACTGGATATAGATATTTTTTTAAAAAAAATTTAATGTTTTTTTAAAAAACTAATTTGAATGTATCCGCGAGTGTTATTTTTAGCCACGAGATACTTCTTCTTTCTTTACTTTTTTTTTGGGTAACTTGGTTGACCTGAGCAGCTGACTTCCCTTTGCGTGCTCCTACAATTTGAACATTGAAGTGCTAATAAGAATTGTTCTATTATCTAAGTAGCTCACTCGCTTGCTGCTGAGATTTCAAGAGAATCAAACCATAGACTTCCAGTTCACAGTTGTTTGCTTTTGTCGCCTGGTATGCTCTCTCTCTCTTTCTCTCTCTCTCTCTCTCTCTCTCTCAATATTTCTTTATGGAGAGTGACTACCTCAAATTAAGTTAATTTCCCTACAATTCTCCTATAATTCCTATCCATCCCCATTAGGAACCACCAGGTCTCTAACAAAGGGGGAAGTGGCCATAAAGGTAATTAAAGGTGTTTGAACCAAAGCCCTTTAATGGTGCTAGGAATGCCAAAGATTTGGAGAATTTCCTTTGGGACGTGAAGCAATACTTCAAGGCTGCTAGGATGTTTGATCAAGAGAAGGTGATGATTACTAGCATGTATCTTTTAGGAGATGCTAGGTTAGGGTGGAGAACTTGTGTGGAAGATGATGCAGATGCTGGTAGAGGGAAAATTGACTCCAGTTCTTGCCTATCAATACTGTCTGGGTTGCAAGAGATTTCTTGAAGAAATTGAAACACACTGGTACGATGCAAGAATATATCACGACATTCAGTTCTTTGATGCTAGATATTAAGAATATGTCTGAGGAGGACAAGCTATTCAATTTCATGTTTGGTTTACAACCTTGGGCACATTTGGAATTAAAGAGGCAAGCTGTGTGTGATCAGCTTGCTGCAATATCTGCTGCAAATGCCTTTGTGGACTACAAATACACTAAGCCTTGTGGGGATGATGAGAAGCGTAAGTCCAAGGACAAAGGCAAAGACAAACAGAAGAAAGATGGCAAGAAGAACAAGGATAAGTAGAAAAAGACTTAAGCTAACAAGAGTAAGTGGGAGAGTTCTAACTCTCAACAAAGTAAAGAACAACCACAATTTAATGTAGACTGTTTTATCTACAATGACCCTCATCAAGCAAGAGACCACCCTAAGCATGAGAGACTTAATGTAATTAAAGTACCATAGAATTATTTAATTTTATTTAGAACATGAGTATAACTTGTGCTTATCACCAAATTTAATTGTATGTTCACCTTTTGTTCATTCTCTTGAGAAACAAACTCAAACTTTATATTTGATTAATTTATTTTTCCCCATATATAGGACCAACATTTTACCCCTTCATAACTAAATTATAATTAATAATTCAAGATATATTAAGGGCATATTTGATAGACTGTAATAGACACTGTAATGTAATAGTTATTCCTATGGTTTAGCTATTTTTTAGTTTGGTTAAGTTTTTATTATATGGAATAGTTATTCTTTATGAATGACTATTCTTTAACATGAGGAATAATTATTCATCTCTAAAAGTACTGTAATAATTATTTCTTAATAGTGTGTAATAATTTCTAAAATTAATATATTTTCAAATAAACAAACTTTCCATATGTATGTATCAATTATAAAAATTAAAAATCATAAAAAAGAACTCAGCTCTCTCTTAAATTAATTTTTTTTTAAAGAAAATATATTTATATGAGTAAGATATTTCTTAAAATAAATCTTTAGTTTTATTCTAAATTACAAATCACAACCAAACTTATAAATATGGTTAGTTATTTCGTAATTCCATTACAAAATATTTTATTTTCAATAATAAAGATTACAATTTAAGTTGCAATTCTCATTCAATGTTCTAAACATACCGAAGATAGGTTTGTTGAAAATGCAAATGCTTCAAATTTTAAATTGACACTGCGTGGATGATAGCTGGTGTCTATCATTACTCTAGTTGACAGAATTAATGCATGTGGCAGGTGAAAATTTAAAATAGGAATTGCAGTTTCCTAATAATGATGTCTTTTAATGAGATGGAAAACAATAGAGGAAAAATATTACTACAAATTAGCTAAAATGAGGTATAAAGAAATAAATATTGGAAAAAGTTAACTGATGTTCTAAAAATGAGGGTCTTTTGAAAAGTGAGGTTATTTTCCCTAAGGAGGTAGGCAGTGGGAATCCTAGGGGCATGCCTGCGTGCACGCCGCGCTGCATCGTCCCGCACTCCAGCAAAATTGACTTGTGCCTTTTCCCATTTTTGTGTCCCTAAATTCATTCCATGATTTTAGAGGAGTTTTCCAGCAAGCGGCTCGGGATTGAGATCTTTTAGAGTTCCTAGGGTACTCTACCATGTAGAGTTCTTTTAATGTTAACCTTTCATTTATAATAAAAGGTCTAGATTTTGCCATATCATTAATCCACTAACAAATCTACAAAAATAATGATTTTAAAAAATAATTGCTCATAAATGATAGGTATTACCTTAAATGCAAATAGTGGCTATGACATTGCACCATTAAATGCAAAAGAAATTTGCTTATTTAGAAAATTGATTATTATGCACATAGGCCAAGAAGCATATATATATATATATATATATATATATATATATATATATATATATATATATATATAATTGATATATGAATGGCAGAGACACCTGAGTTTTCATTCCAATTTTTTTAGTCTTCTATTAATTTTATTAAAATTAAGCATATAAATGTTTTTCGTTTCTTTTCAAGTACATGATTGGCACTTAGGATCATAAAATATAATTTTTCTATGTCCTATTTCAGTCGAACCTATGCTTTGAAATTAACAACCAAAATGATTTAAGGAACAAATTGAAAAATGAAGAGGGGAAGGAGAAGATGACTTCATGTTTTCTTAGAGACCTGCTTTAGGTAAAAGAGGTAAGGCAATAATTATCATTTATGAGTAGTTATTTTTTAAACCATTATTTTAGGAGATTTGTTAGTGGATTAATGGTATGGAAAAATTTGGACCTTTTATTATAAATGAATGGTTAAGATTAATAGAACTCTACATGGTAGAGTACCCTAGGAATTCTAGATGATTTTAATCCGATGTTCTAAGGGTATTAGCTTATAAAATACTTATAGAAGTTTTTTATGGGAAAAGAAAAAAAAAAATTTTGACATCTTTTTATATTTTTCATAAAAGTGGAATAATTTTTTTTTTCTAAAAATAACTTATTAATAAATTTCTTAATGACACTCGTTAATCAAATTTATAAATAATTAATGATGTTAATTGTTAGATTTTCTTCAATGTAAAAAATTGTGTATCTTGAGCCAATCTTGTTTATATTGTTAGACTTGATTAGATAGAATTATTTTCTTTTATGAAGATGATTTTTCAAAAAAGAGGGGTAAGGAAGATGGTACAATCTTCACCTTATTTGCAGTCACAATATTTGACTTGGTAGGTTAGAAACCAAACTTTATTTGAAGGCCACTTAAAAATAGTATTAAGAAGTATTTATAAATTTTAAGGACTACGTATTTGCTTGGGAAACTGTGTAATCTTCTGAACAAGAAGGTATTACATGTTTCCGGTGCATGTTACATGTACTCTTCGGAAACATGGTGAAGTTTTTCCTTCTGAACTTACTCTTTGAATCCCTCCCTAGTTAGATTGTTATAAATTTAATTTTGATGATGCCATTCAACCCAACTTCTCCATCACTTCGCATTTTGTTGTTGCGCGCATAAGCTCAACTTTGTCTTTCCTGAGGGAGACTCCAAGCCAATAATGGATGAACTAAACAATTTCTCCTCACTTGTTCATGCTCTTGAGGCCTCCATTGCTTTTGCATGAGCCACTTACCATCTCCTCTCTTTCGTCTTGTGTCTTTGTACATGATGATAGAGATGGGTTGGCCCATCTTTCTTCTCTTAATTATCCTTATGCATGTAAAAGAAAGGATATTCCAACCTATATATTTATTAATTTTATTAGAAATTTGAAATCTATATATTTATCAAACCTATAAATAAATATATTGTAGGTGTACATATGAATATCTAGTTTTGAGCCTACTTTTATTGAAAATATAAAAAATTGTCAAATAAATCAGATGTTTTTAAATGTGTTTTCTAAATTAATGCCTTTAGGATATTCATTGACTTTTTCTAACATATAGTATTATTGGGTATACACATGTATAAATAAAGTCTTATATTGAATAATAATGACAATAATAAGTGTTTAATATAATATAGAATAGGTCTTCCTAATGTGATATCTTTTTGACAGTTTTAGGCCTTGTTTGGTGAGTGAGTTTTAATTCACATTTTCACATTTTAAATAATATTACACACATTTTCACACACTTTTTCACCTACACATATATCAAAAACACTCAAACAACATAACTCAAACTCCTCTCCTAAACACTCCCTTATTTTCTAGAAGATATCTCTTGGTGCAGACCTGTATAGTACATCCTACCAGAAAAAGAAGAAAAGAAAAAAAAAGAAATACAACTTTTACATCATGGATTGAGAATTTGAGGCATTTCAGCCTCTTGGTCTGGGATCTGCCTCCTTGCCTTCTTGCTATGTGTTATCTCGCCATAAAAGTATGAAACAAATCCCCAACTACACAGTGCAAGAGAAACTCCTTTTTCTGTAGTAAAACTTTCTTTGTAGAAAAAAAAGGCTAAGACCTCTATCACTGGGAGCAGAACCGCAATTATAATACCAGATAGTAAAGATGAAGCACAAAAAATTACTCCTATTGCTCCCAAGAAGAAAGCCTGCCAAAAAATTGCGCTAAACACTAGAATCGTGTAGTACCTTGTTTCCCCAAGCCCAAATTCCATTGCCTCTCTTGGAATTGCCTATACAATACATACATCATCATCAAATACGTGTTGGTGAATTTAAATATTTAAATAATTAAAATTAAATTATTAATTAACTACTTAAATTAGGATAAAGTGTAAATGCACTTTTAGTCCTTACATTTTGGGGTCGTTTCTATTTTGGTCCATATATTTTCATTTTACCACTTTTAGTCCCTAAATCAATTAACGTGTTCTATTTTGGTCTTTACCGTTACTCACTTAACAGAAATTGCTGACGTGGCTGACGGTACAGTAAAATAATAATTAAAAAATCTATTTTGGTATTAAAAAATTTCCACATCAGCATTTAAATTAAAAAAAAAAAATTTATTAATTTTAATTAAATAAACAAAATTAAAAACAAAAAATCATATTAATTGAGATCTAAGAGTGCCTTGAACAAGAACATTAAGAAGACAAACCCAGATCTAAGAACACAAACCCAAAAATTAAAATTAAAAAAAAAAAAACAACCATTCAAGATCGTAAAAAACGCAGATCAAAAACCATAGATCAAAAGCCAGATCAGGCCCACCTGACACAGATCAAAAACCACACATCAAATCAAATCAAATAAAAAGTTTGTATGATAGTCAAGAAAATGAATAAATCTCTTTTATTCAGCTGAACCAACATTCATCATCTGCTTCCAATACCCAAGAATTCATTTTTCCATTTCTTTTCATTGTTCTTTGGAACCAAACAAAGCACAACTAGATCAGCACAAAAAAAAATTCATTCTTTCGAAAACCAAATAAACCCCAGCAATTAATTTTCTTTCTAATCATTCCATTTCCCCAGCAGACAAACAGAGCACAAGAAACTCAACAAAACCAAAAATTTAGCTAAAAAAGAAGAAACCTAGATCGGAAAGAAAAACCCAAGACGGATTGCAAACCCACCACCACGGCGCCGGATTTGAGCAAAGGAGATTGAAATGTCACCGGATCTGACGGAGGAAGTGACTAAAACACACACCCATAACAATGGTGGTGACGAACGTGAAATCGGAGATGATGGCTCTGATGGACGAGGAGCGCCTTGGAGGCCGAGATGAACGCCATCATCGACCCCCTCCTCCTCCTCCGCCGCAGGATCCAAATCTGGATCCGGGGTTGGGTCGGGTGGCGTGGCGCGGGCGCAGGCCTGGGCGATCCATTTAGGGAGATGGGTCGAAGGTTTGAGTGGGTTTGGGGATTGAGAGAGAGAGAGAGAAATGGTGAGAGAGAGTGTGATGTTCTGGGTTTGAGTGGCCGTGCATTTCTTGAGTTTGAGAGAGAGAGAGTGATGTTCTGGGTTTCTTGAGTTTCTTGTGTTCTGTTTGAGTGGCCATGCATTTTTCACTTTTGGGTTTGATGTTTGTATGGAGGGTTTGATTTTTCATGTGATGTTGCTAGAGATTGAGGGTTGGGTTTGGGTTTGTGTTATTTGTGTTTTGAATCTTTGAAGGTCTTTGTATTTTGTAGATCTGTGCCTTTTGATTTTGGATGTTTCTTGTTGGCATGTTCTTGATTTTGAGGAAGAACTCAGGATGATTGGGAAGAACATTATGTAATTTTTTTTTAAAATTTAATTAATTTAATTTCTTTTTTAAATAATCAGTTTTTATTTTTTTATTTAGTTAAAATAAATAAATAATTTTTTTTAATTTATAAGCCGACGTGGCATTTTTAATATTATTTTATTAGACACGTCAGCATTTAATGTGCCAACAGTAGATGTCGTTTGCCACATCAGCAAAGTGAGTAATGGTAAGGACCAAAATAGAACGCGTTAATTGATTTAGGAACTAAAAGTGATAAAATAAAAATGTAGGGACCAAAATATAAATGATTCTAAAATATAGAGACAAAAAGTGCAGTTACGCCTTAGGATAATTGAAAGTTTGAGTTCGTTAATGAGTCTAAAAAACCCTTTTGTGGAGATCAGTTTTTGGGTTTTCATGTATTTAGTAGCATCAGAAAATAACTACTCTCTTTTATCAATAAAAAATTATATATATTAAAAAATAACTTAAAGCAGCTTTATCTTATATCAAATTGAATAAAAAAAAAGAGTTAAGAGGCAATATATAGGAAGAATTGAAAACAACTTTATCTTATTTTTTAATACCAATTATAGGAAAATAATATAATATTTCCAAAAATATTAACTAATATAAGAAAGTGAGATAGCTTTTTTAAAAATATATATTTTTAAAAAGACTCATATTTATTTAGAAAACATTACTATCAAAACAGCACAGTTCCATAATTGTAAAATCTTATAGGTTTGGAAGATGAATATATTTAATGCATCGCACAAAAGTAAAAAAGGATTGGAACATACCTTGAAGTCTTTGTTAATCAGCATCCCAACAGTGCAGAAAAGAGTTGCAAAAAAACACATAACAATCTGAAATTCCATCACCAGCGAATACGTAATTTCCTGCTTAGCCTTCTTGTACGACAACTCTATAAGTGGTAACACAAATCCATATAGCGCAGAAGCACCTAGAGTCATGAAGAACCCGGCAAATTACACGCTCTTAGATTCACCACTAGGGCGATCACTACTGGTATGTAAAGCCAAAACACTAGCTCCGATGGTAAGCAAAACCACAGCGTTGATGTTATAGGAAGTGAACTTTTGCCTCACCAAAAGGAAAGCAAAGATAGCAGTGAAAGCAAGCTGTGTGGCAATGATCAAAGAAGAGGTTGAGACTGGTAGGCGCTTGACACCGTAGGCGTAGAGATAGTCATCGAGGCCAGTGAGGACTCCTACAACGGCGTAGGCAATGAACAAAGTTGGCTTCATGGAGAAGAGCTTGGTGCTTCCGCCTTGTTTGGCACGGCGGCGAAAGTATGCGATTATGAGAGGGAAGAAAATTATGGGCCAACCACCAGTTTCAAGCCAACTTGAAAGCCAGACTCTGTTGCCACCATGGGTGAAGTAAAGTCGCATTATCAATGGACCGCCGCAATTGCCTAATGACAATAAGACACAGTTTAGTATGAGAAGAATCATGTTATCCTTACCTTGCTCAGCCATTACCAAGGTCTTTAATAATAGAAAACACACACACACTCTCTCTTTTCCACGTGGCTCTGTGTGTGCCTCTGTATGTGTGATTTAACAGCGTGGCTCTGTGGCTCTGTGTGTGCCTCTGTATGTGTGATTTAACAGTGATAAGTGATACCCAATAGTTGAAAATATATATAGAAAGCTGTAGAGGATGAGTGGGTAGAAAAGGTCAATGTATTTATAAGAATATTTTGGGAATAGGAAAAGATCCTGCTATTTCATGCCAGGAATCCTAATTGTTAATTATTACTGTATTAATTAAGCACATTACCTATACTAAGGGTCCGTTTGGATAGAGCTTATTGTTAAAAATTGAAAACTGAAAACTGAAAACACTGTACCAAAATAATTTTTAAATGTGTGAATAGTGTCGTGGGACCTATTTTTAATAAAAAAAATTCTGAAAAGTGAAGTTTGTGGGTCCCATGAACAGTACACGGGACCCACAAATGTGCTGAAAAGTCAGCAAAAGCGGGCTACTGTTCATGCACAGTGCATGAACAGTAACCTTTGTCCCTCCTGACCCGTGCAGCAGCAGAAAAAAAAAAAAAAAAAACGCACAAACGCGGACACAATAATTTTCATCCGTATCCAAACTCAGCCTAAGTGTTTTCGTGTTAGTTTACATGTTGATGGCTTATCTAATTTTTTGTTGGAAACTTTTAGTTGAAAGTTTGTTAATGAATATTATTGATTGATTTAATTTTATTCTGAAGCATAGCTTGAATTCACCACTAATTTGATTGCATGGTTAAGGGTGAGTTTGGTTGGGTTTTTTGAAAAAGTGCATAATAAAAAAGTTGAGTTTTCAAAAAGTGTATAATGAAAAAGTGTTTTTTCAAAAAGCTGAGTGTTTGGTAAAAGCTGTTAAAAAGTGCTTTTTAAAAAAACTGAGTGTTTGGCTAACACTATAAAAGTTGCAGTTTAAGGGATAAATTACCAAAAAGAACAATGTATATATAAGGGAGTTTATTTTATACTTAAATCAACTACTTCATCTACTTACTAAATAATAATAATAATAAAATATATATTATTGGTATTATTTTAATAATGTTTGGGCAATTATTCTTTTTTAGTGTCATAATTATTTGTTATTACCATTAATGACTTCTTATTAATATTAATTAAATCTAAATACTTTCATCATCATGAAGCACAAAATGAAAATGTAAAAAGATGATAAAATATACACCAATAATCCAAGTTTAAATTGTGCTATATAAAAATGTAAAAAGATATAAAATATATATCAATAACCCAAGTTTAAATTGTACAACACAAAAATGTAAAAAAGATGATAAAATACATACCAATAACCCAAATATAAATTGTACTACATGATATTATAAAATAAAAAAATACAACTACTAATTATTATCCCCCCAAATGGAATCAGTAATGGAATCACGAAGAACCACCATCGCAGGGTCTCTTAAAGATCCTAAGTTCTGCTCATAACTGCTACCTGCTTCACTATTATGTTCTCTTCTAGAAATTGAATCTTGATTGGCGTTTATGAACTCCCTATCATTTAGTCTAACAAAATTATGAAGAGCCATAGTAGGAGATACAATAAGTATTTGGATATGGAATGGAAAAGATGGCATGTTTCTGATAATTCTCTATTTATTCTTCCACACACCAAAAGTGCGCTCAATCACACATCGAAGAGATGAGTGAGCATGATTAAATTTTTCATGTCTAGTTCTAGGGCTTCCACCTCTCCTTCAAAAGTCCTGAAGATGGTCTGATATCCCTTTGTATGGTGTCAAACAGCCTTTCATCATTGGGTATCCAGAATCAACTACATAATATTTCATTAGACAAAAAAATTCAATTGTATTAACACACACACAATATGTCATTATAATGAACAATTGATTAACCAATTACAAACCTGGTGGTGGGTGCGGAAAGTTGTTACTTTGTTTACGAATAATATCAAGAAAAATGTGGGTGTCGTGTGCTGCACCTTCCCATCCAGGCAAAACAAATGTGAATAACATATCAAAGTCACATGCAGCCATCACATTTTGGGTTGGATATCCCTTTCTTCCAAAGTATGGAATGGACTTCTCAGTAGGTATAATCGCTATCACATGTGTGCCATCAATCGCACCGATGCAATCCTAATAAAAACATTAATAGTTTTCAGTTCCACATGCATTGTATTATCTTATAGACAATAACACTTATTCAAATATATAATAGTACACATACTTTGAAATGTGGCCAATAAATTGGATGGTCTTGTATTTTGGTTGGAACTTCACTAAAAGTTGGATCCGAAGGCTTTACATATGCAGCTGCAAAGCGAGCACCCAACAGAGTGATCATCTTCTCAAAATGTCTACTTATGGTTTCACCCGAATGCTGAAATAATTCTTGAACCATTCGGTTACATGTTCCATGACCAAGTATCACTAAACAGATTGCCACTAACTCTTCTAACCTTATATTCCTTGAATGTTGAAGTCCAAAGTCATGTTGTAAAACTTGACACAAATTATGAAACACCTCCTTTTTCATTCTAAACATATTGTAACACAAATTCTCATTACCTTCCATACAGTGTCTCAGCCAATCCCACCCTGTTTGTTCAGAATCATAACAAGGAGTCTTATTAATGTACTTATTGAAATACGTCACAACTGCTTCACAGGTAACTGTCACAAGCTGGTAAAACTCCTCGTCAGAATCTTCATTACTATCATCATCATCAGAATCACCGTCACTGTCATCATCACTGTCACTACTCTCACCATCACCATCATCATCATCATCATTGTTATCACCATCATTATTATTGTCCGCACCATCATTATTATTGTCAGCATTGTTATAATTACCACCATCATGATCATCACAATAATTTCTGTAATCCCCATCCATTAATAGTTCCATAAAATGGCCACTCTCATGAGTACCATTATAATCATCCATATTGGTTTAAGCTACACAACAAAGTAACAAATACTCAATCAAGACAATTCAGAACATCAAGTACATAACACTGTAATGAAAATTTCAAATGTGTTTACATTACACATATATTAGTCCAAAGCTAATACTAAATATCACATAACTTAGTTTAAAGTTAATACAACATAGCTAATACAACATAGTTAATACAACATAGCTAACTTAGTTTAAAGTTAATACAACATAATTAATACCACATAAGGTTAGTCACTTCTTTTGGTTATAAATCATTTCTTGTAGCCACTCCAGCTGTGACTCTGGGTCCTTGAAAGTTAGGAACATCTCCCTACGTGACCTTTTTAGTAAGATAATGAAGCTTGAACCACAAACGTACTTTCCACTCTAGGAAGTGCTCTCACAATCGCCATGACATTATCAATTGAACTTGGTGACTCTCGAGAAGTACCTTCAGACCTATTCTGACATACAGTTATTAATTGACTGATACGATTGTCCAACATTGCAACTCCTCCTATCTTCTTCTTTTTCTTCTGTGAGGGTATTGATTCACTAGTTCACTTTTGTCCTGAACTACGTGATTGACTAGTATGTCGTTGCTACAAACTATCAATGTCTAAACTCATGTCACATTAGTTATCCTTAAATTCGAAGCTACCATCTGAATCACCAGCACCCTCTTTTGGCATTGTTGGAGGTAATGTATCTGAATAAGGGGTCCATGCAGCTACCCCAGTTGCTGCAACATCCCTAAACATTATCTCAAGTTGTTCTAGATTCTATGGACCTTTCTCTCGAAATTTTTTAGCTTTGGGTAATTCCTACAAAATGTAATTGTAATTTCACTCATATAACAATAATATAAAAAAAAAACTATCTCCAACTAACTACATATTAATAAAATACTCAACTCACTTTCAACTTTAGGTCCCACCAATAATCAGGAGCAACAATCGTTCCCTTCACTACATCCCAACCTAAACTTGTGTCAAGATTCCTCAATTGTTCCCACACTCTCCAATCACCTTTTAATACATCCCACCTACTTTTTAATTGGTCCTTATCATAGTTTTGACCGGTCTCATCACAAAATTTGGTCACCAAATTGAACCAACCTTTGGTACTAAAGCTAGCACCTTTTGTTCTATTCCCGGCTTGAATTTGTTCCACATAAAGGTTACAAAAAGTAGTTGTCCACGTTGGTTTAATATCCCAATCTGCTCTAGCCTTTTTTACCTCGGGGTTGGAAGTGGTCTTTTTACCCATCTATAAAGTTAACCAACCATAAGAAATGCAAAAAATAGAATACATAATATTCCAATTTAGTGAACTAGTTACAAACATGATCTAATAATTCTAGGCTAAAGTTATGCCAAACCATAACAATCCATTTCATTTAAATTGGGTTTCTTTACCAAACCTACAAGAGTAACTCTTCTACTTCTATGGACCTTAATTTTTATTTATTTATTTTTTTTGTAAGTAAAGGATAATTTATTAGAGACGAATAGGAGTGCTTCAAGTATATGTATACAAGAGGTCCTCTTAAAAGTCTTGCACTGTATAGCTTACAAAAGTTTTGGTTTGGGGTCTGAAAATTAGAGGAGAAAAAAGAAAATATGTAGCTGTTGTCAGGGTGTGCATGCCCCATCAGCAGCAGCCAAACCGTGTGCATGCTCTGCTGATGTGGGGTGCGACTGCTGCTGATGGGGCATGCATGTGCAGCTGCACATGCATGCCCCAGCAGCAGTAGCCACTGCATCAGCTGCTACTGATGGGGCATGCGTGTGCAGCTGCACACGCATGCCCCATCAGCAACAGCCGCACCCCACTGATTTTCTCCTCTGATTTTCAGACCCCAAACCCAATCTTTTGTCTTTTTTTTATTAGAATTATGAGCTACAAGTCTACAAACCATTCATAGCAAGATTCAAACCACTGTAAATTCCAATCAACAAAAACAAATAACTAAACAAGTAAAGGAACAATACCCATTAATCTATAACAATAACTCTCTTCTGGGTTGCCGAGAAAACAAATCAAACACAACAAAAAACAAAAAATTTGAAGCAACCCAATACTTTAAAAATACATTCTTTTTTTATCTGTTTTAGCTTCCCAAAAATTGTGTGACTAATTACAAAAGAAAAAAAATTACAAAGCATCCACAAAGCATGTAGCTAATATTCAAACAGAGCATCCACAAAGCATCCTCAGTCAAACAAAGCATCCACAAAAGAAATAAAAATTACAAAGCATGTAGCGAAAAAAATTTTCAGTACCCGGCAAGAGAACAAATAGATCATTAGCAACAACAAAGCATGCAAGATCTAGAATTTTTTTTTCCCGCACTCGATAAAAAAAAAAGAAGAAAATTTTCAAATCAGTGTTGGTACCTAGTGGTTTTTGGTAGCAGATCAGTGTTGCTTGGTGTTTTTTTGATCAAATCTCTACCTTCAAAATGTATTTCTCAGATCAGAAAGTCTCATAAATAAATTAAAAAAAAAAAAAAACAGATTAGAGAAGACAAAGAAAGCAGAAGAAGAGGAAGAAGATTCACGGATGACTTACCACGGAGAGACTGGTAGCAGCACGGAGAGTGCAGAGCAGAGAAGAGATTAAGCACGGAGAGGGTAGAGCAAGAGAACAAATAGATCATTAGCAACAACAAAGCATGCAAGATCTAAAATTTTTTTTCCCACACTCGGTAAAAAAAAAAAAAAAATTTCAGATCAGTGTTGGTACCTGGTGGTTTTTGGTAGCAGATCAGTGTTGCTTGGTGTTTTGTTGATCAAATCTCTACCTTCAAAATGTATTTCTTAGATCAGAAAGTCTCATAAATAAATTAAAAAAAATACAGATCAGAGAAGACGAAGAAAGCAAAAGAAGAGGAAGAAGATTCATGGATGACTTACCACGGAGAGACTGGTAGCAGCACAGAGAGGGCAGAGCAGAGAAGAGATGAGACGCGTTGAGCTTCAGGGATTTTAGCGGAGCAAAGAGATGAGATGAGAGGAATGAGGGACAGCTGCACAAGAGAACTGATGATTTATCAATGGGTAATTTAGTAATTTTAGGACGAGCCCAACGGATAGCTGAAAACGTGCATGAACTTTTGTTTATGGAGCTCCAGAGCTCCATAATTGGATTGGGCGTTTTTGCCTTGGCCCAAAACGCAACTTTTACCCAAAAGTTGCGTTTTTGCTTCACCAAACGCTCAAAGAAGTCCAGCTTTTAAATAAAGCTGCGTTTCAGTCCCTAAAAGCCCAACCAAACGGGCACCAAATTTGATTGATTCTTTTTGAACAAATTGGAACTTTTTCACGTTCTTTTAGATTAATTTAATTATTTATTCTTTTCTCTCATAAAGCAAACGTTGTGAGTCTTGCGAGTAATATTTATTCTCTTACCTTTGATAAATATATATATATATATATATATATATATATATTAATATTTAAAAATTATATTAAAGTTAAATTTCATTTAATAATATTATTAGACTTTTTTTGAGAGAATTATATTATTAGAGTTGACTAGACAGAATAATTTCAATTTATGAATTTATAAAATTTGGACTCACAAAACTTATTTTGTAAAAACAATCATACATAATTTTACCTGAAATTTGATTTTTTTTTTGGTTTAATATCATAATTTTGTTGTCATTGCTTCTTAAGATCAAATCTAAAAACATATTAAATAAATATAAAATAAAAGCTGCACATAATCAAAAGAAATTATAAACATGAATTTGAATAAGGACACGACATACTTTCATGTCAATTATTGTTATCTCTTCTCCTTCATAATATTAGGAAAAATGTCGGCATGTCTTATTCAAACTCATAAAATATCATCAAAACTGCATCGAAACTAAAAGAAAATATGATAAGAACAATAAAGATTATCTTGGACAAATTATGAATTTGATTTTTTCTAATTCCTATATATAATTATGTAACTCTCAAATATGTCTCTGAAAATCCTGTTGAGTGTGTGGGTCAAATGTTGGGCTGGGCCGCCTGCTACACTAGGCCCAAAGATTTCTGGATCAGGGAGCTGTGACCGGTCCAAGAGCAACCCTCCTTGGTCCGTCTTGTACGCAAACGATGTCCCTGTTAATCAGGCTTTGATCACATATCCATGGCAGACAGAATTGTTACATTAACTACGGTAGACAGATACAATAAAAACAATAATGAAAATTCCTTTACGATTCAGACAGAAGTGAATAATGGGCTTTGATAAGGAATGTCCGTTTATGAATAATAACAAAAGGGTAGGTATTGAATGAACAACAATAAGCTTATTAAAAGAAACAAATGTCAGTCTGCTGCATAAGCTACGTTGTCAAGTCTAAGTCAAGAAGGGAATCACCTCTTCAACGCGATTAACCTCTCTGGTGGAGAAATTAACTGCTTTGAAGGGGCGGGCTTGAATGGTGTTCAGTGAGGTCCTTCTTCGTTACCAGAGAACATGGGTTGGAGAGGGAGAGGGAGATCGACCCATTTGGTACATGCCACCAACTCTGTTCTTTCTGTCTTTCTTTGCTCCTCTCTCTATTCCTGAGTTCTTTCCTTTCTTTTTCTTCGTTCTTACTCTTCTTTCTATTCTCTCTAATTCTTTCTCTCTTTTACCTTGATTTTTACTCTTACTGTTTTTTTTTATTTTAAATTCTTGCCATTATCCACCCAGAGGTTGCTCCCCCCTGCCGTGCACAACAAAGGCTCCTTATATAATGCCAGCCGCTTGACTTTTACCATTTTAGCCTTCAACCGTTTTTGTCTAGTGTGGGTCTGACCATTACTAACTGGCCAGTCACCCAGCCAGCGCCATTTACCTGCGCTGGTCGCGCCACTCCACCTCACCAAACAGAAGGCTCTTTTGTTTGTTTGCTTGCCGTGACATTCTTACCTGCCACGATGTAAATACTCTCTTTCTCTCCGTCCCTCATGGCATGCACCTAGTGGTTCCAACTCAGCTTTGCCTCTTTTGGGTGGTATGTCATCTTAGCAGGATGTTGCCTCCAAAAGAGCTTGAGCAGGAAACACGAAAATGAGATTTTTCCCCTCCCCACCGCCAGACCATGCCCTCTTACCTCTGACCCATGACCTCACCACTTCTTGTATTGGTTGGGTACAAGCTGGTGATGTCTGGGCCTTGCGTGTGCCTTACCTCCATGCTCGTTCAAATTTTGCCCGCTGCTCATGTGTCTGCTGCGGTCTGAAGGTCCATCTGCCCAGTCTGCTGTTCATCTTTGACCTCTTATGGCGTGAGCTGTTTTTCCAGACTTCTCATTTATGGCTTGCTTCTTTAGGGGCTGGGTCTTGCCCAATTGTGGGTTGTTGCGTGCTTTATTCTCAACCTTGTTATTTGCTTCCTCCCACATCATTCTGTTATGCCTGCCGTGAAGTTTGCTTGGCCTAGGGCTACTGGGCCTCTTCGGGCTTTTCTGTTTATTCCTTCTTTGAAGGCCCAATAAACTCATTGGGCCCTATACTACTTGCAGGCTTCCTCGTCCCTCCTATTTTCCTTTGGGCATCCTTGTCCTGTTTGCTTTCTTGGGGCATCCTCGGCCCTTTCCATTTCTATACTTCCCAAGGGCTTTTACCAACTCCTCAGCTTCCCTGGCCCAAGTGCTTCATACTTCATCCTTGGGGCTCATGGATTTTCCATTGCCCCTTACTCTCTTTATTTACATTGCTTTGGGCTTGCTGTGACAGTCATGGCCCATTCTCCCTTTTCTACATCCATACTGCCCATGGATTTTCTATTTCTCTCTTCCGGGCCTTCTTAGCCCCATTTACTTCTTCAAGGTCCATTTGTTTACTTTATGGACTCACGACCCATTATTCCTGCCACTTGGGCTTAATGGTATTTCCATCCCACTCTCTTCTGCCCATGTTTTTGGGCTTTTTCTCCTACTAGGCTTCTAAAAAATGAGCATCTACATTGAGATAATGAATTTATTTGTTCATTCTGAAGAAGATGGAGAGCTATAATGGATAAGGATGGTGAGATGTAATGTTTTATTTTCTGGATGGGGAAGTTTTAAAAATTTTTTTTGGTAAACTATCGAATGGGTTTTTTTTTTTTTTTTTTCCAATTAATTATTTGTACGTGAGTTAGATGCTGAAGAAACTATTTAAAACTAAAACACTTGATTTTTTTTTTTTAAAATAAAGAGGTAAGGTGTTGTGTGGGTGTTAGATTATTTATAAAGATAAAATATTAGAAACGTGAAATAATGTTTAAAAGTGAGAGAGATAGTGTCCTAATTTTTAGGATCTTTCTTTACGGAGAAGAGAATACAAATAGTCAAATTGAGCTTCATACTTAGTTTGTTTGCAAAGAATATTACTATTAATTTGTAAAAACAACATACATAATTTTACTTGAAAATTGAATTTTTTATAATCACACGATCTATATAATTATATTATATACAAATGGTCAAATTGAACCCCATACTTAGTTTGATTGCAAAACATATTATTATGTTTGAACCAATAAAGAGAAAGGTCGAAGGCTCCAGCAATAATGAATACATAAGGTGGGTTCTAGTTAGCTTAACTGGTAAAATCTCTGATAGTTGAATAATAGATCTGAGGTTCAATCCCTACCTACAGCAAAAACCGATTAGTGTCTTGATCTGATAATAAAGAGCTATTATCAGGAGCGGATGCCATTGGTTAAAATTCTCCACAAAAAAAAAAATGAATAGATAAGATGCATGTGTCTAAAGAGATAGTGATGTGCTTAAGAAAAAAAATGAGACAGTGATGTGGGCATGACTAGCTAGCTAGGTGATGTGAAACTTTTTAGCTAACTTCATGGTCAACCTTTCGAAAATAAGCTACGTCTTCTGAATGTAAGCTATGTCTTTTAAAAATACTGACTTGCCTGAAATGGAAGACTCAATGCAACAAGAATGGACAAGTAAGTCATCTACCATATACAAGAACGGACGAGTAAGTACTTGCAAGCTTGACCTTGACACTCGTTCGTCACCCCTGTAAACAAATAGTGAAGATGGGCATCCAAAGCCTACACTACAACGCTTGCATAGTAGCTATCACCTCAGGCTCTTTTACATTCACACAACTGCTAGCAAAGAGATTACTCCAATCTCCTACAAATCAACTATGAAATAACTCCCACCTCCTACAAGTCAGCTGGGGGAGAACCTTAAGTCCCTACAATTTAGCTAAGGTGGTCATCCACAGACCTCTATATAAACATCAAGACACCCCAATTTCAAGGTATGTGAAAAATACAATTCTAAATCTCTTATGCTTTGAGAGTTCTTAGAGATCTTGTGAGGTGTTGAGTTAATCATTGGAGTGTTGTTCGCTAGTAGGCCGAACCCACATTGATGCTCTCTGAGAGAGTGTTCATCCTTACAGGTCTTTAGGAGCTCTCCATTTGGACCATCAACTCATTGACGATTTTTTATGCATCATCACTAGGCAAGCAGAAAAGGGAGATGAAGACTTTGAAAACAGATTAAGGTTATAAGTAGATTCTCAAAAAAGAAAAAAGAAAAAGACACACTTCAAACTAGACTTAGTAAGGGAAACTTATTGAATACTCCGAGAGTACCATAAATGTTTACTCCTCCCTCTCACATGAATTGTGGGTTCTACCATAAGTTTAATTAGTGGGACTCACAGTTATGTAAGAAGGGAGAGTACACATTTATAGTACTCTAGGAGTACTAAATAATTACCCCTTAGTAGAGGATTGGGAGGTCAGGTCTCCTTAATGACTGATTTTCCACTATTAAGTAAAATTTATGTAAATATGGGATGGTCTAGTAATATTTATGTAAATGTGGGACGACCTAGTTCTAAAGTGACCACCAAGACACTTATAGCTTAATTGACTTTATGCACAAAGTACTCAAGGGTTTAAGAGGTAGGAAATGGTTCGAGTTACATGGTTAGCAATATATTATAACTATCTAAAAAAAAAGTTCTAAAGTTACCAAAGAAACTTAGAATGCCACTTTAGCACAAAGCAAAAAATATTGATAAACATTTGCAAAAAAATGGATTCCATCACTAGAGCTTTTTGGTGGGATCATGTAAGAAAACTTCACCTCTTGAATTGGTATACAATATGCAAGTTTAACAGGGAGGGAGGGATGAGGAGAGAGAGGGGGGAGGGGGGAGGCTCGGACTTAAAAAATTCAGTATTGTCAACTAAGCCATGCTTGCAAAACAATATTGGAGAATCATCCATAAGACAAGCTCATTGATACCTAAAACCTTCAAAGCAAAATATATCCCTAGATCTGCAATTCAAGACCTTGAACCCAAACCACATCATTCATGGATTTGGAGAACATCATTAGTTAGAAAAATTCTCTATTAGGGGATGGGAGATGGCTAGTTGGAAAAGGTTTTGATATTCCTCTCAATCATACCTCATGGTTTCGTGGTTCACCATAGCCTCCCAATGGGAGCAACTTTTATTTAGGCACTATTATTGATCTCATCAAAAAGCAACACTAAAGCCTAGAAGCCCGACTTAGTTAGGCAAGCTTATTCCTACCTAACTAGCAAAGAGGTGCTTAAATATCCCCTACCAAAGACTGATAATGGCACTGACAGATTGCTGTGAAGGCATCCATCCACTGGTGAATAGCGGGATTAGAAAGTGTATGATCTGTTAATTTGAGACCTTTCCACTCATTCCATCCATGAGCAAAGAGAACCATTATTCCTAAGAATGTGTGTGGAATGTCATTTGGAAAATCAAAGTCCCTATTAAGATTATTACTTTTATTTGGAAACTTCTTCATAATAGTTTGCTAGTAAAGTTCATATTAAATAGGAGGAGAATTCCTACCAGCAACACATGCCCCTTATGTCATGAAAAGAAGGAATCCATATCCCATCTCTTCCTATATTGTCCATTTGCAAAAGCAATTTGGCATCGATCAAACCTCTCAATCCATACCTCAGAGTTAAATCAAATAACAGCCAACTAATAGTTATCTGCATATCTATCTTCAATCTCGTTTGACTACCCTATGGGCTTTGTGGAACCATAGAAACTAGGTGGTTCATGAAGGCATAACACCAAATCCTATGAATGTTGTATTCACCTCTCAATCTTTTATTCTTCTCTCAAATGGATGTTAAGATAGCTTTCCTAAATGGTGATCTTGATGAGGAAGTTTACATGGAACAACCTGAGGGTTTTGTATTTCCTAGAAATGAAAAAAAAGTTTGCAAGTTAATCAAGTCTTTGTATGGCTTGAAATAAGCTCCAAAACAATAGCATGAGAAGTTTGACTCAGCAATTTTGTCGGATGGCTTTGTGCATAATAGTTCCAACAAATGTATGTATTCCAAATTCACAAAGGAATATGGAGTCATTGTATGCCTTTATGTGGATGATATGCTCGTATTTGGTACGAATATGAAAGGTGTATGTAAAACCAAAAAGTATTTTTCTTCTATGTTTCAAATGAAAGATTTAAATGAAGTAGATACTATTTTGGGAATCAAAATTAAAAGACATGGTGAGGGTTTTGCACTATGTCAATCTCATTATGTTGAGAAAGTGCTTCAAAGATTTGAACATCTTAATATAAAGGAAGCAAATACACATTTTGATCGGAGCATAAAGTTGGGTGAAATCACTGGAAGAGTAATAGCACAGTTTGAGTATGCTAATGCTATTGGTAGCATGATGTATGCTATGCATTGTACAAGACTAGACATATCATTTTCAGTGGGAAAACTTTCTAGATTTACAAGTAATCCAAGTGTGGATCACTGGAAAGCAATTGGTAGATGTGCGTTCCCAAAATAAGGCTACTAGGCCTAAGGGGAGTTTGGGCTCACAATCTATTTGTATAGTGGACTTTTGGATTTCCTACCATGGGTGGCTCTATGCTTGGCTGCCCCATTTCCTGAGTCTCCCCTCTTTTCTCACTAACACTCCCCTTTCTTCCTTGAGCATGATTAGTATTACTTTTTCTAGTCTCTCCACTCTGGAATTGCCAACCTCTTCAATTGAATCTTCCCTGCCTATTTATAGCCAAACTTAGTGGAACGGTCATGATTACTCCCCTGGTGGGTGGAAGGAGGGGTCCAATACTATTACCCAAAAGTGGGGGTTTAGTTGGGAGTGGGAGGATGTGAGAGTGGCATTGGAACTGGCTCCACCGCTGGATTTGATGCTTGGCAGGGGCGTTTCCTAGGCAATGGAAGGGAGGTCCAATACCGTTTCGCCTAAGTGGATGTTTGGTGATGGGAAGGAGAAAATGATAATGGCTTTGGGACCAGCCCCGCCTGTAAGTTCTGTGCTCGGCAGGGGCATGCCACAGGCTGCTTTGAGCACTCCGAGCTTGAACCCTTCGGACGGCACGTGCGTTACCATATGTGATCAGTGCGGGGCTCTTATACGAGTTAGTCTTCATGGGCCATAGGACGATTGGGCTTGACGGGGGGTGAGGCCCATACAGTAGAGTTCTTGGTTATTTAAAGAAAACCATATGTTTGAAACTCTTTTATTCTAAATTTCCAGCTATGTTGCAAATTATTCAGATGCTAGTTGGATTACTAGTGTGAGTGATAACAAATCTACGTCTGGTTGGATATTCACTTTTGGTGGGGGTGCCATCTCTTTGGCATTAAAGAAACAAACGTGTATTTCTCACTCTACCATGGAATCAGAATTTATAGCCTTGGCGGCAGCAGGCAAGGAAGCAGAATGGCTAAGAAATATGTTGTTAGATATGGTGTTGTGGCCACAACCAATACCAACCATTTCGGTGTACTGCGATAGTGAAGCCACCTTGGGCCGATCATACAGTAAAATGTATAATAGTAAGTCTAGACATATAGGTCTAAGACATGATTACATAAGATAATTAATAGAATCTGGTACCATTTCAGTTGTCTATGTAAGGTCAAATAATAATTTGGCTGACCCTTTAACCAAAGCAGTGTCTCGAGATATAGTTGGGGTAACATCCATTGGAATGAGAGTAAAACCATTCTTTTAAAAGAATCACCAATAGTGGGAACCCAACTTCAAATCGATTTATTCTAAAGAGGTTTAAAGGGTAACAACAAGCTATTGATACGTGGTTAGTAAAAGTACCAATTTTGTGTCTCATTCAGGATGGATTAGTGCAGACTGTTACGATGTAATTGAGGATGAGTTTTACACTCTTAATGAAGTTCATAAAGTATAAATGTTTGTGTAACAAGGACATTAGAAGGAACTTCACCTTTGTGAACATAGTAGTGGTGCTGTTTCTAGCAAGAATAAAGGGTTTTCTCCTTATAAATGCTTACTAAACTAGGAAGAGCACAAGACCATAATAGTGCCAATAACAGTGAATTTCTAAATGTGTTGTGGTTGTTCTCATGTGTGTGTTTTTTCCGATTTCAACACATAAGAGTTTTGGTTTAAGCACCAAGCCACCATTAACTCTGTTGATTTTTTGAGCAATTACACTAAAGGGAGGTTTAAGTTGAAAGACACCTTTCGTTTTGGATGATAGGATATCAATCAAGTAAGACATATATTATTAAAACCTAGTGGGGGATTGTTGTATATATAGGTATATACAAGGATAGATTGTAATAATGATGTTTGAGTTTGGAGAATATGGTTTCATAAAGTGAAAATTCAAGTTCTAGAATTTTCTAAGTGAAAATTTGAAAATCTGAATTTTCTAAAATTTTCTGGAATTTTCTGGTGACTGTTTAGAAAGGTTGAAGATATTTCAATATTTGTTAACCATTTTATGAAAAAATAACTAACTCTCTATACATGTCTTTTCATGAAACATAACCTTATAGGTATAAATAGAGGCTTATGTTTACTTGAAAAAATAACTAACTCCACAAAATATTAAGTTTGAGAGAAACACAAGAAATCTTGTGATCATTCTCTAGAATTGCTATCTGTAGAACCCAACATCTTGGATGTATCCTGAAGACAAATTTGCGATAACCTTTTAGCAACAAAAGTGTGGGGGGGCAAATATTGTCTAAAGAAAACGATATAGTGCCTCCAAGTTATTTATTTTTGTTTATTTTTTGTGTTAACCTTGTTCTTTCATTATTACTTTATATAATATCCCTAACAAACTTATCATCAAAGTAGCAGGTTCCAGGAAAAGGAAACCCAACCAAGGATGATATGACTATGAAGCAAAAAAACTTATTGGGCAATATTAACTTCAATGAAGGGGCTAGTAGTGTTGCACCAACTTACCCAGAACTTGTCTAGGAAGCAGTAGTGGAGGCCTCAATAGAAGCTAGAGACCTTGGTTTTTTTTATAAAAAAAAATTGATCCTTACAAATTGCAAAAGAATAGAACAAGTTTGAAATAAGAAAAGTCAACCAAAGTGGTAGGAAGAATCCATGATGACAGACCTGCAACATCTAGCACAACTTGGGTTTAACCATCCACACTATTTTAGACTTACCTTCTTTAGCTATTAGAATGCCGATCCAGTATTACTGGGGTATCTCTAGTAGTTCTGTAATGATACTTTAACCTCTTCTTGTTAATGTTTTTCATGGTATCAAAAAAAGAAAAAAAAAATTGAGTTGGACTTGAAGGATTGCAAAATTTCATAAGGGCGATATTTGGATAGGAAAAGTATACTTAATCCATAAAACTCTTACTATTTCTACTATGAATGAGTAGAGTAGTATATAAGATAATATATCTTTATTTATTTGTGAGAGAAACCATGATAGAATGGTATCCTACCTTCCTACCAAATTTCATGGGCTCACACTTAAAAAAAATGAAGAACAAGAATTTTGTTTCATCAAAACCGAGTAAACCAACATATTACATTTACAAACAAACAGCTTTACTGAAAACAAAACCAACATGTAATATTCTTAGATTAAAAACAGAGTATAACAATTTCCAAATACAACACAAAGATTTGGGATGCATTGTACATATCTTCATCTTGATCCTATTAACCACTCTTGATATCGCATGAATTTGCATATTAGGTAAGCAAAGTAGGACATCCCAAGTATCACCTTCGAAATTTTCCACATGCAAGCCAAATTTAGAGCTTTTTTCCCTAGTGATATTATCGAATTCGAGTGAAGCGAAGCCATGCTTAAATACCTTCAAGCTTCAAACATATCCTAATATATGTGAAAATTCAAGAAATACAACTAGTTTTGTTATCATGGCTTGGGAATATCCTGAGGTAATTGTGTGTCTACCAGAGTCTGCTTCTTTTTCCTGTCATCTTTTATCTCACCATAAAAGTATGAAACAAATCCCCATAGAGAGAGTGCAAGAGCAACTCCTTTTTCTGCTTGAAATTTTTCTCGGAAGAAAATAACTGCTAGGATCTCTGTCACTGGGAGTAGAACCGCAATTACAATTCCAGATAGCAAAGACGAAGCACAAAAGATGATTCCCACTGCTCCCATGAAGAAACACTGCCAAATAATTGCACTCCACACTACCACCACGTAGTACTTTGTTTCCCCGAGCTCAAATGCCCTAGCTTCTCTTGGAATTGCCTACAGAATAATAGAATTTACACTGCATGAAATATTCGTAGCTACAATATTATGGAATTAACTTTTTAAAATTTCACTTGGGTTGGATTTAAACTACATGTGATATACCATCACTGCTTCTTTACATAACACAACCCACAGCTCTAGAAAATGTTTTATTTGGAGTATTTATTATGTTTCCAGCATCCAAATTTTCAAGAATGTGATGTTTGAGAGTGTAATTATGTTCACGTTTAGCTTAATTAGGAAATTGATCCAATTGAGCAGCTGTCACTAGCTACTTACGTACGCAACTATGGATCCATTCTTCATACATGATGCAACTTTGCAACCATTTCCATTCAACCGTCTTGCTCTTATAAACACTGATCATAAGAGCATCCCAGCAGTGGAGCTAAAAATTTAGTTATTTGACACTATAAAAAGTTACTTATATCTATTTTACTTATACACATACTGCAGAAGTGGATCTATTTTAGCTTTCAACACAATAAAATAATATAAACATCACAATAAAATAAGATATCTACTATAATAAAATAATATATATTACACACAACCATCACAACCACACACACAACCAGGCAAGGAATATATATATTTTTTTTTAGCTCTAAGCTACAGTGCACATCCATAGATACATGTGCACTGTAGTAATGAAGCTTAAAAAAAAATAGTTTTACCTCCACTGCTGTATGGTTATTTTTGTGTTTTAGTGGAGCTAAAATAGCTATATAGTTTTTTAGCTCCACTGCTACAAGTACTCTAAGTGGCAAAAGCCACAGGAAGCTTAGTCTTTTTTTATTTAATTATCAGAAATTTTATTAGTTGAGTTACCGAAAACTCATAAATTATTTATTCTCATAAGAATATTTTTATGCTAATAAACCTTTTTTTTTTTTTTTTTTAAATGTGAATGCTTACATACACTCATGGAAAAAAGTTTTAAGTGGTAGACATATAATGGTGCGTTTTAATTAAATATCAACATAAAAAGCCCACCAAAGTGAAGCCCTTTTTAGAATCTTATAGTATTATTCATCAAAAAAAAAATCTTATAGTATTGATGACATAGTAATTTTTTAATATTAGTACTGTAGTAGTGCCATCCATCAACCCGTGATAATCAAAGCATATTGGACCGACCTTATCCACATATTTAAGTAGAGAAAAAGATTAATACATTTCACTATTCATGTAAGACTTCAACATAAAGAGGTCGCAGTTAGAATCATTAAAGAGAAAAAACATTGTGTCACATTAGACTACCCATGTAAGACCTTCTACATAAAGAGGTTGCAGTGCCACTCATTAAAAGCGCCAAACTAGGGGTAATTTTAAAAACTGCACCACCAACAAAAACAAGCATGCTAATATTGGGCTGATCGGTGACTATTTTTACAAATGCAATGGTGTTGATGCAGACATTGGTAGGGGGCTTGGAAAATCGGAAAAAAAAAAATCACATTTGATTGTCTACACCCCCCCCCCCCCCCCTCAAACGACCTCCTTAATAAAAAGTTGTGTTGGGGTGACAGAAATATGATTCATTTAAATTTTTTTAATAAATTATTGTATTTTTTTACACACATACAACTCATTTCAATCTATTTAAGTAATAAGACCTAAAATAATTAACATATTTTTATATTTTGTAAGCACCCAAATTACAATTATTAACAAATAAATTCTACATAAATTATTTTTCGTAGTAGTAAAATTAATAGAAGTACTAGCAACATGCAATCTAAAAGGTTTTATTTAAACCTAACGAAATTCCACTCAAATTTACAAATATACATAATTTAAAGAAAGATAAAATGAAATTAGCATTTATTTATTTTTCTTTGTTTTCAATAAAAGGTAATTTTTATACCTTCAATGATGAGTTTTTCATTGAATAAAAGTGACATTTGTTTACATAAATTAGGAAAAATTACACTTTAACCTCTGAGCTATACTCTTTGTTACACTTGCACATCTAAACTATGAAAATGCACACTTTATCCCCCCTAAACTATTTCCCAGGTAATACTTGTCCTCCTAAACTATGTGCATTTTCATAGTTTGAGAGGAGTAAGTAGGGATGGCAATTTTTCCCCGTCCCTCCCCGCTTCGCCCCGTGCAGGTTTTCCCCGCCCCGCAAAGGTGATGGGGCGAGATTTTAGACCCGTATCACGGGGCAGGGTGGGGATGGGTTTACACTTTTTAGACCCGCCCCGCCCCGCCCCACCCCGCGTTAATAAGGATTAAGTTATAATTTTTTCATACTCTAAAATCTTACTATTTAAACAAAAATATCATCAACTTATTTTATTCTACCTAACGTGGTTCTACCTCTCTTTTTTCTCAAGCAAAGTTGGAAATAAGGTACCGATTTTAACTCTTTTTTTTTTTTTGTCTTTTCATTCATGATTCAAATGTCTTTCTCAACTTACTGTTCATCATTAACATAATATGAGATTTTTGTGTTATACTATGAGATTTTTGTTGTGACATTGTCTTGTTAAACATTTAGATAATATTATTTAATTTTTGCTAAAAATTAGTTTGATTTGACAGGATAAATTTATTTATAATTTCAAGTATATTTTTAATATTGAAACATGTCATTTTATTTGAAAAAATGGTAATAGTTATAGGAAAAATTAACAAGAAATAAAGTTTTACGGTATAGGGCGGGTTTCGCAGGTCTTCACAGGGCCTTAAGGGGCGGGGATGGGGCAAGAAATTTTCCCTGTCATGCGGGGCGGGGCGGGGCGAGGATAGGGCAAGAAAAATCTATACGGGGCAGGGGTGAAGATCCCATCATTTGGCCCCGCCCCGCCCCATTGCCATCCCTAGGAGTAAGTGAAGAAGGATGTATAGTTTAGGAGGGTAAAGTGTGTAGTCTCATCATTTATGAGGGTAAGTGTAAAATGGATCATAAATAAGGAGGTTAAAGTGTAATTTTTCCAATAATTCAAGTAGATTTGTATCAAAACTGGTCAACCCAATAATGATCTGAGTTATTTTAGGTTGTAGGAAATACATAACCCATTTTTTAATCAATTTACATTGAGCCAAACCACTGTGACATAAATTTATTAGACTAAACATTAAATAGCAAAAAAAAAAAAAAATCATGTCATGTTTATATTGGTGGATTAAGTTATATATTGTCACCCTTTACAAAGAAATTTGAATATGAAATGATTTTTTCCCTTTTTCAATGGCGACAATCAATTGATCACGCATATAAAAAACAACACTGTCACAATAAAGCTCATAATTTTGCAATAATTTGTCTGAGTAGCAAGTTGTGAGTAATGGAGTTGTATATTAACCACTTTTAATAAACTACTTACAATTCACCACATAGACAAGTTGTAACAAAAACTATGGGTTCTATGGACAAAATTTAAGTACAATATGTGAATAATATTCATTAAATTTCTCTTTTAAGATTCAATCATGTAGTTGTACTTAACTAAAAATACATTTTCATCTTATAAGGAAAAAAACTACATAATAGAGTTTAAAGAACCGTACCTAAATTCTGTTTGGGCTTTATTTTGGCACTTTGTTTGGGTTTTATTTTGGTACAAGCATTATTCCACTTTAGACTTTCCAACCTTTGGGGGTGCGGAGATGATTTCGACTTTTGGGGAACTCATTAAATTGATGTGATATAAACATTTCTGACCCGAATGCCTCTAAAGACATGTAAAGCACATAATTTCAAGAATGTTTTAGTGTTGGAAAAAGTCAAAAAGTAGTGGTAGGAGTTTGTGTAGAAAAAAAAAACAAAATTTTAATGATTTTACTCAGGGTATATAATAGTAAATTGAAATATTATTGTCATTTAAAAAAAAGTTAACTGCTTTGAAGCCATGACAAGCGTATAAAACAATTTTTGTTTTTTTTTAAAAAGGTATTAGACAATTTCTGTTATTATTATTTAATTTATTTCTTTGATGGATATATATATATATATATATATATATATATATATATATATATATATTAACGTGAAATGACTACTTAATTATATATATATTTGGCTGAAGTCTGACGAATACTTAATTATTATGCCAAAGAAAGTTCTGACATAATCCAACGTTAAAAATATAGAAAATTAAACTTCTCCTATACTCTAAGAAAAGAAGAAAAAAAAAAAAAAACCCTTGTCCTATTCTCAAAAATATATTGGTCAACGAAAATAATTAGGCCAGCGAAGAAAGAGAGAGGCCAAAGATGGACTGGCAGAGACATTAACATATACCAAAAGAATTTAAATTTCACAGGCGTAAAACTTATGGTTTATACTCTTTAAAATAGATTTTTATATAACTTTTTACTTAAAACTTAATATATTATATTCTCATTAAAAAAAACTTAATATATTATACTACATCTAATAATATTTTAAAAAATTTTAAATTGAGTTCAGTTTTCAAATAGATAATAAAATTAATCTGGTATAGTTGTACTTATTCTTTAATATATAATATAAAGATATAAAGATATAAAATGTTGAGATTTGAGCCTATAAAACTTGAGTTAATCCTATTATAAATTATCAGTTATTCTAAAACTTTAAACTAAATGTTAAACTATTAAAAAATGTAAATTCAATTATTTAACTATAAGCATATCACGTACCTGGAAGTCTTTGTTAATCAGCATCCCTATGGTGCAAAAAAGAGTTGCAAACAAACTCATCACCATCTGAATCTCCATCACCAATGAATAAGTGATGGCCTGCTTGGCCTTCTTGTAGGTTAATTCCACCAAGGGCAACACAAACCCATATAGTGCTGAAGCACCTAGTGTCATGAAGAACCCAGCAAAGTACTCCTTACTAGATTCACCACTAGGACGATCATTGCTCGTATGTAAAGCCAAAACACCAGCTCCAATGGTGAGTAAAACCACTGCGTTGATGGAATAGGAAGTGAACTTTTGCTTCACTAAAAGGAAGGCAAAGGCAGCAGTGAAAGCAAGCTGTGAGGCAATGATTAAAGAAGAAGTTGAGACAGGAAGGCGAGCCACGCCATAGGCGTAGAGATAGTCATCAAGGCCTGTGAGGATTCCTATAACTGCGGAGGCAATGAACAAAGGTCGTTTCATGAAGAAGGGCTTGGTGCTTGTGCCTTGTTTGGCTCGGCGGTTTAGGTATGTGATTATGAGAGGGAAGAGAATGATAGGCCAGCCACCAGTTTCAAGCCAACTTGAGAACCAAACTCTTTTTCCGCCATGGATGAAGTAAAGTCGCATTATTAGAGGGCCGCCACAATTGCCTATAGATAATAGGATGCAGCTTAGTATGAGAAGAACTTTATTCATGGCGGGGTTTCCTTGAGCTTCCAGTTCCATGATTGTAGTGTGATTGTGTTTCTCACTTTGCCTTATCTCTATGTATGATAATAAATAAATAAGTAGGGGTGGAAAAGGAAGCAAAAGACCGGTCAAGAATAAAGATATTTATTGAGGAGATATGAATTTTAAAGGTAATTTATATTTAAAGAGAAATGATATATTCATAACATTTTTATAATATTTTTACAATAAATTTTAAGTAATAGGTTGTTACTGGTTGTTATTGTTGGGGCAAAAAAGTAATTTTAGTGTTAGGTTCAAATTTGAACCAATAATAACTAATCATCTACGATTTGTTGTGAAAATGTTGTGGACGTAGCACCTCTTTTATTTAAATATTTGAGTAGTTGAATAGTCCAATAGCTGAATTTTAAAAATAAAACCTAAAAAGTAACATTTAAAATACTATAATTAAGTTTTATTTTTTAGTTAAATAGTCAAATAGTTGAATTTTAAAAATAAAACCAAAAAAATAACATTTAAAATACTATAACTAAATTTTGTCACGTGCGGCGTAGTTTTGATATATCTAACAAGAGCTATCCACGACTTAGGTACAAATGTGGCTAACAACAATTCAAGATTCCCTTGGGGGTTGGGGCTTCTTTCTGTTAGGTGATTGTTTGTCGTCCTACTAAAGCAATATTGTGGTCGATTCTTGGGATATTATTGGTTGTTTGTGCAAGTTAGAAAAGCTTTCGGAAAGTTAAAATAATAATCATAATGCTTGTCCCTGTCACTATTTACTAGTATTTAGGAACCTCTTTTCATTTCTGAATGATTTTTTTAATATATCTGTAACATTACCTTCCTACTATATATTCCCTTTTATTCTTTTTAAAATTTATATGGATTTGGATATGATAGAATGCTTTCACTCCATCTTTAATTTCCATCAAATGACTGATCAAGAAACTCCTAGAATTGCTGTTGAGATTATTAAGATTAAGAAAAGAGAGAGCAATTATAGAGCATAAATAGAATTAATGTAGAATCGGCTTGATGACCCAAGTCCACAACACACAAAAATTGAGTGTATATTTTTATAATGTTTTTTTTGGTAAAATATATTTTTATAAGGTTTTTTTTTTTAATTGGTATATTTTAATAAGGTTGAACTATATATGACAATAGAACCAACTATTTTAATGAGATGGGCACATCATCATTATCGCGGATATATCTCCTTGTTCTTTTCCGTTTTAAAAAAAATTACTTTAGTGACTCGTTCTTCTTAATTTTCTTCTCTTTTGTCTTCCTAGTTACACAATTATTCATCTCAATTGTCAACTTCCTTCGTATGGTCCGTCAAATTTTCTGTCCCTTGTTTTAGTTTCTAGTTTTCTGCATCATTATATATGTTCAAATCACGTTGGTGTTGGATCAAGAAGTGTGGAATCACCAATACTGACTAAGAGAAAATAAATCTAATGTTGACAATGTGTAAGCACTAAGGAGTCCAAGCATTTATAGACTCCTAATGGCTGTCGGTAATAACTATGTTTCTTCTCTTAAAAATGCATCTTATCTAAGAAACATAACCTGTCAATAATATGTGGTAAAAGTGCCCTGTGTTATAGTGTAATCACCCATCATTATTATTATACAGTAACATCTCTCACTTGATTGTACCACAACTAATGGTGTTAACTGTGATAAACATATGCTATGATGTCATCGCGGTCTGGTATTGCCCAATGTTGATTCTTATTTATGCTCTTTATAAATTGATGTTAGTGTTCAACTTTGACAAAACTGTGTACACGTCTTGTCACACACAACTAACCTACTAGTCTTGCCTTTTGGTTGGCAGATAATTTTTCTTTTGTCACTCTCAAACATAAATTCTACTAACTACTAACTATCAAGATTAGTACCCATGCAAATGATTCCTGACCCATTTCTAGGTTCTCATTGTTTCACGATTAGAGTGGTCGATACCGTATTGGTACCGGCCGTACCGGTCAGTGCACCAGTATCGGTACACTTCTATTTTATACCGAAAAAAATACCGGCTGTACCGGCCATACCGGCTAATTTCAGGCAATACCGGCCGGTACAGAAAAAAAAACTTTTTTTTTTAAATTTTTAGTTTTGTAATTTTTGAATTTTTGTAAGGGTATAATGGTAACTTATTTACATTAAATTATTAGTAATATTTGTTTTCTTAGTATGCAATGAACAACTAAGCTTTCTATTTTTTATATTATGTTTTTTTTTTCTTTTTAATTGATACTAAAATCTAAAACTATGAATAATTTGTTCTGAATTGAGGTAATGTTTTATGATAAACTTTTATATTTACTATAATATAAGTGAAATATTATATGCTTATAAACATGGTTCTAGATATTTTGGTGTATATATATATATATATATATATATATATATAAAATAGCAGTAAATCCGAAATGGTACACCGATATTAATCGGTATCCGAAATATATTGTACCGGTGGCCAAACTGGTACAGTCTCTAATACGGTATTGACTTCCTTGTTCACAATACCACTTTTTGAAACAGATCCTTCAAAAGTAAATTGTAGAAATTTAATACAAAACTCTTGAAAGACGTAGACAAAGGTACTTGTCATTGTAACGTGGCTTTAATTAAATTACTCTTATAAGCTGGTTCCGGGCATGGCAGGAAGATTCTAGCCTTTGTTTTAACACCTTTGGCCGACCTATACGGTTATACCTTGTCAAATTTGATTGGAGTTAAAAAGACCACTAGCTGACTTTGAAAAATATATATCAATTTGTGTGTCTTTGTCTAATGGTGTTTTGTGCTGCAAATTATACAAGAGTAATAATAAAAAATTTGTTCTTTTCAATTTGTTACAGAGAGTTTTTAATTTTTAATTTTGGTTTGGAATTTGTGAGAATTATTTTAGTAACATCTACGTTTTATTAGTGAAATTTCCTTCTCATTATCACTTGCAAATATTTAGTATTCCCTCAAGTGTTTTTAGTGTTTATTTTTCTCTCAAACTTTCTTTGTTCCTATCATTTGTTTATGATAATATTTCTCAACACCTTGATAGTTTTTTCCAATCTATTTCGTAGTTTTTTCCATGGTTTTAAAATCCAGACCGGACTGTACAGTCTGATCCTATTAACCAAAAACCATTCGCTAAGACGTTTCTTTTAACACTCAAAACCGTCCTATGTTAAAAAGTCAGTGAACTGTATAAACCGCAGTTGAACCACCCGGTTTTGAAAACCGTAGACGGTTCTTGTAGTTCTTGCGGTTTCAAGCCAAAGCTTTAAAAAGGGAGAAAATAGTAAAATAACCCTCAGTTCCCAACTATATAGTTAGCAGGCCCGGTTCCGAAACTATATAACATAATAACATCTCGAGTCTCAGAGGCTCGATTTTGGGCGTAAAAATCGACTCTTTGAGGCTCGGTTTTTATAGGTTGATGTGGCCTCTTTGCCACGTGGCCTCCACCTGGAAATCGAGTCTCTAAGACTCGAGTTTTATACCGAGCATTAGAGACTCGATTTTTATGGTGAAGTCCACGTAGGACGCCACTTTGATCTCGAGTTTTTGAGACTCGGTTTACTAAATGGAAACCGAGTCTCAGAAACTCGATTTTTGAGTGGGGTCTTCCCATGCCTAAGTCCCATCTGTCACTTCCATGTGTTGGCTGAAGGATATTTCGTGAATCTTTAGGCAGAGAAGGCATGTCTAAGTTAGTAGCATGTGAATTTTTAGGCAGAAAAAGCATGGTCTAAGTCATGCTTCTAAGTCAGTAGCACGTGAATTTTTGGGCAGAGAAAGCATGGTCTAAGTCATGCTTTGGGCAGAGAAAGCATGTTTGAATAAGTAATCTCGTGAATCTTCAAAACAAGAAAGCATCAGGAATCTTAAAAAAAAGAACTGTACAGAAAAGCAAATATTTATATACATATATATATATATATATATATTTATATACATATATATATATATATATATTTATATATATATATATATATATTTATATACATATATTTATATTTATATATATTTATATACATATATATATATATATATATTTTTAGAAAGTGAGGAGAAAGATATATATATATATATATATATATATTTTTTATGATCTAGGAAGTCTTTTTGCTAGCTTTCGGTGAATTTATCTGCTTCATTTTCTCCATAATTTGTATTAAATTTCAGTTTGTATATCACATCTGGTATATTTAACTGTATATTAATGCCTTGATTTTGAAATTAGATGATATGTCTAATTTTGATTGCTCATGATCAAATTACACTCATTCATTTGCACATGCTCATGACTTTTGTTGTTTGGTTTGATATTTTTATTTATATTTTTGTTAGAACTGAGTCGAAATTTTGTAATGGGGGTGAGTTTTGTCCTTAGTTTTTTTATTTGTTTGAGTACGAAATGATAATGATTGAGTGTGTTTGTATGTGATGTGGGGTGAGTATATGCAATTGTGGGGTGAGAAGCTGTAATTTTTGTACTTTGAGTAGATATTCAAGGTTTTGTAATTGATGTTAAATAAAAGAGATAAAATATGTCACTAACATATTATACTTTACTCTCTAATAGGTTCACAATCTCTGAAGAATATTGATATAAATGTATATTATGGTGGACCCCTTGACAATCTTGGAGAGATTGACGGATTCCCATTTAGAGGGCCGGGTATTGAATGCTACTACATGATGATACGTCGTAAGTTGAAGACGTTGGATGATTTGAAGAGGAAAATAATGCACTCATTGAATTTGAACCCTGCTTGGTATGACATCAAGATTATTTATCGTTACCCACAAGAAGTCCTTCATGAACGAATAAATTACGGGTATATGACGATCAAAGAAGACAAACATGTAAAGATGATGTTTAATAGGATCCAAAAAATGCCCCAAGTAAATGCTGCTGAGTTGTACGTAAGTTCGGAGCCGCTTGTAGAAGTTGATACTGAAGTGGTGCAACAAACAACTACGGCTTTACAATTTACAGCCCTAGATGATGGATGTACTACAATGAGAGGGTATACAATGGGAGGTTATATGCTCCCATCTCAAGATCATGTTGCTAGTACTGGTGAACCCCTCCATCCTCAAGAGACACATTTAGAAGAGGAAGACGAAGACGAAGATCATGCCGCGAATGATGGTGAAAATATTGATGACGTGGATGAATACGAAAAGAGGATTGAGCGAGGTGACTTTGAGAACGATATGGATGACCATGAAGTCGTTCCCAATTTTGAAGAGGAAAATATGGAGTACCATGATGAAGGTGATGCAGACGATGATATTGGCATCCAGCATGATACAAATACGACCATTGCCTACAGACCTCCTGCCGACTCATTTTTCGCAAATACTTGGGAAAATATGGTTGATCCTTCACGTCTTCAGATACCATTTGTTTCTACTTGGGAAGATGGGATGCATTTTCATAAAGGGTTGACTTTTGCAAATAAGGAGGCGGTGAAGCGAGCATTGATAATATACGCAGCAAATGATAATAGAAATTTTATAATCCGGAGGTCGACCAAAAGTAAATTGTGCGCTGCATGCGTTGATGACAACTGCAAGTGGTACGTTGGGGCATTCATGAAGGTTAAACTTAATGGTCTATGGATGGTCACGTCTTATGTGGGTCCACACACTTGTATACCCTTTGGCCTGCGAAGAGACGGTAAAATGATGGATTCTAATTTTGTTGCATCAGAAATTGTGGGAAAATTGCGACAAAATCACACTGCTCGTATACAAGATCTCTGGGACATCATACATACTAAGTATAAACATGAGCTTTCTTATTATAAAGTATGGGACGCAAAACAAAAGGCAATTGCTAAGATATTTGGGGATTGGGAGGAGTCTTACCAAAGGTTGCGAAAGTTGTTGTTGGCATACTTGGATCAGGATTCGGGTACCCAGTACAACTATCACACCATACCTAGGCCATACGAGAATTCTGCGTTACTACGCTATGTATATTGGGCATTTGCTCCATGCATTGCTGCATTCCAATATTGTAGGCCAGTGATCAGTATTGATGGGACTCATTTGTATGGTAAATACAAAGGGGTTTTGATGATTGCAATGGCAACCGATGCCAACCAAAAGGTTTTGCCTCTTGCCTTTGCTGTTGTGGACACGGAGTCAGAGGCTAGTTGGGGGTGGTTTTTAGAGTGTCTCAGGGGTTCGATTGAGCATGTTACACCTGCTAATGGCATTTGCATTATTTCTGACCGACATCAAGGTATCAAAAACGCCATTCGACAGTGGCCTAGAGGGAGGGACGGAATAGAACAGGTATATCACCGATATTGCCTTCGACATGTTGCTAGCAACTTCAACAGACGCTTTGATGACCTGATTCTAAAGGCATTGGCCTTGAAAGCTGGATATGCGACCCAAGAAGCTAAATTTGAATCCATAATGCAAATCATTAAGGAGGCCGAGATTAATTTACTGAGGGGTGTAGACCCTACTAATCGCCATGTTGCACGTTGTATGCCATATACATATTTAACCAGTGAGGATCTGGACAAATGGACTTAGTCACATGATGGTGGAAGACGTTACGGGGCAATGACAACCAATATCTCTGAGTGCTTTAATGGGGTACTGAAAGGTGCCCGCAGTTTGCCCATTGCGGCAATGGTTGAGTTTACTTGGTCCAAACTTGTTGCATATTTCCACGATTGACATAAAAAAATTACGGAAGATCTCTCTCGAGGTAAGGTGTGGAGTGATTATGCAATGGAGATCTATAACAAAAATGCGCAGAAAACTGCAGGTCACACTGTGAGGAATTTTAATCATGAAACTGGTGTTTATCAAGTGCTTACCCCGTACAACGACCATAGAGGTGGAGGGGGAAACCAACGTCATGAAGTGCACGTATTTGATAGAATATGTGGTTGCAGAAAGTGGCAAAGCTTGAAGATCCCTTGTTCACACGCAATTAAAGTTCTCCAAAGTCTGCACCTCGATGCGACCAGCTATATTGACCCATGTTATAGTTTGAACAACGTCATTCACACATATTCACATAATTTTGTGGTGCCAAAGTCAGAGTCATTGTGGAGGGACGTTCGCGGACCACGGTGGGTGCCTGACCCACAGCTGTTGCGGGCCAAAGGTCGTCCTGTGGCCTCAAGAATAAGGAATGAAATGGATGGGGTACGACGAGAACGGGGAAGCCGGAGGGAAGATCCGGACTTGAGGGAGATTCAACCAAGGCAGCGATGTGGAGTGTGTCATCAAGAGGGGCATAACCGTAGAAGCTGTCCCAATTCTCGTGGGGCTTCGACAAGTGGTAGTGCTACAAACTAGGCAAGTGCTCTCACTATTTTTATATAATATGCTATGAATTTCATTTGGTTTTTGTTCTTCGCATTTGGAAACTAACGATTGTATTTTCATGTTTGTCAGGCGAGTGAAGACTCGATTGAAGTTTTGCCAATGTACGTGGGACTTGTCGTTATCTTCTGTATATGCATGTGCTAAATGTTGTGGTTATGTACAAGTGTTTTTTTTTTCTTTGTTGAATGTTGTTGCCGAATGTAGACTATGTTAATTTTAGTTAGTTGTTATTTTCTATATTTTGTTTATTGTTGAATGTTGTTGTAATTGAACTATTTGCTATCCATTGTACTCGTCACATTAGTTGCGTTGTGCAGCTTTTGCCTAGCCAGCAATGAATAGTAACTGTTTGAATCCGGTTGTTTGTTTTTGATGTACTACTCCCTTTGATTGGTTGTATCTAGTTGTTTACTACTGTAGGGGAAGGAAAAAACTAAATCTTGTTTACCACTGCTGTAGCTACAACAAAAAAAAAAAAAACAAAATCCCAGTAGAAATCGAGTCTTTGGAACTCGATTTCCTTTGGTAAATCGAGGCTTTTAAACTCGATTTTCAAAGGCGCCATTTCTGCGGAATATTATTATTTTTAAAAGAACCACTAAACTGAAAATCGAGGCTTTGAAAAACGATTTTCAATGTAAATCGAGGCTTTCAAAGTCGATTTTATATGTACATCAAGACTTTGAAACTCGATTTTTAAAGGCGGCAGTTCCTATAATTATTTTTCAAAATCAGAACGATTTTCACTGTAAATCGAAGCTTTTAAACTCGATATGTAAATTGAGGCTTTCAAACTCGATTTTATATGTAAATCGAGGCTTTGAAACTCGATTTTTAAAGCGGCATTTCCTATATATTATTTTTTTTAAAAACCACTAAACTAAAATCGAGGCTTTTAAACTCGATTTTACATGCAAATCGAGCCTTTTAAACTCGATTCTAATAGGAGAACATTTTCACTCTAAGTCGAGGCTTTTAAACTCGATTTTATATGTAAATCGAGGCTCTGGAACTAGATTTATATTTTATCTTTTTCCATTTATGCCAAACCGAATTTGAAAAAAGCTACTGTAGAAATTGGACACGTGATTTTCATTTATCTTTTTGATATATTTTTAAAAAGTCACGTAATAAAATCGAGCCTTTCAAAGCTCGATTATTTTTTACTATGTTTTGAGGGGATATATTTAAAAATCGACAATTTGAAACTTGATTTTCACATTAAAAATCGAATTTCAAAGGCTCGATTTATACATTTGATAATTAATTTCAGATAAATAACAAAACTATGAAATTAATCTAAAATAGAGGGTGTTTAATTTCAAACTTCTGCACAATTACGTGTTTCAAAGACATAAATTAAATAGTTTAGTTTCTAAATTTGATAACTAATTTCAGATAAATAACAAAACTATGAAACACATCTAAACTACAGCTATGAAATTTCAAACTTCTGGAATTAAATAGTATTGCAGAGATAGAAGATATAAATTTTTTCCTCTTATACATGGCTCATCAAGACTGAGAAGTGGAGTTTTTTATATAATAAAAATCATGCATTGGATTAGGTGGCCTACGTGAAGTACTTGAATTGGATTGAAGTTGATGCAACTGAAGAAGTTACAACGTAAAATCTAAATATCTGACCATTAACATAATGACCATTACTTTAGTTTCCAGACTTTACAACAACAAGATCACAGTTTATTTTATAGGTACACCAATACATTTTATGATAGCAAAAAAATTGTCATATCTCTTTCAAGATGCCTCAAGACAGTTAACCGCAAAATCAGCTCCATATATTGAAAGTGGTTGAAGTCTCCAACGACTATGTGTCCATAAACTCACATCATAACCCACACCGCCAGATGAAATCAATCATTGGGTAGAAATGTTGCTGATTTCGTCATTTTATGGAGGTTCATATGGCGGCCGGTTTTCAAGTTCTGGTTCAACAGCAGCGAGATTCTCTTTAGCTTAATGATTCTTTCTTGACAAGATTCTTCTTGCTCCTTAGGTCTTCCATTTCGTTATATTTTTCCCTCGTACTTCCACACCCTATAGAAAATGTAAATGAACCTCCAAAACTGAGAATAAATACAAAATATTTACAAGAAACGTACAGCTACAAGGCACCACAGGAGATTCTTTCTTGACAAAATTTATTAATTAACTCTTCAAAAGTTATAAGATAGAAAACTTATGTTAACATGCATTGTCCTTAATTTCGCCAGTGAAGGTAACATCAGGCAAACGCAAGCTTAATAAAAAAATATTGTGACATTAACTCCAATTTCCTTCAGATTATAATTGAACACTGTAAATGTTCCAACATCTAACACCAGAGTCACAATAGACAAATATATTTCTCATAACAATCAAGCTAAATATATCTTGTGTACCTGATAATCATAAGCTACTATAGAGAACATAAGATGGGACTATAATGAAGGGGGTTCTCGATTTTCAAGTGTTCTTAGTAGTAATAATGGGAGCCATGAGTTGGAAACTGTTAGAGTAGGACATGGGCCAATCATGTAGGATATTGCCTATTTGCGTGATCTACTTATAATTACAAAAGAATTTCTGACAAAATGCAAGTGAAAGCAGCAAAATTATCTGTCCAACAAACACAACCTACCAACACTGCTGACCGAATTGAACATGTAAATCATCATGAAACTGAGCAATCAAAGCACTCCCTATAGAACTGACCTTGCATTCCGAGATTACGTGCAGACATGACATATCACTAACCTCTGACCACCAACCACAGAAACAGCACAAGTTCCAGTTGATGTAGATTCATCCTTCTAATAATGTACCTGATTACAATTTTCATAATTGTCTTAACATGAGGAAGAAGGTGAAGACATAACCAACGTTCAGTGCAAGTCTAAGACGAAGAGAAACTGACATTAACACCGGCTGATTTTTAATTTTTTGTCATCTCCTCTCCAAACTTCTGATTTCCAATGGAGCCAATGTAACCAATTGCACCATTACATTTGGAGCATCCACTGGGAGAGACAACAAAAAACCACTAAATTGTACGGAGAATCCTCAGGAAAATCTATTGCAGTAGAAATTTAGCTTCATTTGGAAATGAATAATTTACCTTGATTGAATGTGTCTTTGTAGCACCTAAAGTGACACGATATGCATATACTATTTCCAGCAAGGTTTTCACGTAGGCCACTATGTCAGACACTTCGCTGTGAAGTTGAAGTGCATAGTATGTCTCTAGCACAAATCAGCAACATTTTCACTCTTGAAATCCCAAAACGACTATGTGTCCATTCATTTACATTTTCTATAGGGGGTGCAAGTACGAGGGAAAAATATAAAGAAATGGAAGACCTAAGGAAGCAAGAAGAATCTCGTCAAGAAAGAATCATTAAAGCTAAAGAGAATCTCATTGCTGCTGAACCAGAACTTGAAAACCGGCCGCCATATGAACCTCCATAAAATGACGAAATCAGCAACATTTCTACCCAATGATTGATTTTATCTGGCGGTGTGGGTTATGATGTGAGTTTATGGACACATAGTCGTTGGAGACTTCAACCACTTTCAATATATGGAGCTGAATTTGCGGTTAACTGTCTTGAGGCATCTTCAAAGAGTTATCAATCTGCAAGCTGCCTATTTTCAAAGTTTATTAGGGATGGAGGGCCAATTCCAGCTTCAAATCTGTATGTGCTATTGTCCTACAAAAATGAAGAGTGCGTACATTTTTAAATCTAACATGAACCACTAAACAAGAAAATTAATCATGTTCCATTGGTCATATTAGTTGGGTCAAATTGGGTAGAAAGGCAATCACTTGAAAACGTACATTTTTTTTATCTATGGTAACCTCTTGTTTAATTAACAGTTCAATGCATATTTCACAATCAGATGGTAATGTGAGGATACCAAAAGAACCACTAAAGCACTCAGTTTCTTGGTACTGTAACTCCCTCCAAAATCACAGAGCTGATTTTCTGACTTTTTACCTCGCATGCATTTACCCACAAACAAACCCCCCATATCTACTTATAATTCAAGCATGTGAAAGGCATGTACATCCCAATAAAAATTTAAACTTTGCTAATTCAATCATGAAGCTAACTTCGACTACCCTATTAAGGATTTCTGCCAACCCCAACAATCCTACACGTCATTGCAAATCAGGCCAGAGGATATAACGATTTTTTAGAATATATACAAAAGAACTTCATAATAAACCATTGCCATGTTATATTTAATCATAAGTTACCATCAAAATCCCTATAATTCATCTGAGGAAAAATTCTATATATAAACATAAAGAAATGGGCAGCTTTGAATAAAAGGTGCTAGTTTCAAATGAATAATGGAGTCTGTCATTTGTGTTTAAACAAAGATTTTACAACACACAATTATAGTTTGATGCAATTAACAAAGAACAATATTTGACTAAATAGTTTATCACAAACCGCAAAACATCCTGTAAGATCACCTTTAATAGCCCAAACTGTATAATCTATTTGAAACTTATTTTTATTTTATTACTTTTCTGTGCATACTTTCAGCAAAAAAAGCTAGATAAATTGTTTTCAAACATATAGTTACAGCCATGAAAAGGGAAATTGCTTATTTTGCAAAATTGGATTGAAGGTTAATTGCTAAAGAGAAAGTTGGTTTGGACCCAGTCACAGCAAAAGAGTGTTCAATTTTCCTCCCTAAAACCTTGCAAAATGTTCTATTTTTCAAGCTTCTATCTATGTCCGTTAGTTTATATATCCTACGTGGCTTAACAGAGTGATAAGACTTGGACAATATTAATTTATTTTTAAAATTTTAAACAAAAATGTTAACAGATGCCCTTAGGGCAATAGTTAACAATCTATTTAAAGAAGAATTTGTTGGAAAAAAAACATGGATTGAACAATTTAAAGTGTGTTTGAGAAAGTATGTATATTGAATTAAACATGGAACAATTGAGTTAGTAGTAGTTGTTGAACATCTTCCAATTACAAAAATTTCACTGCTCACCATCTTAGCCAGGGACTCAGCTGCAATTTGGGGATGACCAGCAGCAGCAGCAACCTGTGCCCTAGCTAGGAGAACAACCTTGGACTTATCAGGGAACTTTTCAGCAAACTGTCCTAGAACTTCTTCAGCTCTCACAGCTTTGTTCTCTCTCACAAAGACAGCTGCTTGAAGCAGTACAGGCATCACACTATCAGCAAACATGTCAGACAGTGCAGCAACAAGTTCTCGACCCTGTAAAGAATCCAGAGACATTGTCTGTTGATCAAGAAAATCATCCCACCAACAATGGCTCACTTTGTTAGGATTAAATTGAAATTAGAAAGGTTAAAAATAAAGAGTGCAAAACCTGATCCAGCCTATTTGCGTGGAGAAGCAAAAGAACTCGATTTGCATATACTGCTTCCCTTTGTTTTGGTGAAAGCTTCAAGTTAAGTCCATGAGCAAGCTGGAAGTTCTGTGAATCTTTCTCTTTCAGCCTATCAAGTTTCTGTAGGCCATCAGAAACATCTTTTGGACCTTTCAATGCAATGAGGTTGTTCACTGCCACTGCCAGTGATGACTCATCTGCCAGATCTCGATTAGTAATGTCTGTGTAAGCTTCAATGGCCTCTTGTGTGTGCCTAAGCCAAAGCCGAATTTATGCTGAGATTTACATTACTCATGGAACCCAAGTTAGAAAATCATCAATCTGATAACTAGACTCTGAATCAACACAAGGCAATTTTCTTCTTGTCTTTAATTTGAGAACACTAAACCGAAAATTGTTCCACCTAAATACAGCATTTTTATAAATACAATTCCATTTCACACCCACAAGGACATTAAAAGAATTTTATGACATTCTACTCCTTCTTGGACTTTGAGAGAGCTTTCTTCCTCTGCCCAAGCATATACCCATACATGTGACGACTGCCTGCAATATATAATGTCATTTCATCAGTTAAGAAGTCTGCAAACAAATGAAATTAGCCAACTAGATAATGAGTTATTAACTTCCAAAGAAGAATCTGAGTTCATGCCTGGGACATAGATTCCGAGTGCAAGAATTGCAGCATAGAAGAAATCAAAAGAGAAGTAAATTGAAAGTTCAATGGCAATAAATTAAAAATACTTACCTGCATATTTCCAATCAAATGGGCAAATAATACAAGACCCAGGATGGCAATAAGAATAGCAAATGATGTCTCTCCAATAAAAGTGCTTGTGGACAAATTCTACCCATATGAACTGAGACAAAAGAAAGAAAAGAGATATATGTAAACAATTTATTTTTGGGCAGACTAGCCATGTGTCAGAGAATATACTTCTTAATGATCCTATCATATGCATTTACTTGTTAGTGGCAGGGGCTAGGATCTGTCTATTTCTTGGTTTACAGTTCTTCCTATCATATGTCAGATTTGGGAGATAAAAGATAGTAAAATGAAGTTATGATTGATCCTCATGTCATGATTGCGTATCATAAATGCCATACTTCAAAGAGTTTTCGTTAAGAAATCAAAACTAATTTGTCATATGGTTATTGCATTGGCAACTAAACATGCATCTGTTGGTGCAAAAACTGGTCTGTTATTGTAAACCATATTTCCAATAAGAGCCAATGCCACAACATATACTTAAAAAGAAATTAAAAATTATTGCGGTCATCAACATTGTTTTTCAATAAACAAAGAGAACACGTTAAAAAGAGAATGATAATCTTAATGCTTGAAAAGAATAATCATTTTTATAAATTCATAACTTAGGTTCTACTAAATAGAAAAGAAATTATACCTTAGATTCTGTAAGCCCCACCATAAACAATAGAAATACTTTTCAATGAAATTTGAGAAAAGAAGATTTTTTGTCACTGCATTTTGAAATAAGCCATAGTTGAACTCATTATCCTCATCCGCATTACAGTTCTTAAACACATTTGTAGTACTTTCCCATGTCTTGCGATCAATAAGGTTACCACAATCAAAATAATTCAGCCTGCAACTTGTAGAATTAGATTCCTCTTTACAATACTTTTTCCAGCATGAGGAATACCGGTCAATCGATAGCAAATACCATGCTGCCCCTAAAACCTGCAATCATTGAAGTGCATTCACAATTTGGCATCCCACTGTGTTACTGAAAATAGAAATAGTATTTAACAAATAAATCTCCCATGATTAGGCCAATAAGGGATTGGGGAAAGAGAGAATTACAATTAGAGGAAGCCCAACAAAAATAAAAGGTTACATACATGGCTAGCCAACATGTACAACAGCAGATTATATGCAGCCCTTGCCCAGGCAGTCTTAGTGACCACTCCGGTTGCTTTGATTATTTGCGAACTTAATGGAAAAATCAGATATAATCTTGGAACATATTGAAGCAGAACAATTAGTGCAAGGGCATTGTTCTTATGATCAAGTTGGGACCTTCTTGTTGCTGGTATAATAAACCAGATCACCATCTGCATAAATAATTTCAATCAGTTGTGCTTTGACTTTATCACTTGGAAAGTTTTTGGAGCAAAACAAGAAAAACAAAATCATGATAAAGTTTAGATAAAAAATGGCTAAACACATCTCATTTTTGAAACAAAGAAACCATACCCACTTCATAGCTTGCCACGATACGGGAAGAGGAAATTTTAGCTATGGTAATCTAATGCGGATACATTTCAAATGTTAATTCCCTTTTAAAAACTTCATGCCTACCAATGAAGAAAATTAAGAACAGAATAGATTTTTACAAAGTGAGCATGATCACCATTATTTCATGCAAACATGACAATAAGTTTGAGATTTCATATATATAGCTACATGACTGGCTCCTAACAGAAAAACCAAGTATGTGGATGGTCCTGAGAACTTGAATGGAATAAAACCATCCAATCAAAGCGACTAAGGCTCCTCTTCAAAATTATGAAGTGCATACAAAAGCAAATATCCAAGGTATGGGGTGATCAATGAGCAAACCCCAGTGGAACCAGTTGGTTCCGTAAAGTTGAAAAGGAAGTGCTGTCAGAGACCTTATCCTTTTCAATTGGCATTATATACTACCAATCTAGGTTGGCTCAACCCAACCAAACCCAGCACATGAACACCCTAAGGAATTGATAGAGTATTGTTCAAAGTTCAAGGAATGTAGTGGTAATGAAATTCCTTCACCATCTGGTTCACAGTTCTACAAGACGGTTAAGGGAATTCAAGGTTTTCCACACCTAGCTCATCCTCAAATCTTTGGCAGCTAGTTTTTCAAATTGTATGAGCTATCAAGCTGTATCCTGCAAAGGAAATTCTAGGGTAGATCACTTGCTTACATGGTTCTTCAGCACAAGATGTTTGCCTTTTCTGTTTGATAGAATAGGGATTTCCTCTAAATTCTGGGCAACACATGCATGAATCAATTTCAAATTTCTGAACAGTAGGATTTCTTGTAGGATCAATATAAAGGATTACATTTTCTTGATTTGTTCTCAATGAAGATTTCTCAATAATGAACAGAAAAGGAATCTGATTCTATGTTTTTCAGCCTATTGGGCGGGGCATGGGAGGCAAATAGAACCAGCCAAAGCAAAGGTATATATTGCTATAATTGATTAATAAGAATGTAAGCACCACAAAATTGTTCAAATCAGAACATGTAAAGACATCTTCTCGAGAATTCATCAATCCACAACATAAATACCATAGAGAAAAGCAAAAATTCTGATATTGGAACATAAATACCATAAAGAAAGAATTAAATTCTGAAATTAGATAAAAACTCTTACCATGCTTCAGGTTCCTAGTACAGACCAGCTGAATCGCCAAAGCATGACTCAAGCATGTCAGTTTTTATAACACCTGGATTAAGTGCAATAACTGCCATTCCATCAGGCAATTCCTTTGCTACAGATCTGGTCAGACCCTCAATGGCCCATTTTGATGCACAATAAGGTGCAACCTGTCAAAATATGATCAGGTTTTAGTAAGAAGATACTTGATGTTGATAAAAGAGTCCAAAATGACAATATCACCATGAGAGACTTGCACAGGCCAAGATAAGGCTATTGCAAAACTCTCAGATAGAATAGAATTGCATAAAGTAATATCATTACTATAATTTATGAATCTACATATAACAAAAAATGTCAGTATTTCTGATCTTGTAGTCATCCTTAAAATCCAGCTTTTCAAGATATTTTACTTGGAACTTTTTGATAAGTGATAAATAACTTATATTAGAAAAAGGATTAGTTAGAACCTTTTTGATAAGTAATGAATAGCTTTATTTGAAGAAAAACCTCAAGTATACAATATGTATACAAAGATTTACCTAAAAGACAAATAAAAATTTTAATTGAGCAAACAAATCTCCTCTCTTTTTTTTTAATATAAGTAGTTGATCTATGAAATTCTTCTATGTTAGATCTACGAAATTCTTCTATAATAGATCTATGAAATCTAACATAAAAGAAATTAAGTATAGCCAAAAGCAAGCAAAGAGGTGTAACTTTCCAAATCAACCCATTTCCATGCCTTCAAAACAAACTTTTCCAAATAAAAACACATCAATAACCTTCAACTGCATCACCCAATGAACTCCAAATAAAGAGAGAACAAATTACCACAGCTCCCTGGTGGTAGCCAGAAGCACAATGATGTAATAAATCCCACCCAAACCTCCCTATAAAAATTCCCAATGTAATAGTTCCAATTTATTAGCCACATGAGAAGGTATACTGAACAGGGAGTAAACCTCCATCCCTTGACACATTTAACTTTTCATCCTACCAACTGTCTTCACATGATTGAATTTCAAACTTCCACTTCCTTGTATGATGAGCCTAACGGCATGCCCAAATAATTCTTAAGTAAAGAGCAAACCTTACAATGCATAATTGCAACTGGCTCATCGACTCCTTCCACCATCCCTACAAGAACTATTTCACTTTCACTAAGATTAACCCTTATCCATTCAAAGGTGAGGGTGGCTGAGGAAGAATCGCATAAGATGGTTTCGCCATGTACAAAGACCAACTAATACACCAGTGAAAATAATCAACTTAACTCAAGTCATTGGAGTGAATAGATGTAAAAGAATGTCAATTATTATATAGGTAGAAGTAGAAAAGAATAATATGTGGAATTGGGTGGCAACAGAGTATGTTCTTAGAAGGTAGAACAGCAAAAAATAATATATATGATTGGCCCCAATTAATTGATGAAAATCCATTATCTTATTGGGACTAAGGATTAGTTGAGTTGACTTCCATAGAATGTGTCATATTCTATGTAGTTAAATTCCTTATCTGATTTAATTCTTGATAAACTTGATCTAATGTAAGCCAATTCCAAGTCTTTTTGCTTCACAATCCAACTATATTCAAAGAAAAAGCAAATTTAATAGTAGGATATGTGTGAAATAAGATGTATAGAAGGTCCTACACACTCCGCAACAAAGTACCTGAGGAAGGGGCAGTGTGGCAATGAGATCAATAAAGGAGTCAGATCTAATATACCTCTGTGCAATCTTCTTTGGATCCATGACAAGTTCACCCCTCCCAAACACCTTAAAATTCCCATTTCTGAAAGTTTCATTATATCTATTTCTTCCCCCCACCAGCCCATTATCAGGTTTTAGCAATGAAGATGGTGGAACCTTATATGCAGATGATGACCTTTCTAGCTGTGATGGTTCAGTTCTTCCTAATCTCCATGAAGACTCGTTATTTTTTTTCCCATCAGAATAAAACCTACAACAGTTTAGGCCCAACAAAATTGTTGTCATACAGTGCATTTGGAATGCAAGATTTAATCAACTGACAAAAAACTAAAATTTTGGCAAAAAATCTATAATAGGATCTGGCTAAATAGGAATCAGCTTTAACAACACACCATTGACTGTTTTTTAATCATTCAGCATCTTGTTAGCGTCTGGATCATTTATACTCTCCAAATCCTTGACTTGTCTGCCAGACTCTTTGATAAGCCTGAAAAGGATAGCACAAAATTATCATTCTGCCTGGGAAAAAAAAAACTAAGAAAAAAGGAATAGAAAAACACTTGTTTTATATGGGTAACTAGAACATAATGACCACCAGCATGGGATTCAATCCTTGAGCTATCCTCCACCTCTTATTTAGGTAGGGAGGAAATGGCATTTGATCCGAGGATCATTTGCAAAAGGAAAATGAAAACACACACACAAAACAGAACCAGTAGCAGCAGCAAAAAAAAGACTGTTTTGTAATAATTTTTTGCTAAGCAATTAACCCATTGGCTAATACAAAACTAATCTCAGAACTCAGATCACCAATTTGTTGAGTCACAACTTTCAAGCATCAATTATTAAAGTAAAACATGTTCTTTGGGCAGAAACTAAGCATCCAAGGGTATAGGCAAATGTTAATTAGATGTACTTAGGCTTGGCAGCCCAAGACTTTACCATAGTAGCAGACAATGGCCATTGATTTAACCGCCAAAGTCAGAGTAGTTGCTTACCGTCTTCTACACCCGCATCACTGTCATTTTGGCCCCCTTCAACCACTCGTTCCCATCACCTACTTCGAAAAATGTACGTTAAAACCATATTGATCTCCATAATAATATCATTAAGTAATCAATAGTAGATTGAAATGTGAAAAGAGGAATACCACTAGTTATAAAGTGTGTTGTTTCACATTTAGCTTTGAGTTACCTTTTTTGAATCTTATGCCGTCTAGTATAATGAGGAGGAGGTCTTGCATGTCCTTCGTCAGATGCCTCGAGCCCAGCATTGTGTCCATGTTTGTGCCCCCCTGTCCCACAAGGAGGTGCCTTTGATATGCGTTTCGGCCGACCTTCTGCCACTGCAGGTAACCCAACAGTCTGCTCAGCCTGAACATGGGGTAGGTCGATGGCTGAAGACGGGGCAGTAGATGTACTGTGGGAGGGTGGCTCCTGCTGCATGTCAGGTGGAGTTGGATCAATACCCAGGTCAAAGGATGGAATGGGTAACAGCTGAGGAAATGACCGTGGAGTAGGTGGACGAATGTCAGACCCAGGACAAGGATGTGGGGTGGGTGTCAGTATGGTGGGGCGAGGAGATGGATGTGGGGTGGGTGAAGGAATGGTGGGGGTAGGGGATGGATGTGGGGTGGATGAAGGGATGGTAGGGCTAGGGGATGGATGTGGGGTGCATGGAGAAGGATCGGGGGTAGGGACAACCCGAGGGCTAGCAACAGGCGGACGAGGGCGACATCCGGTCGGGGTTGTGCTCGTGCTTGGGCCCGTTGGAGTAGGTACCTCCTCATTCGGGGCCTCAGGAATAGGAGGTTGTACACGTTCAATTGCATGCACTGCCGTTAGGACCTCAGTAATGTCCTTGTGGTCCTCTGTGCCCACTGGGTGACGCCTCAACAAACGGACGTATCCCTCAATCTGCACATGGAAAAACCACACATATTAGTAATGCAATACCAAATCAACAATGCCAATCGATAATAAAATAAATGTTGGTTCAGAATTGGTTGTGCTAGTAATAATTGCAAATTATAGAGAGACCAAGTGCTAAGAAAAAAATGTGATACTATCATGTTATCTAAACAGTGGTTTCATGCTATTTCAGTATGGTAAGATGTAAAAGACATTGAGAAGTTACCAGCAGAGTCACTATAGCACCAGGCCTATCTATGAACCTCCGAGTTATCCTTTTGAACCAGTCATGGTACTCGTGCTGTGGAGGCATATCACCAAGCACTGCTTCACAACGTCGTTGAAGGCGATTACCCCACTCATCGATATGCACAGCATGCTTTCGCGTCCAATCAACACCGACCTTCCCCCTCAAATCAATGCCATAAAGCACAGTGTCGGTGTCAACATTGCGAGGAATTCCTTGGATCATCCCAAATTGACGAACGACACGATCCGGTGTATGTTTTTCTACTAGGTGGAAACATACAAGCGGCACCGTTGCCGTCCACACGGCCCTCCCTGCAACGCACCACGGCGGAAGGTCCTCTAACTCAGCTTCATATGGCTGCCATACCACCTACAACAACCAAAAAACAAGTACACAACACATTAGGCGACAATGTTTATATTTCAAAGCTCACCAAACCTATATCTTATTCCTAAACATGTAAAACAATGCATTTTCATACCTGGTCTGGCAACATTGAAGCTATTTGCTCGCGATATCTGTCCCTGAAGATGTGGGCGGGCCTATTTTTCTTGTTTGGGACCCACAACCACCTACAATCAAGAACAATAGATCAATATCTACAACTTTCGTACTGAGATAATTCCAATGTTAAAACTATAATGTAATCACATATAACTACTGAGATAATCTTATAGATATTTACTTAATTAATAATATCACTAGAACAAGAAATAGTCCTTATAAAACACAAAGCACATACAAGCCACATGACAATCACAAAATTAAAGTATATTAACGTAATAATATATATTGAACCATAAGGAATGAAATTTACGCAATCTTGACATAAAAATTTGCTAGAATGATCACATAATGTATATAACGTGCATGAGGTAAAGACTTACTTCAAGGATAGTGGACCACGCACTGGAGGACCATAAGCACCCACTGGCGGGCCATGCTCAACTGCGGGGCACAAATAGGGGAACCTGGCCCATGCCCAATACTGGAGTAACAGTAAGCACCCACCAATCTGACTAGTGTCCTCGCTTGCCCTGCATAGCTCTCGGTACAACCATGCAAGGCAAGCACTTCCCCAACTGCACCTTCGTGGGTTACAAAGGTCTTCCAACTGCTGCACCCACATTAGATGCACCCTATCGCCAGATTTGTCCATGAATATTGTGTCCCCCAGTAGCGCTAGGATGTAGCATCGTGCATACTTATGCAGCTGGTCCTCTTCAGCATTAGGCGGCAATGGATTAGCAACTTGCTCCAAAAGCCGGTTGATGAGAATCCTCTGACCAGTAAGTTGCTTATGATTGTCTTGATTTATAGGTTCAAAGCCAAGGAACTCTCAGCACACATTCACCCAAGTTTTCTGCGTGCTCCCTGTTATAGCGTCCCCATCAACAGGAAGCCCGAGAAGAACCTCCACATCCTGCAATGTGATGGTGATCTCACCATGTGGCATGTGGAAGGTGTGAGTCTCGGGCCTCCATCGCTCCACTAAGGCCGTTATCAGACCATGGTCGATCTCTCTACCCGGGACCCAAAGGAGTCCCTCCAAACCAACTGCCTTGATGATGTTCCTGACTCGGTCGTCCACCATTGGCTCCCGATTAGAGAACTCTGAACTACGGCTACGGCAGGTAACGGATCCTGGATCCTACACAGAATAGAACCCTGGATTAATATATGACAACAAATGCATGTACATTGTATGAATTAAATGCATGTACTCGATTTAAATTTAGTGTTGTGTTTTACCTGCCCATTCCAATTAGCTTCGGACCGATGCTTGAGCTGCTTTGACAACACTGACCTGTCAATGGGTCCAGGCTCTGTATAGTCAATCCGCCCAGTATTTGCAGCAGCCATATTGCAGAAGAATCATAAGCACTTAGTTTGAGACATGAACACACAATATGCTTATGGAACTAGGTATGAGTTAGAGCAACTAAAGCCAATTTGTACAACGAGAATTCAGTAAAAGATGAAAGACTGAACCAAAAGCAAGAAAAAGAGTAGTAGTAGCAATCAACTGCAGCCGAACCAGATTAGAATTAAGCCACTAAGATGCAAGCAGAAAACAACCCAGATTGTTAAAACTCAACCCCTTAAAAAAAAAACACACAATAATTCCCACACAAATCCAAGAAAATCATAGAAGAAAAATTCAAATGGTCCCATCCATGTACATCAAGGTAGCCAGAGAAACATCAGTTGGTTCAAATTGAGCATGCATTTGAACATCCTATGGAAATTAAAAAGAACTATTATTTTATATAACTTCATAGAGAAATCTATCACAATGTATTGGAGGAGATCTCTTGGAGAAAAAAAAAAGGGCATATTATTCTTATTGTGGCTAAAAGGAGGTGTTAGGGAAAGAATCTCCCAATTATATAATGCAATTGTGCAGGAGAGGCAAATTCTGGGTTCAGTTCTTATTGCAAAAAAATGCATAGACCACAGAGTTGTCAGGCAGCCCCGGAATTTTAATTAACTTTTTTTTTTAAGATACACTTAAGACTAACCTGCATTTTTTTGTATATGATCCATGAATACACTTACACTAACCAGAATTTTTTTAGAGTGTAAGTGTATTCATGATTATTGTGTAAGTGTAAGTGTATTCATGATTATTGTGTAAGTGTACTTACACTAACCAGAACTTTTAGGAACACTTACACTTACACTAACCTGAATAAACTTTTTCATGATTATTTTTCATAGAATCAAACTCCCTTACTCGTTCAAAAAAAAAGTTAGGAACACAATTTTCATGAAAAATAATGCTTTTATTGTGTCCTTGCACTAATTACACACTGGCCTACATCAATTCAGCATACCAACACGGCCAAAGCAAACCCAAAACTCCAAAATCCCAAACCAAACACACACAGAATCATACCCATTCTGAATAAAGAAAGATTCAACGCAAAATACATGAACAAACAAAAAAGGAAAAGACCATTCACTTAAAAAACAACAAATTTAGCCCCACTACTCAACATCTTAATACAACATTATAGAACACCCATTTTCCCCCCTCAGAAAATAGGGATATTGAATTTATGGTAAAACCTTAGGCTTTACAGCATCAGGAACCAAAGAGTACTAAAACCCCCAAATTGAATTTTTGACCCTTGAACACAAACTACTTTTAAGTAATGGGAATTGGGTTTTTCTTATTTTGGTGAGTAAAATGGATGAGATAGTGAAATTGAAGACATGGGTATTGTTTTTCTCTAGTTCAATTTCTCGGTAACCAAACAGAATAATTTTATTTTGCACAAAAAAAAAAAAAAAACCTGATGGAAAATGGTGTGGAGGCAGTGGAGGCGCAGAGCAAGGGTTATCAGTTTTGAGAGACCGCGTAGCCTGATGGAAAATGCTGTGGAGGTAGTGGAGGCGCAGAGCAAGGGGACCGCGTAGCCTGATGGAAAATGCTGGAGATTGAGTGACAGAACAGTGGTGAGTACGAAGAGGGTGAGTGAGTGAGAGTGGAAAGGGTGAGCAAGTGAGAGAGGCTGAGGTTCGGTGTGTGAGAGTGAGGGAGTGAGAGAGAGGGAGAGTGAGAGAGAGTCTGCTATGTTAGAGAGAGAGGAGAGGAGAGCTGTGCGTGTGCGAGAGGCGTTAAATTTGAAAAAAAAAACCCAAACTGAAATCGAGTCTTACAAACTCGGTTTCCTATTTTCCACGTGGCGAACCACGTCAGATCCAGATGGCCACGTCACATAAATCGAGTCTCTAAGACTCGATTTCTAGGTGGATGCCACCTGGATAAAACGCCACATCACACTCAAAAATCGAGTCTCAAAGACTCGATTTTTAGGCCTAAAATCGAGTCTCTGAGACTCGAGATGCTAGTAAATAATATAGTTTGGAAACCGGGCCTGCTAACTATATAGTTAGAAACTGAGAGTTATTTTGCTATTTTTGCCTTTAAAAAGTTAGAAGAAAAGAGAAGAAGGTACTTATAGCACCCTCTCACCATTTGTAAAGAAAACCTCCACGAAAAATAAATCAAAACAAAGAACTTAAAAGAAAATAGTGGTATAAGACCATATCCAAAACTTTGGTCCTTATTGTCCGTTGCAGCCTCCAGTCGATGACCAGTGATCAGATTTATCCAAATCAGTGCATAGTGACACTGAGACTCTTTCTCCCTTACTCGGACTGTTGTGTTTTCTTTTTTTTTGCTGAGATTTCTTTGGGTTGATGAAGTCTTTTTCAGTTTGGTAAAGGCATTTATAGCCTAGTAATTAACGCCAGTCATGTCTATATTCTCGCCTACTGTACCAGTCTCTGTTTTGGCCACATAATATGTTTATAGCTTAGTGTACCAGTCAAATCTCTTTCTTTTCACTTCAAAAAAAAAATCTCTTTCTTTTAATTTAATTTATTATATTTAGTTTTTTGCTTGGTTGATATACATGTATCACAGTACTGTACCACTACTGCCACAATAGGCAGTAGCTTCAAGAGCTGTAGGCTTCATAAAGTCTCCTTTTTAATGTTTTAATAATATTTTATAGGCAAAAATATTAAATTAACCTTCTAATTTTAATTTTTAACTTTCACCGTTTTTCATTTCAGTCTTTTAATTTTTAATTTTTAATAATTCAGGATTTTGTTACAACTCAGTTAATGGTTGTCGTTAGAACTCCTAAAATGACGCTGTTTTGTAGAGTTTATTTTTTATATTATTATTTTATAAATTCAGAATTAAAATAAAATAAGAAAAATTTGAAAAAAAAAAAAAAAAAACATTAACCCCTGAATCAAAACAAAACAAAGACCCAAATGCCTAATGTAGAGATTTTGGGGAAAAGGAAGAGAGGCTGAGTCGGATTTGAGAGAGAGAGAGGGGGTCAGGGTTTGAGAGAGAGAGAGACCGAGTCCGTGAGAGAGAGACTAAATCGGTTTTCCGAGATGAAGGTCAAGGTGGGCATGGAACTTTCGGCGATGATTCTCGACAGCAATACGGCAGCGTATAGAGGACGAAGGCGACTGGTCTTTCTCCTCCGAGTGGTAGGGATTGGACTCCCACGGTCACAGCGTTCTCCGTTCTTCTTCCGACAAAGGCAACTGCGTTGTCTCCGTCCTCGCTTTCCCTTCCTCTAAACCTGTTAGCCTTATGCATTCTCTCTCTCTCTCTCTCTCTCTCTCTCTCAACAATTAAATTAAATAATAATTTTTTAAACCAGTCATGTGCTTCAGTGGTGTCTCAGCTTGAGACTAATGGGGTTGCTAACGGCATGTCATATGGAGTCCATTTTGAACTAGATTATTCGGCGGCGATGATTGATGCTGGTAGGGGCATGGTAGAAAGCACATATGGGAAGAAGTACCTCGAACCCAGAAAATCGGGTTTAGGTAGTTCTGATTATGAGTATTTTTGTTATTCAATGTTTCTCTGTTTTGATTTAGGTTAGGGATTTGTTTCTTTGTTTTGTTTTGATTTAGAGGAAGGGGAATGACCCTTAATGTTTTTTTTTTTCCAGATTTTTCTAATTTTCTTTTAATTTCGAATTTGTAAAAAAAAAAAAAAAAAAATCTACAAAATGGCGTCATTTTAAGGGTTCTAACGGCAGCCACTAACTGGGTTGTAACAGAGTTTTGAATTGATAAAATTTGAAAGTTAGGGGACTAAATTGACAAAATTAAAAATTAAAGAATTGGAATGAAAAATGATGAAAGTTAGAGGGTCATTTTCGTCTATTTTATATTATATTTAAATTTAAAAACAGTAGTTTTCTATTCAGTTACTTGTTTTTTTTTGAATTATCTATTTTTTTTATTTAGTTACCTCATTAATGATCTTAGTAAATTAACTAATTTTTATAATAAGTAAATCAACTATGATATTTTTTCCCAAAAAAAAAAAACTACTGTAATATTGCTATATACTTATATATTTGTTTATTTATTATGTTTGCTTATAATTTAATATTTCTTATTTGTTTTATAAAAATTATAATATGAAAAATACTTTTTTTTTTTAAATTTTTACTAATTTAATATATTTATTTATATTTAATTAATTATTAAATTAATTATGACATCATCGCGGTTCGACCTCGGATCGACCTCAGTCGAACTGTAAAAACTTTAAGTGCCCGTTTGGTACATGTGTTTAACTGAAAATTGTTGTTTGAAAATATTTGTAAAAATATGTGTAAAAATACGTGTAATATTGTTTAAAAACTGAAAAAAAATATATTTAAAAACACAAATGAAACCCTCCATGATTTTTCTAGTTTTATAAATGGACCGAATTTCAAAACCATGGCTTTTCCAACCGATTTTGTATGGGAGTGCTTCTAGAGGCCCTTTCACATGTATAACAGTTGTAAATTTGTAATTAACAAAATGGTCCTCTCAAGGCATTGATTAGGCTATCCCATGAAATTTTTGTTGTCTTTTCCTTTGCATGCTAATTCCAGCAGAGAGTTCACGTTTGCCTTATCTATACGTACAACACATCATTAATATCGATAAAGATGTAACAAAATGTTCGCCTTTCTCCATATATTGCATTTGTAATATAGGCACAGCTGTGCAGCTAATGTTGATGTTTTTCTTTCATAGAAACTAATGGTACAGCGCCATCCACGATTTTGATATGAGTGATACAATAAAAGTAATATAAAAAAGTTCACAATATTTTGATATGATGTTACTCTTTTAAGTACACTAGGAGAGGCGGGTTGTAACTTTCTATAAACATCTTATGGCTTGTTTGGATGTTTAAAAAAGGAGGGGAGTAGAGTAGAGGGAATGAGAGTAATTCAATTACCTTGTTTGTGAGTTTTTTAAGAAAGGAGGGGGAGGGGTTTGAAGGGGTTTCAACTACCTCCAACCCCCTCATTTTTAATTCCCCAAAATTGGAGAGATTTGGAGGGAGAGTAGAGCACATAAAATTATTAATAAAGTAAATTACCTAATTTACCCTTATTATATTTATAAAATTACAATGTTAAAAACAAGGGGAAGGGCTAATTACTCCCTTTCCCCTTACTAATTATAAAAACATCCAAACAAGGTGGAGGGTAATCATTCTCCTATACTCTCCTCCCCACTACTCCCCTCCCCTCTACTCTCCTCTACTCTCCTCCCTCTCTAAACTCCCAAACAGGCCATTAAAGTTTGGCCATAACTTGAAAGACTGTTTTTCAAAAGTCGTTTAAAAAACACAAACTGTTTCAAAAATTTAATTTAACCTGTAATTATGTTTGTTGCTTCACCATAAGTTACTTCTAGTTTATTTTTTTCGCTTTTTAAGAAATAGTTGAAAAAGCCCCATGAATTGTGACCTCATTTAACTCGTTTTCACTAAATCTATATTTTATGAGTGATATATCTCAAGAGAATTTTAATTCAATAGCATTTTTCAATTATTTCATAGAAGACAATTAATTTGATTCAAATCCTCATATCCTGATTTTTTGTATTAAAAAAAAAAAGAGAGAGGAAGAATAAGCTATATATCCAAAATAAAATCTTAAACAGTGTCAATGGGGAAAAAAATTAGGTTATTCAAATTTATATGTAAAATACGCAGGAGTGTTGTTAGATAAGAACGTATATGTAAGTTTAGTTTTCCCATCAGCTTGCTCAAAAGTTCTGCAAAGGTTATCTTAATCATTTGAACTTTCTAGAAGAAATGAGAAGTAATTTCATTTTGCAAAACAAATAGGCCTAACTCGAATTTGATCAGATTGGTGCAATTATGACGGCAGAGTCATGTGGTACGCTTTGCGGGCTAGCGTGCTGGTCTAAGCCCATGATTACATCATTAAGTCTAATAAATCATTGGGCCTTAGCTGTAATTTTGGGCTTTCTGTTGTCCAGCCCACTCAGCTAACTACATCGGTTTTTTTTTTTGATAGGATACATCTGGTTATTGGTAGTCATATTCTAGATAAATAAGTTTTTATGTTCTGCTTCATACTCTGATCATTTTTTTGTGTTCTACTTGGAACGAAATTGCAATTGGTTGAATCAATATGATGAAATGAATTTTGGAGTTTTAAATAATGGCCTAGTCGAAATGCATCCTTTGTAGTGTTAAATGTTTGTAGTTCAAATCCCATCTCATACTCTCCCACAACTTATCAATAGAAAAGGATTTAAAATTAAAATTAAAATTCACAATTTAATTTGTTAATTGGAATGGAATGAATTGAAATTTCAATCCAATTCAATTCATTTGTTTAAAAGACACAAATTGAAATAGAATTTTTTGGATGTGTGATTTTTTTTTTTGGACAATTAAATACTTAGGGGGACTTGAATTCTTGAAGTATGTTTCTGCTGATAACAACATGATCAATTGAGTTACAAGAATCTTAGCAAATATTAATAGATGTGTGAATAATGTATGATATTTTTAGGACTATGGTAAAAGGTGTAAATCACGTTTATTGGCTTAATGTGGAGGAAAGTTACAGCTGCAAAAAAATATAGTCGAAACAGATTTTCCTATATGGATTCTGCATTCTGTTCTCTTGTCAAAGAACTTTCAAACTGCTGATGCATATTTATTTTTCCTAAGCCTTAAGATTTGGATTGTCCTAAATATTGCAATTAGAATTTTTTTTCAATATTATGTGGTTAAATAACAATTTATTTGACAAGCTATGGTGCAATTTTGCTTGTTTTAGAAGCATGGTAACTTCTGTATTATTATCATCTGCTTTTCTTTGTATCAAACCTTAATCTACAATTAGTTCCCTTCTTGACTTTGATTGTTCATTGCCAATACCCAGGCAATTAAAAGTTATAGAGGCAAGAAAAAGAGAGTGCTAATTGCTTTAATCTTTCAATGTCTTTAACTAAAGTGGAATGAATATATTTATTAAGAACGGCTCAGATAACCAAATCTTTTAAGACCTGTAAAAAAGGGAGCAAAGTAGTACTGAGGATGGTGGGATGAAGGGACCACTGGATCATAAGGGATTATTAGTATATTTCAGTAGCATATACTGCAAATGAAGCCATTCTTCTTAATTTTCAATTCTCATTCATCTTCTGTTAAATTTCTAGAAATGACAAAGCAAACACCAATGTGATGGTTCATTGTAATAAGCTTTTGCAAACATTTTCAGTGCCAGGTTATTTGGGTTTTTGCATTACTGAGTGTTTATGAAGTTTTTTTTTTTTTTTTTGGTTGAGTTTATATGATGTATTAATCTTTGATTTGATTTGAAAATGTTAAACTACCTCTATATATATATATAACATAATTTTATACTTTATAATGTGCCAAACAGAATATTTTAACTCATTGCACCAAAACAGAGAGCTCCACATCTCTTCAATATTGTGTTAATCACATAATCCCATTAAGGATTTTGGTAGAATTTTGGGATTATGAATATATACATGTAACTTGGTCATGTGAGACAAAAGTTCCAACTTTGACACAATAGCATTACTTCTTTCTGTGTTTTGTATCTTCACCATTAATTTTTACCTTATTTAGCTAATTTTCACCAAATCTACATTTATGAGTGATACATCACAAGAGATTTGTAACTCAGTAACATTTTCCAGTTATTTCATGAAAGAAAATTTGATTCAAATCCTCTTATACTAACTTATCATTTTTTTAAAAAACTATTGAAATTAGCTTATTCAAAATCTTAAACAATGTTAAGAAGGAAAAAAAATTTAGTTTATTCAAATTTTATATGTAAGATAAGAACATGTATGTAACTTTAATTTTCACATCAATTTGCTCAAAAGTTCTGTTTAATCATTTGAACTTTCAAAAGAAATGAGAAGTAATTGCCAGGGAGCGTGCTGGTCCAAAGTCCAAACCCATGATTGCATCTTTTAGTTTAATATGTTATTGGGCCTTAACTGTAATTTTGGACTTTCTCCTGTTCAGCTAACTCAAATAACTACTTCGACCCATATTAATTCACAGAGTAGCTCAACCTAAAAATAATGTCCGTTACCATTTTCAGTCATATCATATGTTACAAGTTTTGAGTTAAAGAATGAAAATCCTATAAATCATTTCTCTTTTTTGTGTATGTCACTTTATACTCTATCAATAACTTTTTATACTCTATTTGGAAGGAAATTGCAATTGATTGAGTAAATCTAATGAAGTGAATTAGAGTGCTTAAGTGATAGCTAGTGATAATACATCATTTGTGATGTTACATCTTTGTAATTACTCTCCCTTTCCCACTATCTATTTATATATATTTTAAAAAAAAAAAAAAAAAACTAAACCTCACATTCATTCATATATATATATATATATATATATTAATTGGAATGGATTGGATTGACTATTCAATTCAATTCATTTATTTAAAAGACATGAGTTGAAATAAATAGGATAGGAGTTCGGTAAAAAGAGTAATTAAATAAATAAAAACCGAAGAAAATTTTCAGTCAATTGCATCTTTATTGGTCAATTTACATTAATCATAATCCAATTTAATCTAATATGTTTGCTCTGATTCCAAATACATAAATTGAATTCAAATTCAATTATGTGAGTAAGTCTCCAAACTTATTTCTTTTGTTCATTGTTTTGTAGAATTCTATTTTATTCATTTGGGATTTTGTGATTTTAGTTAGCTAAATTGGTGATAAAGCCCCCTATTGTCAATTAAAGGATTTGAGATCAATCCTGCCCAAAAAACATGAGACACTTTTTATGAAAGTAACAATCTATGTATAAAAACATGAGACACTTTTTATGATAGTAAGTAACAATCTATGTATAAAAACATGAGACACTTTTTATGAAATTGAATGATTGTCAAAAAATTCACACAATAAATGACACCCACAACATGTGAGATAAGAGGTACATACATCATTAAAATTATAACGATTTGAAGAAAGTACTAGATACATCTATACTTATACCCCAAAAGGGCTAGTCGAATGGCAATTAGGGCTCCTTCTTGTGTTATCATTTATAAACTCAAGATCCACTTAGTAAATATTTGATGTGGGATTAGCACACACTTGCACACCACACACACAAATAATTTATATTCAAAACCACACAATAGTGTAGATGTGGCTAATACTTTTCTTTGACCATTGCAAATGGTATCAGAGCAAATTTGGTAATGTCATATGTCTTGGGATCACTACAACAAAATGCGGTTCCTAACAAAGACATTAGAAATTTAAGTGGAAAATATATTGCAACACCCTAAGTAGTACACAGATGTACGTAGATATAGCTAATGCTTTCCTGAATTTTTTACGAAAAGAAGTTTTAAAATATTACATCATATAAAGTTCCTACACTTTAACCTTCCATCCATGAATGCTTTGGATTGTGCCACATCAATTTTTATTTATTTATTTTCATTTTATGGCTTTTTTCGGTTTCTTGTTTAATTTGAAGATTGCATGTATTGGTTTTGTTCATGTTGCTTGCATATTTGTTGTTACTTGTTAGGATTTTTAAAAATAAAAATAAAATAAAGTTTCTGTCCGAATCATGTTGCCATAAAATTCTTCATTTCAACTTAACAGGTAGTCAAATCTTGAAGATTTCATGGTCTATAATGATAAATGATATAATCAGAGTCATTCCAGAAGTTTATGGTTTTGCTTGTTCATTTGGATCTCTTAAAATTCTTTCGAATAGAAGATGATGAAGACGGATGAAATATTAAATTTATTTACTGATTAATCTGAATTTTTTTCTTGATAGAGAATGATTAGAGGGAGAGAAAGAGTCTTCTCTTTTAATGTGACATACATATAACCTTTTTTTTTTTTTTTTTTGGAGACAACAATATGACATGACCTGATTCTTTTTTCTTTTTTTTTCCTTCCCCTGAAATTTTTTCTAGTAACATGTTGATATGATATAATCTGAATTATTTTGATATGCATAGGTCTATAGGGTCTCTCACCCATATGCACAACTATTACTCTACTTTTTAGGATACACACCTTTAAAGGGTCGCTATTATTTTGGTATAGTTTGTCTTGCGCGTGATGTTTTCCCTACTAATATAATTGCAATTGGACACACTAATCATGCACATAATCGCGTGACAGATAACAATACCACGAAGAGAATAATTCCTTACTTATCATCAGTAGTCAGTCAAACAAGGCAACTACGTAGTCTCCACCAAAATATTTTTTCCCAATATAAATGCTTTCATAAAGCATTGAATTGTCTTAAGCAAATTAACATAAAGTATGTACTATATAGGTTTGTAACACTTTATTTATGTTTTCATAATGGGATAGTGCTATGGAACTGAATTGTAATGTTCTTGGCGTAATGTGTTAATTATTAGACACACAATTTTTATAGAAAAAATTATTAATTTTAATTATAAAAATACTTACAAATTGATGGTGACAATAAATAAAATTTTAACTTTTTTCTTTCTTATGTTTAAAAGATGACACATTAATTTGTCATGTAGTAAAATTTATAATATTTTTAACATTATTACACAATAACAACAAAAAGTAATTAAATTATTTATTTATTTTATTATTATTATTATTATTATTATTATATATTATAACTACAGTATCTTTAGAATTTTCCATAAATTAATAAAGGAGCTAATAATAAAGCATAAATAGCGTATGAAAAAAAAAATCATGCTCTAATTATAATTACAATTATATCACAAAGTAATACTTGCTAACAACCTTCAAATTTTATATTCACTGTTGATACTTGATACAGCCACATTATTCCCTTTCTGCTAGCGGCTAGGCCAATCACTGAGCAGAACATCCTTTTCACCGCTCCATTCTTTATTTTTTCATCCACTCCACATAAAAATAAAAAATAAATAAACAGTTGAAACGCAGTACAGGTTGCAAACCAACACAAGATAAAAGAATAATTCTAAGACACGCCTAATTTCATACTCAATTTTATAACATACTGATATATACAACTGTGAGTACTAGATATTTTTTAGCCACTTCTGTTTATATAGATCACTCACAGTGTATAAGTCAATAAATTATAAATTTTGGTATGAGAAATGGATGTACCCATAGTATTGTTCTAAAATAAAAGTGAATGCACCTCACACAAGCAAAAGGATTATAATGCATATGATAGATGATTTCTGCTTATTTAGTAATGTTGGTGCGGTCCTGGTGGCGGTGGAGGATAAGTGTAAGCCCCAGGTACCTCTGGTTCACACGGAGGTCCTCCTCCATGCAAACCAATACCACTACTAGTACCCACAGCTTCATGAATTCGGACATCATCTTCTATTGTCACAGTTTGCTCGCCATGTGGACCGGTTACTATTGTTTCATGGACTCGTTCTTCTTCCTCAATACAAACTGGTGCAGGAACCATCACTGGCCTCTGCTTCTTTTTCTTGGCTAAGCAGAAGAGGCCGACTAAAAGGAATGCAAGGAAGAAAGCACCGCCTAGAGAGACACCAACAGCTATAATAGTTGTGTTGTGACCCCCAGATGGAGGTGACAATGATGGTGGGAAAGCATTTGGAGGAGGAGGAGGAGGCACATAAATTGGTGGGGTTTTACCAGGGAAGTTTGGTGAGGATGGTACGATACTATAAGGGGTTGGAGGTGTTGTTGGAGTTGGAGGTGATCTTGGGTATGGTGGTGGTGTTGGACCTTTTGATGGTGTCGGTGGAGATGATGGGGATTTTGGTGGCGGTGTCTTACCTGGTGTTGTTGGTGTTGGTGGTGACGTATGGATGGGGTGGGGTGATGGAGCTGAACCTTGTGGTGGGGTTGGGCTGGTTGGGGGATAAGCATTTTTAGGTGGTGGTGCATGTGAATGTGGTGGTGACCAAGATGGGGTTGGAGGTTGGGGAGTTGGACCATTATGAGGTGGTGGTGGTAGTGTTGGGCGTGTTTCTGGTGAAACTTTAGGTGGTGGAGTTGGACCGTAATGAGTTGGTGGTGGTTTCGGGTATGGACTGCGTGGTGGTGGTGCCCAAGATGGGGTTGGAGTAGTTGGGGGAGTTGGACCATAATGAGGTGGTGGTGCATGAGTTGGTGGAGGTGGTGGTGCATGAGTTGGTGGAGGTGGAGGTGGCTGAAAATAACCAGGGTAGTGGGCTGGTGGTGGCGGTGGCGGTGGCAATTTGTGATGAACATGATGATGTGGCGGCGGTGGTGGTGACGGTGGTGGTGGCGGCGGTGGAGGATGGGCATGATGGTGGTGGTGGTGGTGGTGAGGTGGTGGTGGTGGTGGTGCCACGACAGGATTACATGGCAATGGTGATGGTGGTGGTGGAGGAGGTGGTGTAGATGGTGGTGGAGGAGAGTAGTATGGGTAACTCATCGCTGTGAAGATACTTTGAAAAGAGTTCTTTGTTGAAGTATAGATGAATACAATGGCTGAATAGCCGTGCTCTATTTGTACTAGTTGGGACTCTCAAACTCAATTCACTCTTTAGTTGCTTCAGTCAACGTTTGCTGCACTTCCTCAAAAAAAAAAAAAAAAAACGTTTGCTGCAACATGTACATTTATTTAGATATTTTTCGGCTTGCCATAATAATAAATTTACGTCGAGTTGTCATTGCATTAAAAATTAAATGAGTTTTTATTACCCAAAAATAAACTTTTAAATGAAATTCGAACCCAATGATAGACGACAGAGCATCACTCTTTTGAAGTCCTTTATTTTGTTCCCACCATTTTTAATTTTTTTATAAAAAAGAAATCCTTATTCGGTGTAAACACACATTTTAATTTCTTTTGGTGCTGTACCATGGAACATGCATTATTGGGTCGGTCTAGCTGGAAGGGCACTCCACGTTTAATTATATAATTAATCACGTGATTGAACTGAATAAACATTTTCATAAGCCTAATAGCCAATCATGGGTCAGAAAATCCTTTGTTTTATCAATTTTATACTGTTTTATTTTTTTCAAAGATCATGTACCAGATTGCATATAATGAGTTAAAGTAAATGGTTATCAACTTACTCATCCATACTTCTTTATTAGTTTGGGGTTTTTGAATTTTATACTTTAATATTTTAAAATTTAGATTTTATTCATAAAGTTTAAAGTGTTTAAATTTTACCCTCCTAAATTTTAAAATTTCAAAATATAATATTCAAAAATCTCAAAACTTAAGGGAAAAAAAATACATACATTTCTAATATTTAAGGGGTAAAATTCAAATTTTAAAACGTTAAGGTATAAATTCTAAATACTTCCAAATTTTAGAGATATAATTTACAATTTACCTCTTTTTTTTTAATTTTTAAAAGTGATCATCAACTACATAATATCATATATCTTCCTATATTTTCTAAAAGAAAAAATATATATGATTAATAATTTAACGGTTTGTCTTTCTTTGAAGCCACCCAATAAGAACGCTAAGCACATCTTAGTTAGGCCACGTGCTTTGCGTTTCGTGGTCTAACCTCCCTCGATGACTTTTATTCATTAAATTTTTGATTAGGTGAACACTTCCTTAATTTATTTGTTTCCTTTACTTTATAATTGGATGAATGGAAATTATTTCAACCAAAAGGTGCCATATTACAGACTAGCATACCATATAAAACAAATGAAAGCTGCTAGTTTTTTTTTAGGTATGATCTCATGGCTTCAATTATTGGCTGTACGTACAACTTGAATTCAGAAATTCTTCCACCAGGAAATGTAAATATATATAATCATCTTGTTTGGATTTCATTCTCCTCAAGATAAATATATTTAAATGTAATAAAATAAAATTACTAATTTGTTAATCCTAACTAACTAACTAGTAAAATCACTAAAAATAGAGTTCTTAGAGCTTCAAGAATCAATGCTGATAAACATGGAAAATTGCTTCTGACAAATTGGCTGAAATCCATAATAGGTTTATTAAATCAAGCGGGTTTGTGACTTTGTGGTCCAAAATAGCCAAACCTCAAACTATATTTTATGTGCTTCCCAGTCCAAAAACAATAAAAAAAAGATTCTGTGATTGAAGCTTAAACAAGGCAAGGATAACACATCTGGCCTTATCCATTTGGTAAGCAATCAACATTACATTTATAGGACTTGGATGTAACCCACTCCTTGGACAAGTCATAGCCCTAGTTTGTCAAGTTTTGTTGCTTGATTCTCACTGTGGAACATGTACAGTTTTGACTGTCATATGGCAGATCCATAATCCATGGAGTTTTAGGCAAAAAATATCGATTAAAGTGATGTCAAATTCGTCCAAAAAATTAAAATACAATCAATAAAACTTATACATAATTAATTTCTTAGGTGTTGTACCGTAAGTATCTTGATAGTTGAAAAAAGTCTTTGATGGTTGAATAAAGATCTGAGGTGCAATCTCACTTTACATAAAAAATTAATTGGTGTTTTAGTGTGATGATAAATAGTAGAATCATTCGATTAAGAGTAGAATCAATGACCAATAAACTACAAGATTAAATTTAATTATTTATGAAAATAAATATTGCTTAGATTAATACATTTCCATGATTAAATTTATTTGGGTACTTAAAGAACAACAGTTAAAAACATTGTATCTAAAATTTATATTACCTAACTCATCATAATTAGAATGTTGAAGTCAATGCTAATTTTGTATATGATATTAGGGCGGCATCGAGGCAATTTCTGTGGTTGGTCCCACGACAAGTATAATTATAAGCTGTAAAGATATATATTCTCTTTTTTCTTTTTTCTTTTTTTAACTTCCCTATTAATTAAACATCAAGCAAACCTAAACGTGATGCTTGTCGTACCTCTGCTACTTATTGCAAAACATTATATTACTATAATAAGGAAAGTATAATATAAATATAGGACATCATATTATAAGACAACATGGAGATTGTGAATTCTCAAAAAAACATGGAGATTGTGGACAACATTTCTAGTAATTAGCATTTTATTTATTTATTTAGAAATTCACTAATTAAATAAGACCTAAATTGCGTGTACGTATGAGAATCTACTCTTGGTAGATAAAATTCACTAGTCAATTTTAGAAGATAACACGGTGAGACTTTAATATCAGCTGATAAGTAAGAGTCAAATCTTTATTTATTTTTTTCTTTTTTGATCTTTTGTTTTAGACCACCACGGCACCATTTCAATTAAAATGTTTCCCTTCATGAATCAAATTCCAATATAAGTAAATTTACCTCTTAATTTTCATGTTGTGGTGGAGATATATATGCAACTCTAATCTAATTGTACGTGTTGGAGATGCTCTATCTATATTCTATATATATTCTTAGTGCATGCACTCTCTAGTAAATAGCATATGTTTTTAAAATTTTATTTTTAAAAATAAATTCACTGATTAAATAAGACCTAATTAAAAAAAAGTTTCGTGTATGAGAAAATGAAACTACTTTGTAGATAAATTCACTAATCAATTTAGAAGATAAAATGGGGAGACTACACCTGATAGTGATAGTCAAAAGCTTTTTTTTTTTTTTTTTTTTTAATTTTTAAATCTTTTATTTTAAACTACCACGGCACCATTTCAATTACAAAGTTTATCTTCATGAATCAAATTAATTTTTGATTTTCTTAAAATTTTGCAGGCATGAAAGATATAATAAAAACATTCAATATAACGGTTAGATTTTTAAAATTTACACTTAATTAATATAAAAATATACAAGAAGTTGAAGGGTTTCTTTCCAAATTAATTTGGAGAAAAACTTTGTTCTAAGAGAGATACCAGTAGCAAACTAATTTCTATTTAGTAAGGTAAATTCTTTTCTACCAAAAATAAAATAAAAATTTCCAACTATTATTTCAAATTTTAGTTCATTGTTTTTCCCAGTAGTGTTTCGTGTGTACGTTGGTGTACGTGTAATATGTGTTTTCTATTAACAAAGGTCAAAGGCCATATGTCATATGTGGAGACTAATTCGTAAGATGTCTTACTGTTATCCTCAAGATTACATTTATTTTAGTGTGTTACTGACGTAATTTTCAACTAACCCACTTGAATACATCCATTGGCGTCCATATTCGATAATCATTAGACCATTCCTAACCGGTTGGCAAGCCTTTGAAGCGACAAATTCAGTATAGAATTTCTTGTCCCCTTTAATCCAATCATCTACCATTGTTCATAAATAATACCCCTACTAAATGATGAGTAATTATAAAGTATTTTTAGTGATGTGACATGTTGGTTCATTTTTTCACATCCATACTAAATCTCACTAATTGTTGAGTAATTATTAGATATTTGGAGTTCGAGACTTAGTACCTTCTCTTCTCACATTATAATGGATCTCCTAATTAAATTCTTTGTGAGATCTTCTAATAATTAATGATGGACATCACTTGTACGTTTGGATGAGTTTATGACTATATGGTATTCTCTCCTTTTACATTCATGATGAACCTTATCATGAATTAAATTATTGGGATTCACCATAAATGTGAGAGTCAGAAACACCACGTCACCATAATATTTTGAAGTTGTAATTGTATGTAAATATAACGCACAAAAGAAAATTGATAAAAATAAACTTATCCAAACAAATGACTAATAAGTAATATTTATTTGGTTGTATAATATATAAAAACTATTAGGGTCATCTTTTTATGTAATTAACATATTTGTTGACAAAACGCATTTACTTCTATTTGGGTCTTAGTTTTTAGTGTGTACAAGAACATCACAAAGAAAATCTACAAGTATTATTTAGAAAACAAGACTACTTAAGAAACTGGTCAAGAAAAGCTAAATTTACAGGTACCAATACCTCCTCAATACATGTTGATCTATCGAGACTTGATGAAACTTGATACCTCTCGATCTATGGGATTTATGATATAGTCTACAACATTTTATTGTAAGCGGCTATTTGTTTATAAGTTTGTGTAACCTAATAGGATAGTCTATTTAAAAGGCCTGTTAAGCTCTTAGTTAAATAAAGTGGTAGAGACAAAAAAAAAAAAACCCTAATGCGTCATAAGTTTTTCAATATTGAAACCCGAGCTTCCTTCTTTTGAACCTATGAGTTCAGAAAACAAAAGAAAGAGATCCTGTTGGGTTTTGTCCCAAGCAAAGTCTTTGGTACTAACAATTGAAAATCTTACTAGTGTTTTTATGTGAAGCTGTTGCAAATCAACTACGACGATCAAAATGATTGTTATGGATTTAGTCACATACTAAGATCCATACAAGGAGAAGTCTCTACAAGAACAAGTTCATTTGGGAATTGGACTAGTATTAGTTAGTAGGTTCAATTGTAGGTTGCTATTTTAGAATATGCTAGTGGTGTAAAATTCCTTATATTGATAACTGTTTGTTTTTTATTAATGGATTTTTCAGAAATGGTGACCCGAAATTCACCTGGTGGGGTTTTTTTCTGTGAAGTTTTTCTCATTGTAATCAAATTGCCAAGTCAAATTTATTTTCCACTACACTCTATTAAGTTTGGTAATTTGATTGTGCCTCCACTTGTTTTACATGTAATTTGATCAATTAATCAATTTAGGTAATTGAATTAATTAACCGGAATTAATTTATAACCCAACAAAAGCTATTGAGAGTTTGAGATTGGAGCCAAAAAAAGGAAAAAAAGAAAATTAAAAAAAGTACAAAGTTTAACAACAAAATTGATTGTAACCTTTAGGCTACAAAATTGGTTGTAACAACCCTACATAATAAAATAAACATTATTACATATTTTGAAAATCTAACCTTTGAATTGCATGCTCTTTACTCTCTTAATACACATGTTAAATTTTGTGTCAATCGAATATTATTTACTATATGATCTATAAGCTTATATTTTATGCATAATTTAAAATTACAAAAACTTGTAATATAAACAATTTATTGATAACATAGCTATTAATCTTTAATTTTCTAGAAATTTTGTAAGTATAAAAGAATATAAGAAGAAGGCATAATCTAATAGTAGATTTGTCAATATTTACTTCCAATAAAAAGTTATTAAAAATGTAGCCTTAACTTACAACTAATTTTGTAGCTAAATTTTGCCAAAATAAAAACTTATAAGATGGAAAATAAGTTTAGTAATGTGTAGAATTGTTATAAAGCGGCCTCATCATGGGTGTAATAGGATTCAGATTCAAACAAAATCAATTTGCTAGTCTCAGACAATTAGAGATTTGGCAAAACTTGTAAGTACATGGCTTCCCTTCTCCTTTAATCCAATCATCTACTATTTATTTTAGATGGTTAATTAATTAATAATTACCACATAAAATGATGGAATTCACTTGAAACAGATGATAGGTGATCAATCTGTAATATGAATAAGATCAAAGGCTTAATGAGTTGCTCAATTATAATAATATAATATTAATATGCCCAAGTGATAATTAAGATGGTCACAAATACAAAATTGAAGGCCATGATTAGATTCAGATTCTTAAATTACTGAGAAGACTTCGTTATCTTTTTTCTTTTTCTTTTTTTATGAACGACTTCGTTATCTTCTTAATTAGGGATGGTAGTTTTTTTTTTTTTTTTTTGAATAATAAGTATTTTAACACACACATGGGGAGGGGGGAGAAAGTCTTAAAAAAAAACTAACAGTAATGTATATTCAAAAGATGATAGGTCTAACTCTTAAATACACGATACAGATTTTAAAACCTCTCTAACTCATGTTTATTTTCCAATGTGAGATGATAGTTCTAAAGTTCTAATTGATGACAATCAGCCATGTTTGGCTAGTCAGTGTGAACCAGAAAAGTGTTTCCCTACAAGTTGCGCGCGTGACACTCTCTTTACTTTCCTCTCTTCTCCCCTTTTCTCTCTCCCTTCAAATAAAACATGGTAATGTAGGATGTGAGATTTTTATGATGTTGTTTTATGTATTTATACTTACAATAAAAAATCATTTACATATGAGATTTATAAATTGAGTTTTGGTTATAAACTTGAAATAATTAAGTTTAATCTTTAACCAAAAAAAGAAAATTTTCATTGCCCCTTTTCAAATTTCAATTGCCATGCATTTTATGTGGTACTCAAACAAGAATAAAGTTTAGTTACAAAATTAATTAATTTTACTTAATATATTTTTATTAGAGCTAAGGTGAATTTTGATAAATCCATCATTGGATTACATTTTCTTCTTATATCCTCCATGCTTGTAAAATTTCTAGAAATTAAAAATTGATAGTTATGTCATCAATAAATTGTTTAAGTTGCAAGTTTTTTTAGTTTAAAATTATACATAAAATATAAGTTTATAGATTATATAGTAAATAATATCCGATTGACATAAAATTTGACATATGTATTAAGACTGTAAAGAATATGCAATTCAACGATTAAAATTTTAAAATATGTAGTAATATTTATATTATTGAGTAAGAATGTAGCCTAAGGTTACAACCAATTTTGTAGTTAGAATTTTTGTTAGGATTTTTTTTATGTTGGCTAATTCTATAACAAATTCTCATGTATTTTAGGTTTTAGTTGGTTAGGTCCAAAATATTGAATGTTGGCAACCCATCATGATAAAAAGGCTGAGTCCGGGCTAAAAATTGCTTAAAGACGACAAAATTTTGATGTGCTCAAGATAACTATGAAGACAAGCCTGAGAAAGAGGTTGCAGTAATAAACTGGGAGCTTAGATACAAGTCATGTAAGTCTTGATTGTAATGCACCTATTCCTAGCAGAGTTTACAAAACTGGGCTGAGCTTTGGAATGTTATTTTTTATTTTTATTTTCTACTGAGCTTTCACTTCATTAACAATTCATCATCTCTTGTGTGATTGATTATCTATATTATTGAATCTGGTTAATTAACTACTTGAACCTAATTTGTGAAATTGGTAAATCCATAGTAAACTGTACTAGATTTCAGAGCATATCCAACATTTTGAAACCAATTCCTTCCAATGGGATAGAGATGGAAAATGACATTCCATGCCAATATCTATCTTTCTTTAATATTTTATTTAAATGGTGTATTGATATGTCAAATATATTCCCTTTCTCAACTTATTTTTATTTTGGTCAGATTTTTGGATAAAAAATATAAATATTTAATTAATCTACTATATATTTTATTTTGATGGCTCTCACTTTCAGTTGGCCCACTGTTCTATTATAGTATTGACCTCTCACCTCCTATACTCCGCAGCCATAGCTCAAGACCAGGGGAGAACAAACCTAAACGTGGGATGTAGACAGGTTTTCTCCTTCACGGGATGTTGGCATTGTTGCATAAGTGTATTTAGTTGTTACCTGAGGACTAGCGAAATAGATGCTTCTTATTTTTCAAATGAGTACTTCTAAGCTCATTTTATTAAAAAAAAAAAGAAAGAGGGAAAAAAAATATTGGCCATTGACTAATATATAACCAAAGGGTTATGAGTGAAACTTAGATACTGTATATTAGATTTTTCAATTAAATTTAAACACAAGATTGTATAGTTGAATAGGAGATTTGAAAATCAATCTTCCCACCTATACCAAAGGTCAATTAATGTCTTAACATAATGATAAAGAGCAATCATCAAGAGTAGACGTCATATGTTAAATATTTTTTTTTAAAAAAAATTGACTGTATTCAATTTAATTATTTTAAAAAAAATAAATAATAAAATACTGTAAATGTTTCATTGATCAATACAGTCATGTTCGTGTTTGAATTCAATTAAAACATTTCATGTACTTAAACTTTTTTTTGTTGAATATTTAATTAATGGATAAACTTAATTAGTTGCAATTTTCCTCAAAAAAAAAAAAAAAAAATAGTTACAAAGGTTTAGGTGGAAGTGTAAAAACATTAAGTGTAAATACATTTCAAGAGATTTTATTAATTGAATTGCCTGGAACTCATAAATTATTTATTCTTTTAAGAATATTTTCATGCTAATAAACTTTTTTTTTTTTGTGTGTGAATGCTTATAGACACTCATGGAAAAAAAAGTTTTTAAGTGGTAGACATATGATGGTGCTTTTTATTAGACTTAATGCTGTAATCATGGGTTTGTTTGGATACTGTTTATTTTACTGAAACTGAAAACTTATTGTTGAAAGTACTGTAAATAAAGGTAAAAGATAGTTTAAACAATACAGTGGTGCCCATAAATAGGACCAAAAAGTGCCGTGGAACTCATGAATAATAACAAAAATAAACTAAATAGTAAAATAATTTTCATTTTTCATTGGTATCCAAATAGTGGCTAACTGCATCGGGTTATTGGTAGTCATATTCTACATAAATAAGTTTTTGTGTTCTGTTTTATGCCCCACTAATTATTTTTTATGTTCTACTTGGAACGAAATTGCAATTGATTGAATCAATATGATGAAATGAATTTTGGAGTTTTAGTAATGGCCTAATCGAAATGCATCCTTTGTAGTGTTAAATGTTTGTTGAGGACAAATTTTTCACACATGGCTTCATTTCATTGGCAACCCGTACTACATCAACATTATCATGGATTTTGGAAAAAACCTCTTTTAAAGCCCAAAAGAGCACATATTTACACAAAAAGGCGCCAAAGCCCATGGTTCAAGCTCATAGCACATCATCTCATTTTTGGCTCATGATCTAAGCTCATGAGTCTCATTGGGGGAATTTTGGGAGTTGTGGTTTGGAAGACAAAAAAGTATGTTTAGTAAAGCTCCAGTGGTTCGAAGTTGATAAAAAAAGCATGTTGCTTGGCATGTCTTCCCCAATTCCCTAAACTCTGATGGGTCAGTGTGCAAATAGGTCATATTTGGTATAAGCCTCTCATATCACATAACACTCAAAATGATAAAACTTTCCGTGATCTTTACATAAAAAATTAATGTCTATCATATAATATAAGTTTAAAAATATAATTATAGTATTTCATATAAATTATATTATTATTGTGGGGAGTAAAAGGACTCAAGTAGGCATTTGGGCCTTTGGGCTCTAGCAAGGAGGTCCGACCTATCTTCAAATTAAGAACTTGTCAGTACTACCAATCGGCCCATACGCCGAGGGTCCGAACACACGTCCGAGGGTGAATTTCTCCTCGGATAGACCCAAGAGAATTCGGAGATTCACTATGAAGGTCAAGGCAGAAAGCCGGAAAGACTGTTGGTTAAGAGGGGGAACCCCTGAACCTTTTAGATACACCAGTGTTAGAAAAATATCATAAGTAAAGGCTGCCACCTCCATATTAAAGACTCTGCACCTACCTCCCTGGCTGCATTAATGGGGAAGTGACCCCTGAACAGTAGGACCAAAACTTCTGGTTGCTATTCAAAGTACTAAGAGAAGAAATATCTATGGGGGAGGAGATGGGAGCAACACGTGGATAAAGCACTAAGGCAAGGAGTATTTAAAGGGGGTGAAGGCCAAAGAATGGGGGGGACCAGGTAGTAACCAAGAAAGAAATTAAGAATTGTAAACCTTTAAGAAAAAAAGAGAAATAATACAGAAGTGGTCCTCGACTTATGTCCGAGGAGGCCAATTTGCCATTATCATCTTCTATTTACAAGTATATTTACACCGTAACCTGTTATCAAGTTCTCAGTACCTCTAACTTAGATTTCAAACCCACGCTTTACAAATTTCATTGTTTAAGGCTCGTTGGGCCTGAGCCCACAATTGTCTTTAGGTCCAGGTGCAATTGTGCACTTACAATTATCATCTAAATCAATTCCAAGCACATGACTAAATATATATTAATATCTCATATCTAGCATTAAATGCTCTCCTTACTATCCAAGATTTGGTTCAAATACAAAAAGATCATAATTACATCTCTAAAAATTCATCAAATATCAACCAACTAGCCTATTATTTACCAAAATTATATATGGACTAAACATATAATTTTTTCAAAAGAGGAAACTTAGCCAAAAATACCAACAACAGCTTCGGTAGAAGCTAAAACAGCTCCAGAAGAAGCTGCAGCAGCTTCTGCAAAAGCTGCAACAGCTCCAGCACATTCTGCAGTAGCTCCAGCTATAATACCAGAAATAGAAAGATCTCATAAAAATTATCGTAACATCTTTAGCTAAACCATGAATTTAATGCCAAAGATGTCATTCAGATGACATCATCTAGTTGTGACAACAACATTAAAGTCTCAAACTTTCTTCTTTGGCTAAAAACAAAAAACCACATACTTTGTCAAAGATTTTTCCTTATTTGCTAAATTTCTTTTCAACTAGTTTTAATCTAGTTACATGCTTGGCTCTATATAAAGAGGACCAAGCCACACGCCATTGGACTAATTCATCCCTCTCTCATCCTCAATATTCTGAAAATTCATTCACTTTGCTGCACATATCTCTAAACATTTCCATACTTCTTCATCTCCCTTACAAAAATATATCTTCTTAGATAACGCTATTACATCACACATGTTACACCACACCATTACACATTATCCATCTCTCCCACACTCTGATATTTTGAAATTTCATCATTTTGCTGCCAAAAAACACATCTCCATCTTATTCTTTATTTCTCATACAAAATCTCCCTTCTTAGAAAGCAACATAACCTATGGCATAACACAAAAAACCACTTCAGCAGCAGCTATAATCTCATGTATTTACTATATTAACCTTCATATTTTCTATCTCATACTTCTATATATTTTACAAACACATTCCTTACAAAATACTCATACATACTTCTCATATATCTTTAAACTCTATGTCTCACAAAGTATACACATACAAGATCCATGTTCAACAAAGCATCTATATATAATTCCTATACATATTGCAAACACCATATCTCACAAAAATATATACATTTCTTACCATCTCCACACATCTTAAAACATATCAAACACTCTTCCAAGGACTTATTACTAAAAACCTATTCTCATGGAAGACATATATTTATAATGCTAAAAGCCCTTCTTATGAAAGACAAAAACTTATAATACTAAAAGTCATTATCATGGAAGACAACATCACTCATATTTGACTAAAAAACTAAAAGAGCATTACATGAGGAAAATCATTTTAAGTACATGATAAAGAGGATAAACTTAACCAACCTATGCACATGACTAGGCATATTCTCTCTCTCTCCAGTTGCACCCATTTTTTCCCTTCAATCATAAAGTCACTATGAAATGATTCATAATATCATATTGTACCGTTGGACCCATTTTCTCATGCTATTAAAATATATAAGTTCACTATTGTTCTATGGTTGGAGCCACAAACTATGAAGATGAGTCATTATATTTTACCTTTAAACTTATATTATTATGCATATTTTATTCATTATCATTATGCCACTATACTAATGTTATTATACTGCTAGAATATTAGCAGCTCATTGATATTATGCGGCTGGAGTTACAAACTGTGAAGCTTACTAATGATATACAACTGGAGCCACAAATCATATAAAGAACAAAGTGATGTTGTATAGCCGGAGTCAAAAACATAAAAAGATAAGTCAAAATCTCTCTATTTTCAATATTACATTATTAAGTACATGTTAATCCATTATTATTGTACCGCTGGATTCAAGTTATTTTAATATCATCTCACCATTTAATAAAACATGGTCTCACTAATACTTCATCAATGAATATACATATTAATAAATTGATATACCACTGATTGACATATATTATTTGGACATAAAACATTGTTAGACATACTTTATTTGGATATAGACCATTGCTAGACATACCTTATTATATTGGACATGAACCACGAACCACAACTTGATATGGACTATTTTGGACTTATCCCATTACTAGACATATGACACTTAAATAAATTACTTTATAATATTTCACATCACTTAATATACATAATAATAACGTATCAACTCACCATTTAATCAAAGCTATTATGCTAAGCATATTATTTATATATTTTAACCATTATCATAATTTTAAGACTTTGGGCTTTATCTTTTTTGTAGGCTTAAAAATATACTGGAAGTCATTGGTCTATGCGGCCCAATGTTGAGTTCCAGGTTGAACTCCCCAAAACAAATCTGGGCTTAGCAAAGTCACACCTCCAATGGAAGACACGTGGCTATGTGCAAAAACCGCTCCCGACATGGTTTAAATCTCATCTCATACTCTCCCACAACTTATCAATAAAAAAAAAGGATTCAAAATTAAAATTAAAATTCACAATTTAATTTGTTAATTGGAATGGATTGAATTGGCTCTTCAATCCAATCCAATTCATTTGTTTAAAAGGCACAAATTGAAATAGAATTTTTTGGATGTGTGATTTTTTTTTTTTTTTTGGACAATTCAAATAGTTAGGAACTTAGGGGGGGACTCGAAATTTTGAAGTATGTTTCTGCTGAGATCAATTGAGTTACAAGACTCTTAGCAATAGATGTGTGAATAAAATATGATATTTTTAAGACTTTGGTAAAAAGTGTAAATAAGGCTTATTGGCCTAATGCGGAAGAAAGCTACAACTGCAAAAAAATAGTGGAAACAGATTTTCCTACATGGATTTTGCATTCTTTTCACTTGACCTCAATTAAAGAAATTTCAAATTGCTGATGCATATTTATTTTTCCTAAGTCTTAAGATCTGGATTGTCCTAAATATTGCAATTAAATGTTTTTTTTTCTCAATATTATGTGGTTAAATAACAATTTATTTGACAAGCTATGGTGCAATTTTGCTTGTTTTAGAAGCGTGGTAAATTTCGTATTATTATCATCTGCTTTTCTTTGTATCAAACCTTAATGTGCATTTAGTTCCCTTCTTGACTTTGATTGTTCATTGTCAATACCCAGGCAATTAAAAGTTATAGAGGCAAGATAAAGAGAGTGCTAATTTTTTTAATCTTTCAATGTCTTTTAACTAAAGTGGAATGAATATATTTCTTAAGTACGGCTCAGATAACCAAATCATTTAAGACCTGTAAAAATTGGAGCAATGTACTGAGGATGGTGGGATGAAGGGACCACTAGATCATAAAGGATTATTAGTAAATTTCAGTAGCATATACTGCAAATGAAGCCATTCTTCTTAATTTTCAATTCTCATTCATCTTCTGTTAAATTTCTAGAAATGACAAAGCAAACACCAATGTGATGGTTCATTGTAATAAGCTTCTGCATACATCTTCAGTTCCAAGTTATTTGGGTTTTTGCATTACCGAGTATTAATGATGCTTTTTTTTTTTGGCTGAGTGTTTATGATGTATTAATCTTTGATTTGATTTGAAAATGACAAACTACCTCTATATATAACATAATTTTATACTTTATAATGTGTCATAAAAAATATTTTAACTCAGTGCACCAACTCATCAAAAAAAAAAAAAAACCTCATTGCACCAAAATAGAGAGCTCCACATCTCTTCAATATTGTGTTAATCACATAATCCCATTAAGGCTTTTGGTAGAATTTTGGGATTATGAATATGTATATGTAACATTGTCAGTTGAGACAAAAGGTCCAACTTTGACACCATAGCATTACTTCTTTCTGTGTTTTGTATCTTCACCATTAATTTTTACCTTATTTTGCTAATTTTCATCAAATCTACATTTATGAGTGATACATCACAAGGGATTTGTAATTCAGTAACATTTTCCAGCTATCTCATGAAAGAAAATTTGATTCAAATCCTCTTATTCTAACTAATTGTTTTTTTTTTTTTTTTAATTTTGAAATTAGCTTATTCAAAATATTTAAACAATGTTAAGAAGGAAAAAAAATAGTTTATTCAAATTTTATATGTAAGATAATAACATGAATGTAACTTTAGTTTTCGCATCAATTTGCTTAAAAAGTTTTGTTTAATCATTTGAACTTTCTAAAAGAAATGAGAAGTAATTGCCGGGGAGCGTGCTAGTCCAAACCCATGATTACATCTTTTAGTTTAATATGTTATTGGGCTTTAACTGTAATTTCGGACTTTTTTCTATTTGGTACACTCGAATATCTATTTCAACCCATATTAATTAAAAGTGTAACTCAACCCAAAAATAATGTCCATTATTGTTGTTAGTCATATGTTACAAGTTTTGAGTTAAAGAATAAAAATCTTACAAATCATTTTTCTTTTGGTATATTTCACTTTATAGTATTCTCCATCAATAACTTTTTATACTCTATTTGGAATGAAATTGCAATTGATTGAGTCAATATGATGAAATAAATTAGAGTGTTTAAGTGATAGCTAGTGATAATACATCATTTTTGATGTTACATGTTTGTAATTTGAACTCTCCCTTTCCCACTATCTATTTATATATTTTAAAAAAAAAACTCGACCTCATCGTCATAATTTTTTTTTATAATTGGAATGGATTGGATTGACAATTCAATTCAATTCAATTCATTTATTTAAAAGACATGAGTTGAAATAAAATAGGATATCTTTACGACTTTGGTGAAAAGAGTAATTCAACAAATAGAAACCGAAGAAAATTTCTGTCATTTGCATCTTTATTGGTCAATTTGCATTAATCATAATCCAATTTAATGTTAGCTCTGATTCCAAATACATAAATTGAATTCAAATTCAATTATGTGGGTTAGTCTTTAAACTTATTTCTTTTGTTCATTGTTTCGTAGAATTCTATTCAATTCATTTGGGATTTTGTCATTTTAGTTAACTAAATTGGTAATAAAGCCCCCTATTGTCAAATAAAGAATTTGAGATCAATCCTACCATTCAAAAAAATTCCATTATTGTCTTGATGTGATAGTAAATAACAATCTACGTATAAAAACGTGAGACACTTTCCACAAATTTGAATGATTTTGTCATAAAATTCACACAATAAATAACACGCACAACATGTGAGGTAAGAGGTATGATGATGCGAAGAAAATCAGTAGGCTGGATGCTCCGGATTTGAAAGGACTACTGGTTGTTTTGATGGCCTGAAAAAGAAAGAACAATAATCAAAGGTGACCGGAGTCGCCGGCCAAAAACCCTCCGATGCCAAAGTTAGTTTCACTCTTAAATTTTGGAGTTCCAACTTTTCAGGAAGTGTCCAAAAAACATACCTTTGTTGGGCCTGTATGGGCATTTATATACTGTGCTCCAAAAACAATTATTTAGATTCGTAACTTCTCCCATATTTTTAGGAGATCAGAGGGTCAATGGTAACTTCCACAACTGCCACGGGAGTTATATTTCATTCTTTTGCAACTACTGTTGACGGTTAATTTTTTTTAGTGGAAGTTACAGTGGTGAAACCAGGTATTGCTCACGCCTTGGAATCATAACCCATGGTTATTTGAATAAGGGAACGATACTTGGAATTTTCTAAGTATCGTGGGTCGTCCATGTGCTTTCCTGTAGATGTGTGCTTTCCTGTGGACGACCCCTAGTATGGACGAATCGTTCTGCGTCATGTTGAACACCTGTGGGTCGTCCATGTATTTTCTCACAGACGACCCCTGGCATGGACAACCATGGACGTCCTGGAGTCGATTGTTTTTCACAACTCCTCATCAAGGTACATACATCATTAAAACTAGCATGTAATTCTGTGCATATGCACAAATACATTTAAAACCAATTACAATAATATATATATATATATAAAATTTGGAATCTAATTGGATCTAGACTCTTCAGTTTTTCACCCAATAATTCACTTACCCTAAAAATTAAAAAATTAGATAGGGCACATGGCACAAAATTGAACTTCAATTAAAGTTCAATTTAGAATCTAATTGAATTTAGACTCTTTGATTTTTGCACCTAATAATTCACTTGACACAAAAATTAGATGAGACATATGGCGCAAAATTAGACATGATTTAGAATCTAATTGGATCTAGACTCTTCAGTTTTTATACCCAATAATTCACTTGCTATAAAAATTAAAAAATTAGATGGGGCACATGGCACAAAATTGAACTTTAATTAAAATTCAATTTAGAATCTAATTGGATTTAGACTCTTTGATTTTTGCTCCTAATAATTCATTTGACATAAATTTAAAATTAGATAAGACACGTGGCACAAAATTAGACTTCAATTTAGAATTTAATTTTATTTTCTCTCAGTTTTACTTATTATTTTATATATAGATTATAACGATTTGAGGAAAGTACTAGATACATCGATACTTATACTCCAAAAGGGCTAGTTGAATGGCAATTAGGGCTCCTTCTTGTGTTATCATTTAAAAACTCAAGATTCACTTAGTAAAATTTGATGTGGGATTAGCACACACACTCGCACACCACACACTCAAATAATCTATAATCAAAACCACACAATTTGGGGTATTACAGTAAAATAGATGTGGCTAATACTTTTCTTTAACCATTACAAATGGTATCAGAGCAAATCTAGTAATGCCATATGTCTTGGGAGCACTACAATAAAATGTGGTTTCTGACAAAGATGTTAGAAATTTAAGTGGAAAATATATTGTGATACCCTAAGTAATACACAGATGTATGTAAATATGGCTAATGCTTTCTTGGATTTTTTACAAGTTTTAAAATATTACATCATATAAAGTTCCTACACTTTAACCTCCATCCATGAATGCTTTGGATCGTGCCACATCAATTTTTATTTATTTATTTTCATTTTATGGCTTTTTTTTTCCTTCAATTTCTTGTCTAACTTGAAGATTGCATGTATGCATTTTGTTCATGTTGCTTGCATATTTTTTGTTACTTGTTAGGGTTTTTTTTAAAATATATTTTATTTATTATTTTAACCTTGTTGCCATAAAATTCTTCATTTCATCTTAACAGGTAGTCAAATCTTGAAGATTTTATGGTCTATTCTGATAGATGATATATTTAGAATCATTCCAGAAGTTTATGGTTTTGCTTGTTCATTTGGATCTCTTAAAATTCTTTCGAATAGAAGATGATGAAGACGGATGAAATTTTAAATTTATTTACTGATTAATCTGAATTTTTTTTCTTGATAGGGAATGATTGGAGGGAGAGGAGTCTTCTCCTTTTTTATTTTTTATTTCTTTTTTTTATGGTAAGAGTCTTCTCTTTTAATGTGACACAAAACCTTCTTTTCTTTTTTTAGACAACAATATGACATAACCTGACACTACAAAAAAATGGTCATATTGCGGCGTTTTTTTCCCAGTGCTTTTAAAAACTGCCGTAATAGAGAAGCCTATACCAGCGCCTTTTGAAACCGTTGGTATAGGAAACCCTATTACGGTAGCTCAAAACCAGCGCTTTATAAATCGTTGTAATAGGAGGCCTATAGCGGCGGTTTTCAAAAACACTGGTATAGGAAGCCTTATTACAGCATTTTATAACCACCACTGTAGGTTAGATTTATCGTTTTATTTAATTAATTTAATTTTTGAAACTATCCTATCTCAGTACTTCAAAAGCGCTGGAATATGGTTGTCCTATCCCAGCGCTCTAAAAGCGCTGGAATAAGGTTACTGATTTCCCTTATGGGAAAGGCCTATCGGTTTTTTTTTTTCCCCTTCCCCTGAATTTTTTTGTCTAGTAACATGTTGATATGATATAATCTGAATTATGATAATATGCATAGGCCTATAGGGTCTCTCAGCCATATGCACAACTATTACTCTACTTTTTAAGGTTATCAAAACCGGACCGAACTAGCCTATCAAACCGAGTTAACTGTGATTCGATCATAATCTGGTTTTTTATATGTGAAAACCATGCCTTTAAATATTTTGAGTGAACCTTTTAAACCGGGGTTCATCCCAAAACACCGACCAAACCGTGGACTAGTTCAACCGGTCAAAGAGTTGACTTTATTTTTTAAAAATAGAGAAAAGGGAGCCATGGAGTACAACTATGAAGTGTATTAAAGAATAATGCATTTGCATGTGAATTTACTAAAATAATCAAAAGTAATTTTTTTATTTAATCAAAATAATTTAGACTTGTAGGATTATTATGAAATATTTTTTTTAATGCTTATTTATGTTGTACTATTTTATATTAACCTTATAATATCAATAAATTTTATTTTAAATTCTGTTTCAATTATTTTTAGATATTTTTAGTCAATTTTGCTACAATTTATATATTTAAAATATCTTTATTTGTATTTTAATTAATTATGACATTATCACGGTTCAACCTTGGTTGAACTTCAATCCAACCTTAAAAACCTTGCTTTTCAGGATACACACCTTTAAATGGTCGCTATTATTTTGGTATAGTTTGTCTTGCATGTGATGTTTCTCTACTAATATAATTGCAATTGGACACGCTAATCACATAATTGCATGACAGATAACAATACCACGAAGAGAAGAATTCCATACGAATCATCAGGAGTCAGTCAAACAAAGCAACTACGTAGTCTCCACCAGAATATTTTTTCCCAATAATATAAATGCTTTCATAAAGCATTGAATTGTCTTAAGCAAATTAACATATAGTACTATATAGGTTTGTAACACTTTATTTATTTTTTATAATGGGATAGTGCTATGGAACTGAATTGTAATGTTCTTGGCGTAATGTATTAATTATTAGACACACAATTTAAAAAAATTATTGATTTTAATTATAAAATACTTACAAATTGATGGTGACAATAAATAAAATTCTAACTTTTTTTCTTTCTTATGTTTAAAAGTTGACACATTAATTTGTAATGTAGTAAAATTTATAATATTTTTAATATTATTACACAACAACAACAAAAAGTAATTAAATTATTTATTTATTTATTTATTTATTTATTATTATTATTATAACTACAGTAGCTGTAGAATTTTCCATAAATTAATAAAGGAGCCAATAATAAAGCATAAATAGCGTATGAAAAAAAATCATGCTCTAATTATAATTACAATTATATCACAAAGTAATACTTGCTAACAACCTTCAAATTTTATATTCACTGTTGATACTTGATAGCCACATTATTCCCTTTCTGCTAGCCGCTAGGCCAATTAATTAAGCAGAACATCCTTTTCATGCTCCATTCTTTATTTTTTCATCCACTCCACATAAAAATAAAAAATAAATAAACAGTCGAAACTAGTACAGGTTACAAACCAACACAAGATAAAAGAATAATTCTAAGATACATCTAATTCCATACTCAATCTTATAATAGGTTGATATATGCAACTATGAGTACAATAAATATTTTTTAGACTAATAATATTTTATTGATTACTCATAGTCGTATAAGTCAATACATTATAAATTTGGTATAAAAAATGGATGAATCCATAATATTGTTCTAAAATAAAGTGAATGCACCTCACACAAGCGAAAGCATTATAATGCATATGATAGATGATTTCTGCTTATTTAGTAATGTTGGTGCGGTCCTGGTGGCGGTGGAGGATAAGTGTGAGCCCCTAGTAACTCTGGTTCACACGGAGGTTCTCCTCCATGCAAACCAATACTACTACTAGTACCCACAGCCTCATGAATTCGGACATCATCTTCTATTGTCACAGTTTGCTCGCCATAGGGACCGGTTGCTATTGTTTCATGGACTCGTTCTTCTTCCTCAATAAAAACTGGTGCAGGAACCATCACTGGCCTCTGCTTCTTTTTCTTGGCTAAGCAGAAGAGACCGACTAAAAGGAATGCAAGGAAGAGAGCACCGCCTATAGAGACACCAACAGCTATACTAGTTGTGTTGTGACCCCCAGATGGAGGTGACAATGATGGTGGGAAAGCATTTGGAGGAGGAGGAGGAGGAGGCACATAAATTGGTGGTGGTGGAGCTGATGGGGATTGTGGTGGTGGTGATGCCGCAACAGGATTATATGGCAATGATGATGGTGGTGGTGATGCCACGACAGGATTATATGGCAATGGTGGTGGTGGTGGAGGAGGTGGTGGTGGTGTAAATGGTGGTGGAGGAGAGTAGTATGGGTAACTCATCTTTTCGAAGATACTTTGAAAAGAGTTCTTGGTTGAAGTATAGATGAATACAATGGCTCAATAGCCAAGCTCTATTTGTACTAGTTGGGACTCTCAAACTCAATTCACTCTTTAGTTGCTTCAGTCAACGTTTGCTGCAACATGTACATTTATTTAGATATTTTTCGGCTTGCCCTAATAATAAGTTTACGTCGAGTTGTCATTGCATTAAAAAGTAAACGAGTTTTTGTTACCCAAAAATAAACTTTTAAATGAAATTCGAACCCAATGATAGACGACAGAGCATCACTATTTTGAAGTCCTTTATTTTGTTCCCCACCATTTTAATGTCTTTTGGTGCGGTACCATGGAACATGCATTATTGGGTTGGTCTAGGCGTCTAGCTGTAAGGGCGCTCCACGTTTAATTATATAATCACGTGATTGAACTAAATAACCATTTTCATAAGCCTAAGAGCAACCACATCAGCTCGTGTAAAAATTTCATCTATTTTACACAAAAAACCTCATTTTAAAATTTTACACATTCATTTTTACAAATCACCCACATCAGTTCATTTATCCCACCACATCTATTAATTAAATAATAATTTCCTGACTTTTTTTAATTATATATCGCCAACTACCACGCGCATTTATTTATTTTTTTGGTAATTTCTCTCTCTCTCTCTCTCTCTCTCTCTTCATTTCTTCTCTTCATCATTTCTGATTCATGTCTCTCTCTCTCTCCTTCTCTTCATTTCTCTTTCGCTCTCTCTCTCTCTCTCTCTCTACCCATCTCTCTACCTCCGACCCACGCTGATCTCCGATCTACAGCACCGATCTCCGATCCACGCCGAGCCCAGCCGCGATCTCCGATCCTTGCACCGCCGAGCCCAGCCGCGATCTCTGATCCTCGCACCGCCGAGCCCAGGGCGATCTCCGACCCACGCCGAGCCCAGCCACGATCTCCGATCTACGCCGAGCCCAGCCGCGATCTCCGACCACCGATCCCAGCTCTGATCTCTGATCCCCAGATCCACGCCGATCCCAGCTCCGATCCGCAGCTTCGCCGACCAAAGCATCGTGGGTGTGTTTTTGTATCTGTGTGTTTTTTGAGTTTGTTGAGTTGTTTGAGTTTGTGTCTGTGTGTTTTTTGAGTTTGTTGAGTTTTTTGAGTTTGTTGAGAATGGAGAAGAGAGAGGAAAAATGGAGCGAAGGGAAAGAATAAAATAATCCATACACGAGCTACAGTACTCATGTATATTTACACGATACTGTAGCTCGTGTATGGATTTTCACATTTTTAGCTATTTATACACCCACTGATGTGGGTGATTTTTTGCATAAAATGTGTAAAAATTGTACTTTCTTTTATTTTACACAATTTTGACTGAGCTGGTGTGGATGCTCTAATAGCCAATCATGAGTCAGAAAATCCTTTGTTTTTATCAATTTTATACTTTTTTTTTTTCCAAAGATCATGTACCAGATTGCATGGCCTCCATTTGCATACCAATAAAAAACAAAAGAGATAACTACAATAAACCCAACTGAGATTAGGTCCGTTTTTACTTTGTCTACCTGTAATTCAATCATTTACACTTTGCCTATTTGAAATTTTCTCTGTTAAGGATCCGTTACCTACCTCTCCATTTACCGTTAAACAAACACATTTTTAGACGAAAACAAACATAACAAAAATAAAAAAGTTAAGGCTTTTGATTGCTTAAGAACTTCTATGAGAACATATGCCCAAAAAAATCAAACCTAAGTCAACCACTATAAATATCATATTTTCCTTCTCTACAGGTCTCTTTCCTCTCACCTATTCTTCTACAACATTCTTGCTCTCATCTCTTTGCTCTCTCTCTCTGATGATGGAGTTAAGGAGGACATTAGCCACCACGGCGATGGGTTTCATTTTCCTTCGTTCTTGCTTCATGGGTTTCATTTTTTGTGGTTTTGGTTGTGGGTTCATTTGATTTTTGTGGTTTTGGTTGTGGGTTCATCTGATTTCCTTCATTCTCGCATCCGTCTCGGTCTCAGCCTCCATCTCTGCAGTTTGGAGCAGATCCAAGAAGAGGCCGGCGATGGTTTAGAGAGGAAGGAGCTCGATCTCGACCTCCGCCCGGTCCGTTGATGATTGCGAAATCCCTCTTCCTCTCTCTTTTTTAATCAATGATGGTGGTAGTGGGTTTGGTTACTTTGTTGGCGTGGGTTTGTTGACTGGTTCGATGACTGGTTCAGTGGGTTTGATGACTGGTCCGGTGGGTTTAGTAAATGGTTGGTGGGGTGGATCTTTGGTTTGGTTAGCGGGGTGATGGGGTGGTGGTTTGATTGTGTTGGTTAGTGGTGGTGGGATCTGGGTTTGATTTTGGGTTTGATTGTGTTGGTCTAGGTTTGATTGTGTTTTTCTTGGTTTTTTGTGATTGATTTCTTCATCTGAGTTTGATCTGGGTTGATTTGTTTACTAGGTTTATGGGTTTGATTTGCTAAGAATTTGGTGTTGATTGTGTTAGAAATTGGAGAAGAACATGAAGAATTCGAAGAACCAGTTGTAAAATGAAGAACAAGTTGAAGAACATTAAGAAATGTTTTTTAATTATAAAATTTTAATTAAATTAGATTTAATGCTCTTCAACTTGTGTTAGATTAGATCATTTCCTATAGTAAAGAAAACAAAACACCAGTGATGTTCATACCTTTTTTGTTTTGTAAAAATTGAAAACCTTAGTTTTTTTATTTGTTTTATGTTTGTTTTCGTCTAAAAATGTGTTTGTTTAACAGCAAATGGAGAGATAGGTAACGGATCCTTAATAGAGCAAATCTCAAGTGGGTAAAATGTAAATGATTGAACCACAAGTAGGCAAAGTGAAAACGGGCCTAACCACAAGTGGCTTTACTGTAATTATCCCAAAATAAAAATTATTTCACGATTAAACTTATTTTTGCTACTATTCATAAGCCTCACTGCACTTTTTAGTATTATTTATGGGCCACACTGTACTATTTCAGCTAACTTTTACCTTTATCTACAGTACTTTCAGTAATAAATTTTCAATTTTAGCAAAATAAGCAATATCCAAATAGACCCATAATGAGTTAAATTGAATGATTATCAACTTACTCATGTATACTTGCTTATCAGTTTGCAGTTTTTAAATTTTACACCTTAATGCTTCAGAATTTAGATTTTATCTATAAAGTTTGAGAGTTTTGATTTTATACTCCTAATTTTTGAAACTTCTGAATGTAATATTCAAAAATTCCAAAACTTAAGGAAATAAAATACAAACATTTCTAATATTTAAAGGGTAAAATTTAAATTATAAAATGTCAATGTATAAAATTTAAACACTCTCAAACTTTAGAGTTGTAATTTAAAATTTACCTCATTTTTTTTTTTAATTTTTAAAAGTGATCATCAACTGCGTACTATCATATATCTTCCTATACTTTCTAAAAGAAAAAAAAAAATTGATTAAATATTTAACGGTTTGTCTTGCTTTGACGCCACCGACTAAGAGCGCTAAGCACATCTTAGTTAGCCCACGTGCTTTGAGTTTCGTGGTCTAACCTCCCTCGATGACTTTTTATTCATTAAAGTTTTGATTAGGTGAACTCTTCCTTAATATATTTGTTTACTTTATAATTGGATGAATCATGAATGGAAACTATTTCATATAAAACAAATGAAAGCTGCTAGTTTTTTTTTTTTTAGGTATGATCGCATGGCTTCAATTATTGGCTGTACGTACAACCTGAATTCAGAAAATCTAGAACCAGGAATTGTAAATATACAGCTTTTATAATCATCTTGTTTGGATTTCATTCTCCTCAAGATAAATATATTTAAATGTAATAAAAAAAATTACTACTTTGTTAATCCTAACTAACTAACTAGTAAAATCACTAAAAATAGAGTTCTTAGAGCTTCAAGAATCAATGCTGATAAACATGGAAAATTGCTTCTGACAAATTGGCTGAAATCCATAATAGGTTCATTAATTCAAGCGGGTTTGTGACTTTGTGGTCCAGAATAGCCAAACCTCAAACTATATTTTATGTGCTTCCCAGTCCAAAAACAAAAAAAAAAAAAAAAGATTCTGTGCTTGAAGCTTAAACAAGGCTAGGACAACACAGCTGGCCTTATCCATTTGGTAAGCAATCAACATTACATTTATAGGACTAGGATGTATCCCACTCCTTAGACCAGTCATAGCCCTAGTTTGTCAAGTTTTGTTGCTTGATTCTCACTGTGGAACATGACAGTTCTGAGTGTCATATGGCAGAGCCATAATCCATGGATTTATATGCAAAAAATATCGATTAAAGTGATGTCAAATTTGTCCAAAAAAGTAAAATACAATCAATAAAACTTATACATAATTAATTTCTTAGGTATTGTACAATAAGTATCTCAATGGTTAAAAACAATCTTTGATGGTTGAATAAAAGATCTAAAGTGCAATTTTTACTTACATAAAAAATCGATTGGTGTTTTAGTGTGATGATAAAGAGTAAAATCCCTCAAAGCAGATTTCATAAATTAAAACTCTATAAATAAAATTAAAAAAAAAAAAACAATGACCAATAAACCACAAGATTAAATTTAATTATTTATGAAAATAAATATTGCTTTGATTAATACAGTTCCATCATTAAATTTATTTGGGTACTTAAAAGAAAAACAGTTAAAAGTTAAAAACATTGTATCTAAAATTTATATTACCTCACACGTCATAATTAGAATGTTGAAGTCAATGCTAATTTTATATGATATTAGGGCGGCATTGAGGCAATTTCAGTAGTTGGTCCCACGACAAGTATAATGAGCTGTAAAGATATAGGGGTGTTTGGTTTATGTTTTCAAACAATACTTTTTAGTTTTTAAACAACATTACATGTATTTTCACACACTTTTTCACCCATACGTATTTTCACACATGTTTTTAAACAACAATTTTCAGTTTTTAAACACATGTACCGAACATGTCCATATGTTTTCTTTTTTCTTTTTTCTTTTTTCAACTTCCCTGTTAATTAAACATCAAGCAAACCTATACGTGATGCTTGTCGTACGTCTACTACTTATTGCAAAACATTATATTACTATAATAAGGAAGTATAATATAAATATAGGACATCATATTATAAGACAACATGGAGCTTGTGGACCACATTTCTAGTAATTAGCATATGTTTTTTTTATAAATTCACTAATTGAATAAGACCTAATTAGTTGCGTGTATAAGAATCTACTCTTGGTAGATAAAAATTCACTAGTCAATTTTAGAAGATAATACGGTGAGACTTTAACATCAGCTGATACTAAGAGTCAAATCTTTTTTCTTTTTTCTTTTTTTGATCTTTTGTTTTAAACCACCACGGCACCATTTCAATTAAAATGTTTCCCTTCATGAATCAAATTCCAATATAAGTAAATTTACCTCTTAATTTTCATGCTGTGGTGGAGATACATATGCAACTCTAATCTAATTGTGTTGGAGATGCTCTATCTATCTATCTATCTATCTATCTATCTATCTATCTATCTATATATATATATATCCTTAGTGCACTCTCTAGTAATTAGCATATGTTTTTTTATTTATAAATTCACTAAATAATTAAGACCTAATTAAAAAAAATTAAGTTTGGTGTATGAGAAAGTGAAACTACTTTGTAGATAAATTCACTAGTCAATTTAGAAGATAAAATGGGGAGACTTTAACTGCATCTGATAGTGATAGTCAAAAGCTTAATTTTTAAATCTTTTGTTTTAAATTACCACGGCACCATTTCAATTACAAAGTATTTCTTCATGAATCAAATTCCAAATTCCAATTTAAGTGAAATTTACCTCTTAATTTTCATATATGTTGTGGTGGAGATGCTCTATCCATCCTTAATTAGTGCACTTTCTTTATAACTCTGCTGCAAATAGTGAACAAATTTTTTGATGCCCTCCCTAGGCTCGGTCCCTCTTTAACTTGTGTTTTTACTGTTTTTGATAACTTTGGATGTAGAGGGAAATGAAACAAAGTTTCTCTTCAAACTAGTTTTAATAGAAACTCTTCAAACTTTTCATATATCTCTATTTTGAGTGTGAATTTTAAAAATCTAGTTGTTGAATTTCATGTTTTTTATTTTTTTAACATGCAAATCAGTTTCGTTCAAATTGGATTTTATTTAACTTTCAAACAATAAACATATTTATTATACATAATTTTAGATCACAAAAACTTAAAATTTTAACATTTATTTGATGACATAACAATTGATTTTTGATCTTTTTGAAATTTTGCAGGAATGAAAGATATAAAAACATTCAATATAATGGTTAAATTTTCAAAATTTACACTGAATATAAAAAGTATATAAGGAGTTTTGAAGGGTTTCTTTTCAAACTAATTTAGAGAAGAATTTTGTTTTGAGGGGGATGCCTGTAACAAACTTGTTTCTATTTAGTAAGGTAGATTCTTTTCTACCAAAAATAAAATAAAAATTTCCAACTATTATTACAAATTTTAGTTCATTGTTTTTCTCAGTAGTATTTTGTGTGTACGTTGGTGTACGTGTAATTTGTATTTTCTATTAACAAAGGCCATATGTCAAATGTGAAGTCTAATGCGTAAGATGTCTTACTGTTATCCACAAGATTACATTTTAGTGTGTTACTGACGTAATTTTCAACTAACCCACTTGAATACATCCATTGGCGTCCATATTCCATAATCATTAGACCATTCCTAAGCGGTTGGCAAGCCTTTGAAGCGACAAATTCAGTATAAAATTTCTTGTCCCCTTTAATCCAATAATCTACCATTGATCATAAATAATACCCCTACTAAATGATGAGTAATTATAAAGTATTTTTAGTGATGTGACATGATGTTTCATTTTCTCACATTCATACTAAATCTCACTAATTGTTGGGTAATTATTAAGTATTTAGAGTACGGGCACGTAGTACTTTCTCTTTTCACATTATAGTGGATCTCTTAATTAATTTTTTTGTGAGATCTCCTAATAATAAATGGACATCACTTGTACGTTTGGATGAGTTTATGACATAGTGTTCTCTTATTTCACATTTATGATGGCCTCTCATCATGAATTAAATTGTTGGGATTCACCATAAATGTGAGAGTCAGAAACATTACGTCACCATCATATTTTTAAGGTGTAATTGTATGTTAATATAATACACAAAATAAAATTGATAAAAATAAACTTATCCAAAAAAATGACTAATAAGTAATATTTATTTGGTTGTATAATATATAAAAGCTGTTAGGATCATATTTTAATGTAATTAGCATATCTGTTGACAAAACGCATTTACTTGTAATTGGGTCTTAGTTTCTAGCGTGTACAAGAACATTACGAAGAAAATCTACAAGTGGTATTATTGAAGACATAAGACTACTTAAGAAACTGCTCAAGAAAAGCTAAATTTGTAGGTACCAATACCTCCTCAATACATGTTAATCTATTGAGACTTAATGAAACTCAATACCTCTCGATCTATGGGATTTTTTATGTAGTCTGCACTGTTTTATTGTAAGCGGCTATTTGTTTATAAGTTTGTGTAACCTAATAGGAGAGTCTATTTAAAAAGCCCATTAAACTCCTATTAAGATAAAGTGGTAGAGACAAAAAACCCCTCATGTGTCATAAGTTTTTCAATATTGAAACCCTAGCCTCCATCTTTTGAACCTGTGAGTTCAGAAAACAAAAGAAAGAGATCTTGTTGGATTTTGTATCAAGCAAAGTCTCTGGCACTAACAATTGAAAATTGTATTTGTGTTTTTATGCGAAGTTGTTGCAAATCAACTACAACAATCAGAAAGGTTGCTATGGATCTAGTCACATACTAGGATCCATACAAGGAAAAGTCTTTACAAGAACAAGTTCAATTGGGAATTAGAGCTAATACTAATATTGGTCAGTAAGTTCAACTGTAAGTTAGTATTTTAGGATATGCTAGTGAGGGCAAGATTCCTTATAGTTACAACTGTTTGTTTTTTATTTGTGGATTTTTCATGAATGGTGACCCAAAATTCACCTGGTAGGGTTTTTGTCTATGAAGATTTTCTTATTGTAATCAAATTGCCGTGTCAAACTTATTTTCCACTGCACTCTATTTAGTTTAGTAATTTGATTGTGCCTCCACTTTTTTTACATGTAATTTGATCAATTAATGAATTTAGGTAATTGAATTAATTAACCGAGATTAATTTATAACCCAACAAAAGCTATTGAGAGTTTGAGATTGGAGCTGAAAAAAGGAAAAAAGATTTTTTTTTTTTAAGTACAAAATTTAGTTACAAAATTGGCTGTAACTTTTAGGCTACAAAATTTATTGTAATAATCTTACTCAATAAAATAAACATTACCACATATTTTGAAAATCTAACCTTTGAATTGCGTGATTTTTGTGCTCTTAATACACATTAAATTTTGTGTCAATCGGCTACTATTTACTATATGATTTATAAGCTTATATTTTATGCATAATTTTAAATTACAAAACTTGCAGTTTAAAAAATTTATTGATAAAATAGTTATTGATATTTAATTTTCTATAAAATTTGCAAGTATATGAAGAATATAAGAAAAAGATATAATCCAATGGTGGATTTGTCAAAATTCACCTCCAATAAAAAGATATTAAAAATGTAGCCTTAGTTTACAACTAATTTTGTAGCTAAACTTTGTCAAAATAACAACTTAAAAGATGGAAAACAAGTTTAGTAATGTGTAGAATTGTTATAGAGAGGCTCATCATGGGTATAATAGGATTCAGATTCAAACAAGATCAATTTGCTTGTCTCAGCGAATTAGAGATTTGGCAAAGCTTATAAGTACATAACTTCCCTTCTCCTTTAATCCAATCATCTACCATTTATTTTAGATGGTTAATTAATTAATAATTACCACATGAAATGATGGAATTCACTTGAAATAGATGATAGGTGATTAATCTCTAATATGAATAAGATTAAAGGCTTTCAAAATTGGAAATGAGTTGCTCAATTATAATAAGGGAAATGATATCTCCACAACATTTTCACAACAGTTTTACAACAAATCCTAAATGACAGATTGTTACTGGTTTTTATTGTTGGGGCAAAAAAGTAATTTTCATATTATGTTCAAATTTGAACCAATAACAACTAACCAACTATGATTTGTTGTAAAAATGTTGTGGACGTAACATCTCTCTTATAATAATGGGCAAATTACAATAAACCCACCTGTGATTGAGTCTGTTAGTACTTTGCCAACCCGTAGTTCAAAACTTAACATTTTGTCCACTTGAGTTACCTTTGTTAGTCTCCGATTATCCACCTCGGTTAAAAATAAAGGTAAATATATCTTTTTGTCCCACTTTTATGTCTCTCTCCTCTATAAAAAAGAAAAAAAGAAGAGAGAAATAAGATGTAAAAGTAGATTTGTAAAAATTTTAAACCCAGGTTCGAGAATATACTTCCTCTTGGTATGCACGGTAGGGTACATATCAAGTGTTGCAACTTTCTGCTATAATCCAAGACAAGAAAACCACCAGCCCACCAACACAAGAATTCAATATCAGAAATCATTTATTAAAAAAATAGCTCTATATATAACTTTTCCCAACTGCCACATCGCTTCAAAAAATCAGGCTTGATGCTCCAACTGAGAATTTTAAAATTCACAGCTCAAAAGTGTCCTCAAGAGGGCAAAGTGGGGGAGCTGCTTCGTAATTTTAAGGAGGCACATGCCGATATACACAAATAAAGGAACTAAACAAATAAATTTAAAATCTAAAAAAATAATCTGCATATTGAAATCTGAATATTAACCAAATGAGGTTGTGCACCATCTGACCTGAGACCAAACAGAAAAAAATGTAATCAAAGTGGGTTTCAAAGACAGAGAGAGAGGTTCGGTTACAGAGAGTTCATAATTAATTACTACAAATAGGTCTTGAGGTTCTCATCACGAAGGACGGTGACGCCATTTTCGAGCTTGCAAGAGCTTACACTCTAGGTAGCCTTTTCCCCTATATCTCTAAGGTCATCTTCTACTAATTTGTACAAGTTCTAATTTCAAAATTTTGATTTGTAATGTTCATCACTTTTTGTATAAAATTCAAACTCTAACTCTATGATTGATTTTAAATTTGTTTGTCTTAAGAAAATGCTTTTAACAAAGGTGGGTAATAGGAGACTAACAGAAGTAATCTCAGATGAGTAAAGTGTTAAGTTTTGAACTACGGGTAGGCAAAGTGCAAACGGGTCAAACCACATGAGGGTTTACTGTAATTTGCCCTATAATAATATAATATTAATATGTCGAAGTGATAATTAAGATGGTCACAAATACAGGATTGAAGGCCATGATTAGTTTCAAATTCTTAAATTATTGAGAAGACTTCGTTATCTCCTTAATTAGGAATGGTAGTGTAGAGAGGGAAAATTCCCGGCCTATCACAAGCTGATACATCATGCCACCAAGTCCACAAAGTATGACTAGTTAAAAAGCATCATGTACTGTTACTAGAAATTTGCCAAATTTCATTAAGGTAAAAACATGAAAAACATGTAAAATGCTAATCACACGTAGGCGCATGTAAGCAATGACACAAGCAAGCTAGTGCGTGTAAGTGATGACCCAAGCGATCCAGTGCGTGTAAACGATGACCCAAGCAGACCAATCGGGTTGTAACATGTGTCACCAATCAGACTCCGCCACGTATTGCTCACCTACCCCCAAACTCCTATAAATAGAAGTCTTCTTAAGGCATTTGGAGACACCAAGACATCTAGAGCACAAGCAGCATCAAAGAAGATTCAGAAGTACAGATGCTCTGCTGGAATCAAGCCCTGAAGCATTCAGGAACTTCAAGAACTTCAACCTCGAATACAAACAACATTCGAAGCAAAATCATCCTAACTACTTGTCTAGATCTCAAAGGTCACTGGAATTAAGCTCAAAAGCCTCCAGAAACCTCAACAAACCACAAATCAGCGAAGCTCTAAGGATTCAAGCCTCTAAAGCCCCGAAGAACTTCCACCACAAACCTTCCGAAAAGAAGAACGCACCAAGAACGCAAAGAACAAAGAATTTCTAACAAGCTCATAGCTAGAGATTCATTGTAATTCCATTTCAAAGATCTTCGATCCTTTCCTCAGCCAAATTGAAGGATATTTTGTGTTCGAATCAAAATTATATTACCACAATTCCAATTAACAAATCTTTCAAGGAGATCGAATCAGATGATCACTCTTTTGTAATTACAGAGAATTGCACCACATATTCATCAATACAAATTCGTATTTGTGAAACTATTTTACTTGTTTGACTTATTTCGAACAGAGAATTTAGTTGTCTACAAATTCTGGCACGCCCAGTGGGACTCCTCTGCCTCTCATCTCATTCTCCTTCAAAGAAAGAAATTTTCATCATCTTGCTACCAACTTCAATGGCCTTTAGCAAGAACATTCAAGCTTCAACAATAGCTACTTCAATTAAACTTGGTACGGCTACCACCAACAATTGCAATGGTGCAATCAATCGTAGCTAGCCTAAAGCTCACAATCAAATAAAATCTCAATCAACCAAGGAAGTTAAGATCCAAACAATCATCTCCTTAGACCCTCTTGCAAGAAACAAGGTCATCAACAAGGACATCTCCACCTTGGAACACCTCAAGTATGGGGGCAAATCCCTTTCTTCCTTCACAAGAAGTTGGTCGCATGATTTCTCTCCCATCAAAGTGAACCCAAAAGATGAAATTTCACGTGCTCACTTCAATTCACTTCCTTCTCCATCATCTGTGGAAGTTGTGTCAATCATGATAACTAACACCTCTACCATGGAAGAAAAGATGGCTGAAATGAAACAAAGGGTCGTCCTTTTCACAAAAGCACTTGAAGATAAGGACCTCCAAATTGCAACTTTAATGAACAAACTTGAGGTACAAGATCTTGGTGAATCAAGCCATGGTCATAAAATCACATCTGCGAAGGATGACGAAGGGAGAGAAATTGAAAACACTCCCCAACAAGAACATTCCACCTCAATGGCCTCGATATCTGTCCAACAACTGCAGGACATGATAACGAATACCATACTAGCACAATATGGAGGTTCTTCTACAAATTCTCTCATATATTCAAAACCCTATACGAAGCGCATTGACAATATGAGAATGCCAAATGGGTATCAACCGCCCAAGTTCTTGCAATTTGATGGCAAGGGAAACCCTAAGCAACATGTTGCTCACTTTGTAGAAACTTGCGAGAACGCAGGGACTCAAGAAGGCCTCTTTGTAAAGCAGTTTGTTCATTCACTAAAAGGAAATGCCTTTGATTGGTATACAGACTTAGAACCCAAGTCAATCGATAGTTGGGAACAACTTGAAAGGGAGTTCCTCAACCGGTTTCACAGCACACATCACACGGTAAGCATGATGGAGCTTACCAATACTAAGCAGTGGAAAGATGAGCCCGTTGTTAACTATATCAATAGGTGGCATTCTTTGATTCTAGACTGTAAGGATAGACTTTCTGAAATATCTGCTGTAGAAATGTGCATCCAAGGCATGCACTGGGGACTTCTGTACATCCTGCAAGGGATAAAGCCTCGAACATTCGAAGAATTGGCAACTTGTGCGCACGACATGGAATTGAGTATCTCTAGCCACGGAAATACAAAACCTCCCATACCTGAGGAAAGCAGAAGGGAAGTAAGAAGGAATGACAGGAATGTAAAAAGCAATTTTAACGATCCAACTGTTAATACTACCGTAGTTAAGGTTCCAAAGAGAGAAGCAAAGGCAAATGAAAAACAACTTGGAGGATGACAAAAGAATGAAGTGCGTCGTCTGACTTTTAAGGAACGTGAGCAAAAAGCATATCCGTTCCCTAATGAAGATGTACCAAACATCTTAGAACAACTATTGCAATTGAAGCTAATTGAATTGCCAGAATGCAAGCGACCAGAAGACATGGGAAAAGTTGATGACCCTAAGTACTGCAAATATCATCACGTCATTGGCCACCCAATCCAAAAATGCTTCGTCTTCAAAGAACAAATCATGAAGCTTGCCAAAGAAAACAAAATTGATCTAGACTTTGATGAAGTTGCTGGGTCAAACCATGTGACCGTTGCTTGTGATGTACTTTCAACTCTCAAGCAGGGGGCAAACACCAACAAGGCTTACAAATTGATTGACAATGATGGCGTAAGGATCGGCCCCATCAATAGGAAGTTCCTTAAACGCTTCTATGCTTGAAAATCAAAAATTGCTCCTCGGTAAGAGTTTAAACTGCTCGTTGCAGTGCTACAAGGGTACATGATGTCTTCCCATTACCTTTGAAAGCGCACAAATAAAGAGAAACTAATCCCACTCTATGTCACCATTTGCGAGTGTGGCGTAGTGGTTGGATGCCGTTGTTGCCCTTGAGGTCTCGGTCTCGGGTTCGATTAGTAGTGATACCCATTATTGCGCAATTGGTACCCATGAAATGCTGTGGGGTGTGGGGCGACGATTACACACGTGAGCCCTCCCTTTTTGTAAAAATAAAAAAATAATAAAAAAAATCATAGAAAAAAAAATCTTTTGAACTACGTGATGACTTGATCCCTCTCGAGGGTATGTAGGCAATTTAGCATCTTTTGCTAAGTTCAATCACGCCCAAAAAAAAAAAGGGAGCCGAGAATGAGGTCTTCTTTATTGATTAACAAAAGGAAAATAGTACAAGGGGAAAAGCATAAGGACACGCATGAAGGGAACTAAATAAAAAGATTACGACATCCATTTCGAGTCTTTCAAGCTAGAACAATTATCTTCCAAAAGGGCTCGTATCTTCTCTAAGGCCTCCATATCTAGGTCTTCAAGAGCGGAAGTGGATTTGACTTCTTCAAGCTATTCTTATAAGGCTTGCATGACATTGTCTTGTTCAACTTGATGAGCTTCAATTTGAGATAGTGATTGCTCTAATTGGACAAGCTCGATTCGCAGGTCGAGCTTGGTCTTCAAAGATGCTTTCTTGTGTGATGCTTCAGAAAGGAGGAGCTTAATTTCAGCCGCATGTTGAATTAAGTTGACGAGACTTGGTCGTTTATTCAAAGACTCTTTCATTTTCAAATAGTCTGCAACCCCCTCATAATATTTGTTAACATGCTCACACAAGTGTCAAGAATCCACTCCGAGACTTTCAATCCCATTATAGATTTCATTTACTTCAGCTTGCAGGAGAATGTTGTCCACAGAAAGATTCGAAAGCTGGTTTAAAAGAATATCTCCCAACATAGAAGCCCCTTTCTTATGAACGGAAGAAATATGTGCCATGGCTTGAAATGTAGAGACTTCTGGAGGGTTGGTTGGTTGCAAGAATGAGTGAAGGGTCTTTTCTGCTTTAGTCAAGAATTTGGGCGACGTGCCAACATCAGCAAATTTATGCCTCTTGAGATCCGAACTCTTTGCAGATGGCTTCGAGATAGAAGACTCACTATTTGTAAAGACATGCGCATGATCAATGGAAGTTCCCGCATTAACACCCTTCATTGGACTCTTCAAATTTGTCCAATTGTGGTCAAAGTCGTTATGCACCTCCTCTTCAGAAATTTTAATGGCATCTTCAACTGGAACAACAAGCGAACCTTTGGTGCCTTGACTTCGAGTAACTTCAATATTTCCAGATGATTCTTTTGAATGACAGTCATCTTCAAGAGGATGCCGTGTAAACTCTGACAAAGGTTGTGGAATGTATGGGTCTTGCAATTCCCTTTTTCCCTTCTGAGACTTGTTCGATGTTATTGATTTAACATGGAAGGAGGCAATGTCAGCCAGGAGACCTGTTCCTTTAGTAACATCATCTCCGCAAATTCCTTCCCACCATTGTTTGTAGCCATGTCTGACTTGACTTCCAAAGTCTGTGGCAAAAGCCGGAACAAGTACCTTGGAATCCATGTTGCAACGAGTGAAATATTGGTAGAATTGGTATAGATCTTTCAAAGAGCTTGTATCGATTTCCTCCTTCAAATCACCTGGAATGTCTTGGTGAAATCCAAAGCGTCGACTGAATCTATGAGGACTATACGCTTCTACAATGCATTGGTCTTCACATCGAAGTGACAAGTATCCCGAGCGAAGGCTCATAAAGTAGTCGGACTTCTGGATTGATAAATGATTGTTGTCGATGAATGTCTGGTCGTAGCTTTTCTTGAAAGCAGTCCCGTGCCGAAGGAAGTCAGTGGCTGTTCGTATATGCTTTCGTGCGGAGAATTCACTAAACAGAGACGCATAACCTACACCAGAATATTTGGTCATCAAAGGATCTGATAGTTTGGCATTGGTGATGCGATTGCTCCTAAAAAAATGAGCTACCCATGCATAAACATAATGGATGGCAAAGCTAGCTCCAGACTTGCTCGGAGTAGGAAAGGAAGAAATAGTGTTAAGACCACGATAAATACTAGCCAATACTGGAGCAGCAAGGCCGAATGAACGACCATTAGCCATGGAACTAGCAATCTTGAAAGTGCCTGGATGGATGCTATTTAGATCCTTGATGGGAAAGACAAATATGCACAGCCAACAGGAAAGAAGTGCCGATAAATAAGTTTCTTCCTTTAAGTCACCCTCAACTTGAAGATCTGCAAAGACCCCGTGCTCTTTATCAGACCATGGTCCGTGCTCGTTTATCACGCCAAAGGGATTATGACTACACTTGGGAATGGTCGTCTGTCTTGCTGGTTTCCTAGGAGCTGAGTACCTCCCATTTCCTCTATACCAAAAAGTAATCCAATCACGAACACTTACCTTCCCTTGTCTCTTCAGCCAATTTTGAAGGTGATGGTACGCCATACAAAGGTAGCGACAACTGTACGGCAGATAAGGCCGTCCTTGGTCGTTGGTTCCCTCCAGCTCTTGCGCGTTGGGTACCACTTCGTCATAAAATGAACCTGTGCAAGGAAGTCCACCAAGAATGGAAAGATCCCATGGTGTGATGGAAATCTCCCCAACTAAGGTATGGAGGGTATTGGTCGAAGGACTCCAACACTCACAAAATGCCTTCATGAGATTCTCATTATAATCGTACGTGAACAAGGAGGCAAAGACAGCATTGTAAAGGTGGGTCGCATCAAGGAGGTGTTTACATCGGCCAAGCACATCTTCTAGCCAATCCCAATAAAGGGAGAAATAGGAAAACCCTCCATTCACGCTAAAGGAAAAATTCCAATTGGCGCGTTTTGCAATTATCTCTCGTCCTAAAGTGTTATACGACTTTGATTTGGCAACATCTTTGTGATGCGAAGCAAGGAGGATAATTGTCTCCAAGTTAGAGCCGTTGTCGGGGGGAACAACCTATGACCATTTTGGCAAATTGAGAGGATAAGAGTGATGGCCCCATCTCTCTGAAAATCTTCCAATTATTGGCGGACGAACAATCAAAGTCGTAGCCTTTGCATCCTTGTCACCTTTCTTTTTACAAATGAACAAGGCCGGTTCTTGACCAATCTTCGAATACTTGAAAAAGAGCATCATGATAGCTTTTTAAAAAAAAAAAATTAGTACAAGCAAAGAATGTGAAAAAAAAAAGAAAAAAAAAGAAAAAGAAAGAAAAGGGGGCATGATTCCTCTATACTGTTATGTTACTTGCTGGAGGATAGACTTGTGCAACTTTAGGCATACTCCGAATGCCCTTATATAGGGGTCTTTGGAAGCCAATGGACAGGGGAAAAAGAGGTGTAAACCATACTTTCAAAAAAAAAACTACTGCACCAAACCTTGAAAAAAGGGGTAAGTTCCTACGGAAGAGACATGTTGTCAGGAAGAAATTACCTCACTAAAACTCAGAGAAGGCTCATAGGCCTGCAAAGAATAACACATCATCTAGAAGAAACTGTTGCACTAGTCCTTGAAGGAAGATTTAGGCTAGCAAAGAGTACCATGTTGTTCAAAGAAATTGTGCCACCAACCCTTGAGAACAATAGAGGCACTCAATAGTTACCCCGAACCTATTTCCTGCCTGAGTTGCCCGATGCTGTCAGAATAGCCACCGCCAAAATAGACCAAGAATAGGTCCAACAATGCCAGCGGACTTCTTTTTCAGACTCGTGGAAATCCAGACCTCATTTCACAAAACCGAATCCACAGAGATCTTAAACCAACAAAAATCGACAAAACCCAAGAAAGCTCAATCTTGCCGAGGAAAACACGCGCCTCCACGCGCCGCCAAAAGCTTCAGAGGATCGCGGCATATTCCTACAAATCCAGACATCATATCAAAGAAGTGGCATTACCAGTCGATCTAGAGGGCCGCGATGCGCAAAACCTAAAAATTTTGGATCCAAACTCAACCCCACGCGCTGCCACGTGCCTCTAGAAGCTCTGACGAATGCTGCCTCAGTGAACACGTGCTCCCACGCGCCACCATAAATTCTCATGCGCTCACACAAGCTGACGCCTCTTTCACGCGCGTACACACGCCCCATGTCGACACGCCCTTTAGTTGCATGACGTCACTCGCCCCAGTTTAACCCGTTTGTCCAGGCCGGCCCGGTTTGACTTGTTCATCCTGACCCGGTCCAAACCGCTTGCTAAAAAAAATTTTAAAAAAAAAAAGAAGAGAAAGGCTTCGACCAAGTTGGACCTTTGACTTTGACCAAAAAGTCAAAATTCTCAATATGGACCTGTCCTACTCAGTTTTTCGAGTACATTCCAATTTCAGGATCTGTTTCTTCAACCGAGACGTGGAAATTGCACAACGGTCCAATTTCTAGAAAGTTGACTTTTGCACAAATCTTGACCAAAAGTCAAAATTTTCGAGAAGGACCTGTCTCGCCCGTTTTTTTCGCGTACGTTCCAATTTTGGGGTATATTTATTCATTTGAGAATCCAAAATTGCTCAAATAGTGTGATTCTACAACTGTTGGCTTTGATATAAACTTTGACCAAGAATCAAGATGTCCGAGCAAAGCTTATCCTATTCAGATTTTCACAGAGATTCTGATTTTGAAATCTATGTATTTGTTTTGGACTTAGAAACCACCAGTCTGACCCACGTCTCCAAAATACTAGCAACGTCCAAAACTTAATCTCCTAAGATCAAAATTTGAGATTCCTCCAAACTTGATCAAGGCTCCCCTTTCAAAGAACAGATGAACTCTCACAAGTATGTCTCAAAACTGAAATCACATTTGGTCACTACTTCAGCTTACCATTTCCGTCAGTGCCTACCAGTCTCCAACCTACCATTCCTATTCGGCGCCTACCGTTCTCATCCACCATTCTCACCAAAAATTTGCGTTCGCCATTCTCAACTACCCAACTGTCATTCTTCATCTTTCCACTATAAATATAAGGGTCGGATACATTGAAGCTCATCGAGAAAAACACACTGAATCATGAAATGAAGATTTGCTTCTTTCAAATTTTCAATTCCTCCTTCTCACAATCATTTCTTACTATGGCCTCATCATTCTCAACACCTAGCAACCAAAATCGCTTCATAATCAGTTTGAAATCAACCATTTCATGATTCAGTAGAAACCCTTCTCACAACATCATCCTTGTTTTAAGATCCAAACAAATTTTGTTTCCCCACTTAACGACCACATTTGTTCATAAAGTTATTCATAACAAGGTCTGCATCGACCTTCCATGCTTCCTTGGACTTGGTTGGCCAGAAAATCTAAGTCCAGCAGAGACACCTGTTCCTAAGATCAGGGCTCCCGTAGTCTCTCTCCAACTGTTTGGTCTCCCATCAGAGGCAGTGGTTCGGAACAAACAGCAACTTGGCTGGTTTCTAAAACCAGGATCGCAAGTTAGCTCCACCTTTCCTTTTGTTGTGCTTTCCCAACAAGTGGCATTAGGTGAAGATGGTGAAAGGTGTTGGAGTATCCTACAAATTGTCTCCTATCCAACACTTACGATGACTTCCAAGGTACCAGCTTATCAGAAATCAGCCTTTTGTGTCGGTAAATGGTCGCTAAGGCCTCATTCCATGTTCCCACCAGCGTGGGGTCCAAAGGTCATCGTTGCTGGTACCTCAAAACACACTTTCTGGAATTACTCCAACATAAAATTAGCTTGAAGAATTTCAGAAAATATACTTCTGAAATTACTTCAACTTAATGTCCGTCAGCATGATCCCATCACACATGCGCATTCAACGACTTGCTGATGGACCTCATTCGACATACAGGGCCAGCGCCATGGTGGCGTGTGTTTCACCCATTCACTTTGCTTCATCACCATCTTCTTCACCACCACCACCAGTAGACCCAAAATCCATAAACTTCTGAAATTACCTCAACTTAACTTGGGTGATATAATAACACATGCACATTCAACCACTTTCCCACATGTTCTCTCCATAATCCGAAGTATATCCTTTAGATATAACTTCACCAGAAGTTCTTAAAAACGGGAGGCTAGTTTCATAGCTCTGCATGCTGTACCCTAGCCAACATTCTCACTTCTTCTCCATCTTCTACACCCTGTGATCGCCACCAACGATCCAAAATACTCCTCTGAAATTACTTCAGCTTAATTCCTGCCAATATGATTCAATAACCAAGTACATCCAGCTACTTGCAAATGACTTTTTGTCCCATTGACCCATTTCAAATATCATGGAACACTCTTTTGAAATTACTTCAACTTAACCTCTGTTGAGAAGGCCCGGTCATGCGAGTACATTCAAATACTCGCAGACCTCTTTTTGGTCTCATCAAAGCCTTTCATATGGGTGGGTCTACTCTTCTGAAATTATTTCATCCTGATAAAAGCTCCACCACCTTCAACCACTGCATTTGAAGAGTCGAGTGTTAAAATTCATTCTTTTCGAGACTCATTCCCTCACCACACTCTGAAGCTGTGTACGTGAACGAAGTCTGGAGGGGGCATTTGTAGAAAGGGGAAATTTCAGGCCTATCACAAGCTGACACATCATGCTACTAAGTCCACAAAGTATGGCTAATTACAAAGCATCATGTACTGTTACTAGAAATTTGCCAAATTTCATTAAGGTAAAAACATGAAAAACATGCAAAATGCTAATCACACGTAGGCGCGTGTAAGAAATGACACAAGCAAGCCGGCGCATGTAAGCGATGACCCAAGCGATCCAGTGCGTGTAAGTGATGACCCAAGCAAACCAATCAGGTTGTGACATGTGTCACCAATCAGACTCCGCCACGTATTGCTCACCTACCCCCAAACTCCTATAAATAGAAGCCTTCCTAAGGCATTTGGAGACACCAAGACATCTAGAGCACAAGCAGCATTAAGGTAAAAACATGAAAAACATGCAAAATGCTAATCACACGTAGGCGCGTGTAAGAAATGACACAAGCAAGCCGGCGCATGTAAGCGATGACCCAAGCAATCCAGTGCGTGTAAGTGATGACCCAAGCAAACCAATCAGGTTGTGACATGTGTCACCAAGCAGACTCCGCCACGTATTGCTCACCTACCCCCAAACTCCTATAAATAGAAGCCTTCCTAAGGCATTTGGAGACACCAAGACATCTAGAGCACAAGCAGCATTAAAGAAGATTCAGAAGTATAGATGCTCTGCTGGAATCAAACCCTGAAGCCTCCAGGAACTTCAAGAACTTCAACCTTGAATACAAACAACATTCGAAGCAAAATCATCCAAACTACTTGTCTAGATCTCAAAGGTCACTGGAATCAAGCTCAAAAGCCTCCAGAAACCTCAACAAACCACAAATCAGCGAAGCTCTAAGGATTCAAGCCTCTAAAGCTCCGAAGAACTTCCACCACAAACCTTCCGAAAAGAAGAACGCATGAAGAACACGAAGAACGCACGAAGAACACGAAGAACGCACCAAGAACGCAAAGAACAAAGAATTTCTAACAAGCTCATAACTAGAGATTCATTGTAATTCCGTTTCAAAGATCTTCGATCATTTCCTCAGCCAAATTGAAGGATATTTTGTATTCGAATCAAAATTATATTACCACAATTCCAATTAACAAATCTTTCAAGGAGATCGAATTAGAGGATCACTCTTTTGTAATTACAGAGAATTGTACCACATATTCATCAATACAAATTCGTATTTGTGAAACTATTTTACTTGTTTGACTTATTTCGAACAGAGAATTTAGTTGTCTACAGGTAGTTTTTTTTTTTTTTGGAATAATAAGTATTATAACACACATGAGGAGAGGAGAGAATGTTTTAAAGAAACTGACAGTGTTGTATATCCAAAAGGGCATAACTCTTGGATACACAATACAGATTTTAAAACCTTTTTAACTCACGCTCATTTTCCAATGTGAGATATTAGTTCTAAAGTTCTAATTGATGAAAATCAGCCATGTTTGGCTGGTTAGTGTGAACTAGAAAAGTGTTTCCCTACAAGTTGCGTGGCACTCTTTTTAATTTTCTCTCTTCTCCCCTTTTCTCTCTCCCTTCAAATAAAACTGATAATTTTGGATGTTAGATTTTATGATGTTGTTTTATATATTTATACTTACAATTAAAAAATAATTTATATATTAGATTTATAAATTGAGTTTTGCTTATAAACTTGAAGTAATTAAGTTTAATCTTTAACCAAAAAAGAAAATTTTCATTGCCCCTTTTCAAATTGCAATTGCCATGCATTTTATGTGGTACTCAAACAAGAATTAAGTTTAGTTACAAAATTGGTTGACCTCACTTAATATATTTTTATTGGAGGTGAATTTTGACAAATCCATAATTGAATTACATTTTCTTCTTACATCCTCCATACTTGCAAATTTCTAGAAATTAAAAATCAATAGTTATGTCATCAATAAATTGTTTAAATTGCAAGTTTTTGTAGTTTAAAATTATACATAAAATATAAGTTTATAGATCATATAATAAAAAATATCTGATTGACATAAAATTTGACATGTGTATTGAGAGTGTAAAGAACATGTAATTCAACGGTTAAATTTTTTAAATATGTAGTAATGTTTATTTTATTAAGTAAGATTGTAGCTTAGGGTTACAACTAATTTTGTAGCTAAACTTTATCCCTCAAAAAATTCCGATTGTATTTTTTACATTCATAATTTATAAACAAAAGAAACTCGAAGATTTTCTTGCCACCATTTATATATTTATGTTTTAAATTTTTTTGATTAGTTCCTTGCTTTTTTTAGAATTTTTGTTAGGATTTTTAATGATGACTAATTCCATGACAAATTCTCATGTATTTTAGGTGTTAGTTGGTTAGGTCCAAAATATTGAATGTTGGCAACCCGTCATGATAAAAAGGCTGAGTCCGGGTTAGAAATTGCTCAAAGACAACAAAATTTCGATGTGCTCAAAATAACTATGAAGATAAAGCCTGAGAAAGCGGTTGCAGTAATAAAGTGGGAGCTTAGATACAAGTCATGTTACATATATTAGAGGTCTTGTAAGTCTTGATTGTAATGCAACCTATTCCTAGCAGAGTTGACAAAACTGGGCTAAGCTTTGGAGTGTTATTATTATTTTTTTTTTTCTGAGTTTTCACTTCATAAACAATTTATCATCTCTTGTGTGATTGTTTATCTATATTATTGAATCTGGTTAATTAACTACTTGAACCTAATTTGTGAAATTGGTAAATCCGTAGTAAACTGTACTAGAATTCAGAGCATATCTAACATTTTGAAACCAATTCCTTCCAATGGGAAAGGGATGGAAAATGACATTCCATGCCAATATCTATCTTTCTTTAATATTTTATTTAAATGGTGTATTGATATGTCAAATATATTCCCTTTCTCAATTTATTTTTATTTTGGTCAGATTTTTGGATAAAATATATAAAAATATATTTAATTAATCTACTATATATTTTATTTTGATGGCTCTCACTTTCATTTGGCCCACTGTTCTATTATAATATTGACCTCTCACCTCCGCTGCTCCGCAGCCATAGCTTAATTAAGACCAGGGAAGAATAAGCCTAAACGTGGGATGTAGACAGGTTTTCTCCTTCACTGGTTGTTGGCATTGTTCCATAAGTGTATCTAGTTGTTAGTTGTTACCTGAGGACTAGCGTCATAGATGCTTCTTATTTTACAAACGAGTACTTCTAAGCTCATTTTATTATTATTATTATTTTTTTTTTTTAAAAAGAGGAAAAAAAATATTGGCCATTGACTAATATATAATCAAAAGGTTATGAGTAAAACTTAGATACCGTACCTTATGTTTTTCAATTAAATTTAAACACAAGATTGTATAATTGAAGGATCTGGAAATCAATCCTCCCACCTACACTAAAAGTTAATTAGTGTCTTAATCATCAAGAGCAGATGTTATAAGTTAAAATTTTTTTTTTAAAAATTGACTGTATTAAATTTAATTATTCTTAAAAAATAAAAAAATAAAATACTGTAAATGTTTCATTGATCAATGCAGTGATGTTCGTGTTTGAATTCAATTAAAACATTTAATGTATTTACACTTACACCTAAACCTTTGTAACTTTTGTTTTTTGGAGGAAAATTATAACTAATTAAGTTTATCCATTAAATTCGTAAAGATAAATCACTACATTATTCCATTTCATTTGTCCTTTTTCTCCTATTAACCCCTAATATCCTGCTTGTCCTTTTCACTATTTTTAACAACAAAAGAAGCTTAAATAATTAGATTCACATCACCGTTTACTAATGTTTTAAATGGTATATAAGATTCTTAGCCCAAAAAAAAAAAATTTGTATGGAAGATATAAATGATTTATATCAAATTTTAAACTCAGTTGGGGAAGCCGAAGCCATTAATGATCAATACATGGCTCAGCCCATAACTTTTTTTTTTGAGCGATCAGCCCATAAATTTTTCAGGCTAAGAAAAGTGATCCAAACTAGACTATGGGCCAAATAATTAGGTTAAGCCCAAATTTTTCGTACTGGGCTATTATCGTGCCACGTAGCCCCCGTACACGCCTTCGTAGAATCGGCCACCTTAATTAGCTTAATCTAAAAGCCCACACGACCGGCATACCATCTTTTGGTGCATCATTATAAAGAAGATCTAAAAGAATATTTATGTGGAGAAATCAGCCGCGAGAAAAATGTTTTATTCATAATATTTAATAATATTTTTATAATAAATTTTAAATGATAGGTTATTATTAATTATTACTTATGGATAAAAAAATAATTTTAATAATGGGTTTTAATTATAATCAATAACAATTTACTATTTATAATCTATTGTGAAAATATTGTGGACGTAGCACTTCTGCCCAAAGTAACATTCACATTTTCTATTTGTGTGTGTTTTTTGTTAGCTATGATAAAATTTTAAGTTATGAGATCTAGTCCATAATGATTACTCTTTATTATTATTCAACCAAGATATTAATTAATTTTTTGTGTAAGCGAGGTTTGAACTGTAAATCTTTTATTTGATATCAAGAGATTTTACAAGTTGAGTTGACTAAAACTCACAATTTTTTTATTTTATTTTTTGTGTGTTTACTGATTAAAAATATTTGTGTTAAAAAATGAAGCAAAATATTATCCTTGAGAGTTATTAGCTCAATCAAAGGAGAGAGGGTGTCTAAATATGACATGCCAAGATTCTAATGGAGAATTTATATTTAGAGTATAGTTTAAATTGCATTAGAAATATATACTATTAAAATAATGATATGTAAAATTAAGAAGTCTCAAATGCTTATGTGGCATAATATTATGAGCTTAACTAAAAGTTAAATTACTTCGATTTTATATAATAAACTGATCAATAACCTGTGCAAATGCACAAGACAACTCAATAAAAATTTATTTTCTCTCTTTTATTTTGTATACAAATATAAATTTTGGTAATTGCGGAAGTTATTACTTAGTACTAGGTATTTTTATAGATATTTTTATTATGATAAATATTTATCATAATAATTAATATTTATTTATTATGATCTTTATTAATATATAATTGTGGTATTATAAATTGATATATATTTTTTTATACAAAATAAAATTTCTACTCTAGCCTAATCTAAGCGTATATATATGTGAAATTCCTTCCTGGAGACTTGAATTCCAACATTTGCCCCCCACAAGCACTCATGATTATGTTTGTATATAAAATTATTTATGCTATTAATTAAATAAATTATGATGGGGCAATATTTTAATTGAGGTTTTAAATATAAAATAGAATTTAAAATCAATTAAAAAATATTTATTAGTTTATATATAATATTGGGAAAATTTTTAGGTGCTCCCGGAGTACGGAAAAATGGTACTCCATTCCGTCACATTCATGGTGGTCATATTATGAATTTAATGAGTAGACCCCACTATGAATATGAGAAAAAGAAACATTATTCTTTGTACTCTGGAAGTACCTAAGAATTACTCATAATATTGAAGTGATTCTACGACTTTGAAGCTCACTTATGCTCTAAACCTATTATTTTGTTACTCTATTTTTATGCACGTGTCAATTGTCAACCATTGTCTGAATAATGCAACCATTCAGTATATTACAAATGTATTGTAAATAGTAACGTGCACATCTTGCAATGGGTGGATATACAAACAATAATAACATTCTACGACAGTGTCCAGATAGCTCTAGGTTTTGGTATCTTTAATTAGTTCTTAACATGTTATCTTAGGACATATATTAATTATTTATTTTAGAAAAATTTTTATGAAAAAATTAATAATTTTGTCAAAAATAAATTAGTCACTTTTTCATAATTCTATAAAGAAATTTTCTAAAATAATTTATTAATATATACTATAAAGATATATGTACGGTAACAAAAACGTTTTTAATTAAGACATGTATCATCTATTATTCAAATTTCCTATATGACATTGTTATAACTTATAAGTACCGAATTATATATCAAAACAAAATAAATAAAAATAAATAAAAAATATGCACCAGTATTATGTGTAGCAAACCCAATACTTGGCCTTTGTTTCTTCATAATACAAAGATCAGCACCCACAACGTACCTTCTCTGTCGTGTTATTTGAACCAGACAAGGGACTCGTTATTACAACTTACAAACAATCCTTAATCAATTTAGTTTCATCAAACTTATGAAAAACAAATAGGCGAAGAAAAACTACGATGAAAAAGCACACAAGTACACACACACAATAGAAAAGGAAAGCTTGTTTACGAAGGTGAATGCAAAAGACAACCTCAAGTGTTGTGTAACTTGTGTTGATGGCCTTGAGAATGAGTGGAAGGCCCAATTTCTCCTGGTTCACAAGGAGGGGCAAGTGTACTTGCACTCGCAATTTCATGAACTTGAACGTCATCGTCTATTGTAACAGTCACGGTTTGTTCTCCACACGGGTTTGTCGTAATCGTCTCCTGGATGTGTTCGTGTTCCTCAACACAAGCGGCTGCGGCTGCTGCTACTGGAATTGTTACCGGTTTCTTCTTCTTTTTAGCCAAGCAGAAGAGACCAAGGGCGAGGAATGCAAGCAAGAAGGCACCGCCTAGAGAGACGCAGACGGCGATAACAGTCGTGTAGTTGTGGTGGTGATGATGATATGGTGACATAGAGGGTGATGGAGGAAGTGAATGAGGAGGGGGTGGAGGATGATGGTGGTAGGGGTAGTGAGGAGGGGGTGGAGGATGATGGTGGGGGTGGTAAGGAGCGGGTGGAGGTGGACAGTGACAGTGACATGGTGGAGGAGGAGGTGGTGGAGTTACTGGAGTACATGGAGGAGGAGGCGGCGGCGGCGGTGGTGGTGGTGGTGGAGGAGAAGGAGAAGGTGGGGGTGGTGGTGATGGGGGAGAAGGAGGAGATGGCGGTGGTGGTGGTGGGGGAGGAGGAGGAGGAGAAGGAGAAGGTGGGGGTGGTGGTGATGGGGGAGGAGGAGGAGGAGGTGGTGGCATTGTCATGTTACATTTAGGTGGTGGAGGTGATGGTGGTGGCGGAGGTGGAGGGGGTTTATGCTTGACATGGTCACAATCTGGTGGTGGAGATGGAGATGGAGGTGGTGGAGAAGGGTATTCATAATCATAACCCATTTCACAAGAAAAAATATAGAGGGATGCTTGCACCAAGCAAGAGAGTTAAGCTGCATGTATAATTGTGTGCAGGGCTGCCTCTATTTAAACTGGTTGGAGCTAGCTTTGGACTCTTAACTAAAACCATTCTGGTTAGTTATTTAGTTATAGTTGCATTAAAAAATTACTTTGAAGCCGTGACTCGGGGAGTTTAATGATCATTTTGATTGGTGCTTAGATCATACATATAAAACCACGCTGTTGAAATGAGAATTTTTTTTCTTTTCTTTTTGCAACTTGCAGGGTTCAGAAACCTGAAGTCATTCAGGTTCTTCTTTGATGTAATACCAAATTGCCGTATTAATTAATAGTAATATACATCTTAATTTGTGGATAATATAACATATTCAAAAGCTTAACCGTCTCGATGAACAATATTGACCAAATCTAATTGGAACTTTCAGCATTGAAATATAACTCATGCAAATTGCAATATTAGGGTAAGTATTGGAATTACGTGAACTCTTTAGCTTTACGAGTAGCTTGATTCAAACAGTCGTAATTTTCTTTTCCTCAAAGTTTGAGGGTACGTAATGCTGTTTTACTGTCATTTACTCTGCAGACGTTGCAAATCATAGTTTTCGGTATTTCAATTGACAGTTCACCTTTAAATCATCACTACCATTATATGGAGTTACACGAACTTAGTTTCACATGATCAACATTTGTTGGTGATTATTAAAGGGGTCCTTGTTGGGTTACATTTGCTACCATAATGGGCATAGTACTGAAGGTTATAATAACTACTTAAGAGACTTAATTTTTGAAAAAGGTCACGAATACTATTCTAAATTGTAAAAGCTTATTTGATTCACAACCTACATGGTACAACACTATCATGCATGTGGTACAAAACAATTGAGAAATTTTAGTGGCATGCAGCTAGAGTTGATGAGCATTACTAAGATATAAAGGCACTGGTATACGCAGCAATGTCGAATTTTTGAAAGTATACAAATAAAAAGTGCATATATATACATACATACATATATATATATATATATTTCTTTTCTTTTTTGGTTGCAAAAGTTTGTTTTACATAGTGTATTTTACACAAATTGTAATTTACAACTAAAAATGTGATTGAAAGTCAAGTTTTCAAGTTATAAAAGCATAATGTGTGTAAAAAAAAAAACACCTTTTTTATTTTTATTTTTTTGAGAATCATGATAAACATGCATTTGTAAAGAAAGGAATGCAGAATTCCGTCCAAGCAAACCTGCAGCAATATTTTGAGCTTGTTCAAGCTCATAAAAGATTTTTTTTTTTTTTTTTAATCAGCTCATAAAACATATTAAAGTAACTTGCATTTAAAAGCCTTGGAGTTAATTAGTACTAATGCAAATTAAACTTCATAGTTTCACTAGTTTAGAATTGAACCCTAGCTAGATGTGGGGAGACGAGGATCTAAAACAGGTAAACAGGCGGTCAAGAAGGGTATAAAAGTCATCCCCTCCGCATTAAATACAAAACAACCACTTCTCTAGCTGCATTAATTAGGAAGTGACCATGAACAGTGGAGGCACAACAAAGATTTTAGTGTAAAACTTGCGGGTATGTTCCAAATGGAACAAGAATTCTAGAAATGTGATCCCAACCTTCCAAGTGTAGAATTCAGATGCATTTAAGCTGGATATATAAAGCAAGAAAAACATTTGGAGGAGTGGAGATAGAAAAAAGAGTGCAAAAAAGAAAGAGGGAGAGTTCCTCCGTTTTGTAATATCTTCCTCGGAATAGACCCAAGGATCAACACTTGTGTTTTTCTTTAATCAACTTTCAAACTGAACATCAATAAAATCAATACCACTTCTCTCTTAATTCTATGACATAAGCCTACTTAATTTTGCACTTGGTATTATAAAATAGACTTGACTTCCCATCTTTAAAGAAATTAATTGTGAAAGCAAATAGCAAAAATCATCATTTAAGACATAAATTTATTCTTTCACTTTTTTCCTACCACACTAGATTTTCAAAATCATATAAATTAAAACCCTATATTTTTTGGGTTTGATCAGGGGTTTCAATTAATATGGTTTTAAAAGTCTAGGTTTCCACTTGCCCAATGAAGCTATAGGGTTTGTAATATTTTGAAACTATTAAAGTATATGGTTTAAAATATGATTTGCCCAAGATATTTAATTTCTTAGTCGGGGAAAAATCTGAGGCAGCTTAGTTGGCTCGGATTTCCTTGAGCCTTCAGGTAGTATAATTACACTTTGATGAAGTTGTTAATTGATTTTTATTTCTTCTTTGATGGGATTGGACAATGTCTCAATTATGATCGAGTAGTTTGGAAATTGCAATGACAAAGAAATTAGCATAGGTCTAAAGCCGGCCTATTTGGTTTTAAGTAATTTGGGATTTCACGAGTGTCCTCAAACTCCAATAAGATTAATACTCATTATTGCTACTTTCTCCGTTAAGCCTATTCCTAAATTATAAATTCTATAGATAAGAGTAACATGTCGATTTTTCTAAAAGATTGGGGAAGACTTTTATCATAGCGTTAATCATACAGTTATCTAAAATGTTTCCTTGGAAAGGTGGTATATGGTGCAACATAATCTATCAATATATACAATCAAAATCCGACCATATAACAGCGACTTTCCGATTAGTCAATTTAGTGGAGTGCTGGAGAGCTATTTCGATCAGAAAAGGCATGCTGCAATAGCTGTGGCTAGACTAGAATAGTAATTAGTAATTACACTATCACTAATTATGACAATATTAAATAAAGGTTTGATTGCCTTCGCCACTTGGCAAAGCATCTCGTCACCTATGTTGTGTGATGTGGTTTGTACACTCAAAATCGCGATACGGATTAAGGAAAACATGTACTATATATATTATAGCAACTTGGTTATGAACACATTGATAATATAAATAAATTTCACAGTGGACCTAAGTTTCGTGTAAGGAACTGATTGAAAATGATTTCAAAATCTAGTAAATACATGTGCTAATCTGTTTGACAAATCTGTTCTCACACTAAATAGCTAGGCTGCTAGCTGCCTTCACACCGCTAATCTATATTTCTAGTATTTTGTATTCCATGATTCCATTTCCGTCAGTCTAGTAGGAATTCATACAAGCTTTTCCAAAGGATTGCTTAAAGGCTTTCATCAAATTATTTTTTATCAGACAAATTGATACGAGCTAGATATGGAGATTCACCATTATCGCCAAAATGATAAAATAGTCTGTTTTTCCTAGAAAACATAATTAAATTGGCAAGTGTGACAATATTGTATGATTTGTGTCAGTAAAATTGATAATAATTTTATCATTTTTCTTATATGAGCATATATTGGTTTATTGCACATTTGAGGTTTTAGTTAGTTTAGGAAAAAATTTCCAAATAAAATTGAATGGCATGCAGAATCATATAGCTAGACATAAATTGTCCCAAACCAGGTGTGAATTTAGGATGGATATCTTCCTCTTACAATGAAAATTCATTTGATTTAATGATTTCTGTGAAACTATGAGCGTTCGCATCCATGTCTTAGATCATGCTTTGTTTTATTGGAAAAAAATATTCGTAACAAGGAAAAAAAAAATTGGGATAATATTCTTCAGCAAATTATTTGGTTTCTTCAAATATTTAGTGTATTTCGGATTAATATGAATATGTTTCTAAAAATAATTTGAAAAAAAACAATTGAAACTCTCTGTTTATAAGCATGTTCCTTTCAAATTTATATCTCAAGGATGAATTAGTGTCAACAGAACCAGAAGTCTTCATTTGTCTTAGGAAAAAAAAAATTAAAACACAGTTGGAAAAAAAAAAAGGTCAAAAAACATAGCCCTTTATTTTGTTATTATAAAACTTTCTTTTCTTTTCTTTTTGAGAAGACTCTATTCAATTTCATTGGAATTTCTTTCTTTTCTTTTCTTTTTTGAGAGAAACGTGCCTTAGGATTAACCAATTCCATGCAAATTTTGTTTAACTTCGATACATACTAACATATATAAAACCATAAATAGTGATTACATTGATTAGGATAATATTATATATATATATATATATATATATATATATATATATATATATCCAAAATTGTAATAGCAAGGTGGGTCCTTGACTTCTTGGCTCCAACAACCCCTCCCGCCCCTCACCTTTTTTTTTTTTTGTCAAAATTTTCCCATAACTAAGTCCTTTCTTTTTTTTTTTCCTACTAATGTATTTGTTTTTCTTCTGCATCCCTTTCCATAGTGTAAAAACCAAATAAAAAAGTATTTCATCATGTATTAAATTCCTTTGAATCCATTTTAATTGTTTTTTTTTTGTTCAGCAACACTCAAAATTTTCACCTGCAAATGCATGTCATCCAAAAACTAGTCTTTTTCTAACATGGTTCAATAGCTTCAAATAAGCTTTGTTTAGGTGCAAAGCAAAGTATGCTTTCAAAAGTTTGTGCGGCATATATTATGCTGGGTTGCTCTGTTTGTCATGGAATCAAATGCTATAGCATTTTGAAGTAATACACATCCACTTCCCGCCAGGTCAACCGCGATCAGTGAGTAATGTATGTGGCCCAAGCCATCTTTGTTAATTGTTATTGTCAACATGATAGGCGCTCAGGTCGCAATCTCGTGGTCTGAATCAGTCAATCTCATTGCCGGTTTAAGTATATTTATTGTGTGAATAGAATATCATGGTACCTAATACGGATACCCACTAGGTTTATTTTGCAAAGTTGGATTCAATTTTTGAATTGGAATCAGGATATATATGATGATTTGAACCCTCGCCCGCCACCTTTATTTCATTTGAATAACATCTTTGCGTCCTTCTATTTAAAATTAGATTTTACTTGATCAAAATTTAATTTTGTAATGTCTCACCCTAACAATGCACACGTTTCCCATATTATAGAGAGATACACTACACATATTTGAATATTATATTGAAGGTGTGCTACGGTAAAGGACAAAGATAATAATATATTTTTTATTATAATAAATGGCAGAATGAAGGTGTACTACGGAAGGTCCCTCGTTCGAGTCGTGACGGGTACCATGTGGGGGTAGACTCTTAACATGCTTTGCACCTCCTCCGCTGGCTCTCTTGGAGTGCTAGAGTGAGGTCTGTGGCATCCTGGTCACAGTACTTATGGCTTAATTCAATATTCCCTAGCGGGGGGTGCTCCTATCAGGTCACGCCTTAGGAGGTAAGCCACATATGATCGCTTCCACTCCCTCCCGCTTTTGTTCATAAATAAAAAAAAAAGGTGTACTACAGTAAAATACAAAGATAATAATATTGGAATGAAGATTTCTTATTCTACTATTATTGTTTTACTTTATACTCCATTAATTATGGATTCAAATCTTTTAGATTTTTTAGGATATTTTACCAAATAGATTTCATTAAATCTTAATTATTCTTTAATAATTTAATGGTCTAGATTTTGTCATGTCAGCATTCCACTAGTAATAATTTTAATTGTTTTGTTTGCAACATTATTATATTATTATTTTAAGGTGGCTTTTGGTACGGGGTAATGTTTTAGGATTTCTAGGAATGTTTAAAGATTCCCATGTTTGGTTGCAAATTACGCTAGGGAATCAAATGCCAGGAGAATCCTTAAACCCCTCTTAGTAGAAATGTGGATTCCCTTTAAAACGGGTGGGAATCCAAATTCCCAAGTTTAAAAGAAATTATATTTTTTATAAATTGACAATTTTAACCATTGTTCCTTATCATTTAAGCAATTAAGATAAACTATAAAACAAATTATCAATATTTTCTCTCTTGTCTTTATCTTTTCCAGCAAAAACAACATAAAGAGGATAAATAACTCTGCTAATAGTTATTTTTGTATTATTCTTGTCATTTTGAAATGTTAGATCACAGTTTTAATGAATGTGTTGCTAATTAATAGTTTATATAATGTTTTTTATCTATCTATTTAGAGTAAGATATTTTTTTAAAGGACTAATTAATAGTTTATATATTTTTTTTTTATTTACTTAAGGGTCATGCTAACGAATGCCCTTAGGGCATTAGTTAATAATCCATTTTAGGAAAGTTTTGACATCACTTTTATGAGAAATGAAAAAAGCTGTTAAAAAATTAATTGTTTTTCTTTCTTTCCCCATAAAAACTTTCTTTAAATGGATTATTAAATAATGCCCTAAGGGCATTTGTTAGCATTTTCTTTTATTTAAAGGAAGATTTTTTTTTTTATGGGCTTGGTACTTCACATTCAAATCTAAGGACAAAATGGGAAAAATAAATAATTCATTTAAGATTCTTGGGAATACACCAAACATTATCATTTCACATTCTTGGGAATCTCCCAATGAAACCAAACATAGGAATAGCTATATTCTTAGGAATCACATCCTAGGAATGTGATTCCTAGGAATGTGATTCCTAGGAATCTGAATGCCAGGAGTAATGTGAATTTCCCATACCAAACGTCACATAAGAGTATTATTAGTGGAATACTGATATGGTAGAATCTAGACTCTTAAATTATAAAAGAATGGTTAGAATTTAAGAAAATTTATTGGTAGAGTACCCTAGGAAATTTAGAGGATATAAATCCATTAATTATGGTATGTTAGATATTATTATAATTTTTTAAAATCCATTTGGACTCAATTGGAAATTTCTAGCTCGGATAGTTCCTTCTTTTGGATTAACTTCATGTTTGGTAATTTGGTTTGGCCAAAAAATAGCAAGGTGGATGTGAGTGTACGTGGTTCCTAATTAACCGCTTAGAAGTTTTTGATTCTTTTTGCTATATAAGTTATTTGGAAGCATAAAAACTATGCTGTTCTTCAAAATAGCCCCCTTCAAACGAATTTGAGTAGGGAAATCATCTAAAGAACTAGAGTTTATTCACTATGCTCAGTCTCCTAGAGTAGCATTTCAACAAGTTTTTAGATGAGAGAAGCCTTGGTTGAGTTAAAAAAATTTAACATTGATGTGTCCTTGTTTAGAACCTCGAGGTTGGTTGGGGTGGCAGCATTATCCGTGATGATTCCAATTTTTGGATTGGTGGATTCTCTAGAAAAATTATTACAACTACCAGTTTCTTAGTTGAGATGTGGACGTTGCGTGATGAACTTCTCGTGTGCCCAACCTCCATTTAGCAGCTTAGAGATATGATTGGATGCTAAAGCTATTGCTAATTTGATAGCTAATCCTAATTATTCTATTATCGTTATTTCCTTTATTGTGGATGATTGCAAACTTTTGATTTTCCAACTTTCCAAAATTTGAATTAGCCATTGCTTTCGTGATGCTATAATAGGTGTACTGATGGGTTAGGTAGGAAGGTTCCTAATCAAGCCTAGTAATTTTGTGTCGTATGATAATCCGCTTGTGGACTTGTTAGGTGTTTAATCTTTTTTTTTCTTCAAGCATTGTCCTGGCTAAACCTATTGTTGTTCTTTAGTTTCTTTTAATTAATGAATTTCCTTTTCTATCCCAAAAACTATATATAAAATAAAATTCAAACCACAAATATTAATTACTATGAATGATATCATTATTATAGCATTCACATTAGATCTTGCAAATGCCATATGGTAATATTTAGCATCAGAACCCCAAAACCCCCCATTACCCGGTCTTGCAAACTCTTGTAATTGCAAAAAAAAATGCAATTGTGCTATAATGCCACCCTAAATGATGGCATGCATTGTAGCACTATTGTATTTTGTTTTTTAATCAATTTTATTCTTTCTCTTCTTTGTCTTCTCTTTCTCTGGGCTGCGATGGTCTCCTTTTCTTTCTCAACTCTCTTTCCTCATCTCTGTCTTCTCGTCTCCCCCTCTCTTACTCTCTCACTCGCTCTCATCTCCCTCATTCTTCTGACACCGTTGTTGGCCGATTTGTGTGGCGAGATCAGCGTGGTATTTTCTCGGCGAGATATTAAAATATTTTCTCATCTCTGTTCATGACTTTTTGGGTATTTTCTAATCTCCCTCACTCTTCTGACACCATTTTCTGGATAATTTTTGTGGCAAGATCGATGTGGTATGGTGGTTTGCAGCGGCGTGTTCATGGGTTTCCAACGTGGTTTGCAGCTATTGACACCTCATTTTGCAACCTGCATTTAACCTTACATGGAGGGTAAAAGGGTAATTTTGCCTTAGAAATATGCATCTTGATTCTAGTTATTAGATCCTTAATCTCATTTCACCAAAATGATCTTGATGTTGTAACAATCAAATCAACTGGTCATAAGCCCTAATTGGACCACCAGATTGAAAGTTATCATTAAATCAAGTTTTAATGACTAAGCTGCACTATCACAAATTAAGTCCGACCATATGTGATTATGAACAATTGAATTCAATTAGTTATATGTATAATCAATTTGAGATCAATGATGTGTCATAGTTTGATTGGTTAGGACTGCATTTTATGGTAGGGTTGCACACACCTAATTAACTAGATAGTTAAACATTAAATCATTCAATGAGTAATTTGTGCAATTATATTTTAATTAGGGTAAATTTGAAACTAATTAGGTCTGAAATGGGAGTGATTGGAGCTTATTAATGTTAATTGAAAACTAATTTGGGACCTATTAATGTTATTTGTGCTGAAACTATTTTCTAACAAATGACCTCTGCTCACTATTTCATCGATATCTCTCAGACTATTTTGAATCTGTGAATGAAGTTAATATTTCCAGAAACTAGACATCCGGGGCTTCAATTTGAACATAAGAACGAGACAATTCCGATCAGAATTGAGTCAGATATGATTTTTCAAAGTTGGCTCTACAAGTTGTTACAGCAGCTACGAGAAAACCGAATTTTGGCTTGCTCCTCACTCCCACCAATCTCTACATTTAATGCTCCAGATTTCCCCCAATGCTAAAATGAGGTCTACCTTCATGATTCTTTATCAACCCTCATTAATGGCCTTCCATTCATATTTCCTCCACCACTACTATATAAACCCCCCCTCTCCTTCAGTCCAGGACAAACAAAAACCCCCTCTCATCTCTTCTCTTGAGTTTTAGGAAGTTGATTAGTCTTGTCATATCTTGGTCTTCTTAAGACTCAAGGTATTGAGTGAGACTTACTCTTCCTCTCCTCTATCCTTAGGACCTCCCTCAAGAGTCTCCTCATCCACCATATGGATCTTCCATAAAGGTATAATCTATTTCCCTAATTGTTTTTTTTTTTTTTTTTTGCCATGATGAGAGTTTAAGATTAGAGCATGATAATAATCATTTAAATTCCTTTGAATATGTTTGAAAGTTCTTAATTATTCTTATATGTTCTTCACATGTTCTTGGTTGTTCATCACATGTTCATGCATAACATTAGTTTCAATCTTAAATCCACATCAAAAATATGAAAAATATGTTTGTTTAATAATTCTTTTAAATTCTTGAATCTAGGATATCACCATCCATACACATTCACTATGATTTATTTTTCAATCCAAATGAAATGCATAATAAATTGAATTAGGGTTTATCACATGCACATACTTTAAATTCAACATGCAAATTGATTGGTAATATATTAAATTATGTAATATGAATGTTGGCCACCATAGTCTAGAAGACCGGTTTCACAGGGCAAGGTGGGTGTCTAACACCTTCCCACCTCGTAATATAGCCTCCAAATTTAGATCAAGGGTTAGTAGATCAAATGCTTATCCATGTAATTTTCAATTTTTAGATTGTAACTAGGAAACAAAGCTATGTACTTTATCTTAGATTGTATCTAGGACCAAAACCATGTAATTTTCCTATGATCAATGTAAATTCAATTGAAAATTAATAAAATGAGGAATTTTTCAATTTTGGTTTTCTTATTTATCCAATAATTAAATAAGTGGCGACTCTATTGTAAAACCCTTAATCTCAAAGAAAATATAACTAGTTGAACCTCCATTTTGAAAGGCAATAACACGACTCCACCCATTCACGTGGGTTTGGCCTAACAATACCTATAAAAAAACGGGTCGGGGGCACGGTCTCTCACAGCAGAAGCGAGATCAGCGTGGGTATGGTGATGGATTTGGTCGTGGGTGGGGTGGGTTTCTCTATATTTGTTGTTTGTGGTGGTGGGGGGTAGGACTGATATTGGGTCGGGTCGGGTCGAGTCAAGTTTACTGTGACCCGAAACTCGACCAGATAGAAATCGAGTTTGACTGCCTTAAACCTGACTCGACCTGACCCGAAAAATCGAGTCTGTAATCGGGTCGGTTTTCCGGGTCTCGGGTTGGACACCTTTTTTTTTAAAAAAAATTTCAAATTCTCCTTTCTTAGGAGAACAAACTTCGTAAAAATACATTGACAAACTAGGCATACCTAGAATAAAATTCAAATACAACCAGTTAATAACATTGGCAGTTTCATAATTGTTAAATATCCATAACTAAATTTTCTCACATTGTTGGTATCAAATTTATTCAAACAGTATGCAGATAGAAACTTACTTGAAACCAAGAAGTATCAAACCCACTAGACTACTCAACTCAACACATAATCCTAACTAAGAACACATTCTTTTTTATTAGAATCAACTGCATTGAAAGTGTATATACCAATTATATATGATCTAGAACCACAATTATAAACAGCTGTATTTAGTATTTATCAAAATTATTCCAGCAAACTACTGAACCAACTCACTAAATTGGTCAAGGATCCAACTGTAGCACACTATCTAGCTACAAATTTGAACAAGAGAAAAGAATCAAATTCATGCTAATTAGGATCAGACAATGTAGGACATGGATTAATCATGCAAGTTTTGATTCAATCTTTTGAGGTTCTTAATGAAAGGGTCATCACAATGAATTAACTATTCACCACCAAAGTGTTTTTAACCATGACAACTAAATAATAAGAGAAAATTCCACAAATGGCTTTAAGAAACCATGAATCTCACATAAAGTATAAAAACTCAAATCATTACAAAGTATAACCCAATTGATGATGCGTTGCTAACCAAACATCACCAAAGGGGCCCCGCCCAATCCTGTGCTTAAGTTTCAATGAGGAAGGGTCAATGCATGGATTAGTCTGAGTTAGTGTGACTTTGACAGTTCTAAGGTGGTCAAGGTCTTTTTCAAAGAGTTTATACTCAAAAAAGACTGCTGGCTTTGCTGTTCCAATCTGTTTTGTCATTTTTGTTCCTGTAGAAATGAAATGGGTATTAAAGGAGCATGTAACCAATAATATTGGAATCTTTATTAAGTTGTCAGCGGTAGAACCTTAACCTAAAAATCATTTTGAGTTCATATAACTGATTAATTTAACAAGTTGATTAATATTGATGTATTTTCAACCAAGATTCTAAATTTCCTTACTACAACCATAACGTACAACATCAATAGACTTGTTAATAGAGTGAGTCCTTAACATTTGTAACCAAAACATACTTCATATCAATGTGCCAAACAATATGACAATGGCAGACTAAATACATTATAGTTGTATATAAGAGCAACAACAAAATTTAAAGATAAATACAATACTGGGCTTTTCGAGGAAACCCAACCTCCTTAGACATGATATTTGAATATCTTCATCATATGTTCATAACCTGTGCTTGTAAAAAGCCTTAAGTATTCCACATTGAGATAGTAAGAGCACAAGCATTGTTCTTTTCAAAAACTAGAGAAACAAAATGGAAGGAAAGGAAGAAGATGTGAGGTTGGGAGCTAATAGTATAGAAAGAGGTAGCTTATTGGAACAACAGCTCAAGTAATAAATGCAAAAGCAAAACTCACCAATGTATGTAGGCAGATCAGTCAAGATTTGTAACAGTGCTTGATGGTGAAGGTGATGCTGCTGAAGGTGAAGCTAACTTCGCTTCCAAAAAAGCTTCAAAACATTTTAGAACAACAATATATATATATATATATATATATTAAATTCCATTTAATACACTAACAAGATATATTAAATACACAAGATATATTAAATTTCAGTTAAAGCACAAGTTAATAAATTTTAAGAACATTACATTTCCATAATCTTCAAATAGCTCAACATCATCCATGGCTTGTCGAAGTGAAATTTGCACTGAAGATTGAAGCCAATTTTGAGTACATATGAGAAATTGTACCATTTCAGGGGCAAGTGAACTTCGGAATGGGTCTAGTATACGTCCTCCCGTACTAAATGCTGACTCAGAAGCCACAGTAGAAACAGGTACAGCCAACACATCTCGTGCCAGTCAAGATAGTATACTATACTTATTAGTATTATACTTCCACTAAGCTAGTATATTAAAGATTTTGTCATTTTTCCCTTCACTATTCTCCATCAAATATTTTGCAACCTCATCTACACACCCAACAGGTTGTTTTCCTTGCCTAAAAGCCTTGTATTGAGAGGCAATAAATCTGTCTGGATCATCATCATCATCAACATCAACACCTTCCATCCTTGATATCTCACTCGCACTTTGTACATACACGTATGATGAATGAGTTGAATTATAATGCTCATACAAGCGTTCCAATACACCTTTCACAAGGTTAATGATATCCTTAGCAACATTCTCCCCATACAAATTTGATAAACAATAATTCAAATAATCCAACTTCTTTCGAGGATCAAGCACCATAGCAACATACAAAAGCACATTTCCCTTCTTTGATGAATTCTCCTCGCTCCCCCAATACTTGTCAAACTTCTCTTTCATTGTTTTTGCCATTGAGAACAAAAAATGGTCCTCACTCCTAGAAAAGAGATCTATCTTTCTTTTAATCATATATATTTCATCAAAGAAAGCATTTGATGTCACATACAAGGAACCCGAAAACCTCTTTGTGGCATTATAAAAAAGTTTCAGAAACTTAACAAATTTTCTACAAGTTTCCCAATCATCCTCATTTGGAGGCCTCCTATCATAGTCCTCATCCCAAAAGTGTAGAATATAATCAAGATCTTCATACTCCATCCACTTGAATGCATGTTCAACCTTTTCAGCATTTTCCAACATTTTATAGGTGAAGTTCCATCTAATGGCCACATCCAAACATAGAATAGCCTTTGACTCTATTTTCACTTTCTCCACACACCTCTTGAAGGTTTGTAACTTATTTGGAGAAGCTTTCACATATCTAACTGCATGACGCACCCTATCAATTGACTTATTATGATGTTTTAAGTCATCAGTTACAATAAGATTTAGGATGTGAGCACAACACCTCACGTGAACAAATTCATTCCCCAAAACAATATCTTTCCACATATTAGTAGCTTCTTTCAAGTAACTAATGGCTATGTCATTTGAGAAAGCATTATCCACTGTCAAGGTGAAAATATCCTCAATATTCCACCCTTCTAAACAAGATTCAGCCATTTTGCCAATGGTTTTCTCTTTATGGTTATCAACAATACAAAAATTCAAAATTCTTTTATGTAAGTTCCAATCATCATCTATAAAATGACAAATAAGATACATGTAATTAAAATTTTGCATTGAAGTCCATGTGTTAGTGGTAAGGCAAAGCCTACGACCTCTCAAGACATTTCTCAACTTATCCTTCTCTTCAAAATAAATCCGGCTCACATCTTTAGCTACTGTGAAGCAAGATGGGATATTAAAATTAGGTTGGAAGACATTACAAAACCTTTTGAATCCTTGATTCTCTACAAACCTAAATGGAAGCTCATCCAATATGATCATCTCAGCAAGAACTTTTCTACCCACAACATTTGTAAAAGTCCTAGGCACTAGATTTCCTTCCTCTACATCCTTGGACAATAGGTCTTGTCCATCATGCAATTCATTAAAAAGATATTCAGGACAAATGGATGTATGGTTTTTTAAATTAGATGTCCCATAAATTTTGCTATCAGCCATGTACTCCTTGCTACAATATATACATCTTGCCTTAGTTCTACCCTCCTCATCTATAAACTTCTCAAAGTGGTCCCAAGTTGATGATGATGATTTTTTCTTATTAGGATTAGAAGAAGATATCACCTGCGGTGAACGAGGAGGTCTCATAGTTGGTCTTGCAGTGGCAACATCAGGTTGTGTAGGCTCCATTGAATCCATGACCTAGTACCACACAAAACAAATCAATCATTAAAAATTATTGAATCCAAAGACTCAATATAACTATATGCTTGTTCATGATCTAAGCTAGGTAGGCATCAAACAAAGACAATAAACAAAAAGAAAAAAAATAGTATTAAGGTCTTGTTATTTCAATTTACCTTAAAATCATAGAATTAAGGGGTAGCAATTTGAAACCATACAAGTTACAATAATCCAGGACATGGGTTCTTTGGTTTAAGAAACTAAAGCAAACGAAACACTTAAAAATCCAACCTTTTGATTCATTTTTTCATCTGCACACTTCTTCTTCTTTTTTTCTCACTAACCAAACAACATACAAAAACCCCCCATTGATTATAAACATATATACACCGAAAATTAGATAATGATCCCTATATATAAAAGAGGTACAATCTAAAAATTGAACACAAAGTGATTGTGATATAAAGCTTGAAACTACATAAAAAGTATACGAACCCAAATGGAAAAAAAAAACTAAAATAATGCATAAAAAACAGACACTAACAACACAAACCCATTAGTTCCTGTTTGCATGCTAAGAAAAATAACACAATAAAACAACATAACATCACAGAAAACACAAAAGCCCACCAACCCATCAGATCCAAAGTAGTTCTTTTTCATCAATATGGAAAGGGTTGTTCCTAAAAGATGTAAAATATCATTTGTAATCCACACAAAAATTTCATAAACAAATTACAGAAACATCAAACCGTAGATCAATCTTCATATCAGCAAAAATAAAGAATACCCAATTCATATAATCAAACACAAAACCAAATTGCTGGAACCAAATTGCTTTCCTCTCTAAGATAAATAAACCAATGAAAAACAAAAACTCCCAAAATCAAAGACTAAGACAAGGAAATTAAGAAGAAGAAAAAAAACCCCACAAAGAGAAGGATGAGTGGGTGACTTACACTGTTACACACGTAGATAGAACTCAGTGAGAGAGGCAGAGGAGCAACCGAGCAAGAAATGGGTCCTTTAAAAACTTGAAGAAAAAAAAAATCGAAATGGGTCCTTAAAAAAACGATTCAAGCCAAACCCACATCGCAAAACACGAGAAAATCAAACCCAAACATGATTACTTACATAGATATAAAGCTTTAAACTAAGCAAATGACCAAAAATCTAAATGGATGTTGAGGGAGGCGGAGAGATAGAGCAAAAGACCAAACAATGTTCACCCTTCTTTCTTAAACTAAGCTTGTTTGAGGAATAAAGAAAGCTGAGGGAGGTAGCTGAGGGAGGCGAAAAGAGTAGGGTTTTTTTTCAAAAAGAAAATCGGGGTTCAAAAGTAGCAAATATATATGACCCAACGTCGACCCGAACCCAAAAATAACCCGAAAATTAAGCCCAAAACCCTGACCCGAATATTCTCAGACCTGCCCAAAACCTTTCAAGTCTGGTCGGGTAGGTCAGGTTTTCAGGTGGGTCGAGTCCACTGCTCAGTCTTAGTGGGGGGTTTCTATGGTGGTGGGGATGGGTGATTGATGGTGGTGGTGCCTGATGTGGGTTCGTTGTGCTGCGGTGGTGGTGGGCAAAGGGCAGTAGGCATGGTGGTGGCTTGGTGGTGGCAGGTTTGTTTGGTTATTTTTTAATGGGTTCGTAGTTGGGTTTGTGGTTCTTTTTTGGTTGGTTTGTGCCTAGATATTTGCTGGGTTTGTGGTGGATTTTTGGTCACGGTGGTTGCTATGTGATGTGGGTTTGGTGTCATGGTGGTGACTGGGTTTTTTGATAGTTTTTTTAATGAGTTGTGGCTGGGTTTGTGGTTGGTTTGCAGGTTAGTATTTGCTGGGATTGTGGTGGGTTTGGGGTCAGTGGTTGGTGTGTGGAGGTGGTGTGGTTGAGAGGGTGGTTGCTGTGTGGAGGTGTGGTTGAGAGAGTGACAGAGATATAGAAATTAGAAAGGAGTTGTAGATAATTTTATATTATTTTGATGTGTTGAATGGAAAAATAAAAATTGAGATGTTGGGTGTATTATAAAATGGTATGATATAGATGATAAAGTAACTTTTGAGATGGTAAAATGAAATTTTTTATAAAAACTAGATGTGAATGCTTCACACCCAAACTTGCAAATGCCATATGTTGACATGATTAGCATCAAAGCCTCAAAAAACTCTCATTACTCGGACTTGTAAATCCAAAAAAAAATAACGATTGTGCTACAGTATCGTTGCAAATTTGCAATGGTACTATAGCACAATTGCAAACCGATATAATATACTTTAATCCATACCTTTAAATATATGACTCTCTCTCTCTCTCTCTCTTCACAATCTCTGTATCTCTTCTCTCTCAAGTTTGATGGGTCGTGGGTTGTTCGTGGGGTGCAGCGGTGGAGATTGGCGTGGGTTATGGCGGAGGAGATCGGCATGGATCGTGGTGGTGTTGTAGTGAAGATCAATGTGGGTCGTGCATGGTGGTCGGCGTGGATCGTGCGTGGTTGATGGGTCTCTCTGATGGTGGTTGATGGGTCTCACAATAATCAACTTGGTGTGGAGGTTTGTTGATGGGTTGTTTGTGGGTTTAGCTAGGTTTCGGGTTTGATGAGTTGTGGGTTGTTCGTGGGTGCAGCTGTGGAGATCAGCGAGGTCGTGTGTGGCGGTTGACGTGAATTATGGCGAGATTGTGCGTGGTGGTTTTGATGGGTTCGTGCAGCGATGGAGATCTGTGGATTGTTATGAGTTGTGGTTGATCAGTGGGTTTGCTGTGAGTTATGGTTGATCAATGGGTTTGCTTGTGATTGAATGAGCGTATTTTCTATGAGAGAGAAGTGAGATTATTTTTATTTTATTTTATTTTAATGTGTAGTATGGTAAAATAAAAGTTGGGATGTTAGGTATGTTATAAAATGGTATGATATAAATAATAAAGTAACTTTTAAGATAGTAAAATAGAATCTTTTGCAAATTCCGGATGTGAATGCTCTTACGGAGCTATCATTATCACTAGTCTACCATTTAAAATTTTAATTGGTGAAAAACCCATTTTAATTCCTATATTTTTATGCGATTCCCACTTTGGTCCCTAACTTTTTTTTCCACCGATTTTAGTCCCTATCTTGGAAAATGCCTCTCGTTTTCGTCTCTGACGTTACATCAAAGATGAAAATTGCACAGCTGGCAAACGGTATGCACAGTTAGGCTGACGTGGACATTAAAATAATAATGAAAAATGTTACATCAGCATTTAAATTAAGAACAAACCTAGTTCCAGATCTAAGAACAAAGAAAGAAAAAAATACCCACAAAAAACCCATAAACAATCCAATCTCCAACAAACCCATAAACCAACATTTTCTTAGGAAACAAACATAAAATAAACTCAAAAAATTTAGCTTAAATACAAATTCATAAATCCCAAATCCCCATTTTTTCAAACCCAACCAAATAATCAAAGCCCCATTACAGGCCACGGCCTGTAATGGGTCTTTGATTAATTTAACTTATTCTATTTGTCAAATTGACAAACACAAGTTTTGCAAAAAGAGAAAACATTCTATCAGGAGCTGGCGTAAAACCAATGTTTTACGCCAGCCAATGAGACCACGCCACGTCAGAGTTCACACGCTCACAGCTTAAAGAAACAATATAACCTCACATGCTAACAACTTAGAAAAACATTTCACGCTCACAGCTTCCTCTGCAAGCTCACGCCATTCCTTTGCTTCCTCTCTTCCTTCACGCCGAACCTCCACCACCGCCACACAGATCTCCGGAGCAGAACGATTTCGAAGAAGTTCTCGCCGTGCCCTCTACTTCCTCCTCTGGGGATGTGCTGTTTTTTGCTTGCCCAAACCTCCACTACACCACACACCGGAGCTCACCGCCACAGAGTTCGCCGGAGCTGTGCGTGGAGCTTGGAAACAAATTGGAGCCGCCGTGAGCCACGATCCGAAGGGTTTTTTTCATGATTTTCCCTTTTCCCCAATTTGGATTTTGAATTATTTTGATGGGTTTTTCTGTTTTCTGATTGCTTTTTGATTGCTGTACGTAGAGGCTACTGCAAAAACTTCAGTTGAAGGTTTTTTTTGCTGCTGGAAATGTACAGGTAATCCTCTCCAGAGTTAGCTTTTTTATTTCTTCAGTTTTCAATTGGTCCTGGACCTGTCAAGACTTATTGTGTCGATTCAGATACCTTACCCAAGACTCTGGTCCAAAATCCAAATGTTGCAACAGTTCAACTAGTGGTCATCTTATTGGTTCAGAAATTGTATTGATTATATATGTTGTGTCTAATAATACCGTTGTCATTGTTGTTTTAGTGTTGGGCATACTCATTTGTTAATCCAATTCATTGTAATGAATAGGTGTAACATAGGTTCTAATTTTTAATTTTGTGGTTTTGTTATGCATTTGCTATAGTGTTACTTTATATGGTTGTATATTCAGTATTGTCTAAGATAACCATTTCTTTAGGCATTGAATAAGAATTGCAGTCTATTTATTTGTTTAGTCATTGAACAATTTGTCAACTGAATTAGATGTAAACAATGGGTACCATTCTATAGGCCTAAAATTAAATTGGAAATCAATTTAATATATAGAATGAAGTTGTTTAAGCATTGTATCTACTAGGTTGTTTATGTTGTCCTGTTTGTTGTGTATGGCTCTTCTATGGTAGCTTAATGCTCAAGTCCATGGCATAAGGTGTAGGAGATGACTGTCATTTAATATAGATTCGGCAAAATTTTCTGCTTGACTGAATTGAATTTGATTTTTTTTTTTTTTTTTTGGGTCGGTAGTTATCTAACCCATTTGTTGAAGATTCAAAGGAATGTTACTTCTTGTATGATAGGATTTCTGAATTGTTTGATTTCTTTTATAAAAAGAAAAAAAAAATTGCTTCTAATTTATATTAGAGAAAGGGAATGTAAGTAAAATGTTTCCTATATATATTTCTTTCAATTTTTCACGTTTCTTTAATTTTCAGTTTGTGTTCCTATTTTTTTTTTTTTCAACCTTGACTTAAAGTTTTGGATTTGCTTTTCTTGGGATCTTGTTCAATTAGTAATCCAACAATTAAAAGTTATATATTTTTAGTCTCTATATTAGTTCAACCACGAAATGAAATTAATTGAATGAGAATCTTACAGGCTATTTATTTGTTTAGTTATAGCCTTGTCAGTTTGTCAACTAAATTAGATGTAAACAATGGGTACCACTCTAAAAGCCTAAAATTGAATAGGAAATCAATTACTAAATGTTGGATTGGAAGCAATATATTGAATGAAGTTGTTTAAGCATTGTACCACTAGGTTGTTTATGCTATCCTATTTGTTGTGTATGGCTCTTCTATGGCAGCTTAATGCTCAAGTCCATCGCATCTAATGGTTTCCTCCCCTTGTTCCTTAGTTCTCTCCCTATTTGTAATTAATTTCTTCTTTCTTCTTTTTTGCTTTCTTTTTAATTTTTTGGATTGCTTTGTGCTCTTTGCATAAGGTAGATTTTTATATATACATCTCTTGCTAATTATATATATGATGTCCTGTTTGTTTATGCTGTCCTGTTTGTTTATGCTGTCCTGTTTGTTGTGTATGTCTCTTTTGCTCTTTGTGCTCTTTGCATAAGGTAGATTTTTTTTAAAATTGTGTGTTTGATCCATAAAAGATTCCGATAAAGATGATGAACTCAATAGAAGATAAAATATGTTTTAGCAAATTTGTTTAGATGCATGATTGGCTATTTTAGTACATCTAATGCTAAATTTGCTATATGGTTCATTGGTGTCTTTAAAAGAACTTTACGTAAATTTTTATTTAATGAATTGGCTAAAAGTTCTCATTTCAATTTCTCAGGATGTGGAAGACCAAAAGCAGCTGGCAAATGTTTGGCAAAGGACTAGAGATCTTGGTGTCTACAGCTATTAAATAGTTCTCTCTTTAGAAATTTATAATCATTTTGGCTAAGATTACTGCCTGGTTTGGAATAAGGTCTGGAGTTTAAACGTGCTGCCGAAAGTCTGTTTTTTTATGGAAAGCATGCCCCAACTGCCTCCCAACTAAGGAAAATCTTCATCGGTGCTGAGTAAGGGTGGAGACGAGGTGTGAGATTTGCAGTCACCAATCTGAAACTGTAAGCCATATCTGGTGGGAGTGCCCATTTGCACAAAACGTGTGGGCCTTGTTTGTATACTGTTTCTACATTAATGAAAGATTTCTATCGTTTTGAACTCAAAAAAAATTGAAGAAAAAACTAATTATGATTAATATTACAATTGCTAGTAAGATCTATAATGAGCAAAATTTGATAAATGGTTAGCACCAAAATATTATGATTGTTCCTCAAGCTTCTTTTTTTGAGGAACAAACCTCAAGCTATTAGCTAGTAATGAGCAATATTAGTAATGAATGGTTGTCAACTTAAATGGCCCAGCAAAAGATATTCTGGTTTAACAGGGGTTTCTAGTTTCTACTTTGTAGTCCTAAACTTGGAAGTGAACTGCTCAAAGGACAAGCTTCTAGTCATGGCAAATTTCCAGTTGTAAGTGATTTGAAGTCATTTTTGCCTTAAAGCCCTTGTAAGCATAATGGTCGCAGAGACTTCTTTACCAGAGATATCTATTCCTACTTTATAATTTATACACACAACATAAGTGTGGTTTTTGAAAACTAAGCTGTGTCATCTTAAGCACTGTTTATGCACAAAAAAAAAATCTTAGGCCAAACGACTCAGCAATCAAAATCACAATCCATCATTAGTCAAACAATCACAATGCATAAAATACGATTGCCTTTATCTACCTTGCTCCCTCATAGACTCATAGCTGCAACTTAAATTCGCAAGCAATTTTAGTCAAATGAACCCGATATGAAGATATCACACACTCATTTACACAATACATCTAAAAAAGCAGGTCTTTCACTTAATCTGAAACACAATTACACAAAAAAAGCATATGAGGAAAGATGGTAGTGCATTGCGAAGAACGCCAAAGTACAACAGAACCATCTTCACAGGCAATATAACTTTGTGGAGAAACCCAACAACAAATTCCCCAACAAAACCATTCTATCACATAAATACCATCACCCAAAATCTCACCCTTCAATTTAATCTCAGTAAAAAAAGACAAATATAAGAAAGCGCATCATACAAGTATGTAGAAGCAATAAGATTCATTTCATTAACAAGAAACATAGCATGAAAATTCAGTTGGCACAAGTACAAAAACAGAAAAACACATATATGTTACAAACTACTAAAACAACCCCTATCTATATGAAGGCACTAGGATTCTAGAACTCCTGTGAAGTTGATCCAATGTCGCCTTTATCTTTGCCAACCTTCTTAGGCAGAAGGGTCTGGTGGATATTCAGCAACACTCCTCCATTAGCGATAGTTATAGAGCCCAGAAGCTTGCTCAGCTCCTCGCTCCTCACCGCAAGCTGGATGTGCCTTGGCACAATTCTATTCTTCTCGTTGTCCAGTACCTGAATACACATGCCAAAATCAAAGCCACATTAATTATCCAAACCCATTAAAAATAAGACAAATATTTTGGTAATGAAAGGTGATTGAAATGAATTATCCAAACCAATTTTTCGTAATAAACGAGATTGATATAAATCCAAAAAAGGTTGATTTCACTTCAGAAAATCCAAATACCTCATGTCCAATCCAATCATTTCAAAATTTCATAAAAGCTTGAAAATTTATTGAATTGAATCCAATTAAGCAAGACAACACTTCCAATTCAAGAAAAGAAATCCTAATTTAATAAATGAACCCATGAAATCAAAACCCAAAAATCCCCCAATTTCAGTCTTAAGAAATCAAGACCATGCAACGAAAAACCCAGAAAAATCAAAACCCTAGTTTCAACCAAAACCCTCCAATTTGAAAACTTTGATCTCAAAAATCAACTACGCAAAAACAATCAAACCCAAATAATACTCATTTCCGTCAAAATAAAAATCAAAACCCAATTAACCCATAAACCCAAAAAAACCCATCAATAATTCGAAATCCAAATTGGGGAAAAGGGAAAATCATGAAAAACAAACCTTTGGATCGTGGCTCACGGCGGCTCCGGTATGTTTCCAAGCTCCACGCACAGCTCCGGCGACCTCTGTGGCAATGAGCTTCGGTGTGTGGTGTGGTGGAGGTTTGGGCAAGCAAAGGACAGCACAACCCCAGAGGAGGAAGCAGAGGGCACGGCGAGAACTCTTTCTTCTTCGAAATCGTTCTGCTCCGGCGATCTGTGTGGCGGTGGTAGAGGTTCGGCGTGAAGGAAGCAGAGGTGAAGGCGTGAGCTTTTGTCTAAGGGCTGGTTTTCTTTCTTTGTTTTGTTTGGAGAGGGTTTTAAGTGTGAACTTAATGTTTTCCACGTGGCGATTTTTTATTGGCTGGCGTAAAACACTGGCTTTACGCCAGCTCTTGATAGAATGTTTGCTCTTGCAAAAAAACCATTAGCCAAAAGTTCACCTGCAAGACAATGGAGTAAATGACATCAGCATACTTGACATCAGCAGTTCGACTCGTCGGTGTTGAAGATCCAGAAGGTGTTCCGAGGGTGGTGAGGAAGAGCGTGAAGAAGATTGTGGCGATTAGGAGAGAAGTCCAAGAGGTGGAGAGGCAGATCTCGAGGGAGGAGGCGCTAGAATCGATGAAGAAGAACCCGAAGGAGAGGCTAAGGGTGAACGAGACGCTGATGAGCTTGCTCTTTAGGTTGGATTCGGTGAGAGGCGTCGATTCGAGGGTTAGGGATTGCCGGAAGAGTGTGATTAAGAGGGCGATCGCGTTGCAGGAGTTTTTGGACTCCATTGTTGCTAATCATGAGGTTGATGAAGCTTCCGATTCCTCCGAAATCAGGGAAAAGGAAGGTAAAGTCTCTGAGTCTGAGGTTGAACTTTCTGGGTTGAAATCTCTGGGTTCTTGATCTTGATCTTGATCTTGAAATTTCTGGGTTGAAATCTCTGAGTCTGAGGTTGCTGATCTTTTTTTTTTTTTTTGGTAAACAGACGAAACAAAGAGAGAACAACTAAGGAAATAGCTCAGCACAACGCCTGTTTGAAAACAAACCAGCCTTATCACACTCAAAAGCAGACTGAATTTCCTCAGGAGGACAGTCATAAACAGAAAATTCTGCCGGTTGTTGTCTTCCCATCCTTGCGAGCCCATCAGCACATCTGTTAGCCTCTCTAAAGCAGTGCTTAAATCTGACTTGATGAATCCTCAGAACCAGCTACCTACAATCATCCACTATTGGCGAAATCATCAAGTTTGATTGTAAAGGATTACACAGGACATCACAGACCGCCTTTGCATCCATTTCAATCTCCACATCTTGGAAATTTCTCTCAATACACAACAGCAGCCCATCTCGAATTGCCCAAAGCTCAGCCATGAATCCAGAAGTGATGCCAATGTGTCTAGAGAAACCAAGGATCCATTCTCCGTTCTCATTGCGGAAAACTCCACCTCCATCTGCTAGCCCCGGATCACCTAAAGTCAAACCATCTGTATTGAGTTTGATCCATCCTCTTGGGGGTTTATCCCACCTAATTTGTTTTAGAACGTACCTAGTTGGAGCCTTCCAGCTTACTGCATAGTAAAGAAATTCACTTGCTCTTTGACGAACTTCAACATGAAGCTTAGGGGGAAAAGGTTTGTTGTGGAACACCAAAGCATTCCTTTTTAGCCACACATACCACACAGCAAATAAGAAAGTAGAACTCCAATCAGGTTGAGCTCCAACAGCCCCCACGTTCCCTTAACATTAGCCTCAAACTAGCTTAGCATATCACCACTAAAAAAGGCATCATTAGGATTAATACCCAAACTCCACCAGACCCTCTTAATCACCTCACAATCACGAAGAATGTGGAGAATAGTTTCCATTTCCTGCTTACAAACCGGGCAGAGGAGATCTGAGTTAATTCCTCTTTTGGCTAGACAAGATTTCACCCCAATACTATTATGCAAGCACTTCCACACGAAAAATTGAATTTTTGGGATAGTATGAAGTTTCCAAATCCAATCTCCCTTAAAAGGGGCATGGCTATTGACTGTAGCTAACTCATAAGCACTTTTTAAATAAAAAACTCCTTAATTGTCATAAGCCCAGGCAAGCTTATCAGGGCTCGAATTAGAAAAGGCTTGAAGGGTTGCTTGAACTTCTAGTTTAATATGCAAAGGAATAGGCATTGATATTTTTGACCAATCCCACCCCCTATCCAAAACAACATCCCGGACTCTAAGACCTTCCTCTTCCTGTGTGAGAGGTCCCTGAATGACACTCCTTAGCGTTCCAAAATTAGCCCATCTATCATGCCAAAGGCTTAAGGTGCTATCTTTACCAAGAGACCATTTAGCACCTTTTTAAAAGGTGCTCATACCCTTCTGTATCCCTTTCCAAACATGAGAACAAGGAAGCTTAGCTTGATTTTGAGCCTTTAATCTTAGATGGTTACAATACTTTCTTCTTAAAACAGTAGACCAGTAGGCATCTTGCTCCGTGTGGAACCGCCAATTCAGCTTAGCTAGAAGGGCCGTGTTTCTCCCTTTGGCTGACTGTAAACCCAACCCTCCTTCTTTTTTTGGTCTAGTAACCTTCTGCCAACCCACCCAGTGGAGTTTCTTGGCTGTTTCAGAAGATCCCCAAAGGAAGTTTCTACTAATCTTATCAATATTATCCAGCACCTTATCCGGAATAGGAGCACACTGCATTACATAGGAAGGAATAGTAGAAAGCGAGGATTGAATTAGAACAGTACGACCAGCCATGGATAGGAGGTTTGCTTTCCATCCGGCAAGTTTCATCTTCATCCTATCAATAATAAAATTGAACTCATTAGAGAGTGGCCTGGATGCTTAATTGGGATGCCAAGATATTCCCCAATAGAAGGCGTAGACCGGAACCCCAAAATATCACAAAAAGAGTCTCTCATATTAGCATCCACGTTTGGAGAGAAATAAACCCTTAACGTAGCCTTACTAACAGTTTGCCCGAATTTCTCACAAAATACATCCAACACTTCCCAGATGGCATTGCAGCTAGAATGGTTGGCTTAGCAAACAAAACTAAATCATCGGCAAAGAATAAATGGGAAAAAGCAGGGCCATTTCTCGATGCCTTCACAGGTTTCCAAACCTTATCAGCACACTTACTCTCAATGAGTTGCCCCAACCAGTCCATACATAGAATGAATAAAAAGGAGGAAAGGGGGTCACCTTGTCTAATGCCTCTCGAGGGGTAAATAGGGTCTAAGGTACCTCCATTAAAAAGAATAGAAGTAGACACAGAAGATACACAACTCATAATAATATCAAAAAGCTCCTCAGGCATTCTAATATGGTTTAGTCTTTCTCTAATGAAGCACCATTCTAATTTGTCATAGGCTTTCTCCAGGTCAATCTTTATGGCCATGTATCCTTCACGGCCTCTCACTTTACTGATTATATGAATTAACTCTTGAACAATAATTGCATTGTCCATCCCTTTTCTCCCTAGCACAAAGGCTGTCTGCATGGGGGAAATAAGATTGTCCAGGAAAGGTCTAAGCCGATTAACCACAATCTTAGTGACAACCTTATAGATAGTGTTACAAAGACTGATTGGCTTGTAATGACCTAAAGTTTCAGGGCCAGGAATTTTGGGGATAAGGGCAATAAGGGTTCTGTTTAGGTAACTCGGTATTTTCCTTGCCAAAAAGATTTTCTTAACTTCCTGCACCACTTTGGGGCCAACCGTGGGCCAAAAGTATTGGAAAAACCCCGCATGGAGGCCATCCGGGCTAGGAGATTTAAGAGCCTTCATGGACCACAGGGCTGCCTTAATCTTCTCTATTGAAACAGGGCCAGCTAGGGACTCACGGTCTGGATCCGACAGATTTGTTTGCCATCTAGAAGGATGGGAGGCCATGGTGTAAGCCAGGCTCTTTGAGGAGGTGAAAAAAATTCTTAAAACCTTTCCTAATAAAATCCATCACTTCCTTCTCCTCAGTAATCCACTCACCTACACTATTTTGAATAGTTTAAATGCGATTTCTCTTCCTTTGAACTAAAGTTGAAGTATGGTAAAAAGCAGTATTCCTCTCTCCTTGCACCAACCAATTTATCCTGGGCTTCATTGCCCATAGGTCCCTTTCCTGATCCAAAACCACCTCTAGTTCCTTTTGAAGCTTCCTTTCTAAATCAACAAGGAAATTAGAAGGGTAATTGGCCAAGCTTCTTTGAATTCCGTTCAATCACCATCAGATTCTTCTTTTTCACAAAGACATTACCAAAGTGGAGCTTATTCCAAACAGAAGCTTCTTTCTCAAATCTATTCACGGCCTCCTCAAAATGATTCTCATGCCTCCACGCCTTATCCACCACTTTTGGAAAATCCGGGTCTGACAACCAACAGTTTTGAAACCTGAATGGCCTTGGAAGGCTATTAGAACTGTGGGGCTTAATCTCGAGCAACACCGGGCAATGGTCCGAATGGCAACGAGTTAAGTGAGTCACTCTAGCCTCCGGGTGCAGCAAACACCAACCCGGGTTAACGAAGAACCTATCAATTCTCTCCTGAATTAGAACACCAAAATTTCTTTTATTTGTCCAGGTGAATCTTGGACCTGAAAACCCCAAATCGAGCATATTACACCTATCTAAGCAATCCTTAAATTCCAAGGAACTAGAGTTATTTACCGGCCTCCCCCCAAGTTTATCACTGCCCGTGAGTGACTCATTGAAATCACCAGCACAAACCCAGGGCATACTATGGAGCTCAGCTAGGCTAGCTAAATTATTCCAAAGCACTCGCCTTTCGGCTAACCGAGGGCTAGCATAAATAGCAGAAAATAACTAGCTAAGATTAGAAGAACGTACCTTTACAGTGACATGAATCTCTTGCTCAGTCTTGGCCAGAAACGACACCTCCACCCGGTCTGTATCCCACAATAACCAAAGACCACCCGCATACCCAATTGTATCAGTGTGAATAGCGCCGTCAAATAGCAAGCGATCCGTAATTTCTTTCGCTCTCACTCCTCCAATATGCGTTTCCATGACCACAAAAATAGCAGGACTATGCTTCTGAACTAAGTCTTGAAGATGATTCTAAAAACCAGGCTTCAGAGCGCCTCGGCAATTCCAAGCAATGATATTCATTATTAAAAGGTGATTCAGTGTGGGGCATCCACTGCAGGCAGGCAGGCAGCTGCGTTTCCTCCATCATAATCCATCTCACTCATCCCATTAATGCCAGAGACTGATCCTCCCTTGGAAACAAAATCCACATTAGAAGCATCCCTCTCGATGGACCTAGATTGATCATCATGAATTGCCACCAATTGCTTCTCATTCCCCCCCCCCATGGATCGAACAGGAGGAATATCCCCATCTTTACACTCACCTTCACTTAAAGGAGCATCAGCTTCCATTCCTTCTCTACCTGAAGGCTTACCCACCCAATCCCGAGAGCGGATTTTGCTCGAACCTCCTCTATCATCACCGCCGGACTTTCCGCGGTCTTCCCTTCCACCGTGGTTGCCCATCGAAGAAGGAGATGTGCTTGTGAAAAGGAACAAGCCATCGGGGTTAGGAGGTTCATTAGGAAGAGGAGAAGATTTAGCAATAGAAGTAGGATTAAAGAGTTGAAGGCCATTAGAAGCACCAGCGCCGCTAACACCATTCAGGAGACGAAGTTTAGTTCGAGCTAGATCTTTCTTGCTCTTAACAGAGGGCAACATAGCTTTTGTTGGGTCCAAGTGGCGGGTTGGCCTAGAAACCCCAACAAAGCCCAATTCACCTAAGCCCATGACCCCTGTTCTTTTATTATTCTTTGGCCCATCAGAGTTAATATCGCAGTAATCCCTGGGAAAGGACAAATTTGGATTTGCCTTCCCACTACCCGTGATTTTAGGATCATTCGCAGGACCCTTAACAGACCACTCCTTCTTAGCTATCTTGGCTCCATTCCTTCTACGTGTCACAACCAGCCAAGGGCCGTACGTCGACCCCTGATCATCTGTAGTACTTGCCTTGCCATCCTCTGCCACATCATCCTCATGCAATTTGCATGCGCCATCCACCGACTCCATTGTACTCTCCGGTGCTTCATGCGGCGGAGGAACTCGAGCTCGAACTGAATACGGGCAGAAGTCCTTCTAGTGTCCTATGCGCTCGTAAGTAAAACACAGTTTTTGGAGCCCTTCGTAGCTGACCGCCTGTTCAAACTCACCGATGAGAACTGATGTGATGAAAGGTTTATTGACATCTACCTGTACACAAATGCTAGCGTATCTTTCTCTCGCCTCCACCACCGTATGGCCATTAATTCTTAAGACATTCCCGATAGCAGAGCCAATGCGCTTAAGAGTATTTGCTTCATAATATTCTATAGGTAGTTCATTCAATCTTACCCATACCGCAATAGATGAAACAGAGGCAGTGGATGGCTTGAAGTTTGGTTCCTATGGACGAATAGAAAGGAAATTCTCGCCGATGAACCAAGGGCCCTTATCCAAAACTGCATCGTGATCCTCCTCCGAGTAAAAACGGACTAGAAAGAACTCTTTACCCAAATCAACAATGTCTACTCTCCCCACCGGCTTCCATAGTGCAAGGAGTCTAGATTGGAGAAAAGTGAATCCCACAGTCTGGCCAAATACCTTAACTATCAGAGTCTTGCCCCACGGGGCTCTGATGCATTGTTTCTCACCCTTTGATAACTTCACCGCTGCTAGTCCTTCCCTAAGTTTCTGAACTTCATCGTCTGAATCAGAGTCTTCCTCCATCCCTACAAAGAAGTTGAAAGCTTGAGTATACGCCCCAGGTATAAACCCAACTAGTTTGTCTTTAAAAGAAGCTTTCGGTGGAGTGCACTCCTCCCTATCGTCTAAGACATTAGCTTCACTGAAGTTCCCATACCGCCCATCCTTAACTTTCTTATTACTCCTAGCCAATTCCTCTTCTTCCTCATGAGAGAGAGAGCGAGTTGCCATTACCAGCTGTTAGCACTTTTGCGAGTCTTGTTGAGGTTGTTGATCTTGAACTGTGTTCTTGATTTTAGGGTTTGGGTTTTTTTTTTTTTTTTAAAAAAATTTCTGGGTTTGGGTTTGATTTTTAGTTTTTAATTCTATTATTAATTTTTTTTATTTAGTTAAAATTAATAACTTAATTTTTTTTAATTTAAATGCTGACGTGACATTTTTTTTATTATTTTAATGTCCACGTCAGCTCAACAATGCATGCCGTTTGCCAGTTGTGCAATTTCCATCTCTAATGTAACGTCAGGGACGAAAACGAGAAGCGTTTTTTAGAATAGGGACTAAAATCGGTGGAAAAAAAAGTTAGGGACCAAAGTGAAAATCGCGTAAAAATATAAGGACTAAAATGAGTTTTTCGCCTTTTTAATTTGAAGGAAGCCTGACTAGAGGAGAGTTTGGGCCGGATAGTTTGTCCCCAAAACCAGGAATAGAGCCCATTAAACGTGAGCTCTTTTTTGAAAAATACAATTTGGACGCCTTTAAGTTTAGGCCCACATGAGACCAACTCAGGCCCGAATTTCCGTTATCAAAGGAAGTGTATCTTTCTTCTTCTTTTTCGTTTTCAACTTGGACTAAGTCCAAGACATGGGCTGACTTTATTTTCATAAAACGAAGTCCGACAATTTTATTTTAAAACATATGGATGAGTTCCTAGGTGCTGCATTCCTCTCTCCTGAAAAGTCTACTCTTGTTTTTCGAAAGCAAACATGTAGTAAATTAGAGGAATTAAATAAAGCCTTTCCACTCCAGTGGCTGATCAATCCAAGAAATTTATACCAGTGATGTAGACCATGACCATTGTAGTTTCTTTGAATGTAAATATATGGTTGATTAGATGGTTCTGAATCAGTTAATAATATGTAGTCATATACTAAACTTTTATGCATATATACAAAGTGTTTTGTTCTCAACAATGCAAAGGATATAGGCTGTTCAAAGAAGGCACTTTATTCATACTTCTTGTAAGACGTTATTTATACATAGCTGACTGCTGAGGTGCTCACACCCAATATCGGGTCTCAGCTAGCCTCAGGCTCTGTGCAGGTGGTTTTCGTAATTGGGCCTAGGCATGGGCGTATCAGTCTCTGTTTCCTCTATGTAACTTCTTTTTTTTTCAGGAAATTATAAAACATTGTCTTGAAATAGTGGCCATATATCCCATATGACATGAGAAGTACACACAAAGAAAGAAAGATAGAATGAAAGAGTGAAAGCCCACGTCAAGGAAAAAGTAAAAGAGAAGAAAGTAAAAAAGGTTGATTGAATGAATGAAAAGAAAGAGAAAGGTACATTATACCCACATGTTGATTGGAAGTTTGGCGATATCACTTGGCTTGAGTCAGCGGGTGCATGTACCGAAATAACCATGCATTAAACGCAAATTGAATCGTCCAAATAAATGGCCACAAAATCAGCCATTACAGCTAATTGAAGTTGTTGACTAAGTAGGAAGTAGGGAAAATCTCACCATTTATGAAAATAACCAAGCAAAAAGTTACTGTGCACTGCATGAATCCAAGTGTTAACCTGTCTAGGTTAATCCTCGGAAGCTGGTACAAGTAAAACTTTGAAATTCTTTCCTGGATTTTAAGCCACCACAGTTTTCAAATACTTGGACTTGTCTCTACATTGAGACCTTCATGTCATCATCACAAGTTCTATATGTCATTGTCTTCTGCAATCTCATTCAACATCCTCTTAGTCTGTAATTAGGGTGGTGTACAGTGTACCTGTCACATGGCCAATAAACACCACTTAAAATTTCGATGTCTCTATCTTACCCAATTAATGCTTTTGAATTCTGGGAATAATATCTTAGAATGATTTCTTATTCTTTTACTCATGTTTCTTTAAGCCACCACAGTGCAATTGCGATGGGCAACTAGACATTCCAATACTGAGAATCATATTGATATTGTCAATAACACATTATCATGCAGTTGAATCTTTCACTTAAACCATATAAAGAATGGTTTATGTTTTAATTGCTCAAGTCCACATCCAATTCAATCATGATTTCCTTAATTTTTTTCTCTATAGATTCAAGTTGTCTTCAAGCTTTTACCTTGAGTTTAAAAAAGATACATTAAAGATATCAAGACCTAATCCTAGTCAAAGTCCAAGTCCAATCCTACCTTCTTTTCTTTTTTTCTTTTTCTTTTTTTGTGGAAAAACTTGATGCACTATTATTAAGAAAGCCCAGTTAAATCAGCCTGAAAAATAGAAACAATTTGTGTGAAGCATTCTTCATCCACACAATAAAATTCAAAACAAACTTAGCATGCCTAGCTAACATATGCGCAACTTTATTACCTTCTCTCATAATATAAGAGTAACATATTGAGAAGGCCATAGTTCTATATCACCTTCCAAAACAACATTAACAATTCCTAGTTCCAAGGTAAAATCCAAGGCTACTGCTACTGCCTAAGCTTCAATTTCCATTGCAAGATATGCCTGAGGTAGTTGCTGAGAGAGAGAGAGAGGCTATGGCTAGACCTCGATTATCCCTAATAACAACTCTGATGCCAAACATATTTTCCGCTACAAAGGAAGCTCCATCGAAATTGATCCTGTACAGACTAAGAGGAGGGGGATGCCAAACAGCACTAGGACATTGCTGTTAGGGAAGAGCACGAGGAATTTGCAATGCCAAAAATTCATCCAATCCTACTTTGTATGCAAGTAAAGATTTTTTAAAAAATTTAAACTTTATAATACAGGTAAATACATTCTAATTCTTCTTTAAATGCAAGTGTGGTCACTTTAGTTTAATGCATGATTAGCCTAGAGTTTAGTTTATATAAATATCATGGGTTCATTATAAAATACAAAACTTAATAGTCAAGATATAACCATAGAGGATTTTCCACTTTTTCTATGTTGACTAGGCTGTCAAGCCAAACAGTTTGATTCTCTCTCTTGCTCTCCTGATCTTCATATTTTCTCATATACTTTATCACGATGTCAAAGTTATGTCTAAGAATAACAATTTCACCGTATGCCGCCGCTCCCTTAATAAGTAAAGGGATGAGGATGGACTTTCGTTGTCCCGTCCCAAGTATATTTATTTATTAGAATGTCTTCATATTTTCTGTAATTACAAAATTATCATTATAATATTATGAACTTTTTTTTTTAGAAGAAAATCGTTATACACCTTGTATTATTACTTTATTTAATAGAAAATGTTGGACACATTTACTATAGTCGCTTATCTAGAAAGGGCTTGTGGCTTTATGGATAAAATATACTTAATTTTATATTGAAAGATTTGTTTGGGTTTACTTTGTATAATTTCTTTGTTAAACAATTTAGAATGAAATTTACGGATTCGTATTAAAGTTAAATATTAGTTTTTATTATTGAGTATTATTGCTTGGTAACAACTTTGATTTTTTTTTTTTATAATTATATTGGTAGTTGGTACATTGAGATTTTGTATTATTGTCTTGTAAAATTAATAGCTGGGTGTGATTTTTTTTTAATTCTTTTATATTAGTGTTAAAGACTTGTTTGTGTTATTAAATATCAATATTAATTACCAATATTAGAGGCTGGGAACTCTCACAGGGGAAGAACGGATAAGTACGTTGGGTTGGGGAGTCGCAGGGCAAGAATGGACCTGTGGGGCAAAGTGGAGGTGGGGAGGGTAATACCCTTACAGGATAAGGGCAAGGAACCCATAATCCAACCCCGCATTACCCTGTTGCCATCCCTAATTATATTTTTCATTTTCTAACATGGTATTATAATTGTGTTTTATCTTTTCTAATAAATATATAGAATGACAGATAGACTCCATCTTTGCACGAGTCTGCCATGTGTGGTCTGGCTATATATACATACACGTACACATAAACGATAGGACATCGCGTTCTTTTCATGATGAATTAATTTATCTTTACCAGGATACTGAGATAATAAAATGATTCTTTTTTATATATGTAAGCTGAATTTTGAATTCAAAGTCTCTCCAACGAATTGATTTAATTGAAATCCGCCTTATTGATCATACCTGACTCGATCAAAGTGGTCCCATTTGTGGAACGAGATGAGAAATGTTTGGTTAGAAATTTGCGTGGAGAATGGAGATACAGGTTGGGCTCTTTTGGCCTGCGCACTTTATATATTGTAATATGCGCTTTTATTCCTTTCAATCAGAGAAAAGAGAAGCACAAAGCCTGGAGAAGGAGGTTGGCTTGAGCTGTATTGAGGAACAAGATTGTCAAAAGAGATTGATATTTCAAACATGTAGGCCCATTCACACTAGGAAACAAACTATATTTTATATAGAAAGAGAGAGAGTTGAGAGAGACGTTGATGGTGGTCGTAGTCTACTAACAGACCTTGTCCTTGTGTAAAGTTTCTAATTCAAACGACGTTTCTTACTTTTCTTACTATCTTTTTTTAATCTGTCCTTTTTTTCCCTGGAATAATTATATGTTTTTTTCTCGACACATCATTAATTGAAATGATAATATTATATCTAATTAGGGCTTAGGTGATAAGTTTAAAGATAACAGTACCTTATGCGGTGCCTAACGTCTCCAGTTCGAACTCTCATTCCTTCACTTCCTTACTATTTATCTATGTTAGTTAAGTGATAACAATATTAATTAACTAGATATGTTTATAATCATTATTGATTACAAAATAACATGTTTAGGAGTCTTATAGTTTAGTTAGTATATTTTGATGTTTCTAATAAAGATGTTCAGGATTCAAATCCCTCTTCATTCGATAACAATTTTTTTTTTTAAAATTACAAATTGACATAAAGTAAATCCAAGTACAAGCTGTGTGAGCGGAAATCTTTTCTTACCATTCATGTTATAAGGCCTGTAAGTAGAAGATCAAAAACACTACAATTCTTTTAGGACTACACTTTGTTATAACTTGCACATCTTTCAATTTGTGATTTTATTAAATTACTTACACATTAAACCACAGCTAGTACTTGGTAAAAAATAATACAATCATCACCTGGCACGTATGTAAATCTTGCTAAGCTTTTTCATAGATTTATGGGTGCCAGTGGGATTTGGGGTTTTATATTCACTGCATAAAAATCTCATTAAACCATAGCATCAATCTAGATTGGTATAAAACCTACTCCAAGTGGTCAACTAGTCCTAGCAAAAGTAAATGTTAAAAGAAGGTCAATCGGTCGCAAACAGGTTGATGCATATGCTGATCGGCCCGCCGCTACAAAAAACTGAATGTAAAATAAGTCATCCTTTTAAAAAAAACGGAAGTGAGATTTTGTGGTCGGACCGTTTGTTCGGTTGTGGCAGTGAGCAAACCATGATGTCTGTCACGCACAAGCAAGACCAGGAGGAAGGAATAACATAGGTCAAATTTTGATGCTCATGAAGATGTGACACTCAGTCTTCTACTACACCCACCTAATACGTTTTACCTATAAGTCTTTTCTATATTTTTTAAAAAATGTTATACTCACAATATTTTCATAACAAATTTTATGTAATAAGTTGTTACTTATAGTTATTGTAGGCAAAAAAGAAATTTTAATAATGAATAAAAAAAAACCAATAATAACTTACCACTTAAAATTTATGGTGACAATATTATTAAAGTATCGTGGAACCGTAATGCTTCTCATATTTTTGGACTAAACATTTTGTTTTACTTTGATGTTTCTGCTTTCAGCTTCATTTATTTCCCCGGACAGCTTTCACATCTAATTGGGGAATTGGAGCAAATCATAGGATGGACTTCTTATAAATTTGAAAACCATCATAGGAGTATGGGAAAGAAAAAGAAAACAGATTTTTATTGGAAAAATGCTATAAACTTCAACATCAATTTCCTTTATCTTGTTTCAAATTTTTAATGGATGACAATTGATATAATCTGAAAAATATTTCATACGTTGTTAGTATCATCTTATTAATTATTACTTCATGAACACAAACTATGTACTAATCTTTCATTCCTCGATTCTCATGGCATTCTTCTCTTGTTGTTCATTTGGTCACCAACCAAAAAGGAAAAAAAAACCCTGGTTAATTTCCACATAGTTTTATATTTGGTAGTGGCACATGTCTTTATTATTGCTTCTAGAACTCTTCTTATGTTTCAATTATCAGATGGAATTGATGTTCTAAATTTCAACGACATAATAATTTCACCCATTTCTTAATGAAGTTGGGTTGATTTTACTATGAATTGAATTGAGTGAAATTGTCCTCATACAAGGGGCGGGGGTTGGGGGAATATGTATATATGACAGAAAAGTATTATGTTCATAATATTTTTACAACAAATCATAAGTGATAAGTTGTTATTGATTCTAATTTGAATTTACAATTTAAATTATTTTATTGTTCACCCGTAACAACCTGTCATTTAAGATTTGTTGTGAAAATATTATAAATATATTATTTTTCATATATGATAAGGATATTTTACTTTATTTCTCAATATAGTTTTTTTTTTATTGATAATTGATAGTAAGGAGATTTGAATCTTGAATATTTCCGTTGAAAAGAGTAGGAAATGACAACTAATTGAACTACAAAAGTTCTTGACTATTTCTTAATAAATTAAGTTAGGTTGTCTTTTAAGTGAGAGTTTCTTACGATAATTAGATAATTAGTTAATTACAATAATGGAGTAGAGATGATTTGAACTCTTATTCTCCTTGTAAATGAGAACAAAAAATGATACTGAACTACAAAGTTTCTAGTTCAAAGAAAAGTCGTTAGTTTAATCATTTTCTTTTTCAATTGAGGATATATAAGGAAAGTTAATAAATTAATGAAATTTTTTTATAGATACAAACCGGAACTCTTATTAAATTATTTTTTATTTATTTATTTTATATTAAATTAATGGTTTTTTATTTATAATATATAATATGGGATTTAATTTTTATTATCATATCAAAATATTAATGAGTTTCTTTCTATTTTTTTATATCATCGGTTCAATTTTAAATCCTTTATTGGATGACAAGAAAGTTTACCGACAGAAACCATAAATTATTTTTTTATCATGAAAAAGAGGGGCATGTTCAATGACTGCCCAAAACAAAGTACAAGATTAATAAAATGGACCAAGGAGGACATGATATCCCGTATGGCATATCTCATGCACTCTTGTATTTGTCTAAATGGAAGAAAACAGTCCCAATTGAAAATCAACAGCCAGAATAATACTATAATAATTAGTTGATTCTGGACTAAGAAAGACAAGAAGAAAAGCCTCGCTCTCCTATTCTGGCATGCTTAATTTTGGGAATTTTCTATACAAACTTTATGCCACACCCTCCTTAAAATATTAATTGGCTGTTCCTTAATAACCATGTATATCTTCAAGCTTTTATAATCCTCTCTCTCTCTCTCTCATTATTTGGGTTTCAGAGGGAGAAGCTATAGGCTATAGCATCAAGCTCAAAGCAACACCATGGGGAGAGCTCCATGTTGTGACAAAGCAAACGTCAAGAAAGGCCCATGGTCACCTGAAGAAGATGCCAAGCTCAAGTCCTATATAGAGAAGCATGGCACCGGTGGTAACTGGATCGCTTTACCACAAAAAATTGGTAATTAACACCTACCTTTTTCTACTCATTTATTTAATTTTATCTTTCTAAGTTCTTTTCTCTCCTTGTCATAGAATCAAATCTAACTAAACTGCTGTGAACTTGTAAATATCTCACGCACATATGTGAGCTTTTTGTTTCTGAATTAGGCCTTAAGAGATGCGGCAAGAGTTGCCGCCTTAGATGGTTAAACTATCTCCGCCCAAATATCAAGCATGGAGGATTTTCAGAAGAGGAAGACAACATAATTTGCAGCCTCTATATTAGTATCGGAAGCAGGTAGATTAAGTTATTTAAAAGAAAAGGTTCTATTAATCTCTTTCAGACCCTGCAAAAGTTAAGGAGTTTTGTGTGCACTATGTATGATCTTTTTTATGGATAATATTTACTATATTTTATCTACTCTAATACATCATTTGGTTGGCATGAACAGGTGGTCTATTATTGCAGCACAATTGCCAGGAAGAACAGATAATGATATAAAGAACTACTGGAACACAAGGCTGAAGAAGAAGCTTCTTGGTAAGCAAAGAAAAGAACAACAAGCTCGTAGAGGTACTAACAGCCTAAAGCAAGAGATGAAGAGGGGGGTTGAGATGGTTTCTGACAACAACAATAACCAAAACCCTTACTGGCCAGAGCTGCCTGTGTTAGCACCCATACCATTCTCAAACCAAGAACCTCGTTTTAATGATCATGCTTCTATCAGAAAATTTCTTATCAAACTCGGAGGAAGATTTTCTGATATTGATGTGCCAATTCATGATGGGACTAGTAGTCTTCAATTCACAAATGATATCTCCTCCACTACTCAACAAATATATGAGCACTCAATGATCAATAATATACCCTCTTCTGCTCCCATAGATGCAGTACTAAACAACACTGGCAACATTCAAGTTGCACAAGCACAGTCTTACATGGAAGGAGTGGAATTAAACATGTTGCAAGGGCAAAGCTGTTTCCCTGGGGAGCTTGAGGAAATTGTATACAACAATCCACAAGGATTAGATGGGCTAGAGTTCTTATGTGGGGAGGACATGGTTTATAATAGAATTGGCAGTACTAGTACTTCTAGTGAAAGTGTTGGTTGGGGTGAGATGAACTCTCTGATTTATCCTCCTGTAGCTTCCAACTATGAAGGTATGCTACAGCGGACACAACGAGAATGTGTTTTCGAAGAGTTGAGGTACTACCAAGCAAATTAACGTGCTGTACATTAATTATAAATTTGTAGCAATAGAGAAAATATCGTTGGATTCTCTGAGAAAACCCTAATTAACTTATATCTTATATGTAGCTTTTTCCATGCTTTGCTTTCTCTATATATTATTTAGGTTCATGACTATAGTTTATCAACCAATTTGTCTGTAGTGAGGTCTCTTTAATTTTTGCTGTATCTTGCAGACTGAATTTCTTAGTTACTATATTACGATGGATTCTGCAGCTTGTATATTGATAATTTTGGTCATGAACTCATGCTTTTACAATATTGAAGAGTACATGACTGGTTTTGTTTTTGCTGCTGATTGGTCTGGTTTAAATAAACATTTCTTTTGGAAAATTTTATTTGCAAATGGTATGTGTGTTTTCTTGTACGTATGTATCAAATTTTTATCAGGAGAATGCACCAATATTTTGATCAATGCCTGACATTTTGGTGCTAATTAATTAAGCTTTAACATGTTTCTAATTCCAGAATCTGAGTGCTTTGATTAGATGTATTTTAATATCTTAGACATTACCAAACCCATAAGTAATTTACCTTTAAGGACTAGTTCTTTCAGCTTCCTAGTACACATGTTGTTCCCTGCAAAACATATATTGTACTATAAGCGCCTCCTTTTTTAGCTTGTGAATAGGGTGGATGGGCGGGCTTCTAATCAGGACTCATGAAAGCGGAAAGTAGATAAGCCAAATTGTGCTTTTTCCTTTTTTTGCATTAGCCATTTTGAAAAAGTAAATTGCTTCCTCTCAATTGTGCCTGTCTAGTGTCTAGCTATTTGATTATTTTATCATACGCTATAAATAGCTTCCCAAAACTCAAGTCTCAATTGTTTGTTTGGTTTCATCTATTTTTCTTTTAACTTCCCGTTCCTTCTTGCTTTACCAATAACAATACCTTACTTCAAGATGTATAATCATTTGAATGGGTTATATGAATGAACAAGAAATTTGAATTTGCATTCTTTCGCAATTTATCAGGTGTCAAACTTGTTTTCCTTGAGGGTTTGTGAGTGTCACCCAGATTGAGCTCTTGGGCTAATTAATTTCAAGCTTTCTTGTAATTCGGAGATGGCATCAATGTCATCAGAATCGCATTTCCTTGTTAAACTTGACCTCTAAGAAGCATGTCAAAAGTATTAGTTCCTCTTTTCAATGCATTCAATCATAGGTACTCGATCGTGCTATATATATGGCCACCAATCTTAAGCTTAGAACAAGCCACCCACAGATATGTCAATCAAATTATACATTTTCTGTTTTACAATAATCATCTGTGATCAGTCGCTGTAGCTTTCATCAAAAAGTCAACCTTCCACCGAATTTAAAGGTTTAGGGATTTCTTTGGGGTGTGACTCATCCCAACTTCGATGTCAAGCTTTAAGTATCCAAATCTAACATGTATAAATCTACCTTCAGTTTCTATATCACATTTAGTTCAAAGTCATGACGCTTGTTTTTCAATATTGAAGCACAAAACTTGGCAACAAAGACCATAATATCATGCATACTTTTCCCACTGCAATTAAACTCTGAAAATTTGATTGACTGTTAACTCCTAAGTTACCCTTTTTAGCTGTTCCTAGCCCATGTCAATACATTGCAAGAGTAACTAAAAACCATTTTATCCTTAGAAGATTTTCGGTTGAGTTGCATGTTTTTATATAGAACCCTTTTTTGGCAAGTCGTGTATCATGAAACCAAACACAAGTATCGCATGTATAGATTAAGGATTAGAGTATAGATGTCTAAGGGGGTTAGTTATTAATTTTTTCAAATAGGCTACTAATAGTCATATAGTGGAAATACAAAACTCTGAAAAACACTACAATCTGATGGAAATGAATTGATGATGAGCACGATAAATAAAAATAAAAATCAAGATTCAAGCTAGGGGTTTTCTTTGAAGATTTCTATATATTGAGATATTTCACAACTTATAAAGATGGTATGCTATTTATTCAATTATAGCTAGATTTGCTTTCTGCTGACTTCTAAAACCGTCTGATTTTTATCCTATATAAGGACATAAAAGATAGCTTTATAATCAAAAGCTTAAACATGAGAATATGAAAGTAATAAAAACGAAAAAGATAGAGCAAATTTCGAGTAGCAACTAGCAAGTCTCTCTGGCCATTTCATTAAAGCTCTCAAATTTGGTACGCGCGCATAGTAGTCGTTTAAGACACACTAGTGTGGCATGAAAAGTAACTAAGACAAAATTTGTTCTAATGTTTCTTGAATAAAGCATTGTTTTGAGGATAAAACTTAAAATGCTTGATATTGATTGCTACCTAACAAGCTCTAATTATAATTATATAACTGTCAATTGTCAACGCAGTTGCATGTGACCATAAGCAATAGGGATCTTTCTGACGTTTGGTTTCAATCAACGTCATAAATAGAAGCTAGATCCCTAGATTGTGGGTTGATTGTTGTTTAAATCACCTCAATTTCGACTGTGAGTTTTCTCAGGTAAGCTTTCTTCCAACTCTCCGTGTGTGCAAAACTACATATTTCATGTTTCAACATTATTATAAGTGGTATCTCAATACAAACAAATTTAAGTTCTAAATATTTTTCCATTCATTGCATAAAATCTCAAGTTGCGTTTCTTAAAACAGAGTTTTTATAAAAGAATTAAAATTCACCAAGAGTCTTATAAATTAATACATTTTGGTATTTTCAACGGAGATACCTATGATTCAAATCCCCTCTTATTTCCTCTATGGCAAATGTGATGTATGTGACACAATCTATCAAAAGCCGGTTGAATGCTAGAGCAAGAAACGCAGTTGCCTAAGGCCCCAAGTAAAAAAAAGGCTCCCAAATTTTAACCAATAGGGTTATTTATAATTAATAAATAAAATAATATTTTTTTACCAGATGAAAAACAAATAAAACAGAGAGAAAAATGCAACGTTCATAATATTTTTTATAACACTTTTACAACTAATGTTAAGTAGTAGGTTGTTATTAATGGAAAAAAAATAATTATAGTGATATTTTCAAATAGAAAACAAAAAGCAACTTAAAACCTAGAATATGTTGTAAAAAAAATTGTGAATGTTGCACTTCTAAAAAAAAAGAATAATAATAAGAGTTAAGTTAACAAACTTTTACTAGTTCTCATCTAAGTCTACTACTAACACCGTTTTTTTACTTACCACTATAAATTTACCACATCAACAAATATGAAAAATTTTATCAAACTTTTTCTGTTTATAAAATTTTTAAAAAAAGAAAAAAATTTATACATAGTTCATATTAATTAATAGTAATTTTGCATATAATACAAGATAATCAATTTTTGCCTTAGGCCCCCAAATGCATCAAACCGCCCCTGAATCTATCATTAATCTAACAAAATATATGATTTTAAAAAGTCTATACTAAATTTAGTTAAAAACTCTAGAAAATCTCAATCTTATTATCAAAACTCTTGTTTTGATTATACATTGATTAATCATATTCAGGTGTATCTTTATTAAAGTATGATGGGGTGACATCCTATCAGTCTTGATAAAGCACCATCCATCTTTACCTATATTACTTAAATTTTGTAGCAATTTCAGATATTCAATAAGTTGCAAAGCTTCTTATAAAAGAAATAACAAAGTGAAATATAATGACTTAATCAAGTCATTTGAATCACTAATTTGAACAAAGTTTAGAAAAGGCCTATATATATTATTTATAAACTTATTTGAGCAGTAGTCTTGATGTACAAATTAATAATCCTACACAGATTTATTTAGATGGGTAAATTCCCATCATAGTTTATCCCTTATTAAATTTATACCTGCAAAAAGAAAATCCAAATACTTGCTAGTCAACCAGGAGGTTCCTCCTATCCAATAATGTGTTAAATTCATGCATGGCTCGCCTCAAG